>NC_080085.1:82749956-83354982 GCF_949987535.1 Balaenoptera acutorostrata
ATGCACAGGTATGTTTGGTTTGACCCAAATATTTGTAGAATTAATCTTAAAATTAATCTTAATTAACCTTAAAATTCAAAAGATTATTATTTAAGTTTTAAAATTGCATTTCCAGCTTCTTTGGAAAAAATAAGATATAATATTGAGACTCGTGGCAACAATCAGCTTGGACTGAGTAGTGTCTGCCACCTTTACATGGTGCTTGTGATTGAATTTGTCACAGTCCCACTACTCAAAATTATTACATATCTGGACAACTGAAACCTCGTTGATCTCTGTAGATATGAGTTTGACTCATGTTCTAGAACTTGTGGGACAATCATGTTTTAAAACCACATTTCCCCTTTCCTTCTTTAGTTAATCTTAGGATAGCAAACCTTTTTTAAAAATTTAAGCACAGGCAATGGCACCTTTTGTGTAAGTACACAATGGTCTGCTCTGGAGTCTGATCAAAGTGAGATAAACTCACAACAGCCCCTGTCAGCCTCTTAAAATTAACACCACACTTCAAATTGATTTTGGAAAGCAACAGGGAAAAAATAGATAGATGAGACACCAGCATATAGTTAGGATAATATAAAGACCTATCTATATTGCACAAAACACAATAAAACTAAGACTGTAGCAAGATTACAAGTTACTTAAGACTATTCATATCTCTACAGGCTTTATTTTGAGAAGCATTATAGATAGAAAAGCTATGAAGCAGACACTAATTACCCGTTACATGGCATTTGTATTTCCCAGAAGGTTAGAAACAGAATAAAAGTTTCTTGGTCAAGGTTACTAAGATCATTTGCAGAAAGACCAAGAATAGAAACAAAGAGTTTCAAATTCTGTGCCATAGTCCAAAGCATGTCATTTTTAATCATAGCCTTGTTAATTGAAAGAAAAAAAATGAATCATAATCAGGTGAATCCTGTAAGGGCTTTAAATATTAAGTGAAGATTATCCAAGACAGAATGAATAAACTGAGAAAGGAAAATTGAACAAATATGCCAATTATTTTCCTTTTTGTCCATCATAGTTGATATTGAATGACATGAAATACAAAGCTAGAGGCCAAAAGAACAGTAGCGTAGCTGCATTTATAATATGCAAACAGCAAAATAAACAGATGGTAAAACACTATTGATTATTATAAAGCTTTTACTTGGATTTCAAGATTGCCAAGATTTGCCATATTGGCTGATAGAAGACTGCAAACAACTAAACCAAGAGACTGATGATGTATAAACATCACGATTAAAGTGGTTTATGGTCTCAAAACTGGAAGAAATCAGAAAAAAATACTCTCTCTGAATTTTAGGATAAATCATGCTAACTTTCTAAAGAAGCCAAAGAAATCATGATATATATGTACATATAATATATATATATATATATATATATATATATATATATATATACAATTTATCTTTCGAGCAGTTTCAGGTTTACCAAAATATGAGCATAAACTACAGAGAGCACCTGTATGCCACTCTGTTCCTCCCTCAGTGTTCTCTATTATTAACATCTTGTATTAATGTGCTACATTTATTACAATTGATGGGTCAATACTGGTTTATTATTACTAAATAAAGTTCATAGTTTAGGGTTCACTCTTTCTTGTACATTTAATGTATTTGGACAAAAGTATGATGTCATATATCCACCTTTACAGTATCATACAGAATATTTTCATTGCCTTAAAAATCTCCCATGCTCCATCTATTCATCCCTCCCTCCTTCCCACAAAACCCTGGCAACCACTGATATCTCTACTGTATTCACAGTTTTGCCTTTTCCAAAATGCCATATGGTTGGAATCATACAGTATGGAAACTTTCAGGTTCACTTCTTTCACTTAACAATATGAATTCAAGTTTCTTCCATGTCTTTTTTGTGGCTCGGCAGCTCATTTCTTTTTATTGTGGATGTAGCACAAATTGTTTATCCATTCACCCATTGAAGGACATCTTTGTTGTTCCCAAGTTTTGGCAATTTTTAATAAAGCTGCTATAGACATTTGTATGGAGGTTTTTCTGTGACTATGTTTTCAACTTATTGAGTAAGTACATACCAAGGAGAGTGACTGCTGGATTACATGGTAAGAGTATGTTTAATTTTGTAAGAAACTGCTAAATCGTCTTCTAAGTGGATTGTATGACTTTGTACTCTCGCCAGCTATGAATAAGAGTTCCTGTTACACCACAACCTTGCCAATATTTGCTGTTGTCAGTATTTTGGATTTTAGCCATTCTAGTAGGGGTGTAGTGATATCTCATTTCTGTTGTAATTTACAATTCCCTAAAGAGATAAAATTTTGAGCATCTTTTCATATTATTTACCATCCGTAGATCTTTGGTGAGATTATGTTCAGATCATTTGCCCATTTTAAAAACTGAGTTGTTTGTTTTCTTACTGTTGAGTTTTTAAGAGTTCTTTGTATATTTTGGATACCAGATCTTTATCAGATACTTATTTGGCAAATAATTTTCTCCCAGTCCGTGGCTTGTATTTTTATTTTCTTAATGGTGTCTTTCATAGGGCAGAATTTTTTAATTTTGATGAAGTTCAATTCAATTTATCCAATATTTTCTTTCATGGTGTGGTGTCATATCTAAAAAGTCATCACCAAACCCAAGGCAATCTAGATTTTCTCCTATGTTATTTTCTAGTTGTGTAGTTTTTCATTTTACAGTTATGATGCAATTTGAGTTAATTTTCATGAAAGGTGTAAGGTCTGTGTCTAGATTCTTTTTTTTTTTGCCTAAGTATTCCCACATGTTCTAACACCATTATTTTAAAAGACTACCCTTTCTCCACTGAACTGTGCTTACTCCTTTGTCAAAGATCAATTGGTCAAATTTGGGTACATATATGTCTGGCTTTCTGTTGCATTGATCTATTTGTCTACTCTTCCACCAATACCACACTGTAGTCATTATTGTAGCTTTATAGTCTTGAAATTGAGTAGTGTTAGCCTTCTCTCGTAGTCTGTTTGGGCTGCTATAGTAAAATACCATAGACTGGGTAGTTTATAAACAACCAACTTTTATTGCTCACAGTTCTGGAGGCTAGAAGTCCAAGATCAAGGTGCCAGCATGATCAGGTTGTAGTGAGCATCCTCTCCAGGTCACAGATTTCTCACTTCATCCTCTCATGGTGAAAGGGGCTATGGAGCTCTATGGGATCTCCACCCTCAGTACCTAATCACCTCCCAAAGGCTTCACTTTCTACTACCATCACATTTGGCATTAGGATTCCAACATGTGAATTTCATGGAGACAAACATTCAGACCATATCACCCTTTGATTATTCGCCTTCAATATTGTGTTGGTAATCAGGGTCTTTTGCCTTTCTATATAAACTTCAGAGGCAATTTGTCAATATGCATATCCCCAAATTAACTTAATGAGACTTTGATTGGATTGTGTTGAATCTATAGACCAATTTGGAAACAACTGGAATCTTAACAATATTGAGCATTTCTCTCCATGAACATGGAATATCTCTCCATTTACTTAGATCTTTGAATTGTCATCTGTTTTATAACTTTTCTCATCTAGATCTTGTATATATTTTGTTAGATTTATACCTAAGTATTTCAATTTTTTGAATGCTATTGTAAATGGTATCATGTTTTAAATTTCAAATTCCAGTTGTTCATGGTATACAGAAAAACGATTGACTTTAGTATGTTATTCTTGTATTCTGCAACCTTTTCATAATTACTAATGCTAATTAGTTCCAGGAGATTTTTTTGTTGATTCATGGGATTCTTTACACAGATAATCATGTTACCTGCAAAGAAAGACAATTTTATTTCTTCCTTACCAGTCTGTATACTTTTTCTTTACTTTTCCTGTCTTACTACATTAGCTAAGACTTCCATTATAATGCTGAATAGGAATGGTGAGAGATAACATCCTTGCTTTATTCCTGATCTTAGTGGCGAAATTTTTTCAAACTGTGCTGTGCAGCCCACTTTACATTCAACTGAGGAATTTGTTTTCTTTTTTTTCTTATTGTGGTAAGTATAAATTAAAATAATATTTACCATGTTAACAAAAGTTTGTGTACAATACATATTGTGAACTATAGGCACAATTTTTTAAAGAAGATTGGTAGAACTCAATTATATTACATAACTGAAACTTTATACCCATTGAACAGCAACTCCCCATTTCCCCCTTCCCCCAGCTCCTGGAAACCACTATTATACTCTCTGCTTTGATGAGTCTATTTTAAATTCCTCATACAATATTTGTTCATCTGTGCCTGGATTATTTCACTTAACATAATATTCTTAAGGTTAATCCATGTTGTTACATATGATAGAATTTCCTTCTTTTACAGGCTGAATAATATTCTGTTGTATGTATATATCACATCTTCTTTATCCACTCATCTAAATGGACACTTGTGTTGTTTCCATATCTTGGTTATTGTGGATAGTTCTGCAAACAACATGGGAGTACAGATATCTCTTCAAGATCCTGATTTCATTTCCTTTAAATATACCTAGAAGTGGGATTGCTGTACCATGTGGTAGCACTATTTTTAATTTTTTGAGGAAAAAATTATACTGTTTTTCATAGTGGCTGCACCATTTTACATTCCCACTAACAGTGCACAAGGATTCCAATTTCTACACATCCTCACCAACAATTTTTATCTTTTTTTGTTTGTTTGTTCATTTGTTTTTGATAATCACCATTCTAACAATGTCAGGTAATATCTAATTGTGGTTTTCACTTTCATTTCCCTGATGATTAGTGATGTTGAACACTTTTACATATACCTGTTTGCCATTTGTATGTCTTCTTTGCAGAAATGTCAATCCAGGTCCTTTTCCTTTTTAATTTTTGTTGTAATTGTTTGTTCTTTGCTATTGAGTTATATGAGTTCTTATATATTTGGATATTAACCCATTATCAGATATATGACTTGCAAATATTTTCTCCCATTCTATAGGTTCCCATTACAAACTGTTAGTTTCCTTTGCTCCGCAGAGTCATTTTAGATTAATGTTTATTTTTGCTTTTGTTTCTCGTGCTTTAGATGTCATATACAAGAAATCATTGAGAGACTAATGTCAATAAGTTTTCCCTAATGTTTTCTCTAGGAGTTTTACAGTTTCAGGTCTTATATTTAAGTCCTTAATTCATTTTCATTTGATTTTTGTATATTGTAAGATAAGGTTTGAATTCATTCTTTTGCATCTGGATATCCAGTTTTCCTAGCACCATTTGTTGAAGAGATTGTTCTTTCCTATTGTGTATTCTTGGTTCTCTTGCTGAATATCAATTGACTGTATATGCATGGGTTTATTTCTGGAGTCTCTATTCTGTTCCATTGGTGTCTGTCTTTATGTCAGTAATGTATTGTTTAAATTATTGTAGCTTCATAATATATTTCAAAATCAGAAAGTGAGATGCTTCAAACTTTGTTCTTCTTTCTCAAGATTGTTTGGGTTATTCAGGGTCCTTTGTGGTTCTATCTGAATTATAGGATTATTTTCTATTTCTGTAAAAATGCCATTGGGGTTATGTTATGGATACATTGAATATGTAGATTGTTTTACATAGCATGGACATTTTAACAATATTAAGATTTCCAATCCATGAACACAGGTGTATTTCTATATGTTTGTATCTTTTTAAAATTTTTTCACCAGTTTTTTATAATTTTCAGTACACAAGTCTTTCACCTCCTTGGTTAAGTTTACTTCTAAGTGTTTTACTCTTTTTGATGCTATTGTGAATGGGATTTTTTTTTCTTAATTTCCTTTTTAGATAGTTAGTCGTGAGTGCATAGTAGCACAACTGACTTTTAGATGTTGATTTTATATCCTGCAAGTTTACTGAATTTGTTTATTAGTTCTAACAGGTTTTTTGTGTTGTTAGGGTTTTCTGCATAAAAGATCAGGTCATCTAGAAAGAGATAATTTTACTTCTTCCTTTCCTGGCTAGGATTTCTAATTTCTCTGGTTAAGACTTCTAGTAGTATATTCAATAGAAGTGGTGAGAGTGTGCATCCTTGTCTTGTTCCTGATGCTGCAGGGAAAGCTTTCAGATTTTGACCTTTGAGAATGATGTTAGCTGTGATATTTTCATATACGGCCTTTAGTATATTAAGGTAATTTCCTTCTATTACTAGTTGAGAGGTTTTATCATGAATGGATGTTGAATTTTGTCAAATGCTTTTTCTAAATCTATTGAGATGCTGGGGAATAGCCAAGATGGTGGAGTAGGAAGACCCTGAGCTCACCTCCTCCCACAGGCATACAAATTACAAAAATTACAAAAATTACAACTATTTACAAAGCACTATTGATGAGAAAGACCTTAAGATTTGGTGGAAAAGATCTTCTGCAACTAAAGATATAAAGAAGGAACCACAACGAGATGGGTAGCAGGAGCAGAGTCATGGTAGAGTCAAGACCCATACCACTGGGTGGGTGACCCATAAATAGGAGAAGTTCCAATTGGAGAGGTTACCCCAAGGAGTGAGGCGTCTAAGCCCTACTGTGGGGTCCCCAGCTCAGGGGTCCTGAAACAGGAAGGTGAACCTCTGGAACATTTGGCTTGAAGACCAGTGGGTCTTATTTTCAGGAAAGCCAGGGAACTGTAGTAAATAGAGACTCCACTCTTGAAGAGTACACACAAAATCTCACATACTCTCTGGCTCAGAGCAGAAGCAGTCATTTGAAAAGGCCCTGGGTCTCTCTGAGAGCCACCCAGAGAAGCAGCAGGCAACTGGAACTCACCCTGGTGACATAGATACTTGTGACAGTCATTTTGGGGAGCTAGTTCTACCATGGGATACTGGTGCTAGAAAGCTCCATTTTGGAATGCTCCCTCTAGTTTTATGAGCAAAAGAACCTGACCTGCCCACTGACCTCCCAGAACCATCACTGGAACACCTCAGGCCAAGCAGCTAGCCAGGCAGCAACACAGCCCCACCCACCAGACAGTCAGCTGCCTTAGGACCCCCAGAATCCACAGCTGCTCCAGATAGCTCCACCTACCAGTGAGCTGGCACTAGATGCTAGCTCATGGACTTCCCGGGTCCCAGCCCCACCTACCAATGGGGTGACACCAGCTTTGGGATACCCCAGGCCCTGTAACCAGCTGTGTCAGGAACCTGCTACTCCCAGCCACAAGTATACACTATATCTCGGACCCACAGACCCACAACCAGCCAACTTGAGACCCGGCCCCCACCCACCAATAACCAGTAGCCTCCATACAAAGAAGGACCAGGGGCCAAAAATTCTTACTAGACTGCTCACAGCAGTCAGCCTGCCACAACAGAAAGGCCCATGCAGCACACATGGGGGGCACCCTGAGAGCATACAGCTCTGGCAACCAGAAGAGAGTGCACTATTAGGACACATAGTACATCTCCTGCATAAGGCCACTTCTCCAAGGTTGGGGAACAAAAAACAACTAAAAAAACAACCCCAAGACAATTAACAAAATGGCCAAAGTACATACCTATCAATAATCACTGTAAATGCAGATGGACTAAATTCTCCAATCAAAAGACACAGAGTGGCTGAATGGATACAAAAACAAGACCCATATATATGCTACCTACAAGAGACTCACATCAAAAAGACAACAAATAACAAGTATTGGCAAGGATGTGGAGAAAAGGGAACCCTTGTGTATTGTTGGTGGGAATGTGAATTGGTGTAGC
The DNA here is from genome assembly GCF_949987535.1 of Balaenoptera acutorostrata. Lineage (NCBI taxonomy): Eukaryota > Metazoa > Chordata > Mammalia > Artiodactyla > Balaenopteridae > Balaenoptera > Balaenoptera acutorostrata. The sequence goes on from NC_080085.1 coordinate 82,757,647, forward strand.
CAGTATGGAGATTCCTCAAAAAGTTAAAAATAGAACTACCATACAGATCCAGCATTTCCATTCCTGGGCATTTATATGAAGAAATAAAAATACTTATTAGAAAAGATATATGCACCTCTATGTTCATTGCAGCATTATTTACAATAGCCAAGGTATGGAAGCAACCTAGCCAAGGTATGGAAGCAACCTAAGTTCTCATCAATAGATGAATGTATAAAGAAGTTGCAATATGTATATGCAATGGAATATTACTCAGCCATAGAAAAAGAGAAATTTTCCTCCTGCAGCATCTATGTTGCCACAAAGGGGCAAACACCTAGAGGGTATTACGCTAAGTGAAATAAGTCAAACAGAGAAAGACAAATTCAGTATGATTTCACTTATATGTGAAATCCAAAAGACAAAATAACTAAACAAAGATAAAACCCAGAGTCATTGATACAGAGAACAAACAGGTAGTTTCCAGAGGAGAGGAAGGAGAGAAATAAGTGAGGGAGATTAAGAGGTACAAACATCCAGTTGCAAAATAAATGAGTTACGTGTATGAAATGTACACTGTGGGGAATATAGTCAATAATAATGCAATATCTTTGTACGGCGACAGATGGTAACTAGTCTTATTTTGGTGATCATTTTGAAATGTACAGAAATATCAAATCACTGTGTCTTGTAACAGGAACTAACATAGTGTTGTAGGTCAATATTACTTCAAATGCAAACAAGCAAACTGATAGGAAGAAGGATCAGATTTGTGGTTACCAGAGATGTGGGGTGGGGTGGGCAGTAATTGGATGAAGGTAGTCAAAAGATACAAACTTCCAGTTATAAGATAAATAAGTACTAGTGATGTAATGTACAACATGATGACTATAGTTTACACTGTTTTATGTTATATATGAAAGTTGCTAAGAGAGTAAGTACTGAGTTCTCATAAGGAAAAATTTTTTTCTATTTTTAAAATTTCGTATCTATATGAGATGATGGATGCTCACTAAACTTATTGTGGTAATCATTTAATGATTTATGTTAAGTCAAATCATTGTGCTGTACACTTCAAACTTTTACAGCACTATATGTTAATTATATCTCAGTAAAACTGGAAGAAAAAATTAAAAAAATAAATCTACTGAGATGATCATGTAGTATTATCCTTCATTCTGTTAATGCAGTGTCTCACAATAATTGATTTTCTTATGTTGCGCCATCTTTGCATACCAGTTATAAATCCCACTTTGTCATTGTGTATAACCTTTTTAATATGCTGTTGAATTTGTCTTGCTAGTATTTTTTGAGTATTTTTGTATGTATGCTCATTAATGATATTGGCCTGTGGTTTTCTTGTAGTTACTTTGTTTTGGTTTGGTATTACAGAAATTCTGCCTCATAGAATGAATTTTGGAGTGCCCCTCATCTTCAATATTTTTAGAAGATTTTAAAAAGGATTGGTGTTAATAGTTTAAATGTTTGGTAGAATTCACTAGTGAAGTCATCTGGTTCTGGGCTTTTCTCTGCTGGGAGGTTTTTGAGTATTGATTCAATCTCTTTACAAGTTACAGATCTGTTCAGATATTTTATTTCCTCATGATTCAGTCTTGGTAAGTTGTATGTTGTTAGGAATTTATCCATTTCTTTTAGGTTATCCAATTTATAGGTGTATAATTGTTTGTAGTAGTATGTTAAGATCCCTTTTATTTCTTTGACATCAGTTGTAATGTCTCCTCCTTCATTTCTGATTTTATTTACTGGGGTCTTCTGTTTCTGTTTTTTTTCTTGGTATAACTAATGGTTTGCCAACTATGTTTATCTTTTCGAAAACCATCTCTTTGATTTCTGGATTTTTCTATTGTTTTTCTGTTCTATTTATTTCTGCTCTATTCTTTATTTCTTTCCTTCTACTAAATTTGAGCTTAATTTGTTCTTCTTTTTCTAGTTCCTTTTTAAATTTTTTTTAACTTTTTATTTTATATTGGAGTATAGTTGATTAACAATGTAATAGTTTCAGGTGTACAGCAAAGTGATTCAGTTATACATATACATGTATCTATTTATCAAATTCTTTTCCCATTTAGGTTATTGCATAATATCAAGCAGAGTTCCCTGTGCTATACAGTAGGTCCTTGTTGGTTATCCATCTTAAATATAGCAGTGTGTACATGTCAATCCCAAACTCCCTAACTATCCCTTCCCCCCACTCTTCCCCCCCCAGTAACCATAAGTTTGTTCTCTAAGTCTGTGAGTCTGTTTCTGTTTTGTAAATAAGTTCATTTGCATCATTGTTAAGATTTCACATATAAGTGATATTATATGATATTTGTCTTTGTGTGACTTGCTCCACTTAGTATGATAATCTGTAGGTCCATCCATGTTGCTGCAAATGGCATTATTTCATTCTTTTTTATGGCTGAGTAATATTCCATTGTATATATGTGCCACATCTTCATTATCCATTCCTCTGTTGATGGGCATTTAGGTTGCTTCCATGTCCTGGCTATTGTAAATAGTGCTGCAACGAACATCAGGGTGCATGCATCTCTTTGAATCATGGTTTTCTCAGGGTATATGCCCAGGAGTGCAATTGCTGGATCATATAGTAGTTCTATTTATAGTTTTTTAAGGAAACTCCATACTGTTCTCCATAGTGGTTGTACCAATTTACATTCCCACCAACATTCCCTTTTCTCCACACCCTCTCCAGCATTTATTGTTTGTAGACTTTTTGATGATGGCCATTCTGAGTGGTGTGAGGTGACATCTCATTGTAGTTTTGATTTGCATTTCTCTAATAATTAGCAATGTTGAACATCTTTTCATGTGCTTTTTGACCATCTGTATGTCTTCTTTGGAGAAATATCTATTTAGATCTTCTGCCCATTTTTTGATTGGGTATTTCTTTTTTTGATATTTAGCTGCAAGAGCCGTTTGTATATTTTGGAGATTAATCCCTTGTTAGTCACTTCATTTGCAAATATTTTCTCCCATTCTTAGGTTGTCTTTTCATTTTGTCTGTACTTTCCTTCACTTTGCAAAAGCTTTTATGCTTAATTAGGTCCCATTTGTTTATTTTTGTTGTTATTTCTTTTTTTTTTTAAGAAATTCACGTTCTTTTATTTATTTATTTATGACTGTGTTGAGTCTTCGTTTCTGTGCGAGGGCTTATCTCCAGTTGCAGCGAGTGGGGGCCACTCTTCATCGCGGTGCGCGGGCCTCTCACTGTCGTGGCCTCTCTTGTTGCGGAGCACAGGCTCCAGACGCGCAGGCTCAGTAATTGTGGCTCACAGGCCCAGCTGCTCCGCGGCATGTGGGATCTTCCCAGACCGGGGCTCAAACCCATGTTCCCTGCATTGGCAGGCAGATTCTCAACCACTGCACCACCAGGGAAGCCCCTGTTGTTATTTCTTTTGCCTTAGGAGACTGTACAAGAAAATATTGCTATGATGTATGTCAAAGAGTGTTCAGCCTATGTTCTTTTCTGGGAGTTTTATGTTTTCAGGTCTTGTATTTAGGTCTTTAAACCATTTTGAGTATATTTCTGTATATGTTGTGAGGGAATGATCTAATCTTCTTGTTTTACATGTAACTGTCTAGCTTTCCCAACATCACTTATTGAAGAGACTGTCTTTTCTCCACTGCATGTTCTTGCCTCCTTTGTCATAGATTAATTGACTGTTGGTGCATGGGTTTATTTCTGGGCTCTCTATTCTGTTCCATTCATCTATGTGTCTGTTTTTGTGCCAATACCATGCCATTTTGATTACTGTAGCTTTGTAGTATAGTCTGAAGTCTGGAAGGGTTATATCTCTAGCTTTGTTCTTTTTCCTCATGATTGCTTTGGCAATTCTGGGTCTTTTGTGGTTCCATATACATTTTGGGATTATTTGTTCTAGTTTTGTGAAAAATGCCATAGGAATTTTGATATATATTGCACTAAATCTGTAGATTGTTTCAGAAGGGAAGAGGTAAAACTGTCACTATTTGCAGGTGACATGATTCTTTGTATAGAAAACCCTAGTCTCCAAACAAAAACTATTAGAACTAATAAATGAATTCTGTAAGGTAGCAGGATACAAGATTATTATATAGAAATGTGTTGCATTTCTTTACACTAATAATGAAATATCAGAAAGATAACATTAAAAAACCCATTTAAAATCATATAAAAAATAACTAGGAATAAACTAAGCCAAGGAGGTGAAATAGCTATATGCTGAAAACTATGAAACATTGATGAAGGAAATTGAATATGATTCAAAAAAATGGAAAGATGTCACATGCTCTTTGATTGGAAGAATAAATATTGATAAAGTGGCCATACTACCCAAAGCTATTTACAGATATTTTCTTTTTCTTTGTGTAACTTCTATAGGTGTTACCTCTGCAGTTAGCATTGAGCTTACATTAAAAAAAAAACAAACCACATATTTATAGCAGTGTATTTTAATCTGATACAATTTAACTTCATTCACATACAAAATCTCTACATATTTATTTTTTCATCCCCTACAGTTTATGTTAATGATGTCACAATTTACTTCTTTTTGTGTTGCATGTCCACTAATATATTCTTATAGTCATAGTTGTTTTTAATATTTTGGTATTAAATTTTTATACTAAAACTAAAAGTGATTTACCCACCACCATTATAGTATTATACCTTCAACATTTTTGTAAGGCAAGTCTGATGATGACAAAATCCCTGAGCTTTTGTTTGTCTAGGATATCTTTTTTCTTTCCTTCATTTTTAAAGAAGAGTTTTGCCAGGCATAGTATTCTTGGTTGGCAGTTCTTCCTCTTCCAACACTTTGAATATATCATCCTCCTCATTCTGTTCTGCAATTTTTCTGCTGAGATAACCACTGATAGTTATATGGGGGTACACTAGTATAGGAAAATTTGCTTTTTTCTTCCTTTTTTCAAAATATTTTCTTTGTTTTTGACTTTTGACAATTTGATTATAATACATCTCAGTGTAGAGTTCTCTGAATTTATCTTTTTGGGAACTATTCAGCTTCCTGGATCTGAATGTCCATTTTGTTCCCCTGATTTGGGAAGTTTTCATTCATTATTTCTTTGAATATACTTTCTGACCCTTTCTTTCTCTTTTCTTTTTCTGGGAATTTCATAATGTCTTATTGGTCTGCTTGATGGTGTCCCCTAAGCGCCTTAAACTGTCTTCACTTATTTTTATTCTTTTATTTTTCTCTCCTCTGACTGGATAACTTCCAATGGTCTGTCTTTGAGTTTGCTAATCTTTTCCTCTGTTAGATGTACTCTGCTGTTGAATCCCTTTAGTGACTTTTTCAGTTCAATTACTCTTCAGCTCCATAATTTCTGTTTCAGACATTTTTCTATTTTCTATTTCTTTAAATTCTAATTTGTTCATTCACATATTGTTCTCCTGACCATAGTGAGCATTTTTATGACAGTTATTTTGAATTATCTGGCAGAGAAATCATATATCTCTGTTTCATTGGCTTTGTTCTCTGGAGATTTATCTTATTTAATTCTTTGGGACGTATTTCCTTGTTTCACCTTTTTCCTTGACTCTTTTTCTTGATATGTGTACCTTAGAAAAAACAGCCACCTCTGCCATTTTTCACTGACAGCTCTCATACAGGAGAAGACCCTCATCAATCAGCCTGGCCACATTTTCTGGGGACTTCTCAAACCTTCATGCAAGTCCAAGCCGCTGTTTTTGTCCTTAGCATCCCCCAAGGTTCTGTCAGCATTTGGCACAGGAGAGGCAGAAGCCAGTGCCTTGAGAAGCCCCCAAAAAATCGGAATATAGGACACAAGATCCAGTACTTTTCTTCCCTCCTCAGGAATAAGCTGGGAGCTGGGATTTTTGCCTGTTTGCTTTAAATGGAGCCATGGGGATGGGCTGTGGTGACTGCTAGTATGTTAGCTGAAACTGTATTTGTTCTCAGTGACCTACAGGTATCTAGAGTATGCTTGGTCTTATCAACACTCCAAGTCAGGTGAGACAAAAGCAATGGTTCAGGCAGAACCCAGAAAAATCAGTGTTGGATGTATGGTACATTCCTTTATTTCCTTCTCCAGGGAGAAGCTGGGAGCTATAGGTTTCCTCCTGGTTGTATGGTGCTCTACCAGATGTAGGGATTATGAGAGCATGTCTCAAATTTTCCTTCCAACTTTTATGTGGCTTGTTTTATGCTTACTTGCAGTGTAGATACCTCTCAGCTAGATTTTGGATTTCTCACAAAGGGAATTGGTCTGTGTGTAGTTGATTTGTTTGTCCATGATGGGAAGGAGGGTCCAGGACTTCCTAATATGCTGTCTTACTGATATTACTCCTTGAAACTTCTTAATAACAGATTCCTAGGCTCATCTTAGGTCACCCGTGTGTAACTAGAATTTTATGTTCTAACATTATATGAGGGTGGTAGGAGTTAATCAGCTTTTAAAATAAGCTGTATAGTTGATTCTTAAATATACTAAAGTTTGAGAACCTCTTATCTGAGAGCCAATGAAACCTGGCTGGGAAATGCCTTTTGGTCAATAAAAATAATACTCTTCTATAGTGACTTTTTTAAATTTCTGGGATCAGAGGCCTTTTGCTGTAGCTTTGAGTAAAGAGTAGGTGGACTTCTCTTTGATACCCTAGCACTTCCTACTTAGTATGGCCCTAGTATCCTTCCCCAAATACCTTTTCTCTAAGATTCTCACTGTCTCATTTATTCTTTTTTTAAAATTGAAGTGTAGTTGATTTACAAGGTTGTGTCAGTTTCTGGTGTACAGCAAAGTGATTCAGTTTTATATATATATATGTGTGTGTGTGTGTGTATGTATATATATATTCTTTTTCTGTCATTTATTCTCGATTTTAGCTACTGATCAACTAATGTCTACATTGTTAATTCATAATTGTGATTTTGAGAAAGGGAATAATTATGAGCAATAATCCTTCAAATTCAAAGAGAATGATTTTATAACAGAGAAGACATTAGGGTGGTTGGAGGCTCTTTCTGGCACATCTCAACCAAACTATCTATATACATTGAGCCTATACTCCAGGGTAGATGTGCTCACTTTTTGTAGTCACTTCTACACAATGTCTTATATTTTAGAAGAGCTCACAGACGTTTAAAAGAGAAAAGATTTGGAAGCTCTGAATATTATGTTGGTCTAAATGAGTCATGAGATTCCCTGCAACTGAATGATTTGAAAATATTCTATGATCTTTCTCAGATGTTTTCCCTATGAGCTAGGATAATTCAAGTGCAACTTAGAAGAACAGACTAAGCAGAGAAAGAACAGACTAAGCAGAGTTTCACAGATCTCAAAGTATATATTTGCATACCTATACAAACATGGAACTAACAAGACAAAAGACAGAAGTATCATACAGACAAATTTCAAGGCTATTTCACCAAGATGTGAGAGTAAGGATGTGTGGCAATACAAGGTAATGAAGATAAATTTTAAGCTATCAAAATGCCAATAAACATAAAGTTACAATTTGGTAGAGATCCATTTCACTTTATTTAGTAATGATAACCAGCACTAATAAACCTAAAAATATAACCTTTGCAGATCTCTTTGACATTCTTTGCTGTTAGCATTAAAATTACTTTAAAGGGGCTGTTTCTTGGGGTTCTCATATTCTCTCAAAAGGAACTCACATTAAGTTATGAGGTCTTTATTAATTAGCCTTTAACACTAAATGTTCTCTCCCTCCACTGTATTGCATTGCAGAATTGTTTTATTTGTCTTTTTTTTAAGTACAGGGAACAAATACTCTAGCCTTCTAATACTAGGTATCCTTCAAAATTATTTTGACTCCAAGTACTGGAAAACCCAATTCAGAATGCCTTAAATAATAAATTACAGAAGACTTATGTTAAATAAGTGTAAATAATATGGAGATTTATTAACTCACTAAACAAGAAATCTGGAAATATGGTGGTTCCAAGGTTGGTTAATTCAGTGATCTACAATATCAGCAAGAATCCATATTCTTCAATTTTTTATGATCTGCAATTCTATACCATATTGGCTTTTGTCTTTAGGCTTGTTCTTTTAGAATTACAAGATGGCTGCTGCAACTGCAGATATCATTATATCCTCAAACTTTCTTATGACCCTTTTTAACAGTGAGAAAAACTTTCCCAAAAGTTACCTGTGTACAATTTTCTTTCTGGCTCATTAGCCATGACTTTTCCAATGACTGACTAAAGGGAATTGAATTATGGTAATTGACTTAGGCTGATCAAGATTAGTCTCCTGGGCTCGGGAGGCAGTACATCCTCCTCTAATACACATGACTTCCCAGAATCTGACCCAAACCAGGGTGACGTTAGTAAAAAACATGCAGGATTGGGGAGGATAGAAAATGGCTTTTGTGAGACGAAAATGTCTGCAGTAGGGAGTTTCAATATGGTATATTAAAAAAGGGCTCAAATCTCTGCTTTTCAACAAATAGCTGTTTGAGTAAATCATTTCAACTCTCTGGGCCTCTGTTTCTAGTTCAATAAATTAAGGAAGTTGAACTAAATCTTTGATTCTTATGTGGAAACTGGCATATAACAACACTTCAGGGGATGTATTAGAAGTACCTCGAAGTTTTTCAAAATGCATATCCAAATGGCATTCCCCCTCAGAATCATGGATTCTGATACTTTCCCACCAAAAATATGGGGTTCTTTTCGCTATTTTAATGTATATATTTTAAATTATGAATTGGCTAAGCATCTCTTAAAATCCAATATTTTAGCCAGTTTCTACTACAGACAAAAGATGACAGACGTGGGGAAGAAGAGACATAGAGAAATACAGATTTGGCATTTGGGCCATCAATAAGTGTTACTTGCCTGAACAAGCAGGCAGGGAGGAGTCTTTCAAAACTGTCAAACTAGTCAGTAGTTGGCAAAATCAGTGTCATCTTTACTGGGCTGTTGCATTTGAGTCTCTAATTCTTTGACAGTCTATTATGGCCTTATCTTTTACTTTGATTGCCATTTTCTCCAGTTTTATTGACATGTAATTAACATATAACATTGTATTAATTTAAGGTGTATAACATAATGATTTGATATATGTATATATTGTGAAAACATTACCACAATAAATGTAGTTCACATCCATCACTTCACAAAGTTAGAAATTTTTTTAACTTGTGATGAATGCTTTTAAGATATACTCTCTTAGCAACTTTCAAATATACAAAATAGTATTGTTAGAAGGCAGACAGCAGAAGCAAGAAGAACTACAATCCTGCAGTCTGTGGAATGCAAACCGCTTTCACAGAAAGATAGACAAAAAGAAAAGGCAAACGACTATGTACCAGATGAAGGAACAAGATAAAACCCCAGAAAAACAACTAAATGAAGTGGAGATAGACAACCTTCCAGAAAAATAATTCAGAATAATGATAGTGAAGGTGATCCAGGACTTCAGAAAACGAATGGAGGCAAAAATCAGGAAGATGCAAGAAATGTTTAACAAAGACCTAGAAGAATTAAAGAACAAATAAACAGAGATGAACAATACAATAACTGAAATGAAAAATACACTAGAAGGAATCAAAAGCAGAATAACTGAGGCAGAAGAATGGATAAGTGACCTGGAAGACAGAAAGGTAGAAATCACTGCCATGGAATAGAATAAAGAAAAAAGAATGAAAAGAAATGAAGACAGCCTAAGAGACCTCTGGGACAACATTAAACACACCAACATTCGCAATATAGGGGTCCCAAAAGGAGAAAAGAGAGAGAAAGGACCCAAGAAAATATTTGAAGAGAGTATGGTTGAAAACTTCCCTAACATGGGAAAGGAAATAGCCACCCAAGTACAGGAAGCACAGAGAGTCCCAGGCACAACAAACCCAAGCAGAAACACACCAAGGCACATAGTAATCAAATTGACAAAAATTAGAGACAAAGAAAAGATTATTAAAAGCAACAAATAACACACAAGGGAATCCCCATAAGGTTATCAGCTGATCTTTCAGCAGAAATTCTGGAGGCCAGAAGGGAGTGGCAAGATATATTTAAAGTGATGAAAGGGAAAAAGCTACAACTAAGATTACTCTACACAGCAAGGATCTCATTCAGATTCGATGGAGAAAACAAAAGCTTTAAAGACAAGCAAAAACGAAGAGAATTCAGCACCACCAAACCAGCTTTACAACAAATGCTAAAAGAAATTCTCTAAGTGGGAAACACAAGAGAAGAAAAGGATCCACAAAACAAACCCAAAACAATTAAGAAAATGGTAATAATAACATACATATCGATAATTACCTTGAATGTAAATGGATTAAATACTCCAACCAAAAAATATAGACTGGCTGAATGGATACAAAAACAAGACCTGTATATATGCTGTCTACAAGAGACCCACTTCAGACATAGGGACACATACAGACTGAAAGTGAGGGGATGGGAAAAGACATTCCATGCAAATGGAAATCAAAAGAAAGCTGGAGTAGCAATTCTCATATCAGACAAAATAGACTTTAAAATAAAGAATGTTACAAGAGACAAGGAAGGACACTACATAATGATCAAGGGATTAATCCAAGAAGAAGACATAACAAATGTAAATATATATGCACTGACCATAGGTGAACCTCAATATATAAGGCAAAGGCTAACAGCCATAAAAGTAGCACAGTAATAGTAGGGGAATTTAACACTCCACTTTCACCAATGCACAGATCAACCAAAATGAAAATAAATGTGGAAACATAATCTTTAAAAGACACATTAGAACAGATAGACTTAATTGATATTTATAGGACATTCCATCTGAAAGCAGCAGAATACACTTTCTTCTCAAGTGTGCATGGAACATGCTCCAGGATAGACCACAACTTGGGTCACAAATCAAGCCTTGGTCAATTTAAGAAAACTGAAATCATATCAAGTATCTTTTCCAACAACAACACTGTGAGGTTAGAAATCAATTACAGGAAAAAATCTGTAAAAATTGCAAACATGTGGAGGCTAAGCAATATGTTACTAAATAATCAATGGATCACTGAAGAAGTCAAAGAGGAAATCAAAAAAATACCTAGAGACAGGGGACTTCCCTGGTGGCGCAGTGGTTGAGAATCTGCCTGCCAATGCAGGGGACATGGGTTCAAGCCCTGGTCTGGGAAGATCCCACATGCCGCGGAGCAACTAAGCCCGTGAGCCACAATTACTGAGCCTGCGCATCTGGAGCCTGTGCTCCGCAACAAGAGAGGCCGCGATAGTGAGAGACCCATGCACCATGATGAAGAGTGGCCCCCACTTGCTGCAACTAGAGAAAGCCCTCGCACAGAAATGAAGATGCAGCACAGCCATAAATAAATAAATAAATAAATAAAAGATATTAAAAAAATACCTAGAGACAAATGACAATGAAAACACGACGACCCATAATCTATGGGATGCAGCAAAAGTGCTTCTAAGAAGGAAGTTTATAGCAATAAAATCTTACCTCAAGAAACAAGAAATATCTCAAATAACAAACTATCCTAACACCTAAAGGAACTAGAGAAAGAAGAGAAAAAAAAATTAGTAGAAGGAAAGAAATCCTAGAGATCAGAGCAGAAATAAATGAAATAGAGATGAAGAAAACAATAGCAAAGATCAATGAAACTAAAAGCTGGTTCTTTGAGAAGATAAACAAATTTGATAAACCTTTAGCCAGACTCATCAAGAAAAAAAAAAGGAGAGGATTCAAATTAATAAAACAAGAAATGAAAAAGAAGAAGTTACAACGGACACCAGAGAAATACAAATGATCATAAGAGATTACTACAAGCAACTATATGCCAAAAAAAGTGGACAATCTAGAGGCTATAGACAAATCCTTAGAAAGATACAACCTTCCAAGATTGAACCAGGAAGAAATATAAAATATGAACAGACCAATCACAAGTACTGACATTAAAAATGTGATTAAAAATCCTCCAACAAACAAAAGCGCAGGGCCAAATGGCTTCACGGGTGAATTTTATCAAACATTTACAGAAGAGTTAACACCTACACTTCTGAAACTCTTCCAAAAAATTGCAGAGGAAGGAACACTCCCACACTCATTCTACGAGGCCACCATCACCCTGATACCAAAACCAGACAAATATATCACAGAAAAAGAAAATTACTGGCCAATATCACTGATGAACATAGATGCAAAAATCCTCAACAAAATACTAGCAAACAGAATCCACAATACATTAAAAGAATCATACACCCTGATGAAGTGGGATTTATCCCAGGGATGGAAGGATTCTTCAATATATGCAAATCAAACAATATGATACATCACTTTAACAAACTGAAGAATAAAAACCATATGATTATCTCAATAGATGCAGAAAAAGCTTTTGACAAAGTTTAACACCCATTTATGATAAAAACTCTTCAGAAAGTAGGCTTAGAGGGAACCTACTTCAACATAATAATGGCCATATATGATAAACACACAGCTAACATCATACTCAATGGTGAAAAGCTAAAAGCATTTCTGCTAAGATCAGGAACAAGACAAGTGTGTCCACTCTCACCACTATTATTCAACATAGTTTTGGAAGTCCTAGCCACAGCTATCAGAGAAGAAAAAGAAATAAAAGGAATCCAAACTGGAATAGACGAAGTAAAATTGTCACTGTTTGCAGATGACATGATACTATACGTAGAAAATCCTAAAGATGCTACTGGAAAACTATTAGAGCTCATCAGTGAATTTGGTATAGTTGCAGGATACAAAATTAATACACAGAAATTTCTTGCATTCCTATACACTAATGATGAAAGATCAGCAAGAGAGATTAAGGAAGCAATCCCATTTGCCATTATGTTCAAAGCAATAAAATACCTAGGAATAAACTTACCTAAAGAGGGAAATTGGGATGAATTAGGAGATTGGGATTGACATATATACACTAATATGTATAAAATGGATAACTAATAAGAACCTGCTGTATAAAAAAATAAATAAAATAAAATTTTAAAAAAAGAGGCAAAAGACCTGTACTCAAAAAACTGCAAGATACTGATGAAAGAAATCAAAGGTGACACAAACAGATGGAGAGATATACCATGTTCTTGGACTGGAAGAATCAATATTGTGAAAATGACTATACTACCAAAGCAATCTACAGATTCAATGCAATCCCTATCAAATTACCAAGGGCATTTTTCACAGAAATAGAACAAAAAATTTTACACTTTGTATGGAAACACATAAGACCCCAAATAGTGAAAGCAATCTTGAGAAAGAAGAACAAAGCTGGAGAAATCAGGCTCCCTGACTTTAGACTATACTACAAAGCTACAGTAGTCAAAACTGTATTGTACTGGCAAAAAAACAGAAATATAGATCAGTGGAACACGATAGAAAGCCCAGAGATAAAACCACCCACCTATGGCCACCTAATCTATGACAAAGGAGACAAGAATATACAATGAAGAAAAGACAGTCTCTTCAATAAGTGGTGCTGGGAAAACTGGACAACTACATGTAAAAGAATGAAATTAGAACACTCCTTAACACCACATACAAAAATAAAATCAAAATGAATTAAAGACCTAAATATAAGGCCAGATGCTATAAAACTCTTAGAGGAAAACTTAGGCAGAACACTCTTTGACATAAATTGCAGCAATATCTTTTTTGATCCACCACCTAGAGTAATGAAAATAAAAACAAAAATAAACTAATGGGACCTAATGAAACTTAAAAGCTTTTGCACAGTAAAGGAAACCATAAGCAAGAGGAAAAGACAACCCTCAAAATGGGAGAAAATATTTGCAAATGAAGCAACTGACAAGGGATTAATTTCCAAAATATACAAACAGCTCATGCAGCTCAATATCAAAAAACAAACAACCCAATCAAAAAATGGGTAGAGGACCTAAATAAACATTTCTCCAAAGAAGACATGCAGATGGCCAACAAACACATGAAAAGATGCTCAACATCACTAATTATTAGAGAAATGCAAATCAAAACTACAATGAGGTATCACCGCACACCAGTCAGAATGGCCATCATCAAAAATTCTACAAACAATATATGTTAGAGTAGGTATGGAGAAAAGGAACCCTCCTACACTGCTGGAGGGAATATAAAGTGGTACAGCCACTATCAAGAACATTATGGAAGTTCCTTAAAAAACTAAAAATAGAGCTACCACATGACCCAGCAATCCCACTCTTAGGCATACATCCGGAGAAAACCATAATTTGAAAAGATGCATGCACCCCAATGTTTATTTCAGCACTATTTACAGTAGCCAGGACATGGAAGCAACCCTAATGTCCATTGACAGAGGAATGGAAAAAGAAGATATGGTACATATATACAATGGAATATTACTCAGCCATAAAAAGGAACAAAATAGTGTCTTTTGCAAAAACATGGATGGATCTAGAGATTGGCATACTGAGTGAAGTAAGTCAGAAAGAGAAAAACAAATATCGAAATATCACTTATATGTGGAATCTAGAAAAATAGTACAGATGAACTTATTTGCAAAGCAGAAATAGAGTCACAGATGTAGAGACAAAAACTTATGGTTACCAAGGGGAGAAGGTGAGGTGGGATAAATTGGGAGATTGACACTGACATATGTACACTGCTATGTACAAAATAGATAACTAATGAGAACCTACTGTATAGTACAGGGAACTCTACTCAATGCTCTGTGGTGACCTAAATGGGAAGGAAATCTAAAAGAGAATGGGTACATGTATATGTATGACTGATTCACTTTGCTGTACAGCAAGAAACTAACACATCATTGTAAAGCAACTATACTCCAATAAATATTAATTAAAAAAATATTTAAGCAAATTGAAAAATAAAACTTATATAACTGTGCCTTGATTTCTAACTGGTGGAACAGTGCTCAGAGCTTTCTGAGATGCTCTTCCCAGGTTATAATCCTTATATTTGGCTCTAATAAAATTCTCTAATCTTTCTTAGATCTACTGATTAATTTTTCAACAACACTATGGTGATTTATATTTTCCTGACCAGATACTGACTGATAATGCTGATGACAAGAGGAATTATTAGGTATAGTAGCAAGGAAGTATGTTATACATAATGAGATGCCTCCCACTCTATTTAACTACTGATCTTCAACCCTAAGATCAACACATATGGATATGAGCAGACATATGAAAATTAGAACTATATAGAATGGTGAGCCATAGGGGCCAACACTGGTCCACCTGTTAAATTAACATCTAAGAAATAGAGAATCTTAGCCAAATCTTAGATTTTGAGAAATTCAAGTTCCATTTTCAAGGATGTATTAGATTATATTGAACTCTTATCACTTAATATTTGATTTATCGAACACCTTTTGTTTGATCCAAAGCTCAGAAATCAACCTAATACAATTTAACTTCCAATGTTTGGCAACCTACTAGAGAAAGAATGTTCAGAATATAGGGACACTTTGGGTGGTGAATTAATATAGTATTTTCTGATTTAGATTTGTTTCCTGTGTCACTTGGTTACAAGGAGAGAATGCATTGATCAGGTCAACACAAATAATCAATGTGACAGTTATATTTATCATTGTAAATTAATAATTTAGAATTTTGTTGCTTACCAGGTCTTGTGTGTATATGACAAGTTTGAGTCAGGCTTTAAGGTCCTGAATACATCTGGGCACTGATAAGAGTGAGTATTTGGATTTTAAAGAGACTCCAGATTCTAGAATATGGTACTGCAATGTCACATCCTGCCCAGTTCTAGCCAGATTTCCCCTGGACAACACTGCTGCCATGTCATTGTTTACTTGTTGTTTTATTTCAAAATGAACTAGGACAGGTAGAAAAATGAATTAAGAGGGTCTAGGAAAAATGGGTTAATTGATGTGAAGATGCATTTCTTAATTTATGTGCAATATTTTAAGAATGAAAATTATTTTAAATTAAAAAATACAAAATTAATAGTATCTTTTTCTCCAGAATATGTCAGAGAGGGCAATATGTCCTTGAAAAAAAGTTACTATTGACTATGTATCAGAATGAGTCAGTATGTTGGCCCTGTGTACTGGAGTGCTAAAACTCAATGTCTAGAAGCTACACTTATCCAATGATCGGGAAGATGCAAGCAAGTAGGTTGTACACATTCACATCAAGAAAACAGTAAAACAGAGGTTCAAGAATACTGGGAATAAAGTTGAGAAAGATAGATAACCCTTTTCATCAAGTAAAGTTGGGTGATCTGCTCTTGGTGTACCAAGATTTCTCTTTTTAGGTATCATATCTATAGATATAGAAATAAGTTGCATATACCTGTAGCAAGTAAACCACCACCACCTATTAAACTTCAGAAGCACAAAGGGGAAAGTTACTACATCTATTATATAATAAAATTTAATGAAAGATCTTGAATATAAGAATTTTGGAAAACAGTATTTCGTGTCTATGCTTTTTTTAGGAGATTAGAAGAGGTGTTTTAGAAGGAATTGTGGAAAACACCAATTTTAATCTTGATAGAGCCTCATGACAGGTTTATATAAGTGGATTCAGTAATAAGATATACAGTAGGGACATATATATTTAACTTAGACCACAAAGAAAACATCAAAAAGCAGATGTAATTTACTATCCCTAAGGAGACTTTATTACAGTTTGGGTTTAATAAAATAAGTGAGAAGCTGAGAAGCTTCTCCATGTAGATTAACTATCAGAAGTTAGTTGGGAACTTGTTTTCTCATGAATGTAACTGAATCATGTCTTCTTAATATTGAATATGTATGGGATATATATGTGTATTCCTAACATGAATATAACTGAATTACATATTCCTAATATTAACTTATTGATATGTAGATGGACTATCCAGAATGGAATTCATTCATTTACTTGACTTTTATAGTTACTTACATGTATAGCTTGTTATACATGTTATACATATAACTCATTTTATATTACATTTAAAAATAATTTATATAACATAAATCTCTGCATCGTCTTTGTATGAAGGTAAGCATAATCAGTTGACTTTTTCAGTTCTGCTACATAGGTGTGGTTAGACATGAATTAAGGATGAAGATGTCAGAGGATAAGAGAGGGTCAGAAATAGAGTCACTCAGGTCTCTTTGGTGAGGTACTACATTTAAATGGTAATTATTTTCTATTTACTGTTTCTGAGTTAATATATTCCTATTTTTTAAAAAAATGGTCTGTTATGAAGTAAAAAAAAAAAAAGGAGCAAAAATGACCCAGGGATGTCTGGAAATATATTTGCACATATATTCTTTCAGTCTTTTTTTCTACGCACATTTAATATTGTTGAGATTATACCATATTGACTTTGTATCCAGCTTCCCTCCTCAACCGCTCCCCCCAACTCCATTAAAATTTTTTTCTTCAATGATGCAATGTGTTTTCTTCAATGATGCAATGTGTTGCACGAGCGTGCAATACTTATTATTAGATATTACTCTAATTCTTTTTGCAAGTCACTGTAAATTCTTTGTAAAATATTTTAATAATTATATAGTATTCCATAACTTACCTGAACATTCTCTTTTCATTGGATATTTTTGCTGTTTCCAGTGTGTCCCTATTATATATAGTCGTTCAAAGAACGTCTTTGAGAAATTAATCTCGGTCAGCATCTCTGATGATTTCCTTAGGTTTGTTAATTATTAATTTGGCCAAGATCAAGTATATATACTTCTTTAATATAGACTTCTAGAACAGGATACAAAATGTCAAACATATGAACATTTTTATGGTTCTTAATGCATATTGATAAACTACCTTATAGAAAGATTGTTCCAGTTTGTACTCCTAGCAAAAGTGTGTATCTACTTTTATTGCATCCTTACTGGGCTTGAATATTTTCATTAGAAAAAAATTGTTAAATTAATAAACTAATATACCCAATTTGCAATTCTTTGATAACTAATGAGGTTGAAAGTGTTTTCTCATTTTCTTTACCCATTTGTATTTTACATTCTATCAAATAATGTTCTTGCTCATTTGTTTATTGGGGTCTTCAGTGCTTTTTTATATATATATGTATATATATATGAATTTTTATACATATATAAGCTATTTACATATTAAGGATTTTCATTGTTTGTTTTATTATAACATAGTTTTCTCCATCTTGATATTTTAACTTTATGTTCTCTAAGAAGCAGAAATCTTAATTTCTGTATAGTCCAACCTATTCAATTTTCCTTTCTTGCCTTGTTTTTAATCTTAGAAAGAGAAAGCTCTTCCTATTCAGAAGGTGGATTAATGTTCATATTTTCTTTTGTGGCTTGTTTTTCTGTACATTTTATGTTTTCCAATTATAGTTAGATGATTTACATTTAACTATTTAGACCATCTGGATTTTTATTGTGATATACAGTATGAGATGAAAATGTAACATCATTTGTCCTTATAGTTAACCAATCATTACAGTACCATTCTGAAACAATTCTTTCTTTACCCCAAAATTTGTGATGCCTCATTTATCAAAAATTGAATCTTATAAAAAGAGTTTTTATTATTCTGCTTCACTATAGTTTTGTGTTTTGATAATGCCCTCACTTTGCTTTAATTTTATTTTATATTATTTGTTCACTCTATGGATTTTAGAGTCATTTTGTAAAAACACATAAAAATCTCATTTAGATTTTGATTGGGATTGTGTTAAACCTGCAATTAATTTGGGAAGAAATGACATTTTTGTAATATTAATTCCTCTTGAATAGGAACATAGTATTTCTCTCAAAGAAGCTTCTATTATTTATCTCAATAAATTTTTACATTTGTCCTCACATAGATCCTTTACATTTCTTATTAAGGCTTTCCCTAAGAATTTCAATGATTCTACACTGTAAGCTTCACTGACACACTGGAAACTCCATGAGAACAGGAACCACACATGTCTCTTTAATACATGTTATCCCCCTGCCTGGAGTTGCCTAGCAAATAGTCATCACTCACTAAACAAATATTTGTTGCCTGACTGATCACCTCATCAGCATTTGAGCTGTACCAGAATGTAGCTCTACTCACAATTTCATACTTAGGTAAACTCTTTTGCTACAAAATAAATAAGAATCCTTATATCCTGAAAGTATTAATAATAATTATTTCTCTCTAGCTGTAGGGTGTCAAACTCAGATGCCTTCAAGGCCCAAGCAGTTAACATTACGGAGAGAAGAGAGAATAAAGTCATAAGACGGGGTGGGACCTGTGATAAATTAGACAGTGCATGCACATCTAAGGGCATTTAAGTTCATCAAAATTTATTGCACAAGGTAAACAAAACATATCTGCAGATTGTGAGGTTTTTTCCTGTGTCTAGAACATTTGGGAAAATAACTTGCTTAAAATACTCTGAATCGTAATGCTGAAATGACTATGTATCTTAAGACTGGATTTTGTTCAAGAATCATATTCTTCACCTTGAGTCTCTCTTTCTGATTCCATATATCCAAATGGGAACATGGAGAAAATTTGCACCACTCTCTCACCAAAATTCTGAATGTCTCAATCAATCTATGACACTTCTAGTGGAAAGTTGCTCTTCTGAACTTTTGACCTTTAACACCTAGACAGGTTGCATCTACCTGGAGTTCCCCTATAGTCTTATTTCATGGGCAAGTTTATGTTCTTGAGCAAAACTAAAGCAGCTGTATCTTTCATCTAACACATAGCTGCCAAACTCTTTACAAACTTCTCTATCCCATCCTGTAAATTCCTTAACCCTTGAATCTTAGCTAGAGCTCACATTCAGGACTCATGAGGTGGACAATTCATAGAACATATTATTCACATTATATTAAATTGACTTTATTTTTTAATATTTTGTACTTTTCTCTAAATTGCCAGGCTTATTTGTGCATGTTTAAAGTAATAGACAGTAACATTGATTTTTTTGTATTAAAGAAAATGTGTTGTTGATTACAAAATATTTATGAAGGTAGAATATTTTGTTCTCTTCTATGTACAGCAAACTAGCTGAGATTAGGAGATGACGATATACTTACAAGTAAAATGAGAGAAGTCAACATCAGAAACAAGGAGGGGACTTAGGGACTGTCTTAGAACTGGTTTCTTAGGCTTATCCAACATACCATTTTAACTTTATGCTGTGATAGCTATGGTTTTCGGAAATAATAATGATAATAATAATTTAAAGTAAAAATATCTTTGTGTGAATGACATTGACAGGCAAAGGCCTTAATTATTGTTAAATATTGTTATTTCAAATAAGCCCAAGTATCCTTGTTGCAGAGAAAGCCTCTTTGAAGAAAAGATTTTTACAGTAAGAGTTCTTAATCTATATGGTCAGGGCATAAATGGGATTTGGAGAGGCTATGAGCTCCTTGTAATGTTATGCAAAATTCTGTGTATTTGTATATTTTTCCCCTATGGAAAGAGTCCTTAGTTCTTAGAGTCTCAAAAGATTCCATAAGAAAATAAAGATGTGGAATGACTGCTTTAGAAGAACAAGAATCATCCACACAGCATCTGCAGATGAACCCTAATGCCCAGTTTATCACACACCTATCCATCAACACTAGCTCCAGCAGATGTGCTGGACTCTTTAGGTTCATGTTGCATCAATAATTTCATAATTCACATATGAAACAGAACCTTTTATTTATTTTTTTTGCTCAGCACTAGCATGTCTTCTAACAGACATAAAAATCAGAATCAGAAGCCTCTTGGTATATCTAAGGATCTTATGCAACCACTAGATCTATGCTTTCAAACAGTGCTATGAATATTTGTTAAATGAATGAAACACTGGCTACATCACTTTGCAACTACTCTGTGAATAAACATGGTTTTCAAATTAAACACCACATGTTATCACCGTTTTGGGATTTCTTTGATTAAGATCAAGCTTATGTAGAATGCTATAGCGTGGCATAATTCCAATAATGAAGGCTTTGTGTCCAAACATGGATTCATATCCCCTCTCTGTCAATTAGTAATTGTAAAACAGGGATGATAATGTCCACCTTATAGGACTTTTCTTAAGATTTTAGAAACAAGATGTGGAAAATGCCTAGTGTTTTGCCTGGCACATAGTAAATATTAAATAATTGGTAGTAATTACATCCAGATAACAAGAATCTTGTCTCTATGATTAAATTGTCAAAAGTGATTAGTATATGTTGTCTTCCAGTCACACATTTTATTTGGCAATTGCCTGGATTCCTCCAGATAGTGACCAAAACAAGTTAACTAACCTTCAAAAAGGATTATATATAATTCCTGTGTTAGGAGGACAGAGCTGAACATTTCAATGACACGTTAGGCCTAAATTTATTGAAATGTACTTATTCAAATTCTGTAGAACTCATGAAGTTTTGTGTGGGTCTACATTTCAAAAGTGCAGCTTATGTTCTATAAGCCAGTGTTTATGTATTAATATATACACAGTACCTCTTACACAGAAATGAGGATTTGTCTTTCAAGACAAATCAAAAACATGAATTTCAAGTAGTGTTACAAGCCTGACAAACATATTTGTAAATATGCTACTTGTTACAAATGCATGTTGCATAAATAGCCATTTCCTGACTTTTATGATGTGATTTTTGACCCACAGAGTTTAATACCATGCTAGGATGAGCAGGGAATAAATAAGATTTTATATTATAAGACTGAATCTTTTGAATAATAATCTTTCATTTGAGAGAAACTTATGATTATTCCCATCTCAATAATACTCAACCTGTAAGACAAATGTCTGAAGCTATTTTTAAGTATACTATAGCAATTTTATTATATGGAAAGATTATTTGAGATTTGTTGTAAACATTGAAAGTTAGAAATTAGTTTACACAGAAAACATAGATTACCTTTATTTAGAGCCCTGAAACTTGGAATGCAATGAAAAAAAAAGCTAATTAACCAATTTATCACAAATACCAAACAGGCCAATGATTTTTGTAATTATCAAGACAATTCAATTTTTGCTTTACTATGCAAAACTTATTTGCTGAACTGAATTTGAGATCATCAAGATTACTTACAATATACTGGTTACCAAAGCATGACAAAATCAGATGATCATGACCAATTAATTGAACTTAATAAAACTTTTAAATTATTTTTGTTTATTAGCATTCTTTGAGGTTAAAGACTTTTTTTTTTCTTTTGGCTAGGAGAAATAAGTAGAAATTTTAGAAGAAAATTACATTTCTCTGGTTTGAGAAGACCAACACACCCTAACAGGTAAAAAATAAATTGCTGTTTTGACTTGAATCTGAAAAAAGATAATAAATTAATTTATTTGTACTCTTTGTTAAACATTTTATCAACCAACACTTTCTGTATGTTAAGTAATTTGTAAATTCAAGGTGTCTGTGTTGATTTGCTTTTCTGCTACTGCTAGGGTGATATATAGAAGAAATCCTTGTTTCTAGACCAGTTCAATTTCTTGACTAGGGCAGATACTGCACAGTTTGTTGTATACTCTGTGGTACCTGTGAATGTCATTCTTCTCTCTTTCTCTCTGAAGAGAAACCTTGCATAGTGTTTCCTATGAAATGACCTGTTGCTCTTCACTCTTTGACTCACATTTGAAAAGGTGGTTATTTTATTAAATATATTTCCTATTTCTCAATTATATTTGACAAGAAAGTTATGTGGGTAATTGAGATGTCCCTAGGAATAATTAACTAGATATTAGATGCAAGGGATTTATAAAATGGCATTTACTTGGGTGAATTAATCCCAGTCTATGTTCTGATTTTCAGACTAGTAAGTATAGAATATTGATTTGTTAGTATCCTAGAATTACTGTGTACTCAAAGTCTCAGTATTTAAGCCAGAAAGCCAATATATTGGTGATAATTTATAATTGCTACATAGAGTTGATTGTTCTCATTGACCTGACCAGCGTATTCTGGAGACACTGTGGAGAAGAATGATTAAACTCACAATTCTTTGTGGAGTTAACACCTGGGCTCAAACTTCAAATGGGCGATTTTCTATCTCTGCTATCTCCGGCAAGTTAATCTCTGTAATGTTGTCTCACCTTCTTCAGCTGCAACTGAGAATAATTTTATCTACCTCATGGGACTGTTGTAAGGTTTGTATAAAATAAAGAATATAAAGACAATAGCGAAGTGCATAGCATATGGTAGGAAGATATTGTTATTCTCTCCCTATAAAAAAAAAAAGGAAAAATTATTAAATGATTGCTTGTTAAATTATCAGTTCAGTGATCTTTCTATTACACAATAATCCAAAATGTACTTTGTGAAAAAGAAAGCTACATCTTACAGAATGTATCTACAAGAAATACTTAAAAGCCAACCTTTATTCAAAGTTTGAAGCCATCTTAAAACATATGTCACTTAGGATCCTTTGTATAGTGTTACAGAAACCAACAAACCAACATCTCTGCACCTTCTAGTTTTTCCCGTCTCCTCTCCCAATGTGTTATACCATCTCATCTATTTTTCCCAGTTTCATTTTTTCCCAAAATATAGGGCCAATTGGAGGCCAAATACAAAATTATACATCAGCAAAAAATTAAAGATCAAGCAAAAACACTTAATGGAACAAAGAATACATACCAAAATATCTTACAATAATGCATCTAAAAAAATCGGAACAACAAATTCTATAAATCTCTCATCTCTGTGAAAGATATAAAAGTCAACAATGACAACAGCAAGTCCAAGGATAGTGTTTTAATGCAAAGAGGACTTCTGAACCAATCCTGAATAAATTGTACAGATTAACTCCTTTATAGAAGTCAATGAAGAATGATTTTTTTAAGACCTATCTTTGTTATAACTTATAATAGTAAAAAATAGAAATAATATTAAAGCCCAAATATAAGGAGATTAAATAAATAAATTATGCATACTATATTAACATGAACTATCAGGACCTTAAAATCATCATAAATATCCCTTTTTGAAAAATGCTTAGTGGCATAAGATGTGTTTATTAAGAGAAAATATGTGGCAAAACAGTGTATAGGTATGATCACAGTTGCATTTTTTGAGAATTTGTATAAAGTGCATAGAATAAACATTTACAAAGGTATACCAAAATGCTAATAAGTGATATCTCTGTGTCATTTTAATTTTCTCTATTTTTTGGAATTTTCCAAATTTTCTGCAGTGAACATACATTACTTTTGTGATTAAAAGGTAATAAAAATAAAAATATTTTTTGAATTTGTAGGCAGCAACTTAAATGGGAAAATCAACTAGGACATTATTGGGCCAAACACTCATGGACAAGGCTTGACATTTGAGTGAATTCATTACTGCTGCAAATTTTGCTCAAAAGTCCAGTTCTAATCATGACACCAAAAACCTTTATAAATGTATTCTGTAAGATTATACGCCCTTGATTTGATCTAGTTTTAACTATTAAAGAAAATTATCAAGTAGCCAAGAAAGTAAGAGGGATATTGTGGTGAGCACATAAACAATATTTTTTTAAAAACATCTCTTCAAATAAAAATATTCTCTGAAAGCCAGAGTACAGAGGTTTCACATAAGGGCAAGACCTGTTTTTGGAGGAGATTGTA
The DNA here is from genome assembly GCF_949987535.1 of Balaenoptera acutorostrata. Taxonomy (NCBI): domain Eukaryota; kingdom Metazoa; phylum Chordata; class Mammalia; order Artiodactyla; family Balaenopteridae; genus Balaenoptera; species Balaenoptera acutorostrata. Next base: position 82,782,142 of record NC_080085.1, read on the forward strand.
CTTTTTTTTTTTTTTTTTTTTTTAAGAAATTCACGTTCTTTTATTTATTTATTTATTTATTTATTTATGACTGTGTTGAGTCTTCGTTTCTGTGCGAGGGCTTTCTCCAGTTACGGCAAGTGGGGACCACTCTTCATCGCTGTGCGCGGGCCTCTCACCATCGCGGCCTCTCTTGTGGCGGAGCACAGGCTCCAGACGCGCAGGCTCAGTAGTTGTGGCTCACGGGCCTAGTTGCTCCGCGGCACGTGGGATCTTCCCAGACCAGGGCTCAAACCCGTGTCCCCTGCATTAGCAGGCAGATTCTCAACCACTGCGCCACCAGGGAAGCCCGAGGCGATTGTACTTTAACTAGTGAATAAGAAAGGATCTATGTCCTAAAGATTTGAAAAGTAAATCCAGTGTGTTATAGCTAGTGTTCCCATTTCAAGATGATATTTTAAATAGGCTAGACAAGTAATGTGGCCTACAAAAGTTAGACATGAATCTCCAGAAATCTAGGTAAGGAAGGACAAGTAAGATGACAGTCCACATTAAAGCTTTTAAGAACTGGAGGAACTTGATAATGCAGAATCTAAATATCTCAGATCTGGCCAATGCTTCCAACCTCTGGTTCAATATCCAACAGAAAAATAGATGATTTTACAATATAAATGTCCCAATCCAATATGTATTTCTTAAGCTTGCTAAGATAAAAGGATTTTACAATCTAGTTGAAGAAAATAGATTTAACATTATTAAGCAGGTAGCTCTTGCAATTGACCTTTCGACTATTTTATTAATCCTAGAAGCCTTATTTCTCAAAATACTGATAGAGATTGGAAAAATCTTCAAAAGTTGCAATGCAGCTTATCCTATTATCTCTTTATAAAATGTATAGAAGCTATGTGTGTCCTGTGCTGGTTCACATAGTTGAATCCAAATGTCCCATCTCTTGAATTTTATTCTTTACCCTGAATAACTTTGCCTTCGAGTATACATATCCCAAACTATTCAAAATTGCGACAAAGAAATACCTTTGCTTCTGTGACAAAGGCTTCCAATGAGATACTCAAATGGCATGTTGATTTAATTCAATACAATCAATATTTTTCTGAGTATCTACCATGTGTCTGACACATATTTTAAATATCTGGAAGACCACAGAGTCTAGTGGGAAAGACAAATGGGTAAATAGCTAGTAAAATATGAGTGGCAAAGGGGCAAAACCAATGGTCAATTCTCAGTCCCTATCTTAGTCAATGGATCAGCAGTATTTAACCTCCCTCCCTCCGGAAACATTTTTTTTTGTTTGGATGATCATCCAATAAAATAGCCATTCCTTCTTTCTAATATCCCATACCCTCCTCACTCTGTATTATACATTTCTGTAGAAACTATCATCAAATGACATATTTATTTATCTGTATCTCCATAAGAATAATGAAGAAGACTTTTTTTTTTGATTAATGATGCAAGCCCAGGCCCTAGAACAGTCCTTGGCATGTAATAAGCACCAAATAAATATTTGTTAAATAAATATTAGAGGAATGTATAAAGTACTATTGCAGAGAATGAAACTAAACTAGCAATTGATTCTGTTTCGGAGTAAGGGTGGAATGAATTAGTTAGGTTTATAGATAGTAGGTAACACTAGAAGTGAATCTTTAAAGATAGATAAGTATTTTCCAGGTGACATTCTAGAAATGTAGATGTTTTAGGGAATTCCCTGGTGGTCCAGTGGTTAGGACTCGGTGCTTTCACTGCCAGGGCCTGGGTTTGATCCCTGGTCCAGACACTAAGATCCCTGCAAGCTGCATGGCCATAGCACGGACATAAAAAAAAAAAAAAGGTAGAAAAGAAATGTAGATGTTTTGTTCAATGTCAAGTAAGTAGTTCAGTGTGGCTAGACTATAAACTATTCTGTAGCTAGAAATAGACCTGGAATCCATCAGCTGAGTATAGTTTGTGAAAAGTCTTGTGTACCATGATAAGGAAAGTGGACCTAGGCAATGAAGAAACACCAAGAATGTTTAAGCAGGAGCATAATAAGCTCAGATAGGTTTTACTACTGTTATTACTATCGCTAGCTCATGCATATGCAGCATTTGCTATGTGCCAGGCACTGTTCTAAGTGCTATACATATTTTCATACTTAGAATAATCCAGTGAAATATATATTATTATGATTCCCTTCTTTCAGATAAGGAAAACGAGGTACAGAGAGGTTAAATAACTTTTCCAACATCACAAATCTACTAAGTGGAAGAATGAGGGTAATTAACCCAGGCACTCTCGTTCCAGAGAACACACTCTTTACTATTATACTATGAAGGATGAGTTGGTTTGATGGGGTGAGTCTTCAGGTAGGATATCCAATTAGAGAATCATTGAAGAGATGATAAAGGCCTGCAATAGGACAGTAGTTATGGGGATGAAAGAAAACGAGTCGTTTTGAAAGTGTAATTGACAGGACATTAAAGTGACTGAATGTGAGTGGTGAGAGAAAAATAAGTCTAATTTGGAGGTTTCTATAGCTTAGATGATGGTATCATTAACCAGAATAAAGAAAACAGAAAGAACAGGTTTGGATGAAGATGAAAATGATGGATTTATCGACAACTGAATACACACCTAAGTTGCTCTAGTGAAATTGCAGCGTTGAGCTTTTATTCAATCGTGTCATCCCCCAGTGACAAAAGTAGAAAATTTATGAGTAAACATCAAGATTCTATATAATCTTATCCTAATTCTTTCTCTGCCAGCTTCATATATGCTAAAATCCTTAGCAATCTGATCAATAGTTCATTCATTGGAGTAGAGTAATGTGCTGTTAGCTTAATCTTCAAAATTCTACTGTTCATTCCTTCCTTTGAGGTTCAGCCTCTTTCTGAATAGGAAACAAAATAATTAGTGTACATTCTCTCCTTAAGGAGTCTATGTATTAATCAGTATTTTGTCTTAATGGTATTGGAAAACATCATCAGGAAGATAAATCCAATTAAGAAACAATGTGAAATGTAAATAACCACTTAAAACAAGTGATTTTAGTTTAAGAAATACAGAGTGTTATCCTTTTTGTCTTATTTAGTTGAAACATACATGTGGTTCTTATTTTACTCTCTCAAATAATTATTAAGCTTGTATTATTCACAAACTATTTCACTGGGGTGTGATAGCTACAATGATAGGGGGTTGCAAAGAATGCTATGGGAGTACTTTTGAAGAACACTTATCCTAGTCTTAGAGGTCATGAAAAGTTACCCTGAAGAAGTGACATCCTAGAAGAGAACATAGAATATGTATGAGCTAACCAGATGAAGAGAAGATAGGCATAGAAGTGTACAAGATAGAAGGAATAGCTTAGTCGAAAGTAAGAGCTTATAGAGCATAGAAGGGACTGCATACACTTCAGTGTGGCCAAAGCAAAGTGAGCAAGTGGGGAGTGGTAAGGGATAAAGCTAAAGAGGTAGATAGGTCCAAGCTATGTAGGATCTTGTAAATCATGTTAGGAGTTTGAATGTCATTCTGTGGATAAAGGGAAGAGTATTGAAATGTTTTAAACAGAGGCATTTACACAGTTAGACTAAAATTTTAGAAAGCTCTGTCAGGGTGAGGGATAGAAAATGGATTGGAGAGAAACAAGGCTGGAAACAGAGATATAACACTTCTGAAAATTGACTTCAAAATAAACAAGATGGGCTTCCCTGGTGGCGCAGTGGTTGAGAGTCTGCCTGCCAATGCAGGGGACACGGGTTCGAGCCCTGGTCTGGGAAGATCCCACATGCCACGGAGCAGCTGGGCCCGTGAGCCACAACTACTGAGCCTGCGCATCTGGAGCCTGTGCTCCGCAACAAGAGAGGCCACAATAGTGAGAGGCCCGCGCACCGCGATGAAGAGTGGCCCCCACTCGCCACAACTAGAGAAAGCCCTCGCACAGCAACGAAGATCCAACACAGCCATAAATAAATAAATAAATAATTTTTTAAAAAAAAAGACAGGTGGGAATGGTCAAACTTAGCCTCCCCCCTCCTCAAAAAAAATAAAAAAATAAAAAAAAATAAACAAGATTTTCTTTTTCTTAAAAAGAAAAAGGCATATGAGTAGTTAAATGATAGTTATGCCTAGATAAATGTCAATACATTGATGTGAAAATTAATCAACAAACAACTAAACTCTTTTTATTTATTTATTTTATAAATTTATTTATTTTTGGCTGCGTTGGGTCTTTGTTGCTGCGTGCAGGCTTTCTCTAGTTGTGACGAGTGGGGGCTACTCTTCGTTGCGGTCCACGGGCTTCTCATTGTGGTGGCTTCTCTTGTTGCAGAGCACGGGCTCTAGGCAGGCAGGTTTCAGTAGTGGTGGCATGTGGGCTCAGTAGTTGAGGCTTGTGGGCTCTAGAGCACAGGCTCAGTAGTTGTGGTGTATAGGCTTAGTTGCTCCGTGGCATGTGAGATCTTCCCAGACCAGGGCTTGAACCCATGTCCCCCGCATTGGCAGGTGGATTCTTAACCACTGTACCACCAGGGAAGCCTTAAACTCTTTTAAAAAAGACAACTTTATTTAATGTTAGGAAAAGATAATAGTAATAAATTTCCTGAAAGTATGCACCCAAGATACTGAACCAACAAAGAATTGAATGAATCCATTCTATAATTCAATATTTATTATTTCCTGGCATAAGCATAGTGCAGACTGGCTGGCACATTTTAGCCCCTATGGACAAATGATTTAAAGAATAATTGATACAGCCATCTAGGACATAGGGGATTTATTTTCTATAAAGGAATCACAACCTTTCAAAAAGCAAATTAATTATTTTCAGATTTTCTAAAACAATATGGCAGAAGCCTAGGATGTCCTAAAATTGGGGTCAAGCTATTTTCTTAATTAGTAGTCCCTGACCTTGAATGGATTTTAGGTTACTCACACCACCTCTCTCTCTCTCTTTCTCTCTCTCTGTCCCTCTCTCTCTCTCTCTCTCATCTTTCATTTGCGCGCACACACACATACACACACACACACACACACACACACACAATTGCACTGTGGGCCTAGGATAAGTAGGCAGGACAGAAAAGAGATTTTATCAACATCAAAATTTTTCAAACTTGTGTACTGTCAAACACTGTTCTGTAGAAAAAGAGTTGTTAAGTTTCCATAAGTTTAGGAAGCACTCAGTTAAACACTTTTACACAGGTTTCCTTACTGTCAGACATCTGAAAGACTTTAATATACTAATGAACATTGCACTTTCTAAGAGAGAGATATAGAAGATAGCATATCCCATACTTTTTGACCATGGAACAATTAACACCTTCTAGAAGAGTGTTCTGTGGGACTCCAATTTGGGAAAAAATGGCTATACTTTAAAAACCTGCAATATTATAGATATTTTAACAAGTATTGATGGTACATACAAGAAATAGTCACAGTGAAGTCCAAAATCAAGTAAATGTTAATATTTATATTTGCTCTTTTCTTTTCTATGTCATAGTAAAGACTAAGAGTCACACAAACCTAAGTATCTCTTCATTCCCAAAAGGAATAAAATGTTTCCTTCAAATAAATATTTTGTGCGTCTATTTTCAAGGTACCACCCAAATTTGGAGAATCCCTGAATGTCCTCTCCACCAAAACTCCTCTAAGTATTTTGGTTCATGTGTGTTTACATCTGTTTCCCCCACTAGACTATAAACTCCTTTATAGTCTAGTGGCGGAAACAGATGTAAACACACATGAGGGAAACAACCCTATGTAAACACACATGAGGGAAACAACCCTATGTCTTATCCTCCTTCTTGGGACAAAAAAAAATGTTGCCTGCCATTCCAGTAGGCAAAAAATGTTGCTGGTCATCAAGCCATCAGCCACTGCAGCTGCCCCCGATGGTGTATCCTGAGGGGAATTCAGGATAGAGAAAAACAGGATACCGGCCCTAGATAGTTAAGATGCATATCTAAGGAAGAATTTCAATGAGCCCAGGCTCTTGCATCTTATCATATACAGAAAAGAATTAAAATCATTAACTTGAGCTGTCTGGTTTTTGTGATTAGCAGTAATCTTTTGATGTTTGACTACATTTCTTTTTTTTTTTTTTTGGTCAGCAAAACTCCTATATATCATGGCTCCTCCCTCACTTCTTTGGAACAGTTCCTCAGAGCTATCTGAGAGGCTGTCTCCCAGGTTATAGTCCTCAGTAAGGTCCCCGAATAAAACATAACTAGCAACTTTTAGGTTGCGCATTTTTTTTCAGTTGACACTACCCACCAGCATTTGGTACATACAGTGCCTGACATATAGTGGTTTTCAATAAACTTTCCTTAATAAATGTTCCTTGAATGGGTAGGGGGCGGGGCTGGGAATAACTTATCTCCAGTATTGCCTTATTTACATAAATATCATTGATTCAGATTTTTCATTTTCCTAAAGAGGGAACAAATTAAGAATGCCAGAGTGACCATTTTAGATCATGTCAGGTAATGTCACTTCAGTGCTAAGAGCAAAATATAAAACAAACAAAAATGTGTACTGTCTTCTCATTTACCCAGAATAAAGCTAGGAGTCCCTTACAGTGGCTTGCAAAGCCCTTCATTGTCTGCCCCTTCTAATCCCACACACTACTCCACTACCCCCAGTTGCAACCCCCCCTTATAACCTTTACTTTTTCATTTAGCCGCACCACAATTATTCTTTTCTAGTTCACTATAAAGTAGACTTTTATTATGCTTACTGTTTATTGTCTGTCTCTCCCCACTAGAATGTAAGATCTGCGAAAGCAGAGATCTCTGTCTTTTTGTACACTACACTGTTCCAAGTTCTCAGAAAGGTACCTTGTATATAGAAGGTGCTCAATAAATATTTGTTGAATGAATGAATGAATGAATGAACAAATGAAGATATGTAAAAAAAATAGTAACTATCCCTTGCCTCCTTCTCTTCCCTCTCTCTTTTTCTCAAGAATTGCATTCTGTACTTTCAATAATTTCCCTTTTTGCTCTTGCATGTTATCATTTAAAACTGCTTTAGAATGCATGCAGCATGCTGTGAGACATGAAAGATACCATTTGGAGAGAAAAAAAATAACATTTCCTTTTCTATTCTTGACTTTATAAATCATCAAAATAAAACAATCCACAGGGGGGTAGATTTACCTTGTTTCAAATTTCAAATGTGAACAAGTGGAAATTAGGTTCTTTAGAAGCCACAAGCTTATCTACAGATATTCACATTACAAAGGGGCTCTATCAAAAGCTTTAGGATTCAGCATTCTACACATCGATGGTCTTCAAACTGGGGTACATGTGCCCTTGGATGTATATGAAAACTCTCCAATAGTTTTAAAAGAATCGAATTCCAGATTTCAACTAACAAATACTCTTCATTAAAATTATTATAACTAAAAGGAAGATGTCATAGAGGCTTTTCTTTCTCACCATCGTTATTGCATTTCCCTTTCTATTTGCAGAAGAAAAACATAGTCCTCGTCTACCAAGCATCTTGCTTAGGGACAGTGCCTCAGGGTATAAAGCACTTGGGGTGCCCAATAAAGGAACCATTTTCAATATTTCTGTTGAGAAAGTAAATGATGGTAAAGACTAAGCAGTAAGTTATTTTGAAAATCAAATGGATTTTAATTTTTTGCTTTTAATGAAATTGAAGTTGGACATAATCAAGTTATCAGCTGATAGATCATTACAATTTTTTTGGTGGTACATCATTATGTAACTTTGAAGAAGTTTAAATAATTGAGTAACAGTTCTATAACAAACTTCTTTCCATCCCCATCTCCTTATATACGGTAAACAAGCTTTCTCATTGCTTATATTTATAAAGAAAAATGAAAACAGAAATATAATTTATTCTGAACCCTATGCCATTTTTAGCAATAAGTAATATTCATCCACAAATACATGTGCTAAGTGAGAATATTCTCCATTTATTTCTTTAAGAGAGGCACTTGCAATAAAATTTTACTTTTTATGATTAATAATTATTCTTAAAAAACTGTTAGATATTTAAGTTGTTTTGACCAGTTGCATATATCTAAAAAATGTAATCATAACTCAGTCTAGAAGACAAATTTTAACACTTAGAACCTCATGATCATTTTAAATTGAAATAAATATTAATTTATATTTATATAAAATAAAGTCAAAAATAAAATACTTTCAAGCATAAAATACATTTCATTAGGATAAAATTCAGTGAATGAAGTGGAAAGGAAATATGAATTTGGGAAGAAAAATAAATGATGTAGATTTTTTTACTTTTACAAACTTGTACGTTTGTTTTTAATAATGGATTATGAAGGTGTCAAATTGTTTTGGTAGTTAGGATCCACCAGATACATTTAAAAGAAGGCTGAGACTATATTATTTTAAAATGCTTTTATTTGCCATATGTTGGAAATTGTTATTTTTTGCTGCTATTTAAGTACATGGTGAAAAATTATACACGTCAACTTAAAAATATGCAAGGAGGTATGCCTACTTTCAAAACTCTTTTAGGGGATATGTGAGCACAGAAGGTAAGATTCTTCTTGTATAAAGAGGAGTGTATTTTCAGCTCAGATAGCAGCTAATGTCAGGGTATATCTTACTGCCCTATCCACCATATCAATGATTACAGAATTAATGGAGTGCTCTATTTACACTTGTACAGTAAATCAGCATGACTGTTACATCCAAATTCATTTAATCAGACACCATAAAGGTTGAATGTTGACTAACAAGTTGGTGAATATCTGATTCAGTTGGATCATTAAGATAAACAGAAACAGTCAAATCAACCTTGTGGGCTTTGGTCATTTCAGCCATTTTAAAGAGCATATGAATTGGATTGACAAATGGCTTCCAATCCTTTTTGTAACAAGGCAGGACATTAATTAATTAATTAATATAGTTTTGACCATTTATCCAGATACATTGCTTTCATTTTTATTGAATCTGGTCACATATACTGATGATTTATTCACTGCTTAAAGCTGGCTCTTTAAATGCAACTTCTTCGGATTAATATAATGCAAATCTCAATTTCAAGCACTGAGTCCAAGTTTTAATTCCAGGAAGAGAAATCACTGAAGGAATATCACTTCTTCTTTTCTCCTTTCCTTACAGCTTTTAACAAACTTTTTATTAAACATTAATTGCAGGTCAGGCACTTCAATAGATGTTTGGCTAGGGGCATGAGGACATGATCAGAGAGACACATAAACACTCAGAGTTACTGCACTCAAAGGGTTCAAAGATATTGGGTGGAAGTTAAGAGACACATACTTATAAACAGGTTATTCTAATCCAATATGAAAGTGATAATAGAGGTAAAATAGGCTTTAGATAGTTAAAATTGACTTTATGAAAGTTTGATTTTATCTGAACCATTGGTTCTCAAACCTAGTTCACTGACCTGAGACATGCCAGTTCTATGAAAATTGTTTAAGGCACTTAAAAAAATATAGATTGCTAGCCTCCACGGCCATCAATTCTGATTCTGTATGTCTACAGCGGGACTTTCAAATCTGTGATTCTGTGGCTCAGCTTAGTTTGACAACCACAGACCTCAAGAGGATGACCACTAATTTTTACAATATGTTTGACATCTACATCACATGATGCATTGGAAATAGTATCCCCTGAATGACTTTTTCTATCACAAAGTGCTAGAGAATTAGTGACCTGAGAAGGAAATGCATGTTTTGGGATCATGTGATGATAACTACCACTTCTCATTTACTATGAGCCAAATGCTGTTCTTAGCATTTTACATTGATTAATTTATTTAAATTCGACTTCCTCATTTGAGGAAATTAGGACCCAGTGAGATTAATTAACCTGTCCAAGATTACAAAGCCAGTAAGTAGTGGAGTTGTGATCTAAAACTTGGCATTCTGGCTCCAGAGCCCATACAGCTGTACTAAACTGCCTTTCATTTATCATGGTACTTTCTTGAAGTCCCTTTGTCATTCTTTGGCAAGCATTACAAAATGAAAACCAAATGCATTCACATAGGCCCTATGCACTTGCTTGTATTCTTTCAGTGTTCTCTTTTGAGAACTTCTATCTCTAATTTATTAGCTTGCTTTCATTTATTAGATGGTTGTTCCATTTCAAAAGCATCACTAAGAAGTTTTCTTCATTTTTTAAGGTTGCAACTGTAATAATTCCATTTCATTAAAGTTTGTCTCTATAAAGCTTTGAAAATTTTATATTAAAAAACTCAAACCATACATAAAATCCATTGCTCAAAGCCATTTAATTGTTCATCTATGCTATTGCAGCAACATTTTATGTTCTGAAATATGTTCATTCTAAGCCAGGTCTTGACTGAAGGTTAGAGGAATAATTTGTTGAATGTCAACATTATATGCACCATGTAAACCATGTTGACAAACTGATTTCCTGTATATCACATAAGAAAGTTGAAATTGTACATTTCTCACTGGAGAGACTTCTGAATACCAAAAGGATCAAAAACATATCAACTTATAGAAAGTAGGAATTTAAGTGTAACTGGACAGTCACCAAAAGTCAGTATTTGAAACAAATTGGCTTTATACTGTCATTCACACCAAGGCACTAACAACAGCAAGCGGGAGTGGGATGGATGAGTGGGTGGCATTCATTTGTCTCTCTTTGGCCAAGTCTCTCAATAATGTAGGTTTATGATTAGCTTTGAATAGAGAACTGTCCTACCTGAACTGAGATTCTATGGCTACCTGTTAACTCTAACACATTTTCCTCATTTTTCTTTCAGAGTAGCACAAGAAATTAGAGTTGTGGGTCCTTAAAGCAAAAGTGTTAAACTTCCAGGAATACTTAGGAGCACATTTAGCTCTAAGTGGTACATGAGAATGGAATGTGATGATTCATTTAAGAAGCTACAATATACTATCTCATCTTTCTTCAGTATCCCTCTACTCAGAAGATTGACAGAAGAGATTCATTGTGGGTACTGAGTTCAGATTCCTGTCCTAAGGGTTTTAGAATGCAGTCCCAGTGTGTTCTCTTGGTTATATGTGAACTTTTGCAGTTTTATTTCCTTTTCTCTATGCCAGGTAACTTGGAGAACTAATTTGAGAAAAATAGATATTACTCACAAATGACTCCTATTTAGTTACAAAACATGTATTTATTACCTTTTGGGTGATAACGGCAATGTTACACTTCAAAGAATGCATACAGTTAAACAGAGGGAGTAGCTTCTGGGGGGAGGCTGGCTAGTCTCAGCCTTGCAGACTTAGAAAACTGATTTAGTAGCAACATTGAGAGGAAGCGCCAAATCTCAGAAGTATACCTATATTAGTCAAGTTCACACACATACCAGAATTCCAATTTATTAATTTACAATGAGAAATGAGCTGTCAGATAAAGTCAGTGTTCATATTAGCTGACCAGAGCATTCTGTACCTGTGGGAAAGGTACATAGGATGCCAAATTATCATGAGAAGTCTGCTTAATGAGCACGGACTCAGAACAATGCGAATTTGTAAATCCTCAGAAACACGAGATAAGTTGACTTAAGGTGCTCTCACCCACTGAAGGGACGCATTGCTAAGGAAACATGAATGCTCCAGTCATCTTCGCCAAGAATCTCTCTCTTTTGAGTAGTGAGTGCAAAGTTCTGCCAAACACTTGCTTCTGTGAATCTTCATGTTTCTGTGGCTCACTCAACTCCTTCTAGTTCACACTTTTCCTAAAAAAATTTGTGTGATAATGATTTATTGAGGCTTTACTTCTAAAATTACAATCACATTTTAGTTTTCCCTTCCTGAGATTACTTCCCAATTTCCTTGATTGGCATGTTAAGTTTTTCCATACTATTTCATCACACATTTGCAATTTCTTGGGTTTTGTCTAGCATGGTTGACCATTTTTATTTTGAATGGATTTTAATAGGCTGAGTGTTAGAGGACAAACCTATTTCCAGGTTATTCAAGAGTGTCACACTATACTAATATAAACTCCTTGAGAGCAGGGTCCACTGCATACCAAAGTACTAACATGATGCCTGTCACGTAATAGACACTCAAAACATGTGTTGAATGAAACCTCACCCTCCATGAACTAATAAGGACTAACACCTCATTTACTAAGTCAGACTTCTAGATTACATATTTTCTGCCACATAGCTGAAAACCTGATTAAAAGCAAAACAGGAGGAAATGAAGCATAAATATGCACCATAAAGCTACTGTAAAATATCCAATAAGAGAATATCTCGGATCCTTCCTTTGAGTATATTTTATACAGAATCCTAACAACACTGACCATCTCATTTCACAGCACTGCTTTGGAAAACAGGCATTGGGTGGGAGTAAGGAGGAAGCTGCTAAAGGCAATCACTCTGACAACAGTGAAATACAGTAGTTGAAAATAAGAAGGAAACAGAAAAAAGACTATATGGACAACAGATCATTTTGTTTTGCGGATTGTTTTGGCACTAAGCTTCTCCTCCCTTGCTGTCCTATGTAATTCAGAATTCAAAGAGGAAGGTGTCTTTGTTCACATTTTTGAGTATCTATCTACAGGATATAGGAAAGGTTGGTAGACAGAAAAGAAAAAGTTGAAACTCCAACTTTCTGTAAGTGCACTGAAAAAGAGGACTTGTTTTATATTTCTGCCATTCCTTGTGCTCTGTAGGTTCTTAATAAACATGTGCTAAGCAATCAAAGAACAACCACAACAAAAAAGTAAGCAAGATTCGCTGGTATATATAGTATATATATAGGGATCAATGTATCTTAATATACCATGAGGATATTTGCAATAAAAATAAATGATCTTGATAGTGGTAATTTTACATCATTAGCAACAACTAGCTAAATCCAAAGAAAGTTTTCAGCCAGTGCTAGTCCACACCTGGGTTTCTGGGTTGGAGGTAGGGGTTTTATTCTGTGGTTTGTTTGAACTTTGACCAATTTTGTTAAAATTTGAGACAATTTACTAAATTATTTTTTTAAATTGATTATAGAAATGAATAGGTGGTAGGACACTGAACTTTGTTTCAGTATCTTGTGTTTAAGAGGAGACAGAAAACAGTGCCATTCACTCAATAAAGATTTCCATCCCAAATGACTTAAACAGTAAAGAAAGTTTTAACACGAAGCTGTAGCTTCAATTATATGAAAAGTTTATCTCTGTCAGGATCTTAAATGTTGCAAGGTAGAAAGACACATGAAATTGTCTTCAGTAATGAAGGTTATTTCAAAGATACAGGTGAATATGATCTAGCCTTGTGTCATGAAGAATTAAACAAGAAATATGAACTGTTCAAGTTATAATCAAGAGTCTCATTTCTGCAGAGTTTTGATCTTGTTGCACCACAGAGGGAAGCATTATATAAACTAATTAAAATCATATAAATTTTATTATATTAACTAATTAAACTCACTCAAGTTATGAGTGATTGATAGCACCCATATCATGACCACTTCAAAATATTTCTATTTTAAACATTAGGAGTTGGAAATAAATGTTTTACTCAAAGTAATAAAATTCAACTTTACCAGGTAGAAAGAGAGACCATTTTTACTTAGAGGCAGGAAACTCATTTTAGTGTCAATCACAGTGTTTTGTAGGCAACTACCTGTCTGTGCCCTGGATGTACACCCCAAAAGACACAGCCCTATGACAGAAGTTTCATCTAGGTAGGGACATGTGAAACAGTGTCTTGTTTTGGCTTACTAGCATAGGTAAATCATTGTGTCTTCTCATTTCCATAGTCAAGCCTTGTTGAATAATTCAGTTAATAGCCAAAGATTTTAATAAATTTGGTTGAAGTTTTTTTAAAAATAACACCAAAATTACTCCCATCCTGACCTTGATGTGAGGAGCAGTGGCTGAAAACTTCCTTTGAATATAAATAGATGTTGCAAAAATTTAAGAAGTACTATTTATAAAAGCAAATGACGATGCATATTTTTCATTGTTAATCAAGAATATTTTGCTTCTATGAGTCAAAGACATTTTCATAAAGTAGTTGAGCTATGAAAAGATATTCTGCAACATGCGTAAGGCATTGATTTTCTAGTAGAATATGAAATAGAACTTGAACAATTTGCTTTCTCTATAACTGTGATGCATAAAAATTACACTCAGGCCAAAATTTCAAGCACAAAGTCAATAACACTCTGATATCACTGCATTCCATTAAGTATAAATGATTACTTGGAATATTATTAGGGCAAGTATAAGGATCCAAACAACAGAAAGTAATTTGATTAATCCACTTGTAATGGTTTACATCATTTAGTCTTAATTTTAGTTTTAATATTCTTATCTGTATTCATTATAGTTTACCAAAGGGCTACATATCAATGAAACAAGAAGTTGTATGTTTTTTAGGTAATATTTAAAAAAAATTATTTGAACCTTGCAAAATGCAATATGTCCCTGCCATCTGAATAAGATATGGGCATAATGGTTACTTCACATTCATGTTTAATTATTAGTTACCATTTTCTTTTTCACAATGGCTAATTATATATTATAGTCTCCCTCTTTGTCTATGAAAACCATCATAGCAATGGAAGAAAAGCTGGTGCTTTCACTTTCAAAAACTCATTTTAAAGAAGCTGTCTATGTAATCTTCATCAGGAACAATTATTATTCCTTGAAAAAGTTTTTTTTTAAGATTAATAACTTACTAAATATCCATTGTATAATTTGTCCATTTTTACAGTGAAAACATTCCAGATGTACTTTGTATATTTTGGGAGGGAAAAAATACTGGTTCTGACAATTAGAGGTTTCTGTTTCTTCTCATTTTTTTAAGAACCTGCATTTCTATATTTGGGGAGAGGCAGGGATATGAGGTGGTGGTGAAGGATGTCTGGTCAGAATTTCTTGTGATTAACTAGCTGTGTTCTATATGACAATGATGAATAAGGTGACAGTCTGAAGATTAAAGTGCTGATTCAACTTACATCACCTGCTTAGGTTTTCTTTGTGAAAACAGCCAATTGATCTTACTGCCTAGGTATAACTAGCTGTGACATCTGAGGGCAACATTATTGTCCCTGTGAATCCCCCTTTCCACCACAACCAACACACTGCAAAGACTGAGCTGACTGATGGAGTTGACTGGTCTGTATTGATTCTGAACTTATTTATGAGATTTACTGTAGTTGGTATTAGACTGTTTCAAGCACATTAGTCCAATACTGTCTTACCCCACTCCCAATCACTGTTTTTTGGTCTTTTTCTAACAAGTTATGATTAAGCAAAAGAATTTTGTTCAGAAATATTTTTTTCTAAATAAAGAAATATGTGGCTTACCTCCTGATGTTGAAAGGTGACAGCTTAGGTTTATTTCACTAGAGACATATCATAGCAATATGCCTGTTAACATTTTTAACTCTCAACTGAATAAAAGAGGAACTAAGAAAGTAAGTTTTGTAGCAGGATAATCTGTTTGATATTTCCTAATTAGATAGTTTGACAGTTTAAGAAAATTAATAGTGTGTTGACTTTCAATTGAAGACTTGCAAGTATTTATTAAAATCAACTAAAGCATAGAATAATAGCTTGGGGATGTCAACTGAAGGAAAATGCACAACCTAAAAGTTGATAGTTATGTTTTATTTGGGGAACTTACTGAGGATTATAGCCTGGGAGACCACCTTTCAGACAGCTCTGAGGAACTGCTCCAAAGAGGTAAGGGAGGAGCCATGATATACAGGAGTTTTTGCTGAAAAACAAGCAAATAAAAAAACAGGTATTCAAACATCAAAAGATAACTGCTAATCACAAAAATCAGACATCTTAAGTTAATGATTTTAGTGCTCTTCTATGTATGGGAAGATGCAAGAGTCTGGACTCATTGAAATTCTTCCTTAGATATGCATCTTCACTATTTAGGGCCAGTATCCTGTTTTTCTCAATCCTGAATTCCCCTCAGGATACACCATCAGGGGCACCTGCAGTGGCTGATGGCTTGATAGCCAACAACATTTTTTTGTTTACTGTAATGGCAGGTAACAGTCCACAGTGCTCCCTCTTGGTCATAAATTCCACCAAGGTTTGGGAGGTACTGCATAACCAATTTGTTCCACAGCACTGGGAATTCTCATTCCTAGGTCAGATGAGGATTTAGCTGATAGGCCCATGAATGTGCTATTTTTTGGATTAGGCCCTATTGATAACCTCAAATTCTCTGGATAGTTTGTCTTACTAGTCTATTATGATCCGGGGAATGTTTTCCCTTGTTACTTCCCTTGTTACTTCTTCCTATATCTAGAATTGCACTATTACAATTATTCTATATAGAGTTATAAGGTATAAAGTACAGCAGAGAGAGACACAAACCATAAACAATTTGAAAGCAACTAAAGGAGAACAAATTAAAACAGTACTTAGTATAACTAGTTGTAATCTGGTTGCAATAAGCCATCAAATCCAGAGGGGAGCCAGCTGGTGAAGCCAAATTCTGGAGGGATCAGGTAGAGAGAGAAAAATAAATAATTTCATCTTCATTTACAAAGGCAAACTTCACCAACTTGTTGTAGGTCATAGTTAGTGTAAGAGGAACCATTTTCTGGAAAACAAAGATAAAATGCCAGTAATATTTCAGAAAAAATGTCATAAAATTAGAAATCATACTTACCAGTTCATTCAGTCCCGTGTAATTAATTCCTGCTGACCTGTATGAAGTCATCAGGTTTTTAATTAGAATTGTGTAATTTCTTTTACCCAGTTCAGTGGTATCATCTAAAAGTCATCAGAAACTTATATTTGTCAAAAGTCCTTTTTATGAATCCTCTTGAAGATCTTCATTTTATAAAAGCATCAGAGTAAAACAATGACTGTCTATAAATGGCAAAAGACTTAAAATGGTATGATTAAAATCTGATTATGAGGCAATTGACAATAAACTTGATCATCTCTGTGACATATAACATTTTAAGATACTAACTAGAATTGTGACTGATAACATTATACCAGGACATACGAGATTTTTAGGAATTCCATATAAATTTCAGGATATCTATATTAATGACATTTACCCATGCAATGTAACCTAACAAGGTTTTATCACCACTTATTTCACAGTGTTTCCCATGTAATTTAACCAAATACAAAATAAACTTAGTTTAATATCTCTCTTTGGGATGTTTCAGGGGCCCATTGAAGCATCCCAAAGTTAGATAGAGGTCAAAAGAATTTCATTTAGAATTTGACTTGGTGAAGTTTGTCAAAGATATCAAAAGGTTTTATTTATTTTATTTTTTTGGCCATACCACGCAGCTTGTGGGTGCGGCCCACAACTGAATAAAGGTGTAGAGGGGATGTGAATAAGCAGTATCTATTTAAAACCAGTAAATGATAGATCTAGGACACGAACCTGCATCCTCAGCAGTGAAAGCCCAGAGTCCTAACCGCTGGCCTACCAGGGAATTCCCTCAAAATGTTTTAAAACACTTGGTCAATAGGATCATAGGTCACTATGAAACAATACTTATTGATTCAACCAAAGTGACAATAAAAGATTTTTTATCTTTATATGGAAAGTTGCAACAGATTACTCGAAAGGAAGTAAGGGAACTTCACAGTCTGTTATTAAAAGCAGATGAGTTTTCCAAGAAATTTTAACATAGAGGGAAAACCAAATTCTAGTTTTGAACCAGCTTACTTTTAATATTAAAATTTACTTACTCCATTAAATTTATTTTAATCTTAGCCAGTTCTCCCCATGTACAAAACTTTTCTCAGGGTTCCTTTTCCACAAACCTTCCATAACTTTCTTTTTACTTTCAGATTTTGTACTATGCTTTTTCTTTCTTTCTCTCTCTCCAGGACAAAATTAATTTTTTTTTTCCTTAACAAAATGCATTTCCATTCCTTACACCCTTTTCTTTTACTGAAAGCACACATCCTAATTTTCTTGCATATTGAAATGTTTCACTTATTATCCCAGTAGCTTTAATTACATATATTACAATTTTAACCCAAAGAAGAAGCAAGAAATGGAAACCAAGAAGCAATTAATTGTGAACTATTTGTCATACCAGCATTTCCTGATTTGTAAACTTATGAACATATTTCATAACGTCTAGAACCATACATTTTCTCATAGCATAATTTCTTTCCTCAATGTGGTACAAGATGTGTGTCTAATAAACTCAAATATCTTTAGTTTTTCTCTCATAAGGAGACAAAAGTAGGTAAACTCAGACCTGTTTAGCAATTAATGTTCCAGTATTTTCTTATTTGAAATGGTCTGGATATTCAGTTGACTCCCATTATTTAAATTAATTTAGCAGAACTCTAAAGTTTTAAATTACCAAAAAAAAAAAAAAAATCTGAAGAAACTATTTTAGACACACATACTCAAAACATAATTATTCCTAAAGAGTTCACTAAAAACTCTTATCTCATTTATTTCTATTTTATAACTTATGAAACTATCATTATACCAAGTTAATTTTTCTTGCTGACAAAGTCTGCAACAGAAATAACATGAACTTGTTAATATTTAGTAATCCTAGGTACAATAAAAGTACAATACGCAATGTTGATGACTCCAAAGACATGTCTGCAACAATTAAACCAACAAGCCTAAACTAACTTTAACACCAGATATTAATTTCATACTGATTATTTCCCAGATCACATGAACTTGAAATTCATTCTGGACAGTCTCCTTTATATCTAGAAATAATTCAATTGTAAGTGCTTACTTTTAAGTCAATTAAATAGAGATCTTAAGTTAAATTTTGATAGTATCAATATTATCCAAAGGTAGAGATGTATATACAATGTACACACGCATATATAAACAGACATAACTAGAGATCTCATAGCTTCACTTTAAAATTTAGTCATGAATCAGTGTTTATAAATAACAGTAAAATTAAATGAATAAATTAAATTCATTTGCTTGGATAAATAAGGCTTTACTATTTGTGGAAAAGACTTTTAAAATTTGTACTTGTCCTTGATAAATCCTTAAGGAAGGAGGCTGTGAACTAGATTTTGGATGAGGGAGCCAATCTGGCAGTTTGAGTTTAAAAAGTCTTCTCCCTCCCAACCCCCACCCCCTTTTTTTCCCTTTGGTTTCAGGTTCTACCTGATTGAGCTAATTCGGCTCTATCTCAGAGCACTGTGGGCTGTATTTACACTTTCCAGGCAAAGAAAACACAATGAATGAAGGTGTAGAGGGGGTGTGAATAAGCAGTATCTGTTTAAAACCAGTAAATGATAGACCTAGGACAAAAGAAGATGGAGAGGGGAACATTGCATAAATTTGCATAGGCAAAGTGGGCCATATTATGGAAGGCCTTGAAATCCAGATAATGATGGTGAGACTTGATGCAATAGGAAAATAGGAGTCTGGAATGAAAAAATGCAGGGAGGGATTTAGTAATGAGAGATAATCGCTTAACAGAAGTCTGCCAATCACTTTGTGAAAGAAGAGTAGGAGAAGGGGAATAATAGCTTGAAGATTATTTTCTAAGATTAAAAATTTATTTTGTTGGGGCAAAACACAAAGACATGAAAGGCAGAACTCTGTTACTTACAACTCCATAGGGAGGAAGGCTGCCATGAAGAGATGCATAAGGGGTTTCACTAGAGGACAAGGTGGAGCTGTAGGAGGTGGCTAACAGTACAGCGGAGGAGAGAAGGGGGTAGCTAGGTTTCAATGAGTTTCTGGGGGTTTGGCTAATTTGAATAATTTCACTGGCTCCAGGACAGGGGTGTGTTCCTAGTTGTTTGGTACCTGGCCCCAGAGTGAGAGCCTGATAATGGAAGAGATTGGGGTGGGGACTTAACAAACTGCCAGTGAAGGGGAATTGAGTTTTATCTATGATTTCCTAACTGGATCAAGAGAGCATATGTGAAGCATTATATTACAGAGACTGAGATAGTTATTCAGGAATGAAGGACTGATAAACAGAACCAGTGGTGAAGGGCATACAAGTATAGGGGACATTTTTTAAAAAGAATAGGACTAAGTAAGCAAAACTTCCCAGGGCTTGGCACAGTGTCTTGCATATAATAAGTGCTCAAAAAATATTAGTTGAAAGAAAGAAGAAAAGAAAGATTTCAGGGTTTCCAATCTGAAAAAGTGAGTGAATGTTGGTGCTAATTTACAGACATACAAGGAGACCTCTTCTACATGGCAGATTGGGGATGTTACTGGCAATGATTCATTCAGGTCTATACTTACCGAGTTTAATCTGATAATAGAACATCTATGAAGAAAAATCTTTTATGAGAATGGGTATGTCTTCCTAAGTCTATAACATATACAACATTATTTAGAGAGGAATAGTAGCAAAGGGCTGAAATCTTGAGAAATGATTATTGGAGGACAGAGGGTAATAGACTCTGTGAGAAGTGTCAGGCTTTTCTCCAAACCCTGGTTACTTGATGCTATGTAGAACTAGTACAGTTGGAACAAAGACATTTTTAAACTAATAATTCAAAGTAACTTTGGAATTTTATTTCTTTCCACCTTAAAAGAATCTTTCAAACTCACCAGAAAGATAAAAAATTAGAAAAAGGCTAGGTTAATGTGATCAGCAGTTTCCTACTGTAATTATTCCCAGGAGACTCAGATTTGTCCCTCCAGCAGGCATAAGCAGCACCAGTGTGGGAGGATGAATGAAGTGCAGTTAGCCTTTCCAAGTCTAGTTTGAGTTTGTGTGATATGTATGATGTGTGTGTGTGTGTGCACGTATGTGTGATATGGTATATGTGTGTATCTGTATGCATGTGTGCATGTTTTTGGAAAACCTAGAGGACTTAAGCACCTGGAAACCTGACTCATTCTCACCCCTAAAATTTAGCCTCTAAGTGGAAAACGAGCTTTTAGAAAAACTCTTCTTAACGTGAAGAACAATGTGGAGATGAGTATATTTTCTCAAGAGACTTAAAATTAAATGCCCACAAAAAAAGAGCATGTGTTTTACTTGGAGGAAAAAAAAATAGTTTTCAGTTTTTATAGAGGAACAAAGAAAAAAAAGGATAAGGCCAGTTGAATTGTTTTGTGAGCTAACTACAGAGAAGGGACATTTGAGTTGTATCTCTTGTTTATTTCATTCATGTTGGAATACGAAAGTAAAAGACATTACATACATGGTATTCACATGAGGAAATAACACCACTAGGACCAATGCCCACAGTTGGAATGGGGCAGTACCGTCCTACAATAAAAAAATGTTAAAAAGTACTACCAGAAAGACAGCACATATACAGTTCACCCTTGAACAACCAGAAGTTAGGGGCATCAACTTCATGCACGGTGGAAAATCCACTTATAACTTACAGTAAGTCCCCTACATACGAACCTTCAAGTTGCGAACTTTCAAAGATACGAATGTGCACATGTCACGTTCAAAGACTCACATGTCCAATCATGTAAGTTAGTTCACATGTCTGGTGTACATTGTCACGTGCATGCATCCTCTAATTGTATTTCTGTGTACTTTACTGTACAGTACTGTACAGAGTACAGTAGTATAGTATCTTTATTTCAAGCTCAGGATGTCTGGAAGCAAGAATAATAGCAGTGGTGATGTAGCTCGTACTGCTAAGAAATTCCAAAAGATAATGATGGAAACAGAAGTGAAAATAACTGAGAGAGTGGAGCGACAAAAGGAAGAAGAAGTAACTGAAGAACCAAAGAGATTCACGACGCAGGAAATGGCAAGGGGTATTTTCTTTATTGAGGAGGCACTGCTAGTTTTTGAGACATAGGACCCAAATGTAGAATGGTACACGAAGGTTGCAGCAGCCATTCAGACTGCAGTCCAGTGCTACCGTGTCATCTATGAGGAGAAAAAAAGAGCTACTACCCAGACATCACTGGATCATGTTTTCAAGAGGGTAGATAGAACTGAATCCAGCAAGGAACCAGAACCTGTGCCATCAACGTCAGGCCTGAGTGAAATTGCAGCTTGCCCTCCATCTCCTATTGCTGACGATCTTTCAGCTCTACCATTTCCCACCTCCTCTCCCTCCTCCAGTCAGTAACTCTTCTTTCCTGTTCACTCGATGCCAGCCCCTGTATGCCAGCTGTTGTACTGTACTACTGTACTTTGCAAGGTACTGTACTGTAAGATTAAAAACGTTTTCTTTATTTTTTGCATTTGTTTTTTATGTATTATTTGTGTGAAAACTATTATAAACCTATTACAGTACCATACTATATAGCCAATTATGTTAGTTGGGTACCTAGGGTAACTTTGTTGGACTTACGAACAAATTGGACTTATGAACATGCTCTTGGAATGGAACCCGTTCATATGCAGGGGACTTACTATATAATCGACCCTCTGTGTACACAGTTCCTCTGTATTCTCAGTTCCGCATCTGTGGATTCAACTAACTTCGGATCATGTAGTACTATAGTATTTACTACTGAAAAATATCTGCATATAAGTGGACCTAAGCCATTCAAACCCACGTTGTTCAAGGGTCAACTGTAAAGTCTTTGAACAACAGAGTCACTGAAGTGGTACACAGTGAGGATAAAGCAGTTACCAAAACCAAGGCTCTGCCTTAATGTAATTTACATTCTAGTGGTGATGGAGAAGAATAAACAAATAAGCAAGTAAATATAAAATATTCTAGATGGTGATAAGTGCTACAGAGAAAAATACAGCTGAGTAAGAAGGATGAGAGATGTGTAATTGGATGTGAATGAGGTTGCTATCTTATATATGGTGACTAGGGAAATCATCTGTAGTGTGGTAACATTTGAAATAGATATTTGAAGAAAGTGAAAGAGAAAACTATGTTCATATCTGGGAAAGAGCATTTCAGGCAGAAGGCACAGTACGTACAATAGCCCTGAGGTCTGCTTGGCATTTTCAACGAACAGTGAAGAGGTCAGTATGGCAAGAAGTTCACGGAGTTGGGAGCCAAATCATGTAGAGCAATGAACAGTGTTGTAACATGATTTGACTTGGATTTTAGCCAGATCACCCAGGCTACTATGTTGAGAATAAGCTGAAGGGATCAAGCACAGAACAAGGAAGATCTACAGTAAGGATGCTACGATTGTCCAGATGATGGATGACAGCTCTTGGACAAGGTGGACAGCAGTGAAGGTGGTGAGAAGTTGTTAGAATCTGTATATAAATTGAAGTTAGAGTCAAGACGATTTGTTGATGATTTGATGTAGAATGAGAGAAAAAAGGAGATGTTAAAGACAGCTCCAAGATTTTTGGTCTGAGCAAGAAGGAGTTGTTATTTACTGAGATTAAGAACATTATGTGGTGAACAAATCTGAGGGTGGGATTCAGGAGTTTCATCGTAGGTATGTTAGGATTGAGATGCACATTAGACATTAAAAGGAAACATCAGGAGGGAACTAGAATACACATGTCAGGAATTCAGAGGTAAGGATCAGGAAAGACATACTTTATAAATATAATCTTAGCATGGTCTTTAAAGCCATGATACTGGAGGAGATCACCTTAGGAATGACAGTAGATTGAATTGAGTTTGAAGTGTGGGTCTTCCATCACATAGGTAAATGGGAAGGAAACAACAAAGGAGGTTAAGAAGGAAAAGCAAGTGAGGAGGAGGAAAACAAGGAGTGTGTGGTATCCTGGAAACTAAGTGAAAAAAGGAGTTCTGCTGATAGATCAAGAAAGATAAAGATCATATTTAGTAATATGGAGCTATTGGTGTCCTTGATAAGAGCTATTTTCAGTAGAGTGATTGGTAGCAAATGCCTGATTGGAATGAGTATAGAAAATGGGGGAAGAGTATTTAGGAGATGGAAGGTATAGACAACTCTTGAAAAGTTTTGCTTTAAAAGGGAGTAGAAATATGCTGAAGAGTGATGTGAGGTTAAGAAAGACTATATTTTAAAGCAGACAGTAAATGCAGCATACTTATTTGCTGATGGGCATGATCCAATAGAGAGGGAGAAATTAATGATGTGGGAGAGAATTGAGAATTAGTGAAACAATGTTGCTAAGTGGGTGAAAAGGAATGGGAATTCTAAGTAGAGGGTCTGCACTTAGATAGGATCATGATCAGTTAATCCATAATAATAGCCTTTCTAGGTAGAATATATGTGCACAGATACAGATAGGGGGTGGAGGGGCATGAGAAACTTCTTACTGTTTCCATTTTCTCAGTGATCAAGGAATCAAGGTCATCAGATTGGATTGAGGAACATGAAAAAGGTTTTGGAGGTGTGAAAACAAGAAACTGTGATGTTCATCTAAGAGAGTGGAATAGCGAATGGACTAGAGGAAGAGACTAGAGAAAGATTGAAGGGCAACACTAAAGTTCCACTTGAGGTTAGTGGTCATGAATTTAAAGTGAAACTAGTCAACACAGATGTGTGTTTTTCTTCACTATGTTCAGCTGTGTGAGTGTGGCCTTAGAGTGTTGGATTTAATTAGGGTTGAGGTTTTGCCAGGTAAGTGAGATGAAGGGAGAGAGTGTGTGCATGCAAGGAAGTGACCATAATCATGGGCCAAAGCATCTAAGCTGGATAAAGAAGTATGTAAGGACACGAAACAGGTGACAGTGAAAATATGGTAGAATCAATGGATGGCAATTGCTAGTGTGGTTGAAGGATAATTGCAATTGGGACCCTGCAGAAAATGAGTTGGAGATACTGACAGTGGCTGCTTGAGATAGAATTCCATAAAATTGAGATTGTGGAAAAATCTAGGGAATGAATCCTCAGCCATGGAACGGAATGGCTGAGGGTAGGTGGAGGACCAAGATCATTAGAGGAGAGGAGGTTCAGAAACTGAGAATCCAAAACATTAAAGGAATTACTAAGAATTATGACATGAGTAATATTTTGGAATACTATAGTGACTCAGGCACTAAAATAGGTGGGGGAGGGAGGGAAGGAAG
The DNA here is from genome assembly GCF_949987535.1 of Balaenoptera acutorostrata. Lineage (NCBI taxonomy): Eukaryota > Metazoa > Chordata > Mammalia > Artiodactyla > Balaenopteridae > Balaenoptera > Balaenoptera acutorostrata. The sequence continues at coordinate 82,806,951 of NC_080085.1, forward strand.
CAAATTGTCTATAAGTGGCAACTATCATACTTCCAGACCCAATGACATGAGATTACACACATAAAATGCTTAGCACAGTATTTGGAACATAGTAAGGGCCAATAAATGTTAGTTATTGCTAAATATATTAACTAATCTATTTTTAAATTTATAAAACTTTGTGAATTTACATGATTTCCTTCTTTCCAAAAATCTTTTAAGGCAATAATTCATACTATTTGGTGTAATATAAATATCATCGTACTGGAAACAATAAAATGGAATGAATGACTTTTAAGAGTTATGATGAGCTGCAGCTCCTAAAAGTTGTTATATCAGAGGCAACAACATGAACCAACTCTAAGGCAGGGTCCTAGGCAGAGAAAGTCTCTTCAGTGCAGGACATCACACATCTTACCACAGACTACTCTTGCTCTCAGACAGGTACATTCTGGCAACAGTGTCCAGGCAATAAAGCTAGGCTGCTGGAGAAATTTTAAATTAAATAATGCCACGTTGGTCATCAGAAGGAGAAACTAAAGGGAGGCTTGATCAGCACAGACAGATGCTGTGTCTTGGTCTGAGAGGGTTATACTATTTCTCTATTTATCCTCCTAATGCTCACCCTGACATCGGTCATGGAAACCTCTGGTCTGATACAAAAGGCACAGAGTTTACTTCCTCTTCTCAGATTTTCATTCAGAAAACTTTTACAAAACTCCTACATTTTGGAGTGTTAAGTGTGCTGTGTTTTTTTTTTTTCAACTTTGCAGTTGCCTTTAGCATAACAACAACCATCACCTGAAAACGTAAATCACTTAGGAGAGTGAATTATTTTCAAGAACCTTGTGATGGTTAATTTTATGTGTCAACTTGACTAGGTCAAGGGTACCCAGATATTTGGCTAAACATTATTTCTGGGTGTGTCTGTGAGAGCGTTTCCAGATTGAGACTTACACCATAGGGTTCCTGGTTCTCAGGCCTTTGGACACAGACTGAACTATACCACTGGCTTTCCTGGGTCTCCAGCTTGCAAATGGCAGCTCTTGAGACTTCTCAACTTCCATAATTTCATGAGCCAATTCCTCTAAATAAATAAATAAATATCCTATTAGATCTGTTTTATCCTATTGATTCTATTTCTCTGGAGAAGCCTGACTAATACAAAACTTCGAAGTTCTTCAGAGTGTTTCAATTATTTACTTGTAATGAACACACCAAATCTAACATTTTATAAAGCAATACTTTTGTTAGCATGATTGCAGTTCCTGTATGTATCTGAGTCAGAATTTCTCTTAATAATGTGCCTTTCAGACCGTACTTTTTTACCAATGAGACAGACTAATTGAAGTTCTGCTTCCTCATAACACCACACGGAGCACAAGTGATTTGGACATGATTTGTGCCAAGGTTTTCCCCATCAGCACAGATATTTTAAAGTTTTTTTGAAGCTATTGACAACTGATAACCCTGAGGTGGTCCAGGAAAGATTAGTTCTAACCTGTCAATCTGAAATCTAAGTTGATTCCTGAAAAAACATTACCCTTTCAATGAAATTATTTTCTTCATTGAGGGCCTGTTCTGGTTAAAAAAAAAAAAAAGGCTTGCAGGAATTAATTAGCCTACAAGGGAAATCTTTCAGTATAAATAGATGCATATTGATGCCTATAAAGGCCCCTTGAAATTGAAGTAAAACCTTGAAGGAAGTACAAATTTTCAGTTCATGGCTTTGCTAAATATTCTGTTCTCCTTTTATATAACCCCCATACAGGGAGATGGAAACATCAATAGAATATTAGACTTTATCTTTCCAATAACATATATTTCCTGAATATGAAAAACGGACTTACCAACGTTCATCTAAATGTCCATTATGACAGTATAACATAGTAGAAAGAATACTAGACTAGGACTCAAGCAACCTAGTTATGGTCTTATCTCTGCCAGTGCTAGGCAACCTTAGAACAAATTATTTAATGTTCTTATGCCAGTTTTCACATTAGTAAAAGAAGGCAGACAAGTTGATTCTATAATTCCCTTCTGGCTCTAACATTCTATGATTATCTTTTAATAACTTATGGAGAAAAACATTTGGATGATGCTTACATTTACTTCTAGGTTTGTTTATATTTTTGGTTTTGTTTTTTGCAAATGGGATGTTGCTTCTTGTAAATATTTTATCTAGTTGTTTTACTTGGTTAATATCTGGCCATTCCATTAGCTTTTCATCTCCATAAGGGCAGAGGCATTGTCTTAACTAGTTTGGTTCGATTCCATACCACTAGAATACGGCACATAGTACATATATATTTAATAAATATATTTAGAATGAATGAAGAGAATTTAAATGTTTTATTTACCAAATGAGATATACTCTTCATTTCATTATGTCTAATAATTCTTTCCTCAGTGTTCTCAGATATTGGATTAAGAAAGTTGTCCTTTCCACTAGGATATCTATTATACTGTAAGCTCCTAGTTTGGCACAAAGATTTCATTTCAATTCTTCTCTGTTTACAGTTCAAGTTGGACACACACCTTTGCAAACTTCAACAGCTTCATGATGAGGCAGTTTCAAGAAAAAAAAATCTTTTGAGAAATGGAATATACGTCAAATGCTGTAAAAATAAACCTAAAGCTAAGCTCATAAGAGAACAGTAGCAAATACTATTAGTCTCTGAAATCACTAATGAAACGTTTTAGGTCGCTAAGCATCCAATGACTGTATCTGGTTAATCCTCCCTATTTCTCATCTATAATTTATTGTTAATAAGAAATGTAAGAACTAGGGTGATACTAGCATTTGTGGTAAAAGATTTGTGTTTTCCATTCAAAGAGCATTAAGAAGAAATGATAAAACCATTATTTTTAATTGTATATTGTTGCAATTCAAAACTCCCAAAGAGTGCCTCTTTGCAAGGTGTGGGAGCATGGTGGATATCATACATCATTCATAGTATATCATATCAGAAAAACTGGACAGGACTAAAATATCTAATCGAACTGACAAAACTGACTATTCAAGAGCAGAGACCTCCATTTCTGTGCCTCATTGATGGCCTGTTCAAAATATGAGGAATAATTAATTTTGGTCTTGATTCTGAAATTCTGTTTGGAATAACACGATTCCTTACATCTGTCTAGCACTACATTTGCAAAGGGATCTCATGTCCATATTTTCTAATAGTATATTATGGTTTCTTTTTTGCAAGTAAATCTTAGATTCAACTGGAATTTATTTTGGCATAAGGAACAAGGTGGGAAATGTCCTGATACAACTTATTAAATAATATATGTGCATTAGTCAGAAAGCATTTAGTTGCAAGTAACAGAAATTCTGATTTTTTAAATAATAAAAATTTAACTGAGTAAATTTAAAGATCTAATTGGCTTTATTAAATGGTTCATGAATCAGGCACCATCCATCAAGCAAATAGAGAGATACTCTGAGCTGTTGTACAAAATGGAATGTTTTCATAGGCAGAAGGAGGGTGGGGCAAGGAAGTTGTTAGCAAAAGAAAAGAAAGGATGTTTCAGACCAAAACATCTTCTTTTGTAGGAAGGGAATGGCAGGGGTCTTAGCATGCAGATGACCTTATTGATGCTAAGCAGAAAATTCCAGACTGACCAATTAAGAATACATTCCTGGGGAAGGTCAAAACTGCAATTAGTTCAGGTATTAAGTCTGGGTTTTGTGTCATGGGCTTTAGCACAAGTGACCTTCTTTTGAGCCTGTGGTTTTTTTCTTTAATAGATTCACTCTGAGTCAAATAATGACATTATTGGCTCATGTAATTGGAAGTCCAGTGTTCAGTGGAATTCAGAATTGGTTCTTCTAGTGGACCCAGTTTCCCTTAATTTCTTTGCTATGTCACATAGAATTTCTGCTTAATCCTAAAGTCAGTTTCTCTCTTTGAGAGAAGTTAGCTGCAACAATTCCAAGCTTCATGTCCATATGCCATGTCCATGTGTCCTTCTCCATAGAAGGACATGTCCATATGTCCTTCTATGGAGAAGGACAGAGAGAATGCTTTTGAGAGTCACACCTATTAGATTGCCCTAGATTACATACTCTCCTCTGAACCAATTACTCTGAGTAAGGAATATACTGAGTGGATTTATGCCAATCAGTGTCCACATTTGGATCTGGTGGTGGGGTCAGATGCTCAAAAAACATATTAACTACACGGGAAAGGAGTGAATGCTACAACAGAATCCTCTACTGTTAGAAAAGTCAAAGGGAGAAATAAGCAAATGTACACTATACCATTTTTTCCCCACTGATTAGGAAGGAGCCTTTCTATTCAGTTTCATTTATTTGTTTAACTCTTCCTTTGTCAGTGCTTCCTGTATTAATGTTTTATTTTCATATATAGTAGGTCAAAGGTTATCCATTAGGCTTCATTTTTCAGAATTGTCTTCGTATTTTCACTTTTTTTTTTTTCTTTCAGATACACTTTAGATTTATTTCCTCAGGGTATTTAAAAACACATCATTGGGATTTTGCTGGGGATTGCAATGCAATTGTTAACTTAAGAGAATTGGTACGTTTAAAATAATATGGCCGTTTTGGGCTTCCCTGGTGGCGCAGTGGTTAAGAATCCACCTGCCAATGCAGGGGACAAGGTTTTGAGCCCTTGTCCGGGAAGATCCCACATACCGCGGAGCAACTAGGCCCGTGTGCCACGACTACTGAGCCCACGTGCCTAGATCCCGTGCTCTGCAACAAGAGAAGCCACCGCAATAAGAAGCCACCCCAACGAAGCGTAGCCCCTGCTCGCCGCAACTAGAGAAAGTCCATGCACAGCAACAAAGACCCAACGCAGCCAAAAATAAAATAAATAAAATAATATGGCTATTTTGTCTAAGGAAGGATGTGTGTCTTTGCAGTTAACTTTTTTTTTCTTTTTTAGTATCCATAGATGAGTTTTAAAAGTTTTCTTCAAAGTGGTCCTGCACATTTCCTCTTGAGTATATTCCTAAATATTTTATGTTTTTAATTGGATGTTATCTTCTTTCATTATATGTTTAACTGACTATTGTTAGTTCATAGAATAGCTATTACTTTGTGGATACTAACTTTATGAATGGCTTTCTGAAACTTCCTGTTTTTTCTAATAGTTTTTGAAATGGATTTTCTTGTATTTCCTTGATACCATCATAGCATCTGCATAAAATGATAATTGTGCTTCTACCTTTTTCCAATGCTTCCATATAATATTTTATTCTCTTATCTGATTGACTTGCTAGTACTTACTTCCAGAACAAAATTATAAGAGAAATATTTTTTAGAACTAGAATGATTATACACATACAATAGAAACTTTAAGAACCTTCTTTCACAGAGTACTGATATATATCTTATTTTTCATGATCCTTTGAAATATGTTATCATTGCAATGTATTGTAAGTTTAAGACACACCATAGTATAATAGATTCCAAACTTCAGGGGACATCAAAATTACTTCTTTAATTATTAAAATTCAGATTCTTGTTTCTATCCCTAGAGATCCTATTCAGTAGGCACAGACAATTTTAAATAATTAGGAATATATCAAGCAGCTTTTAATTTTTTCTTACTTTAATTCAAATGCTTTTGTTATTTTACTCTTAAATACTATGTGGCTCTTGTTTACATAAACAGGGAGAAATTGGAAAGTCACAGGAATTTTGCAATAATAATAGATAAAATTGTCTAAAATTTATCTTTGTATATTCTCTTTGTCAGATTTTGGCAACAGTATCATACTGGTTTCATTTAAAAAAGAAATAGAAAGTTTTAGCTCTTTTTTTATATTACATAAGACTTTATAAACATCAGAAATAGATTTTCCTTAAAGATTTAAAGAATTTATTATTAAACCAGCTAGTCTTTACATATTTTCATGGGATAAGTATTTCACTGATTTGTTAATTATTCCCATTGTTACAAGTCTACTTAGTGTTTCTACATCTTAAGGCATTTTTGTGATTCACATTTACCTGGGAAAAAATTCCATTTCACCCAGGTTTTTAAATGTAATAGCATAGTGTTTTATGATGTATTCTCATATATTTTTCCAAGGGATCAGATTTTATATTTTTTCAGTTATACTGTATTTCTATTTTCTGGCATTATCTTCTGCTTTTATCTTTATTGATTCCTTCTTTTTGCTTTCCTTAGGTTTATTTTTTCTTATTAGAACTTCTTGAAATGAATGCTTAATTTATTTTTGTTTGTATAGTAATACAAATGTTTAATGCTATAAAATTTCCTCTGAATATAGCTTTGGCCCATGACATAAGTTTTGAAATAAAGCTTTCCATTGTTTTCTATATATTCTGTAATAATGATTTTGATTCCCTCATACACTTGAGTTGTTTAGTAGAGTACATTTGACTTTCTGTTACAGAACTCAGGTTCCACTGCTTACCACCCAAAAGCCAATAAATGAGAGGCAGATGTTGGTAGAAAGGAAAGTTGCTTTAACCAGAAAAGCCAGCAATCTGGGAAGAAGATGGAGTCATGTCCTGAAACCAACTCTGAACATTCTGCTCAGCCATGGAAGATTTTAAAGGGAAAATGGGAAAACAATCTCAGTTAATCATTAAGTAGGATGTCAGATTCTTCATCATTTTTCCATTGTGTGCAGACCTGCTGACTTCTCCTGATCTTTCTTTAGATGCTATTCTGCCTGTGCAGTCAACCTGCAACTGGATACTATCTTGCCCCTGTGGTCTGCCTGAAAATTTGTTAAGGGGGAAGCTGTGGGTAGAGAGTCAGTCATTCTTTAACTACTTAATTCTTCATTTTTACTCCTTTTAATCCAGGAAAGGAATCAACTGGTCAGGCAAGGCATTGTGTACATTCAGTAGAGCAGAAGTCAGGAGTTAGGTTAACCTTAGTGATCTCATTTTTATAATCAAGGTTTAAGGGGAACAGAAATAGACAAACAGGAAAAGGGCAAAAGAACTGCTTACATTTCCAAGTAGATAGGTTTGTTGATTATTGTTTTTTATTTCTACTTTATTTATCCTAGATTTATGGTAGAAAAGGAACATGTTATTTTTATATAATGTTTACTTTAAACAGTTATTCATACACACAGTCTAATACTTCTACCAGATTTATTTAAAGTGAGCATTTTAACAACAGTCCCCTGTCCCCTCCCCTCAGTTACCCTTCCATGGAAGCAACCACTTTAAACTTCTTTTTTAACTTTTAACTTTTTCAGCTGATTCTTTTGGTATTTACCTCTATATCTCTAAATAACACACTTTCACTTTTGCTTCTTAATTTTTTAGTTTTAAGTATTTTCTATTGACTTTCCACTGTGGAAGATAAGGATTATCTTTCCTTATCACACACTCAACATTCACATGCACCTTCCTGATCATTCTAAATATAGTTATAATTTGGGCTTGACTAATATTCAGTTCGTACTTTAGCAAGACTATGGTGACGCTAGAACTATGCCATTATGACTACTTTTTATTCCTTCAAAACTTAAATTCTGGACAAATTTAAAAAGAAATCTCTTTTCAATATATTCAGACATCTGGTGTTCTATTTATTTATTCTTTGCAGAGAACTCTGTCCTAGAGCTTTCTCATGTGCCTCAAAATAGACCGGGTTGCCCTTTTCATTTTTTCTGAGCAGTCATCCTGGGACCTCCTTTTACCATTTTCTTTGAGATTTCCTTCATGTCTCTCTTTCATTTTGAATCTCCTATATCTTGCATCCCATATCTTCCTCTTTTTAAAATTCTTTTAAAAATGTTTTCCCCTCACTTTGAGAGAGTATATTGTCCAGTAGATTCCTGAGAAATTGCTTATGAAAGGTAGTTGTGTGTGACCATGAATGTCTGAAAATTACTTTTTTTCTAACCTCATCTTAACTGATGGTTTATTTGTGTGATAGATAACCACATTGTCTTCTAGTTTCTGATGTCACTTTTAAGAAGTTAAATGGCATTCCGACTTTTGATTATTTGTACATAATTCCCCCCCCCCTCTTTCTGGAAGCTTGTAAAATCTTTGACCTTAGTGTTTTGAAATTTTAAAATAATGTGCCTTTCTGTCTTTGTATTTTATCTCAAATGTGTGGCATACCTGGCAGCCCTTTTTGATCATGTCCTTCATTTCTGGAAAATATTTTTGATTTTTTGGTGTGATTATGTACCCTCCATTTTATCTCTGTTCTCATTCTGGAATTCCTATCTTTCAGATATTGGACTTCCTGTATTTGTCTTCAAGTATTCTTATCTTCCCACTCCTAATATCCATCTCATTCTCTTTTTGCTCTCTTTTCTGGGTGGTTTTATCTTCAAACACTTTATTTTCAAACATTTTAAAATTTCTGCTATCATTTTTTAAAATTTCTAAGAGCACTTTAAAATTATCTGAATGTTCCTTCTTTATAGTATTTTTATTTTTTCAGATTTCTTATTTCTGAACAGTCACCATTTCCTCCAAGTTGTATTGTTTCCCTTTTCGGTCTTCTTAGAGGCTTTCCTCAAATGTCTTGTAACCATTGATTGTTTGCTCATAATTGAAAATGAAGAATAAAAAAATTACTTGAAGTTCTGAGTACTACTGAGCATTAGCTGGGCCAATTTCCTGGAACTACTTATGTCATTATATTGTCTTTGCTCTTGGGCCAGTTGACTTCTCCAGAGAAAACATTAGAATTTCCTGCCTACACATGAATATTGATGCCAGCCTCTGAGAGCCAAAGAGGGGTTAAAGCAGCTGGGAGGGGCATGTTTCAGCACCCAGGAAGCAAATGTTCATTCAATCCTCTTAATTTTCAGTATGCTAATCCCACACAAGTGTTCCTGGTGTTCCCCAATCCAGAAGATGTTGGTTTAACTATTCCAAAAAATAAACTTATGTTTTTGTGTGTGCTAGGATGGGAAATGTGATTTGGGATTCTATTTCTTAAAGGAATTTTCAAATTATCCTCTCTGTTTTACAGTCTTCTTCCTCTCCGTTTCCAAAGGCAGTGCTGCTGCCAATTCCTGAATATTTTAGGATTCTGCAGTGTTGACTGAGTTGGCTCTAGGCTTTCCTCATCTGTAGGTTTGAATTCAGTTTTCTCTGGTTTACTAAGTCACTTATAACCCATTCATCTCCCTTCTAGTTTTGTGGGTTTAGGGCTTAGAAAATTATACTTTACATTTTGGTGGGGAGGGAGAATGGGGACTGGGAAGAAATAAAAGTAGCTGCATGCAATCAATCCAACATCCGTACCTGCAAGTCCAGAATATGAATTTTTCTTTTTCTGTTTTTTGTTTGTTCGTAAATTACTAAGATTTTTCTTTGTTGCCTATTACATGGCTACTTCTATATATATTCTATAGTTACTTGAAAAGACGGTGTATTCTGTTTTCTGGTTGTAGAGTAACATATATATTTTTTCAGTGTTCAGACATAGTCAGTATATGTTCTGTGGTCCTCAAGATGGTTCATAAAAAAAAAAATTCCAAACATGTGTGGGAAACACTGTCTATTCAATCTACTTCTGGGTGTTTCATAATACATATTAGCACATTAACGGCCTGTGAATTCCTGCAATTACAAAATCATTTAGCTTTGTAATGTTTCCCAAATTTATTTGGCCATGAAACTCTTTATATATTATAACAGCTACTCACATTCCACACCATCCAGATAAAGGCTGTGTTAGGTCATCCTTATTTCATTATTCAGTTCTGCTATTAACTTATTTACTTTCTGTATCTTTTATCTACCAAATATAAAGAATACTATATTAAAGTCTCCTTATACTGATTATTAGTGTGCATCTCACTTTGTATTCACACAAAAATCACATTCATAAGTAGCAAATTTAGTTTATTATTGTTCTAAGTGTATACCTTTTTAAAAGAAGTTGATTGCAGTTAGTTGAGAAAATTATGAATATATTAGTTGGCATTTTAAAAAATTAATTAATCAATTTATTTATTTTTGGCTCCATTGGGTCTTCATTGCTGCACCCAGGCTTTCTCTAGTTGCGGCGAGTGGGGGATACTCTTTGTTGCGGTGTGTGGGATTCTCATTGTGGTGGTTTCTTTTGTTGCAGAGAACAGGCCCTAGAGCACACGGGCTTCAGTAGTTGTGGCACATGGGCTCAGTAGTTTTGGCTCGTGGGCTCTAGAGCGCAGGCCCAGTAGTTGTGGCTCACAGGCTTAGTTGCTCCGCAGCATGTGGGATCTTCCCGGACCAGGGCTCAAACCCGTGTCCCCTGCATTGGCAGGCAGATTCTTAACCACTGTGCCACCAGGGAAGTCTAAGCTGGCATTTTTTAACTATTCAGTTTTGTTAGCTATTATTAATGACATTACTGTTGTTTAAGTTTATGTCTATATTGGTCAGGCTTTCCATAGGTCTACTCTTCTGAATATCTGCTTTCTAAACTTGAATGCATAGTAAGTGGAAAGTAAGCTGCTAAAATGTGAATATTCTTGCAAAAACTACAGGACATAGAGGCAAAGAGCACAAGGTTTGGATTTAGACTACAGAATTTTAGGCCTTGCTCCACCACTTAATAATTACTAAAACTCTCTAACTTTTAATCCCTCATCTGTAAACTAGGATTAGTGATAGCATATCCTCATAGGGTTGTTTTTAGGATTAAATGAAGATACATATAAACTGGCATATAGCAATAATTGTTCAGTGCTAAGACATTGTTAGCAGTATATATCCTGGCCATTTTAAAAAAATTAATAAGGATGTTTGACAAATTAAGAGGTAAATAACCTGGGGCCATGCATTTTTTATAGTGACTAACTCCTGTATTGACATTGGTTCACCTTGCATAAAGAATTTCTCTCTTTTACACTCTTCCTATCTTCACTTTTAGTCCATAGGGCTGCTTTGAATGTTGGAGAGACTAGTTTTGACAGAGTGGGCAAGAAACTCTCAGATTGTCTATCCAACAAGATGTCCTACTAAATAGATGTGAAGGACAATCAAGTTTTCAAAAATAATGAAGGCTTTTTACATAGCAAACAGATTACAGTAGCTTTCACAGTCACTTTCATAAGGAGGAACTCTGATTTTCAAACTGCTGAGGAATAATAATGAAAACAAAATCCAAAAAGAACTTTTTAGTATCAATATTCTAGTAATTCCATAAACCTATCCTCAAGTTTTACTGTGAAAGAAAAGAAAGAAAAAAAAACTGGCATAGCAATTGAACAATAATCATCAATAGAGTGTATGTGAGAGGGGTACTGCACATATGCTTGATGCTGGGCCCAACTGCTGTGGTTATTTAGTTGAAGTTATCCTTGCCAACAGTTTAACACTCCAGAAGAGAGAATGTGTTTATCTCAATAGGTTCTTTGTTTTATGATGCTTTCCTTGAATGTCCACATAACTATAAAAGGAGAATTAAGGATTTTAGACATGTTATAACTGAAACCTTTTTGACACTACATACTCTATGGCTGATGAATATCAACTGAAGCTTCCTGTGGTGTGCTCAATGAAATATAATAAATCAAATAATAAATACAACTACAAGCATTTTGAAAAATACAAGGATCACAGCAGAACAACTAACTGTTCCATCTATGTCAATTACACTGCAGCCATTTGATAGGGATAGTCTTCAGGCTCAGTTGAGTAGACATTGACATTTATTTATTACCAGAATCAGCAAAAGATTCTTTTTATGGTCTTAAAGTATTTCTTTACCATAGACAAAGTGGTATTTGCCAGCTTTCTTCACTATATAGGTAAATATTTCCCCCTTGTAATTAACTAATTAGTAATCTATAGGAAGATATTTTGAGAGTGCATATATTTCTCCCCAGCATACTCTCACTCAATAAAACAATTAGAATCCACTGATGAGTTTTCCTGAATCAGTTATCACTACAATGGTTGTAAAAATGATGATTTTCTATCAATCCTTCTCCATTTCTTAGTTGGCATTCTACTGATTTTATTCTTTTTTTTTTTAATTAATTAATTAATTATTTATTTATTTATTTTTATGGCTGTGTTGGGTCTTCGTTTCTGTGCGAGGGATTTCTCTAGTTGTGGCAAGTGGGGGCCACTCTTCATCACGGTGTGCAGGCCCCCCATTATCGTGGCCTCTCTTGTTGCGGAGCACAGGCTCCAGACGCGCAGGCTCAGTAATTGTGGCTCACAGGCCCAGTTGCTCCGCGGCATGTGGGATCCTCCCAGACCAGGGCTCGAACCCGTGTCCCCTGCATTGGCAGGCAGATTCTCAACCAGTGCGCCACCAGTGAAGCCCCTGATTTTATTCTTAATAAGTCATTATTGCCATTGATGATTGGAAGAAATTACAATGGGCCCCACTTTTGTGATACCATCCACACATGACAACTTGCTTATGAGCAATACTCAGGTTCTAATTCTTTATTGTCTTGTTTTTTTTTATATATATATTTTATTTTAAAATGTCACATTCTAACTGGACAGCCATGTGTTTGTCAACTGATCAACTATTTTGACCTGCTTGGGAAGAAAACAGATAATCAATGTAAGTCAGGGTGAAAGTTGTCTAGTACATTGATGTATTAATTAGGATTAAGAAGCTTGGAATTCCAACTCATTTTGTGTATCTTTTCTATAATGTTTTACAGTGAAGCTGTTATCATTATCATTATTCCCTTCTTTTTGCCAACAATAGGATGCTATTTGTGAAGTAGTTTGAGTACCTTGAAATGAAGTTGCTTTTTCACCACATGTCTATATTATTAGTCTTAAAAAGGATACCATTGTTAGGATTAATCCCTGACTGATTAAAAGTAAACAAATTTTGTAGTATTTTGCTAAATAAATGGAGATTAAATATTCTCCTTCTGGACCTTTTTGGGAGATAGAGCAGAGAATATTGTGTCCAAGTTTTAGAATAATTCTCTTCTTAAAGAATATGATAAGTTATCTCCTTATATATTTAGAGCCTCACCTTTAAATTTTTGCTATTTTAAAATATTCATAAAACTCTTTGTTATGTTTATACTAAACAATGCAATATTTCTGTGACATTAGAGTGTATTATTTCAGCACTTCCTAATGGCAGTGATAAATACTAAAATTAACTGACTATAGCACTTTATTTATAAAGAGGAACTTAAGCTAAATGATCAGCACCCACTCCAGTTCATTGACATTTAAAAGAAACATCCTTTAACCATGCGATAAAATTCTTTTTTTTCCTCTCCCCACTGGTAACCACTAGTCTGTTCTCTATATCTGTGAGTCAGTTTCTATTTTGTTATATTTATTCATTTGTTTGAGTTTTTAGATTCCACATATAAGTGATAATGTAAAATATTTGTCTTTCTCTGTCTGACTTATTTCACTAAACATAATACCCTCCAGGTCCATCCATGTTGTTGCAAATGGCAAAATTTTATTCTTTTTTATGGTGGAGTAGTATTTCATTGTATATATATATATATACCACATCTTCTTCATCCATCCATCTGTTGATGGACTCTGAGGTTGCTTCCATATTTGGCTATTGTAAATAATGCTGCTACGAATATTGGGGTCGTGTATCTTTTCAAATTAGTGTTTTCATTTTCTTTGGTTACATACACAGAAGTGGAATTGCTGGATCATATTGTAGTTCTATTTTTAGTTTTCTGAGGAACCTCCATACTGTTTTCCAAAGTGACTGCACCAATTTACATTCACACCAACAGTGTGCTAGGGTTCCCTTTTCTCCATATTCTCACCAACATTTGTTATTTGTACACCTTTTGATGATACCCATTCTGACTGGTGTGAGGTGATATCTCATTGTGGTTTTGACTTGGATTTCTCTGATGATTAGCGATGTTGAGCATCTTTTCATGTGCCTGGTGGCCATCTGTATATCGTCTTTGGAAAAATGTCTATTCAGGTATTCTGCTCATTTTTAAGTTGGGTTGTTTGTTTTTTTGATATTGAGTTATATGAGCTGTTTATATATTTTGAATATTAACCCCTTATTGGTCATATTATTTGTAAATATTTTCTCCCATTCAATAGGTTATCTTTTCATTTGTCAATGGTTTCATTTGCTGTGCAAAAAGTTTTAAGTTTAATTAGGCCCACTGGTTTACTTTTTTTTTTTAATTTTTAATGGGAATTATTTATTTATTTATTTATTTATTTATTTATTTATGGCTGTGTTGGGTCTTTGTTTCTGTGCCAGGGCTTTCTCTAGTTGCAGCAAGTGGGGGCCACTCTTCATCATGGTGCGTGGGCCCCCCATTATCGCGGCCTCTCTTGTTGCGGAGCACAGGCTCCAGACGCGCAGGCTCAGTAATTGTGGCTCATGGGCCTAGTTGCTCCGCAGCATGTGGGATCTTCCCAGACCAGGGCTCGAACCCGTGTCCCCTGCATTGGCAGGCAGATTCTCAGCCACTGTGCCACCAGGGAAGCCCCCCACTGGTTTACTTTTGCTTTTGTTTCCTTTGCTTTAGGAGATATAGCCAATAAAAGTATTCCTAAGATTTATGTCAAAGTGTGTTTTACCTATGTTCTCTTCTAGGAATTTCATGGTTTCAAGTCTTACATTTAGATCTTTAATCCATTTTGAGTTTATATTTGTACATGGTGTGAGGAATTGTTCTATTCTCATTCTTTTACTGTCCAGTTTTCCCAGCACCACTTATTGAAGAGACTGTCTTTTCTCTATTGTATATTCTTGCCTTCTTTGTCATAGATTAGTTAACATTAACTGCATGGGCTTATTTCTGGGTTCTCTATTCTGTTCCATTGATATATGTGTCTATTTTTGCACCAGTATCATGCTGTTTTGATTACTGTAGCTTTGTAGTGTATCCTGAAGTCTGGACTGGTTATACCTCCAGCTTTGTTCTTTTTCCTCAGGATTCCTTTGGCAATTCTGGGTCTTTAGTGGTTCCATATAATTTTAGAATTATTTGTTCTAGTTCTGTGAAAAATATCATGGGTATCTTGATGGGGATTGCATTAAATTTGCAGATTGCTTTCGGTAGTGTGGCCATTTTAACAATATTAATGTTTCCAATCCATGAACATAGGATATCTTTTCATTTCTTTATATCATCTTCAATTTCCTTCATCAATGTTTTATAGTTTTCAGAGTACAGGTTTTTCACCTCCTTGGTTAAGTTTATTCTTAGGTATTTTACTCTTTTTGATCATATTTTAAACTGGACTTTTTCCTGCTTCTCTTCCTGATAGTTCATTATTAGGGTATAGGAAAACAACAGATTTCTGTATATTAATCTTATATCCTGCAAATTTGCAGTATTCATTTACTAGTTCTAATGATTTTGGTGTGGAGACTTTAGGGTTTCTATATGTAGCATCATGTCATGTGCAAAAGGTGAAAGTTTTACTTCTTCTTTTCCAATTTTGATGCCTTTAATTTCTTTTCCTTGTCTGATTGCAGTGGCTTGGACTTCCCATACTATGTTAAGTAGAAGTGGCAAGAGTGGGCAACCTTTGCTTGTTCCTGAATTTAGAGGAAAGGCTTTCAGCTTTTTATCATTGAGCATGATGTTAACTGAGGGTTTGCCATAAATGGCCTTTATTATGTTGAGATATGTTGCTGTTATTTTCACTTTGATGAGTTTTTATCGTTAATGAAGATTGAATTTTGTCAAATACTTTTTCTATGTCTATTGAGATGATTTTTATCCTTCCTTTTGTTAATGTGGTTTATTACACTGATTGACATGTGAACGTTGAACCATCCTTTTGACCCTAGAATAAATCCAACTTGATCATGGTGTATGATCCTTTTCATTTATTGCTGCATTCACTTTGCTAATATTTTGTTGAAGATTTTTGCATCTATATTCATCAGAGATACTGGCCTGTAATTTTCTTTTTTGTAGTGTTTTTGTTTTTGAGATCAGGGCAATGTTGACTTCATGGAATGTATTTGGGAGTGTTACATCTTCTTCAATTTTTTGGAATAGTTTGAGAAGTATAGGTATTAGTTCTTTATGTCTTTGGTAGAATTTCCCTGTGAAGCTGTCTGGTCCTGGACTTCCGTTTGTTGAGAGTTTTTTAAATTACAAATTCAATTTTACTACTAGTGATCTGTCTGTTCAAATTGTCTGTTTCTCCTTGATTCAGTCTTGACAGGTTGTATGCTTCTAGAAATTTGTCCATTTCTTCCAGGTTTTTAGTTTGTTGCCTTATAACTGTTCATGTATTTTCTTATGATTTTTTTGTATCTGTTATATCAGTTGTTATTTCTCCTCTTTCATTTCTTATTTTGCTTATTTGGGGTCTCTATTTTTTTTCTTGATAAGCCTGACTAAAGTTTTATCAATTTTGTTTATCTTTTCAAAAAACAGCTCTTGGTTTCATTGATCTTTTCTATTGTTTTCTTGTCTCTAATTTATGTACTTCCTCTCAGATATTTATTGTTTCCTTCCTTCTGCTGACTTTGGGCTTTGTTTGTTCTTTTTCTAATTCCTGTAGATTGTACATTAGGTTGTTTATTTGAGGTTTTTCTTATTTCTTGAGGTAGGCCTGTATCTCTATGAACTTCTCTTTTAAACTGCTTTTGTTGCATCCCAAAGATTTTTTGTTGTGTTGTGTTTCCATTTTCATTTGTCTTGAGGTATTTTCTGATTTTCTCTTTGACTTCTTCATTGACACATTGGCTTTTTAGTTGCATGTTGTTTAGTCTCCATGTGTCTGTTTTTTTTTTTTTTTTGATAAAGTTCTTTTATAATACTTTACTCTTAGATTTTAAAGGTCTGGATTGAATGGTTTTTGAGAGCATCCAAGTGACATAAAATATGGTTATAGTAGTCAGAGCTCTCAATTGCACCCAATTCCATTCTGGCTAGTTAAAGCACAAAATGGATTTATAGAGGTTATTACATAGTTCATAGAAATGTTAGTAGTACCAGAAAAGTGAACTTGAAGATAAGCTTCCAGTAACAATATTGAGAATCAAGCTGTAGAATTGGACTGATGAGGAAACTGCTGCTGTTGCCAGAACTGCTCTTACCCATACACCACTTGCTGGAATCTCAAATCTATTGCAACTGCTATAACTGATTTACAAAACTGGGTGCTCCTGTCATGACTTAGGCCATAGCAATACATGGCCTCCTCAGAGCCTGGCCCACTCAAAGCCTTTCCTCACACTACTTGGTTCTGAATTAGAGTCTCAAGTTGGTGTATCTGCAAAATCATTTAAGTGCAGCCTACCTTAAACGGAGATCAAGAAACTAAGTGCTCTGGATTCTACTTTGGGAAGGTGAGAGTCAATATATGGGACCCTATCAAAATGTAAAGATGGTTTCAAAAGATGATGGGCATCCTCAAATGACAGATGACTTCTATATGTAATATTCTGTAAAGAAAACACATACCCCCATGTATACATTCACAGTCCACACAGAAAAAAGTCAGCCCAGGGTTAAAGTTATTCTGCTTGGTAGCTAGATAGCTTTGGTAAGATATCTAACCTCTCTAAGTTTTCTCTTCTAGATGGAAGTAGCAATAACACCTACTTCATAGTGATTTTGTTAGTATTAAATGAAATAATTCATGTAAAACTTTCAGTAAGCTGCCTTGTAAATAGCAACTAAAGGTAAGCTTTTTAATTTATTAGTTCTTATTTTAGTCCCTTCTCTCTCCCTTTGGATTTTATCTTTTTTCTTTGATTCTTAATGTGTAAAATTAACTAATAAGTTAGATTATAAAGGTATAGAAAAAGAAAAGTGTTAAACCTTAAAACAAGCAGGAACAAGAAGTGGTTAAATCAGAGATATAGAAATAAAACATTCCAATTTCTAGGTAAAGGCAAATCTACCTTACAGAGTTCTCTTGCATTGTCTTCAAAGAATATTGGTTTTCTTTTATTCTTTGTAATTGGTTCAATCTTACAATACATATGCTAAAAATTTCTCTCTATGATTATAACCTGTTCCCTGCACAGATGATAATTCAAGACAATTCATTCACAGGCTTTTCCTATAATACTTTAGTCCCCACATTACAATTGTCATGCACAATATTTTTGTCAATCTTCAGCTATGAAAACAGTCAGAAGAAAGAAAGAAAGAAAAGATCATATTTATATCTATAATTATAAACTTTTAAAATCAGCTCTCTGATTTTAAAAAAATTATAAGGAAAATAAAGTTTTCATAATTTTATAGGAAGCAAAAGAGCCTATCAGCTGCATTTTCTTTCCTAAGATGGGCTTTATTTTTTTTTTTGTCAATTACCACTGAGTTATCTGTAGCATCCAATAGTGTAAGAAGTAGAAACACATTTCCCAATAGTTATCAACATAACCAAAAGAAATTATGTGTTAAAAGAAAGTCACAAGTTGTCATCTGGAATGGATATTCCACAGTGCCATCTATCATGTCAGGTACATAGAGGACAATAAATTCTTATTTATTGTTAGATGTACTTTTTCCAACCAAAAATAATAGTAACATGTTTGTCTGGCCTACTGTATGTGTTCTGTGCTCTATGGACTATAAAAGAAAAATGTCAATCACATTTGAAGTACCTAAGTAATTGGAAAGGAGAGCATTTTCTCCCAAAGACACTGAATACTGAATCTTTTTTTTTTAATTAATTAATTTATTTATTTATTTTTGGCTGTGTTGGGTCTTCATTTCTGTGCGAGGGCTTTCTCTAGTTGTGGTAAGCGGGGGCCACTCCTCATCGTGGTGCGCGGGCCTCTCACTGTCACGGCCTCTCGTTGCGGAGCACAGGCTCCAGACGCGCAGGCTTAGTAATTGTGGCTCATGGGCCTAGTTGCTCCGCAGCATGTGGGATCTTCCCAGACCAGGGCTCGAACACGTGTCCCCTGCATTGGCAGGCAGATTCACAACCACTGCGCCACCAGGGAAGCCCCTGAATCTTTTTAATAAAAATTGGGTGTTACTTCATTCTTCAACTAATCCCAAATGGTCACTTCTTAGACTAGTCTTCTTGAAGAAAAATTCTATTCATTTAAACACTATTGTTTATAATTTGTTTTTTTAAAAAAAAAACCTGTAGAGAAATGTATGGTGGTAGGTATCGTTTTTAAAGTTAGAATCCTTTGAGCTGTGCAAGTTACATGAGCAGATTATCCAATGAGAATCAATCTTAACTTTATTTTGTAATGTGAAAAAAGTGGCTGCACCACAAGTTTATCTGGCTCACTTAGTATACTATTTACTTGTCTCTGTATAAACAGTTAATTAAACACATTAAGCACATGCATGGATATATAGGATGTTTCCTTACATGCTTAATTTCATTACTTCTCACATTTTCAGTAATAATAAAAATGAATTTATTTTGCTATACAGTAGAAACTAACACAACATTGTAAAGCAACTATACTCGAATAAAAATTATTTCAAAATGAAAATTTATTCAGTAGAATGAAAGAAGAGATTTCTTATAAATTTGGAAAGTAATATCAGAATGATCCATTCTGTCAAATTCAGACCTTAATTTTCTGTATCATATTGCCTTCAAGTATGTGGCTTTAAGCAAGGAATATAGGCCAAGGAAGTACTTGTTCCCTTATAACAGGCTAACTCTTGAAAACATGTTAGTATAATAGCAGATAATGAACACAGGTTTGTTCAGTCATTAATTCATTAATTGAGTCAAAATATTTTTTGAGTAACTTCTATGTTTCAGAAACTCTTCTCAATACTAGGAATATAGAAGGTACTGGAGATATAGCAGTAAACCAAAATAGAAAAACAAATCCTTGCCATCATGGAACTTATTTTCTAAAAGGGGAGACAATAAATAAATAAAGTAAATAAATTTAATAAATGCAATATATACTTGACTATATATAATATACAAAATGTTAGATATTAGATACTGATAAAGGCAAAAGAGAAATAGAAGCAGAGAAGGAAGATAAAAAGTACATGTGAGGGTTGACATTTATTTAGTGTGGCCAAGGAAAGCCCCACTGAAGAGGATACACTCGAGTAAAGATCTGAAGGAAGTAGAAGTGTGAGTCATGCCAGTATCCCATGATTGAGTGTTGAAGGCAAGCTCAAAGTTCCTGAGGCAAGACTTACTCCGTCCATTCAAGGAACTGGCAGGAAACAGTGTTCCTGTACATGAATAAATGAAATGGAGAGTAAGAGGAGGTGGTGTCAGAGCTGATAGTGTTCCAATTAATGATTTTTTTATGTCAGGGTAATGACTTAATCTTCAATTTTGATGAGACATAAAATAATCAGAGTCTCCCAACTTCTTGTATCTTATTTCTCCCTAACAATAATAACTATAAACTTAGGACAAAATAAAAACAACAATAACAACAGTGGCTTGAAAGTATTGAAAAATAACCAAGAACAGACAGAAATTGAAGAGGATTCAACCTTTGAACAAGAGAAACCAAGTTGAGTGAGATCCACATTTATTTGGCTTTTCCCTTGAGAGGAATCCCCAGACTGCACACACTTGAGGGATGGAGTTCTAATGGGGCGAGAGAATAGAGTTGGTGTGAAAAGTTAGAGAAGATAGTCTAGAAAGAAGGGAGACAAAAGTGGGACCTTTAAAATTCCCAAATAAATTTCCCTCAAATTTAGCTGAATCTTAAACTTGCATGCAGAAGATGAGACTTCAAATAAACTAGAGGAAAAGAACAGATGGAAGTCTACAAGAACTGAACAGAGATTTTAGCATCTATATTAACTTGGATATCAAAGTTTAGAGTTCAAAGTACAATGAGTTAGAGAGGCTTGGTAAAAATCTTTGGCTTTCCATTGAAAATCCAGAAGGATATATTTAAGAAATATAGACCATGTTCCCAAGGTAGAACATACATCCTAGAGAGTGTAAAACCAAAATAAGCCAACCCTAACAAAACCTAAATCCATGCCTCCATAAGACCAAATTGATTCATTAAACTACAAGTCAACACTTTTCAGAAAAACATTACAGAATCCAGAGTCTCTGTAACATATCATCTACAATGTCCAGTACACAATAAAACACTGGTAGTCACGTAAAGAAGCTAGAAAATGTGAGCCATAGTCAAGAGAAAACCAGTTAATAGAAACAAAACCACAGGCAACTTAGAATTAGCAGCAAGACATAGTTTAATGTAACTATGATAAATATGTTAAAAGATTGGTTTAGTGGGTAAAATGGTGCAAAATTTCAGGAGAGGTATAGGAACCATAAAAAGAAATAAATAGAAATCATTGAACAAAAAAATATGATCTGAAACAAAATTTATTGGATGGGATTAAAATCAGATTAGTCAAAACAAAATAAAGAATGAGTGAACTTAAAGACAGGACGATAGTAATTATGCACACAGATACAAGGGAGAAAAAGAAGATTGAAATATAACATTAACAGAGTTTCAATTACATATAGGATCAATCAGTCTAACATACAGGTCACTGAAATCCCAAAAGGAGAGGAAAGGTAAAATGGAATCAGAAATATTTAAGGAAATATTGGATGAAAAATTCCAAATTTTTATCAAAAAAGAACAATGCACAATGTCCAAGAAGCTCAGCAAACCCAAAACAGGATAAATATAGAAAAACACCACACTTTTGGAGAAGCACTGGAATTTGGAGCAATGAATTACACTATAACTCATTTGAGGGTTCTTTGTATATCTTAACTTCAGTTTTCCATTGTGGCTGCTATGGTGATTTTCTATTCTTCCACATATGTATGTATAGTCCTACCAATAAATCTCCATTAACTTTGGTTTGCATATTTTCAAGGAGTAAAGCTCATCATTGAGCTCAGTTTACCCTGAATAAAGAATTCTTTTCTTTTCTTTCTAATCATGATGACTGTAAGTCTGTCATGTCCATCAGGGCTGCTGCTAGCCCACTTGGGCTCCTGTGCAGAAATAGAAAAAGCCACATCTTCCCTAGAGCAGATGCAGTCCTTAACCAGGACACAGGGTTGAGTGAGCAGAGCACAGTTTGATTTTCAGATGCCCTTGCTGCTTGATTACAAGATTCTTGTTCAGTGAACAAAATTTAAAATTTTTCTTACCATCCTTGGGTAACCTAATAGTGTATTCTTCAGTAAGTTTGTATGCAAGTGTGCATGTTGCATGTACATCTTTATGTGTGGGTGTGTATGTAGTGATTGAGAGAATTGTGAAGAAAGAACTCACTATAAAAGAGGGAGGGTCTTCAGAGTGGATGCTGCCTGACCTTTTCCCTCCACAATAATAGAATCACAACAAAGATGCATTTTGTTCAGTGCCCAGATTTTATTATTTAGGTTTGTTCACTATTTATTAATGTATCTTAAATCCAACAATATTCCAGCAATCATAATTAGAAATAGTTGCACTGAGGAAGAAAAAGTCCTTCAATGGGTTGACCATAAAAATCTCTGAGTAAAATAATTGCTCCAATTTTAAACTTCACATTTCACTAGTTAGAACAGTATATAAATGATTATCAACAAAGCAGAAATGCTTCAAATGTCAATTTTAAAGAACATCAATTACTAATCCAATTGTGTGAATTGATTGCTTATTTTTGCTTTAGTGGAAAACTGGGTTATTTTTATAAATGCTTTTTTAAATTACCATATAATTTATAATGAATAAGAAAAGCCCTCAGGGCTTCACAAAATGCACCAAATTCCCTAAAAATACTTTTAATAGTGGACCATTAATGTCTGTTATTGCCCATCACGAATAAAGCTGATAGAATTCAACCTATCAAATCTAAAAAAAAAATTTTTTTTATTATTATTATTTTTTAATCAGTCATCAATTTTATACACATCACTGTATACATGTCAATCGCAATCGCCGAATTCAGCACACCACCATCACCACCCTACCGCAGTTTTCCCCCCTTGGTGTCCATACCTTCGTTCTGTACATCTGTGTCTCAACATCTGCCCTGCAACCCAGTTCATCTGTACCATTTTTCTAGGTTCCACATACATGCGTTAATATACAATATTTGTTTTTCTTTCTGACTTACTTCACTCTGTATGACAGTCTCTAGATCCATCCACTTCTCAACAAATGACTCAATTTCGTTCCTTTTTATGGCTGAGTAATATTCCATTGTATATATGTACCACACTTCTTTATCCATTCATCTGCCGATGGGCATTTAGGTTGCTTCCATGACCTGGCTATTGTAAATAGTGCTGCAATGAACATTCGGGTGCATGTGTCTTTTTGAATTACGGTTTTCTCTGGGTATATGCCCAGTAGTGGGATTGCTGGGTCATATGGTAATTCTATTTTTAGTTTTTTAAGGAACCTCCATACTGTTCTCCATAGTAGCTGTATCAGTTTACATTCCCACCAACAGTGCAAGAGGGTTCCCTTTTCTCCACACCCTCTCCAGCATTTGCTGTTTGTAGATTTTCTGATGATGCCCATTCTAACTGGTGTGAGGTGATACCTCATTGTAGTTTTGATTTGCATTTCTCTAATAATTAGTGACGTTGAGCATCTTTTCATGTGCTTCGTAGCTGTCTGCATGTCTTCTTTGGAGAAATGTCTATTTAGGTCTTCTGCCCATTTTTGGATTGTGTTGTTGGTTTCTTTAATATTGAGCTGAATGAGCTGTTTATATATTTTAGAGATTAATCCTTTGTCTGTTGACTCGTTTGCAAATATTTTCTCCCATTCTGAGGGTTGTCTTTTCGTCTTGTTTATGGTTTCCTTTGCTGTGCAAAAGCTTTGAAGTTTCATTAGGTCCCATTTGTTTATTTTTGTTTTTATTTCCATTACTCTAGGAGGTGGATCAAAAAACATCTTGCTGTGATTTATGTCAAAGAGTGTTCTTCCTATGTTTTCCTTTAAGAGTTTTATAGTGTCCAGTCTTACATTTAGGTCTTTAATCCATTTTGAGTTTATTTTTGTATATGGTCTTAGGGAGTATTCTAATTTCATTCTTTTACATGGAGCTGTCCAGTTTTCCCAGCACCACTTATTGAAGAGACTGTCTTTTCTCCATTGTATATCTTTGCCTCCTTTGTCATAGATTAGTTGACCATAGGTGCGTGGGTTAATCTCTGGGCTTTCTATCTTGTTCCATTGATCTATGTTTCTGTTTTTGTGCCAGTACCATATTGTCTTGCTTACTGTAGCTTTGTAGTATAGTCTGAAGTCAGGGAGTCTGCTTCCTCCAGCTGTGTTTTTTTCCCTCAAGACTGCTTTGGCTATTCGGGGTCTTTTGTGTCTCCATACAAATTTTAAGATGATTTGTTCTAGTTCTGTAAAAAAATGCCATTGGTAATTTGATAGGGATTGCATTGAATCTGTAGATTGCTTTCAGTAGTATAGTCATTTTCACAATATTGATTCTTCCAATCAAAGAACATGGTGTATCTCTCCATCTGTGTGTATCATCTTTAATTTCTTTCATCAGTGTCTTATAGTTTTCTGCATACAGGTCTTTTGTCTCCCTAGGTAGGTTTATTCCTAGGTATTTTATTCTTTTTGTTGCAATGGTAAATGGGAGTGTTTCCATAATTTCTCTTTCAGATATTTCATCATTAGTGTATAGGAATGCAAGAGATTTCTGTGCATTAATTTTGTATCCTGCAACTTTACCATATTCATTCATTAGCTCTAGTAGTTTTCTGGTGGCAGTTTTAGGATTCTCTATGTATAGTATCATGTCATCTGCAAACAGTGACAGTTTTACTTCTTCTTTTCCAATTTGTATTCCTTTTATTTCTTTTTCTTCTCTGATTGCCGTGGCTAGGACTTCCAGAACTATGTTGAATAATAGTGGTGAGAGTGGACATCCTTGTCTCGTTCCTGATCTTAGAGGAAATGCTTTCAGGTTTTCACTGCTGAGAATGATGCTTGCTGTGGGTTTGTCGTATATGGCCTTTATTATGTTGAGGTAGGTTCCCTCTATGCCCACTTTCTGAAGAGTTTTTATCATAAATGGGTGTTGAATTTTGTCAAAAGCTTTTTCTGCTTCTATTGAGATGATCATATGGTTTTTATTCTTCAATTTGTTAATATGGTGTATCACATTGATTGATTTGCATATATTGAAGAATCCTTGCATCCCTGGGATAAATCCCACTTGATCATGGTGTATGATCCTTTTAATGTGTTCTTGGATTCTGTTTGCTAGTATTTTGTTGAGGATTTTTGCATCTATATTCATCAGTGATATTGGTCTGTAATTTTCTTTTTTTGTAGTGTCTTTGTCTGGTTTTGGTATCAGGGTGATGGTGGCCTCATAGAATGGATTTGGGAGTGTTCCTTCCTCTGCAATTTTTTGGAAGAGTTTGAGAAGGATGGGTATTAGCTCTTCTCTAAATGTTTGGTAGAATTCTACTGTGAAGCCATCTGGTCCTGGACTTTTGTTTGTTGGAAGATTTTTAATCACAGTTTCAATTTCATTACTTGTGATTGGTCTGTTCATATTTTCTGTTTCTTCCTGGTTCAGTCTTAGAAGGTTATACCTTTCTAAGAATTTGCTCATTTCCTCCAGGTTGTCCATTTTATTGGCATAGAGTTGCTTGTAGTAGTCTCTTAGGATGCTTTTTATTTCTGCTG
This sequence comes from Balaenoptera acutorostrata, assembly GCF_949987535.1. Classification (NCBI taxonomy): domain Eukaryota; kingdom Metazoa; phylum Chordata; class Mammalia; order Artiodactyla; family Balaenopteridae; genus Balaenoptera; species Balaenoptera acutorostrata. The sequence goes on from NC_080085.1 coordinate 82,832,417, forward strand.
TGTCTCTTGTAACTTCTCCTTTTTCATTTCTGATTTTATTGATTTGAGTCCTCTCCCTCTTTTTCTTGATGAGTCTGGCTAATGGTTTATCAATTTTGTTTATCTTCTCAAAGAACCAGCTTTTAGTTTTATTGATCTTTGCTATTGTTTTCTTTGTTTCTATTTCATTTATTTCTGCTCTAATCTTTATGATTTCTTTCCTTCTGCTAACTTTGGGTTTTGTTTGTTCTTCTTTCTCTAGTTCCTTTAGGTGTAAGGTTAGATTGTTTACTTGAGATTTTTCTTATTTCTTGAGGTAGGCTTCTATAACTATAAACTTCCCTCTTAGAACTGCTTTTGCTGCATCCCATAGGTTTTGGGTCGTCGTGTGTTCATTGTCATTTGTCTCTAGGTATTTTTTGATTTCCTCTTTGATTTCTTCAGTGATCTCTTGGTTATTTAGTAACGTATTGTTTAGCCTCCATGTGTTTGTCTTTTTTACGTTTTTTTCCCTGTAATTGATTTCTAATCTCATAGTGTTGTGTTCTGAAAAGATGCTTGATATGATTTCGATTTTCTTAAATTTACTGAGGCTTGATTTGTGACCCAAGATGTGATCTATCCTGGAGAATGTTCCATGTGCACTTGAGAAGAAAGTGTAATCTGCTGTTTTTGGATGGAATGTCCTATAAGTATCAATTAAATCTATCTGGTCTATTGTGTCATTTAAAGCTTCTGTTTCCTTATTTATTTTCATTTTGGATGATCTGTCCATTGGTGTAAGTGAGGTGTTAAAGTCCCCCACTATTATTGTGTTACTGTCGATTTCCTCTTTTATAGCTGTTAGCAGTTGCCTTATGTATTGAGGTGCTCCTATGTTGGGTGCATATATATTTACAATTCTTATATCTTCTTCTTGGATTGATCCCTTGATCATTATGTAGTATCCTTCCTTGTCTCTTGTAATATTCTTTATTTTAAAGTCTATTTTATCTGATATGAGTATAGCTACTCCAGCTTTCTTTTGATTTCCATTTGCATGGAATGTCTTTTTCCATCCCCTCACTTTCAGTCTGTATGTGTCCCTAGGTCTAAAGTGGGTCTCTTGTAGACAGCATGTTTATGGGTCTTGTTTTTGTATACATTCAGCAAGCTTGTGTCTTTTGGTTGGAGCATTTAATCCATTCACGTTTAAGGTAATTATCGATATGTATGTTCCTATGACCATTTTCTTAATTGTTTTGGGTTTGTTTTTGTAGGTCCTTTTCTTCTCTTGTGTTTCCCACTTAGAGAAGTTCCTTTAGCATTTGTTGTAGAGCTGGTTTGGTGGTGCTGAATTCTCTTAGCTTTTGGTTGTCTGTAAAGCTTTTGATTTCTCCATCAAATCTAAATGAGATCCTTGCTGGGTAGAGTAATCTTGGTTGTAGTTTTTTCCCTTTCATCCCTTTAAGTATATCATGCCACTCCCTTCTGGCTTGTAGAGTTTCTTCTGAGAAATCAGCTGTTAACCTTATGGGAGTTCCCTTTTATGTTATTTGTCATTTTTTCCTTGCTGCTTTCAATAATTTTTCTTTGTCTTTAATTTTTGCCACTTTGATTACTATGTGTCTCGGCGTGTTTCTCCTTGGGTTTACCCTGTATGGGACTCTCTGCACTTCCTGGACTTGGGTGGCTATTTCCTTTCCCATGTTAGGGAAGTTTTCAACTATAATCTCTTCAAATATTTTCTCTGGTCCTTTCTCTCTCTCTTCTCCTTCTGGGACCCCTATAATGCGAATGTTGTTGCATTTAATGTTGTCCCAGGGGTCTCTTAGGCTGTCTTCATTTCTTTTCATTCTTTTTTCTTTAGTCTGTTCCACAGCAGTGAATTCCACCATTCTGTCTTCCAGGTCACTTATCCGTTCTTCTGCCTCAGTTATTCTGCTATTGATTCCTTCTAGTGTAGTTTTCATTTCAGTTATTTTATTGGTCATCTCTGTTTGTTTTTTCTTTAATTCTTCTAGGTCTTTGTTAATCATTTCTTGCATCTTCTCAATCTTTGCCTCCATTCTTATTCCGAGGTCCTGGATCATCTTCACTATCATTATTCTGAATTCTTTTTTCTGGAAGGTTGCCTATCTCCACTTCATTTAGTTGTTTTTCTGGGGTGTTTTCTTGTTCCTTCAACTGGTATATAGTCCTCTGCCTTTTCATCTTGTCTATCTTTCTGTGAATGTGGTTTTTGTTCCACAGGCTGCAGAATTGTAGTTTTTCTTGCTTCTGCTGTCTGCCCTCTGGTGGTTGAGGCTATCTAAGAGGCTTGATGGGAGGCTCTGGAGGTGGGTAGAGCTGACTGTTGCTGTGGTGGTCAGAGCTCAATAAAACTTTAATCCACTTGACTGTTGATGGGTGGGGCTGGGTTCCCTCCCTGTTGGTTGTTTTGCCTGAGGCAACCCAACACTGGAGCCTACCTGGGTTCTTTGGTGGTGCTAATGGCAGACTCTGGGAGGGCTCACGCCAAGGAGTACTTCCCAGAACTTCTGCTGCCAGTGTCCTTGTCCCCACGGTGAAACAGAGCCACCCCCCGCCTCTGCAGAAGACCTTCCAACACTAGCAGGTAGGTCTGGTTCAGTCTCCCCCAGGGTCACTGCTCCTTCCCCTGGGTCCCAATGTGCACACTATTTTGTGTGCGCCCTCCAAGAGTGGGGTCTCTGTTTCCCCCAGCCTTGTCGAAGTCCTGCAATCAATTCCCACTAGGCTTCAAAGTCTGATTCTCTATGAATTCCTCCTTCCATTGCCGGACCCCCAGGTTGGGAAGCCTGACGTGGGGCTCAGAAACTTCACTCCAGTGGGTGGACTTCTGTGGTATAAGTGTTCGCCAGTCTGTGAGTCACCCACCCAGCAGTTATGGGATTTGATTTTACTCTGATTGCACTCCTCCTACCGTCTTATTGTGGCTTCTCCTTTGTCTTTGGATGTGGGGTATCTTTTTTGGTGAGTTCCAGTGTCTTCCTGTCAATTGTTCTCGCAAGAGGGAGTGAGAGCACGTCCTTCTACTCCACCATCTTGGTTCCTCTCTCCTCAACCTATCAAATTTTTAAAGGAATTATAAGCCTAATATTTAATTAAATAGCAGGTCTCTGCATCACCTTTTCACCAACTGTAGCATCATTGTAACTCTTTCAATAGAAAAAGTCTAACAACACCAGCCTATAATCAGCAAATAGTCTGTGCTTAATTAACTCCATATAATTTGAGTTTCTTTATAATGATAATAATAGGGAATGTTGCTCCAAATTGCTTTGCTTGGAAATTTAGGCAATCTTAACAAATCATATATGTATATGTGTATATATATACACACACACGTGTAATTGAAAATTTAAATAAAATATATTTCCCTTTAAATATGTGCAGCATATTGTGTGCTAATTATACCTGCATAAATCTGCTTATGTATTAAACATATGATATGTTTAATATATGATAATAGCTTTATTGACTTCTGTCACTCTAGATTCTATTTTCTATAGTTTCATATAAATGAAATCATAGCATATACCATTTTTTTCTTTACTTTCTTTCACTCATCATAATTATTTTGAGATTTATCCATGCTGTTGCCTGTATAAGTATTCCCTTCCTTTCTACTGTTAATTAACATTCCATTCTATGGATATGCCATTCATTCACCTGTTGATGAACATTTGGTTTATTTCCACTTTTGGGCTCTTATAAATAAAAATGCTATAAACACTCATGTACAAGTCTTTGAATGAACACATATTTCCTTTTATTTTCGGTAAGTACCTGAGTGGTATGGCTTGACCATATGATAAGTGAATGTTTAACTTTTTAAGAAACCACCAAAGTTTTTCGACAGTGGTTGTACCATTTAACATGCTACACGAGGGTTGTATGAGAGATTTACTTGTTTCACATACATACCAGTACTTGATATTTTCTGTCTTTTTTACTGTAGCCATGCCATTGGGTGTTTAGTGTTATTTCACTTGAAAAGAATGTGTATTCTGCTGCTTTTGGATAGAATGTTCTATATACATCTATTAAGTCCATCTGAACTAATGTGTCATTTAATGTCATTGTTTCCTTATTGATTTTCTGTCTGGATGATCTGTCCATTGATGTAAGTGGGGTATTTAAGTCCTCTACTTTTATTGTGTTACTATCAATTTCTACCATTATCTGTTAATATTTTCTTTGTGTGGAGCATAGGAGCATATATATTTGCAATTGCCATATCTTCTTCTTGAATTGATCTCTTGATCAAGTAATGCCCTTCTTTGTCTCTTGTTATACTCTTTGTTTTAATGTCCATTTTGTGTGATATAAGTAATACTATTTTTTGTTTGTTTCCATTTGTATGGAATATTTTTTAAATCCCTTCACTTTCAGTCTGTGTGTGTCTTTAAATTTGAAGTGATTCTCTAGTATGCAGCATATATATGGCTCCTGTTTTTGTATCTATTCAGTCATTCTGTGTCTTTTAGTGGGAGTATTCAGTACATTTACTTTTAAAGTGATTATTTATAGGTATGTACTTATTGTCAATTTTTCCTTGTTTTCTTTCTTTTTTTTTTGGAATTCTCTTTTCTTCTCTGGTCTCTTCCCTTTGTGGTTTGATGATTTTCTTTAGTGTTATATTTGGGTTCCATTCTCTGTATTTTTTGTGTATCTATTGTATGTTCTTGGTTTGTGATTACCAGGAGGTTCATAAATATTGACCTATATATACATAGCAGTATATTTTAAGCTGATGGTCACTTAAGTTTGAACATATTCTAAAAGCCCTACCTTTTTATTCTCCCTCATTTTATTTTTTGATGTCATATTTTTCCATCTTCTTATTTTGTATATCCATTAATTACTTAATATAGTTATAGTTGATTTTACTACTTTTGTCTTTTAACCTTCATACTAGATTTTTGAGTGGCTGATCACTGCCTTTCCTATATATTTGCCTTAATCAGTGAGATTTTCTCTTTTCTCTTTTCTAGTTTTGGGCTTTTCTTTTCTGCTTAATGAAGACTCTAACATTTCCTGTAAGGCCACTATAGTGGTGATGTACTCCTTTATGTTTTGCTTGTCTGGAAAACTGTATCTCCTTCAATTCTTAGTGATAACATTGCTGAGTAGACTATTATTGGCTGTAATTTTTTTTCCTTTCAGCACTTAAAATATATCATGCCACTCCCTTATGGCCTGCAGTATTTCTTCTGACAAACCAGCTGATATTCTTTTTTTTTTTTTTTTTTTAATAAATTTATTTATTTATTTATTTATGGCTGTGTTGGGTCTTCGTTTCTGTGCGAGGGCTTTCTCTAGTTGCGGCGAGCGGGGGCCACTCTTCATCGCGGTACGCGGGCCTCTCACTATCGCGGCCTCTCTTGTTGCGGAGCAGAGGCTCCAGACGCTCAGGCTCAGTAGTTGTGGCTCACGGGCCCAGTTGCCCCGCAGCATGTGGGATCCTCCCAGACCAGGGCTCGAACCCGTGTCCCCTGCATTGGCAGGCAGACTCCCAACCACTGCGCCACCAGGGAAGCCCCCAGCTGATATTCTTATAGGGATTCCTTTGTATGTGATTCATTGTTTTTCTCTTGCTGCCTTTAAAAATTCTCTTTTTATCTTTAACTTTTGCCATTTTAATTATGATATGTCTTTGTGTGGACCTCTTTGGGGTCATCTTGTTTGGGATTCTCTGTGCTTTGCGGACCTGCTCCTTCTCCAGGTAGGGAAATTTTCAGTCATTATTTCTTCAAGTAAGTTTTCTGCCCTTTTCTCTCTTTTCCTTCTGGGATCTCTATAATTTGAAGCAAGTATGCTTGATGTTGTCTCAGAGGTCTCTTAAACTATCCTTATTTCTTTTCTTTTTTTTTTTTGGTGATTTGATTGGGTGATTTCCACTATTTTATGACTAATCCATTCTCATATATAATTTGCTGTTGATTTCCTCTAGTGTATTTTTCATTTAGTTATTGTAATTTTCAGCTCTGACAGGTTCTTTCTTATATTTTCTTATACTCTGTTTAAGTTCTCACTCTGCTCCTACATTCCTCTCCTCAATTTGGTGAGCATCTTTATGATCATGACTTTTAACACTTTATCAGGTAAATTATTTACCCCTGTTTCATTTGGGTTTTTTCTGGGGTTTTATCTTGTCCTTTTGTTTGGAACATGTTCTCTGACCCCTCATTTTGTTTGGCATTCTGTGTTTGGTCTTATGAATTAGCTGAAACAGCTACCTCTCCTAGTCTTGAAGGGGTGGTCTTGTATAGGAGCTTCCCCTGTGTACAATGCATGTGCCAGACATCTTAAGCTGGCTGGCTGGAGCTGGAGCAGGCTCTATATGTAGGTGTAAATTTGGTGAGTCCATGGGAAGACATACATTCAGGGTCTTCCAAAGCCTCCATCCTGGATCAGAATTGGAAATGTTTTCTTAATTTCATGTTTATATTATTCATTGCTACTCTATAGAAATACAATTGATTTTTGTATGCTGACTGGCATCCTGCAACTTTTCTAAATTCACTTATTTGTTCTAGTAGTGTTTTTATATAGTTCATCAGATTTACTAATTAGATGGTAAGTAAAGACAGTTTTTACTTACTTATTTTACTTACTTATTTCCAATCTGGATATGTTTTATTTATTTTTCTTACCTGGTTGCACTGACTTGATCTCTGTTCCAGTGTTGAAATTGTGAGAGTGGATATGCCTGTCTTGTTCCTGATCTTAGGGGGAAAGCATCCAGTCCAATGTAAATATATATGGTGCCCTGAAACATGTTTGTTTTTTCTAAGTCAGTGGCTTTCACATGAAGATAATATCTCTCTCTCTACTGGGGGATATTTGGCAATATCTGGAACATCAATGATTGTCAAAACTGAGGAAGAGCTACTGGTAACATAGTGGGTAAATTCCAGGAATACTGATTAACACCCTATAATGCACTAAGTAGCCACCCACTCCCAACACAAAGACTTATCTGGCCGAAAATATCAATAATGTCTAGGTAGAGAAACCTGATGGAAGTTTTTGTTTTTTATGTTGAGATAAGTAAGTTATTACTTGTGATTATAGTGTGGCTAGGAATATGAAAAATGATCTTTGATGACAGTCATAATTTATATAGTTTCTGTGCTTGTTTGAAACATTCACTGTTTGTGTAAGTAGACATAATCATATCCAAATGTAACAATGTTTCAGTCAATTCAGTTTCTTCCCCTTAATTCTTATAGCTTAATGGCCTATTTCTATCTTCCATTTTTTTTAAAAGGGAAAAGGGAGGGTGGTATTATTAAAATCAATTAAGGATATTTTTTACAGAACAGTTTTGAATACTTAGGAAAAAATTGCCAGAAAAAGGAAAAGATAATGTAAATATAGTCTCATTGCATACATAATATGACATTTTTATATGTAATTTATAGACATATAAGGTCTCTACCAGTTGCCAAGTAGCTAAGTAGCTAGCCATTGCTTATATTCCACTACCAGAGCAGCTGATAACAAATCTCTTCAGCAGTCATCCATCTCCAAGCTCTAAATCCACCATCAACTAGAGCTAATGATACAGTATGTTATGTAAGATTCTCTTTCCCCCATTAAACTGTAATTTCCTTGAGGAAATGAACCAGTTTATTCACCATTGTATGGTCAGTACCTAGAAAAGTGCCTGGTGCATAGTTGTTGCATAATAAATATTTGTTGAATTGGATTGAATTTATCAGTGTACTAGTGACTTGACATTTGTGTTATGAGAACTTCTAGGTATTCAGAGATAGGGCTTCAGTGGCTTTGCTTTGACATGCTGGAGTGGTCCCTGATTAGGTACTAGGTCTGACAATCACTCCATTTTCACCATTTGAATTTTCCTTAAGATAATCATAATACTATGTCAGAAAAATTTCTTAAACTTTTCATAGTTAACAAATATTAACTAATATAAAATAAGAAAATCCACTGCAAACACTTCATATTCTATATTGTTGCCTAATTTTCAGCTTAATTTTGTCTTTCTGATACCATAGGATATACTTACATTTCATTACAAGTCATAGACTGGTAAAAATGCACATAGGAAGAGGCAATATATTCTTCTGTATCAATCTTTGGAAATTACTAAATAGGTTTAAAAACTTACAAAGAGCTTGTCCTCTAGCCTGCTAATCTAACAACAAATTTATGCAAAATGTTACATAAAATTAAGTTAGACTTAGATAATTACTATGGATTAGTGATGATCTACTTGAGAGAAGATAAGCTTTTATATGAGAGATCTGACTCATTTTCACTAATAAATTTTTTTCAATTAGATGGCACTTACATATATTTTTCTCTAGCTAATCCATTTTAAAATTAATGTGCACATCAATATGAAATATTTAACTGTCTATAAAACTATAAACTAAAATAGATGTTTCAAAAATAGAAGTCAATGATTTCTATGTTCTATATGAATAAAATTCTGCACAGAGAAGTTACATTTTCACTATGATTTAGACAATGCTAGTGACAACTGACCCATATTTATCATTAAGGTAGTAGAAACCAAGCAGAACATATTTTATCTTTGCCCAGACCATAAATAATATGAAATTTGTATCTCCTTTCTTTTTAAACATGATATCTGTCATACTTGATAGAGAGTAATAATTTCAGTATTTGAGTAAGGAACATAATGTTCCCAGAAACCATCTTGAATGAGCCAAAGAAACAAATATTTAATCAAACAAAGGACACAACAGAAATCATTTTATCTAAGGAAACTTTAGTTTGGTCAACAAATCTATTTTGAGTCTGGACAAATGAATTATTTCTTCATAATATAAGTAATAACATTTTAGATTATTTTAAAAAGTCACAAAACAAACTTCATTCTAGTAACCGAATTACTGCCCTGGGTGTTTAAAATTCATTGGAAGCCTCTCATGGCTATAATTTAGATTTGACAGCAATCAGTGTTTACAATCTTCTTTACTAAGATTAAAGTTATGTTTTGGCTCTAACTTTTCTGATTGCATTTGTCATTACTGTATTAAAGCACTTCCTTTGATTTTGTCACTTAAACTCATGCCTACAGATATTTGGTGATTAAACCACATTATATCTATATAGACATAGTGGTCTTATTAAAAGTACAAAGTACTTAAATCAGACAGAGAAAGACAAATACTGTATGTTGTCACTTATATGTGGAATCTAAAAAATAAAACAAACAAATGAATATAACAAAACAGAAAAAGACTCATAGATATAAGGAATAAACTAGTGGTTACCAGTAGGGAGAGAGAGGGGGGAAGGAGCACAGTAGGGGGTAGGGGATTTTAAAAATGTACAAATTGTGGGGAAAAAAAGTATTTTTCTATTTTGCTTTGTCTAAAGAATCTTTGGTTCTGTGTTTGGTAACTTTTCCAAGCATAGGCCTCATTAATCATTTGTAATTTTGTTAAATTCATTGTCACATGAGATGTGGGATTATGGAATACTATCCAATACATATGGAATTAAAACAATGCATTGCATTAATTTTATATAACTGTTTAGTACTTTCATAATATTACCCCAAAACTGGGTTCACCTCTTGCGGGGTGTCAAGCCAAAAGACACAACCACACCAAAGATCACAAGAGGGAAGGATTATTACTTGCAGCAAGGAAGGAGAACACTGGGGATCTTTCCCAAAGCAGTGTCTTCCCAGACAGCAAAATTGGGGAAGTTTTAAGCTAAGGGTATATGCATATTTATGAAAGGGCTTGAGCAGAGGAGAATTTAGCATAGAATTGGGGCAAAGGTTAGCAGAGTCCAAGCTTTAGTTGATTGAAGTCACAAGGGTCAGAAAATGTCAACATCATCATTTCTTAGCTTCCAGTTGATCTGGTGGTTGAATGCTTGAGGGGGTTTGAATTCTGCAAAACAGCTCAAGAATGTGCTTCAGGCTAATCTTTACCACTGAAACAGAACTGGGAGTCTTTACAACTGATATATTGTCTCTGATATGGTTAAGTTATCTCCCTGGCCTGGTAAAAGTTATTTATTTTTACCTTCTTTTGTTCCCTTAAAGTTATTAACTACTGAGATCTATTCTTCTGTAAGGGCAAGCATTGTGGCCAGGCTTAGATCACAAAATGGTTTAGGCATAAAATGGCTTCTCATGTAAAGAAATCCAAGCCAGGTTCCCTTTTTCCAGGGACCCCCTACCTGCTTACAATAAGGATCCTTTGTTATGCATACCAAAGTAGATTGTTCAGAACAAAAAAGCATACCAAGAAAATAAATTAAATAAGAATGAAGAATTCAACAGCATACAGACCATCTTCAAAAACGAGAAAAATTTTAGAGGAAGATGGTAGATTGTATAATTAAAGCATTAACAGTAATCTTAATAAGATAAAGTAAAATGCATTAACTCTTTATAAGGTTAAAACAAAAAAAGGTAATGCTGAATCAGCTAAATGCTTTCTGAGTGATCATTTTGACATCTATTTGCACTGAGTAGCATAAAATATGTAACTAAGGAAAGGAATAGAAAACTGTTTTAGCATCTGGAAATAGAAAATAAAATAATTAGGAAAAATTCTACCAACAGGTTATTTGTATTACCTCACAGAACTTTTCTTAAGATTTTAGGTCTCCATGTCTTTAAACAGACTGCTTTATATACCTGAAACTATATTTCCCTTCCCCAATCAGTTGTCATTTCAGCAAATAGTGTATATTCTTGAGTAGCTAAGCTTCTGTGGATGTTGTTAAAACTCATTACAGGGAAAAAAATGAGAGTGGTGGATTACTTTGTAAACCATACAGGCCTAAAAAATGGCTAATCTCTCTGCATTTTTTGCCAGCTCTTCCAAGTCTACCCTGTAATCTAAACCAATGAGGAATTTATCAGCATATAATAATATGTTCTGTAAAGAGATTTCGTCCATTAAGCTGGACTTTCAGGGATGTTTATAAAAATATGAATATATTAAATATACTAAAAATTGATTGAACTTGAAAGTTCATTGGAAAAGAATATTAAAAAAGAAAATATTAAACATATTCTTAAATAAATGTTTCTGTTCCGTGAGTACACTGTCCATCTGTTCCAAATTACTTTGCATTTGACTATTCCTTAATAAGAGTTGTGTTAAATATGATAATTGCTGATAAACATTGCCAAAGGTAATGTATGCTTTGTTCATCCGAATAATTTGGCATTTTAATCCAATATAACAGGTATTTAAAATTTCATAATTTGAGGTAGTCTGTATTATCAAATAATTTCCATAATTATATTAATATTGGGCTAAAATATTTACCTTTATGGCTAAAACACAGTTTTTTGGAGATTTTAATAAAACTATGCTTGCTACATTTCTTATAAATTTTACTTGGAAAAGTAGCCAGGTATATTTTTTATTGTTAAATAGTTTGTTTTATACCCTTTCCCCAAAGTTCTGTATGACTATTTCAAATCTGTATATATTAATGATAAGAGCAAAGGTCAAAAATAAGGGTGCTGGGAGCTGATCTGGGGAACATTCCTAAATTTAAGTCACCAAGTGCTCCAATTTAAGTAGGAGGTTCAACCAAAAACAAATCAAACAGCAGGTCCAAAATCTGAGTGACTAAATTCAAGATTAGGGAATAGGTACTGTTTGCACAAAATATAATCTTGATACAAATGTAGCAATTGGTGGACAATAAAGAAAACTATTAAGAAATGTTTGGGGTCAGGAAAAAGGGGTTGAGAGAGCAGGGCAGGCCTGTAGCAATTCATGAGCTGAAAATCAGGTCTTCAAGGGTAACTTTATTATTTTACTAATGACATGGGTTTTTAAAACTTTCCTTAAGAAATGTAGGAGAACAGAATTTACCACTCCCAAATATTTCTGGCATGCAGATTATTTTGAGCTGAAAACAACTGAGGCCCAAAGAAAGACTCAGGAAGAAACTTTGACCTTCCCTGTAACTGCCTGAATTTAGACAGAGGGCTTATTACAGGAATAGAGCTGTCACCAGAGATATCTGCAAAGGATATGGGCTAGATGTGGTGTGGGGAAACTCTTAAAGATCAGAGTCCACTCTGCGTCCCCTGTCTCTGAATGGCCCAGCAAGCATTTTTTTTTTAAACCAAACGTTTGCTTTTCCATTTCTATGTGAATTGTTTTCCTCACCTTTGAAGTCCTAAACCGCTCCCCCAAAACATCCTCTTTTGTCTTCTGCTTGAGATGGTATTTAAGGTTAAGGTTTCAGCTATTTTGGTGAGTTGCTCAGTTCTCCTGGGTTTCTCCCATGTATACATGTTATTAAAGTTTTTTCAATTTTATCCTGCTAATCTGCCTCATGTCAATTTAATTCTTAGACCAGCCAGAAGGACCTAGAAGGGTAGAGGAAAATTTCTTCCTCCCCAGCAGAAACAATGAAATGGTCAAGGGATATTGGGCTCAATAAGAGCCAACATTTCAAGTGTTATTAATTCTCTGGAAACAAAAAGTTTGCAAGTGACTCTAACTTGGGCAGGCCCTCAAAACAATTTGCAAGGCAAAAAGTAGTATCCAAAATGACCTGCTTAGTTTAGTGTAGCACCACTGGGGCACCTGCAAAATAGTACACATGGGTACCAAAGCCAAACTACAGAAATATCTATTGGAGAAACCACAACTATACACATGTTGGTAGAAGGATATCTTCTGATTGTAAGGGAGCACACAATGAAAGACTCAGTGTGTTTTGGTGTGATTAGAGCTGGAGAGATAGTGTAGTGAATTAAGAGAGTCTAACTTGCTAGGGGCAAACGTACCACATTAAAGGATTGCGAAGTGTTCTTTTTGTCTCAGAAAGAATTCTCAAGATCCTTAATAATTCATTGATTTGAAACATTTTTGATAGTGGGGTTGCATAGAAAATATACTCTGAACCCTTGCCAGTGTCCTAGCAAACAGGTCCCCAAAGTTCATATAAGTAACTGAGAAAGAGGAATGTGACATATTTTAAAAGCTTATATAATATACATTCATTTCTACTACTTAAGTATAATATATTGTGAGTATTACTACAATACTACCACTGCTACCATTTATTCAGCTCTTATAATATGCCAGGAAAAATACTCACACTATTTCATTTTTACAACAAACTCACAAGGTAGATATTACTTGCATTTTACAAATAAGGGAAATAAGGCTCAAAGAGTTTAAGCAATTTACCCAAGACTCCACTGCTACCAGGATATTTGAACTCAGGCCTCTCTTACCTTGAATTCTATCATCTTCACCACTGCTACAGTGGTGGGTCAGTAGTGTCATCTTAGTATATAAAGTAGAGGTATCATTTATTGTCAGAAAAATTGTAATCAGTTTTTTTAGAGAGAAAAATACAGTGATAGAGATAGGTACATATAAAAGAAAGGAAGCTAAAGAACAATGAAAAGAAGAAAGCAAAGGCAGAAAATTGGAGAGTCCAAAGAAGAGGACCAAATATATAAGATGTACCAAAATGTGCCCAAGTATTAATAAGAATATTTAAATAAACTGAAAACAACTGTCTTCTGCTCATGCAGTTGATAAAAGTGCTAGTGAATGATGTAAGAGCCAGTACAACTTGAACAAGCTTCCTAAATCAAGCCAAACTTTAGTCATCCCTCGGTATTTGCTGGGGATTGGTTCCAGGACTGGCCACGGATATGAAAATTCTCTGATGCTCAAGTCCCATAGCTGGCCTTCCAAATTCATGGATCCCACATCCATGGATTCAACCAACCCTAGATCATAAACATAGTATGTATTAATTGAAGAAAATCTGCTTATAAGTGGATCCCCCACAGTTCAAACCCCTGTTGTTCAAGGGTCAACTGTATATAGACCAAATATGATTTGTGATGTCAGGTAGAAAGTACCATACAGGCTTTAAAGAAAAACAAAAGCAGGTTCAGGTGAGCATTTTAGAAGGGAATGCTAACAGGTCACTTAATGATCTTCAAAGACAGAAAGTCTGAACATAAAAAAGTACTATGAACCCGTCAAATTTCATCTCCAAATAACATAAAATGAAATTCACGGAGGTTGTAACAAGAGCTAGGTTAAATGGAAAGAACACAATTACAGATTGATTAACAGTTTAACAAGCCACCAAGCGACCACTATCTGCTGGCTGCCATCATTCTAGGACTACCTAGATTAAATGGTGATCACTTTGGTCTAGTGGTATGCTGGAGCCGGAATACGGGCTTCTGACTGCTAATTGCACTCATCTTTTCTCAACTGTGTTCAATGACCATTGATGTACTGATAGCTTAGAATTAGCCATGAAGGGAGTATTTACACCACAGAAACCAAAGAACTCTACAAATCAGGACTTTATATCGAGAAAGTCCTTCTTGTTAAACATTTACCAACACACCACTGCTTAGAGTTGAACCAACTTTGGAACTCTCTCTCAGTTCCATGATTCTCTGGGTGTGTCTATAGTTTCTGACCACAAAATCTATGCAGGCAATTCTGTTTTGTGAAACATTTTTTTAGGAGATGAAAGGGATATTACAGAGTTGTAGGGGTAGAATGGGTGCTGTATAAAATAGAGGTCAATTATCACAGAAATAACAAGATGAACAATTGGTAGATTTAAGTCGCATTAAGAAGACTGAAAATGATGAGCTTGATCTGGCTGTTTCAGCCATTTATTTAATTACTTGAAAATTGTTTATTATTTAACTTTCACCCTAACCCTCATTCTCTCTTTTTCCCCAAATCCAAATATGAATTCAATGCACCACATACTCAAATGTTTAATATGTAATGTTTCATGTCTTCAATGTATATTTTTGTTACTATTATTATTCATGGTCTGCTCACTTCCAAAATTTGAAATGTGTCAGGTTACATACTTCTTATTAACCCGTTAAATGAAGCATAACACTAGACTAAGATAAAGAACTTTTTTTTTCTGGCACTGACCTTAAAAATTTATTTATAGCATGAGTACATTATAAGAGCGTTGAATAACATAACGGTCAGTGTCATCCATGCTGTTTTCCGAAAACTGTAGAAAAGCATGTCAAATAGACACATCTTTTACTGACTCTAAATAAAAAACTGTGGTAATAATACCAAATTACAAATCAATGTAATCATTTCTATGGGGGATTATAGCATTAGGGTTCAAGTATGTAAGCTTCTGGTGATTTACTTGATAATAGGATTTGTTAGAGAAGTCAGGCTAGAGGAAAAATTACTTTGAAAGTTTCCTACACCATCTAATCTTCTAGAATATCAGTTGTCTTAAGCACACTTTATTCAGGAGCTAGACACCAATTGTCTGGCAATTTTAGCTGTTGTTTTTACTAAAATGATTTTATTACGTGAGGGTACATTATTCATAAAATATATTCTGAAAGATAATACAAAGTGATCTCTTATTAATAAGCCATCTCTTATTAATTACAAGTTACTGGAACAAATAAAACTACTGTATGTTAAGCTTGATGCTCTACTTATTTTGGATAGTTAAAAAAAAGGTAAATACACTTTTGTAAAGGCTAAGCTGGTGCTATTGTTTAAATGTGTTTATTGTAATGAGTCTATGCCCTTTAAATATGCTTCTGTTACATTCCCACTTTCCTGTTGTTTGCTTCTTTTAAAACGTAACATATTATTAGTTGATCTGTTAATCTAAAAAGAACACTGGGGCTAATTACATGAAAAATGTTAACTCACTGGAAAATAAGATACTAAAGTCAGCAGTTGTTCTTTTTCACACCCCCAGCACATCCCATGGTTGGCATCTCTTGAGGAGCAATTAACTTTGGCCGGGCAGCTGAATTCAAACACACTGAGATTTCATTTTTTCTACATTAAGAATCATAATTAATAAAGAAATTATAGCCTTGTCACAGACTATCCAATTACAGTGATAACATTCCTTTTCTTTGAAAGCTCAGGGGAAAGCTTTTTAAAGCACTGAGGTGGCAGTAGAAAATGCTTTCCTGAATATTAGAGTTAAGATAGAGTCAGAATGACTAGTGTTGCATATAGGAAGGCAATTATAAAGTTTATTTATATTTCTTAAAATATCTTCTTATTCCAAATATTTTATCTAGATAAATGCCAAATTCCAAATAATACAATAAGAATGCTTTTAATGATAAGTATTTTAGTCTTATATAATAAAGCTATTAAAAAGGTTGTGCCATAATTATAATGTAGCCAAGTGACACTAGAGCCACAGGCAGGTTTCTATTAGGATATAACTTCCACAGGATTTTCAACCACTTTTAAAGTTACTTAGGAAATGTATGCAGAAGGTAGTGGACTTATCGTTCCTAGTGTTGTTTATATTTCCTTGCACTAGCAATAACATATTTATTTAGGGCAAAATTAAGTCAGAGACATTCTCTCTTCCAGGGAGATGATGAGAAGATAGAAAAGAAGGAAGAGGAGAAGAACGGAGAGGGAAATGAACAGAAGGAGGAGGGGAGTGGAGGGGGGAGGATGGGGGGGAGAAGGAGAAACCAGAAATGTGTATGACATCCTGGGGGGGAGACCAGGGGTGGAAGGATGGAGTGAGGGATAATTTGATGTTCTCCAAGATGAGCCAAGTTGGAAGCAGCCATCTCCCTACTGATTTCAGTGATTTTTCACTACCCTAAGGTGCAAACACAGGCCTAATATGCTTGGGTATTGGTAAAATGGAAAGTAGATCTTGTTCTATGTAGGTTCCATAATTTCAGAGCTATCTTGGTACATTTCATGAGTACTTGTTCCAGGAATTTAAAACTACTGTCAGATAGCTGTATTGTCTTGAAACAGAGTTCAGCCATCTCTGGGTTTGAATGAATGAAACTGGACCACTATCTTACACCATATACAAAAGTTAACTCAAGATTAAACACTTGAATGTACAACTTGATACCTAATATCATCATACTGGGAATTGAGTTTCAACATATGAATTTGGGGGGATGTTGCTAAAGACATTCAATCTATAGCATGTATATAATATAGAGTTCCATTTCTGTAAAGTTCAATAATCAGCAATATACATTTAAATTAATAGAAATGAGAAGTGTGGTTGCCTATGAGTGAGAGAGGATGACTGGAAGGGTCATGTCCTAGTGTGATGGAAATGTTCAGTTTCTTGAATTGGGTGTTGATTACATAGTTGTATGAGTCTGTCAAAATTCATCAAATTGTACATTTGAGATTTATGCATTTTGTTTTATGAAAATTTTACCTCAATAAAGAAATAGAAAACAGGATGAGATAAACAGAGTCTCCATGTGCAACCCTTTCAAAAATTTTTCTGTAAAGGAAAGTTGAGAAGTGGTACAGCACCTGGAGGAGCGTTTATTTGGCTCCTATCACTCCAGTAGAGTTTTAAAGTTTTCTTCATATAGGTTCAATATATTTGTTGTTAAGTTTACTTTTTTCCTGCTGCTACTGGAAATGGTATATTTACTTGTATTGCCTATTCTAAATGGTTATTGCTGTCATATAGGAAAGTTAGTAATATTTATATATTACTTTGATAACCTGAATCTTAATGAGTCTTTTTATTTTTTTAAAGGTATTTAGTCTTTAGGTTTATTTATCTTGTTTAATTGTATGAGCCATTGCTTAGAGAACAATGTTAAATACAATTGTGCATTTACTTTTTCTTTTGACTTTAATGGTAATGCTTCTCATGTTTCACCATTAAACATAAGGATGACATTATGATATCAGTGAAGTATCTATTACTATTTGACTTTCCTTTCATTTATTAATATTGTTAATTATTCTGATGGTTTTCTTAATATAAAAGCTTCCTCACACCCCTTGGATGAATGTCACTTGTTTATATTTATATTTAATTACTAGCTTAATGGATTATAGGATTTACATCCTATATTTAATTAATATTTATGTACTGATATTTCAAAGGAAGATTGATTTCTAGTTTTCTTTGTATCACCAGAATCATGTTTTGAAAATAGTTATTCACATTTTGTAAAAACAACTTGGAAACTATATAATTTTATATATTTTTCATTATTCCTCATATTTTAAATATATATGATTTATATTATGCTATATGTAGAATTTTATCTAATCACTTTCATCTATGCCTCAATTTCTGTTATATTTGAATATTTTATTGTCAGTTTTTATAAAAATTACACACTATAGATGTATTTCCACCTTTATTTAGCATTAGTTCATAATGTTAATAGAGTCAGAGATTTGGTAATCACCTCCAAATTTTTTTTGTTACTACACAAGTCTCGACAGAATATTTTTTAAGGAGTAGTCTTTCTTTTCAATATATTTATGTGCTATTTCTTAAACACTTGAGTATTTGAGAGCATCTGTGCTTTGCTTTTATAGTTGAATAACAACTTGGCTAGGAAAAAGTATCATTAGATCACACTTTTCTTTCCTTTGAAACTTGTAGATAGTAATCCATTTACTCCTGAGTGGTTTGATGCCGTATAGAAGTCTAAAATCAGCTGGATTTTCCTCTTTTGGGGGAACTGATGTTTGTGCTTAAATGCCTGAATAATTCTTTCTTCATTTGTGAAGTTCAGTAACTTTATCACTATGTATATTGACATCAGCCATACAATCCTATTTGCTAGACCATAATATATTCTTTTACATTTGCATATTAACTCCATTTTTTATTTAATAAACATTTTACTCTATTACATCTTTTAATATTTTTCTTTTCCATGTTTTTGGTTATTATTTCTGTACAACAATTATCCACATGTTGGATGATTGTCCATTTTCCTTATCTATTTTTTTCTCTATAAGCACTTTAATGAATTTTTCTTTGTTCCTCTGCACTTGTGATATTCACCTCAAGGATTAGCCTCCATCATAAATTCAGTTTTAATTTATATTATTATTTTCTTTTTCCATATTTTGTATATTATATCAAGAAAAGTAAATATCACTATATTTCTTAAGCTGGATACTTATACACAAATGAATGTCATTTTGTCAATGAAGTTTTGTGTAAGACTGTAAATTGAGGGAAATAAGAATAAAGGCCCAATTACTTCATTATCCTTGCTAAAAATGTCCTAAACCTAGACTGACAGATAATATAGTTCTCTGTATGAATGAAAGTCAATGATTTTCCATTTTCCTGGAATATATTTTGCTACCACAAAAAGAGGTCATAGCACTTGTGTTCTATAAAATTACATTGGATTGTGATTCCTTGAAATGAGCTACATATTTGCTAGAGAAATGAGCTTAACATATTCAAAAAAGTATTGAATGGGAGGAATAGAGATCAAAGGCGGCTGAGTAAGAGGATGTGGCACTCACCTCCCACTATGAATACATCAAAAATACATCTACGTGTGGAACAATTCCTATGGAAAACTTACTGAAAACTGGCAGAAGGACTCCTATATAACCAAGGCTGTAAGAAATATACACATGTAATTGGGTAGTATTGGAAGAAAAACATGTAGGTACCTGTGTCCCTAGGAGGGAACTCAGGAAAAAGGAGATTGCATTGGTGGACACTGGTTCTGGGGAGTGAGTGGGTAGAGCCACAGACTGGGCACCCCAGTCTAGAATCCTATGTATAGGAGACAAGGCTCCTGGGCTGCTTGGAGAACTTCTGGGACAGATAGAAAGGCTGGAGAAGCCTAGACACCACTCTTGAGGAGGGTGCAGGTGCTGGCTTGCCTCCTGGTAGGGCAGAGAGAGGTCCTTCCTCACAGCTGCCACTTCACTGCACTCCCCAGTTCGAGCTGAGGGAACAGTCCCATTCACTCCATGGCACAAATTGCACTGGATCTAGGGTGGCCAGGACCTGGGAAAAGACTAGATATAGGGATAGAGGTGACCCAGGGGCCTAGGGCATAGCCAAATGGGGGCAGTGGTAGCCATTGTTGGTGCTTACTCAAGCAATGCCCCAGAAGAAGCCCAGACTTCTGAAGGCATTTCAGCCACCTGAATTCTCATGACCACCTCACCATGCTCCCCAGTCCTAGCTGACCTTTCCCACTCCATGCTTGGCACTGGATCTAGGGCAGCCAGGACCTGGGAAAAGACTCTGTCTAGGGATGCAGAGCTGACTCAGGGACCTTAGGTGCAGTTCAGGTGGGGTGTCAGTGATCATAATTAGCTTTTACTTCAAACAACGCCACAGAAGCAGCCCAGACTTCTGATTGCAGCACAGCTGTTAGAATTCATATAAAACATTTATAAAACATATAAACTATAAAACATTGATGAAAAGAATTGCAGAGGATACAAAGAAATGGAAAGATATCCCATACTCTTGGATAGGTAGAATTAATATTGTTAAGATGGCCATATTACCCAAAGCAATCTAGAGATTTAATGCAATCCCTATCAAAATACCCATGGCATTTTTCACAGAACTAAAACAAATAATCCTAAAATTCTTATGAAACACCAAGGACTGTGAATAGCCAAAGCAATCTTGAGAAAAAAGAACAAAGATGGAGGTATAACTCGCCCAGACATCAGACTATACTACAAAGCTACAGTAATCAAAACAGCATGGTATTGGTACAAAAAGAGAGAGATAGATCAATGGAACAGAATAGAGAGCCAAGAAATAAATCCACACACCTATGGTCAATTAATCTATGACATTGGAGGCAAGAATATACAAGGGAGAAAAGACAGTCTCTTCAAGTTTTACTGGGAAAACTGGATAGACACATGTAAAACAATGAGATTAGATTATTCTCTCACACCATATACAAAAATAAACTCAAAATGGTTCAGAGACCTATATTTAAGACCTGAAAATGTAAAACTCTTGGAAGAGAACATAGGCAGAACACTCTTTGACAGATATTGTAGAAATAGTTTTTTGGATCTCTCTCCTAAGGCAAAAGAAATAAAAATAAACAAATGGCACCTAAATAAACTTAAAAGTTTTTGCACATCAAAGGAAACCATCAACAAAATAAAAAGACAACCTATGGAATGGGAGAAAATGTTTGTAAATGATGTGACCAACAAGGGGTTAATATCCAAAATATACAAACAGCTCACACAACTCAATAAAACAAATAAATAAATAAACAAAAAAACTACCCAATCAAAAAGTGGGCAGATGCCCTGAGTAGACATTTCTCCAAAGAAGTCATACAGATGACTAACAGACATGTGAAAAGATGCTCAGCATTGCTAATTATTAGAGAAATGCAAATTGAAACAAAAATGAGGTATCACCCTACACCTGTCAGAATGGCTACCATCAAAAAGTCTACAAATAACAAATATTGGAGAGGATCTGGAGAAAAGGGAACCCTATTACGCTGTTAGTGAGAATGTACATAGGTGCAGCCACTATGGAAAACTGTATGGAGGTTCTTCAAAAACTAAAAATAGAACTACCATATGATCCAGCAAATCAACTCCTGGGTATATATCCAAAGAAAGCAAAAACACTAATTGGAAAAGATACATGCACCTCAATGTTCATAGCAGCACTATTTATGATAGCCAAGACATGGAAACAACCTAAGTGTCCATCAACAGCCAACTGGTTTAAGAAGATGTGATACAGATATACAATAGAATATTACTCAGCCATAAAAAAGAATGAAATATTGCTATTTGCAGCAATGTGGATGGACCTAGAGAATATTACTCTAAGTGAAACAAGTCAGAGAAAGACAAATATTGTATGATACTTACATGTTGTATCTAAAAATTAATTCAAATGAATGTATATGCAACACAGACTCACATAAAGAAAACAAACTTGTGCTTATCAAAGGGGAGAGAGAAAGGGGGAGGGAAAATTTAGGGGTATGTGATTAACAGATATATACTGCTATATATAAAATAGATAAGCAAAAAGGAAATATGGTATAGCACAGGAAAAATACCAATTACTTTGTAATAACCTATAATGGAGTATGATCTGTGAAAATATTGAATCACTGTGCTGTACACCTGAAAGTAACATAGTATTTTAAATCAATTATATTTCAATAAGAAAAAAATGTTAAAAAACAAGTATTGACTGTTTATACTGTTTTTAACATTTAAACAATCAAAATAAGTATTATGTTAAGAATGTTTTTTCACAAACTCTTATGATGTTTTACCTCCAGCATCTTTGGTAAGATCCAATACTTATAGTGTAAACATCTATATCTTCTCAAAGTATGATAACATTCTATGGATTCAGTTTACAATTATCAAAGAAAGGATATGGTGTATTTCAACTGCATCTAGAAATTTTTAAAAATTATTCATAATGAATATATATTTTCAACACTGCTACAATCCAATGTGAAATGCATAAGATCTTCTCTTCCAAGAGGGAAAATGATCATTTATTTAACATTTAAAGGTCAGATGCTGTACTAAGCATTCATATGTATTTACTAGTCCTTACAAATGACAAACAAATGAGTAAACGAGACCCAGAGTGGTAGGGCAGCTTTCCCAAATTACTTACACAGCTAATAAGTGGCAGAACTAGGATATAACCAGGCAGTTTGGTTTAAGAGCAATGTTCTAAGACATTATACTGTATTCCATGGTCAATAGAGAAGAATTTCAGGTGATAATAGTATTTAAGATCTCCTTTCTTTTTTTTTTTTTAGAGACAGCAAACTGGCAACATCTGTAAACCTATTTATATTATTGTCAGAGGTAATGTTCTCTAAAGATTTTCTGTGTCTTCCAATAAGAAGCACTTTAAAAATATATATACTAGCTATTTCCTCTGGTTCACATATCACTGCAATGTTCATCAGTGGTTCCTTATACTGACAGCAAATCAGACTCATCTGTGAAATTTAAAAACATACATAGGATCTGGTCCAATCAGAATTTCTAAGGTTGATGTTCTGGCATCCCCTCAACCCCAAAACCCTTAGGTGAATCTTAAGCACACCAATTTAAATAGCTCATGTATCTAACAGGAAGCTTTAAATGCATAAATCCCTTCTCAGTAGCAACAGACAATAAAAATGCGAAAAAAGGATTATTTTGAAATGACTTTTGATTATTTTCCCCCTACTGGTAAGGTAGATTATTTTTCTGCAATCATTTAGCCATTAATGTTAAGCCATGATATATACTGCCTCAGGGAAAACAAGGTGGACACAGCTTAGAATAATAAAAATCTCAAATACTGATTTTTTTGAGTATATGGTAAAATAAGAGTCTGTAGATAAATGACATGATTTATGAAAGAAGAAAGATAAACTATAACAAGTGTTAGTGAAGAGGTATAGAAACTGGAACACTCACACATTGCTTGTGGGAATATAAATTGTGTAGCCTCTTTGAAAAAAGGTTTGGCAGTTACTCAAAACGCTAAACATAGAATTACCATATGACCCAGCAATTTCATTCATAGGTATAGCCCCAAGAGAACTGAAGACCCACGTTCACAATGAATTCTGCAGGAATGATCATAGCAATATTATTCATTATAGTCAAAAAGTGGAAACAGCACAGATGTCTACTATTACCTGATAAATTCATAAACACAATGTGGTATATCCATACAGGGGAATATTATTCAATTTAAAAAAGTGAGGTCACATGCTACATGCTACAGTGTGGATGAAATTTGGAAACACTATGCTAAGTGAAAGAAGTAACACACAGTAGGCCACATAATATATCATGCTATTTTATAAAGTGTCCGTAATAGGCATATGACTATATAGAGAAAGTAAATTGGTGTTTTTCAGGGGATGGGGAAATAGGGGAATTGGAAGTGACTGCTAACAGGTCTGGGGCTACTTTGTGGGATGATGGGAATATTCTGGAATTAGACTGTGGTTGTGGTTGCACAACATTGTGAATATACTAAAATCCACTGAATTGTATACTTTAAAATGGAAGATTTCATTAATGTAGATTATATCTCTCCATATATATCTTAATAAAAAGTAAACATAGGAAATAAACTGGGAAGAACCTTAGCTGTTTAAAACATTAGACAAAGCAGAAGAAGCTAGTCACAAAAGACCACATATTATATGATTCAATTTATGTGAAATGTCCAGAATAGGCAAACCCATAGTGACAGAAAGTCTATTAGTGGATACCTAGGTATGGAACTAGGAGAGGAGAATAGGAATGGGGATAGACTGCTAATAGATATGGGGTTTCTTTTTTGGGATGGTGAAAATACTCTAAAATTAAATTGTTGAGATGGTTGCACAACTTGGTGAATATAATAATAACACTGAACTTTACATTAGTGAATTGTATGGTATGTGAAATATTTATCAATAAAGTTGTAAATAAAAAAACAAAGAAAAGAAAAGAAACTCTTTCCTCTCACCCATGATTGTGGTGTGTGAATTTCAACCAAACTACAAGAACTTAAGTGGAACCTTACCACCAGGACTGGATATAGATAGATCTTGCTTGAACTCATGTTTTAAGAGTATATAACCTCCAACATAGCCTTATGAGCTGCAAAAAAAATTTTCCTTCAAGGAACATTCACTAGTTACTCAGATGTCTGTATGTTACTCAAAGACTGTTGTAGTTTAAAATCATATTGATTTCTTTAACCTTTGAGAGCTGGTATGAGACATACCCTCATACCATAAAAATTGTTTTAAACTGAAAAATCAACAAAACTATTTACACATAAGTGACATTCATAAATGGACAGCCATGGTCCATAAGAGAAGAGTAGTATATGAGGTAAGCCCCACATTCACCCTACCTTTCTCTGTTATTTGCAAAATATAATTTTACAAAGAACAGCTTAGGGTTATTAAGTCAAAGCAGAAAATGAAAGTTTCACCAGGTGGAGGAAACAGAGATTAGGATTCATAGTGGGTAAGATGGATGGGATTTGGCAGCAGGGTACCTGAGAAGATAGAGCCACAGGGACGGAGTCCCAAAAATCTGTTTAAAAATTCCCTTTGGGTCCAGGTCAGTTCTCAAGCTGTATATTTAAGGGTGAAAATCTAGGAGGTCTAGCAGAAAATAGGTGCTGAGGACTCTCAGAGCTGTACAAAATTTTCAGAGGCTAGATATTGCTGAGGATATGTAGAGTCAGCCCCAGCCAGAATGCTAAGGCATTGGTGAAAGTTTTAGGCATGCATTCTGTTGAGACTCCTGAAAAGCCACATCTTAGAGAAAGAATCACACTCTAGGCATAGCCAAGAGTAAAGAAAATTTGAAATAAGTTGACCTATTTCCTAAAAATAAATCCTACAACCAGACTTCAGTAGAATCAAGGTGATTTTCCGGTAATATAACTGCTCGCCAGAAGAAAATTTAACACTACCTAGAGAAAGATAACATAATCCAGAACTTGTAAATTATACCATCCATGAATCATGGCACACAGTAAGAAAATTTCTGACATGTGAACAAGAAAGAAAGTGATTGATAACCAGGAGATAAAATAGGCAATAGAAGCACTCAGAGATGATCCAAATAGGAAGTTCAAAATAGCAATAATTAAAATAGTAAAAGAAATACAGAAAAAGATGGAGAAAATGGATTTGTAGATGGACCATTTAAGCAGGGAACAGAAGAGATTCTTGAATGTTTAAATAAACAATAATTCAAATATCTTGTGCACTTTATAAGATATGTAGACATAAAATATGTGACAACAATGGGCAAAAGGTTGGGGAATGTAAGTAGAGTTACATACTATCAGGCTTTTGTCTTGTTTGAGATGTGGTAAAGTACTAATTAAACTGTAATGAGCTGAGTACATATTGTAATTTCTAGGGTAACCACAAAATTCATACTGAAAGATACATCAAAAAAGTAACATATTAAGTCAGAAACTGTGACTCGTCTCAGACGTTACCATACGTGCACAATGATGTATTTTTATAGAGAAAGATACCTGAAAAAACACCAGGCATCTGAATCAGAGGTCAGCATTTAATTTCAAAAGTTATTCAAAAATAAGAAAATCAACAGCAGAGAAACATTGCAGCATCAGTTCCCCACACATAGCACCCCACAAGTTGATGTGACAAAAGCCTGATTGATAAAGTCTTTCACAGGTGGTGGCATCACTCTATTGGCAAGGGACCAAGAAATAATACTTTTCCCCATTTAAAAAGTGTAATAGAAGATGGCAGAGGAGTAAGACGTGGAGATCACCTTCCTCCCCACAAATACATCGAAAATTCATCTACATGTGGAACAACTCCTACAGAACACCTACTGAATGCTGGCAGAAGACCTCAGACTTCCCAAAAGGCAAGAAAATCACCAAGTACCTGGGTAGTGCAAAAGAAAAAACAGAGACAAAAGAATAGGGACGGGACCTAAACTTCTGGGAAGGAGCTGTGAAGGAGGAAAAGTTTCCACACACTAGGAAACCCCTTCACTAGTGGAGTTAGTGGGTGGGCAGGGGGGAAGCTTCAGAGCCAAGGAGGAGAGCACAGCAACAGGGGTGCAGAGGGCAAAGCGGAAAGATTCCTGCACAGAGGATCACTGCCAACCAGCACTCACCAGCCTGAGAGGCTTGTCTGCTCACCTGCCAGGGCAGGTGGGGGCTGGGAGCAGAGGCTTGGGCTTTGGAGGTCAGACACCAGGAGAGGACTGGGGTTGGCTGCGTGAAGACAGCCTGAGGGGGCTAGTGTGCCATAGTTAGCCAGGAAGGAGTCCGGGAAAAAATCTGGACCTGCCTAAGAGGCAAGAGACCATTGTTTCCAGGTGTGCGAGCAGAGGGGATTCCTTTTCCGTGTGCCCACAGAAAGCAGAGCACCGCCTAAATGAGCTCCAGAGATGGGTGTGAGCCACGGCTATCAGTGCAGACAAGAGAGACGGGCATGAAACGCTAAGGTTGCTGTTGCAGCCACCAAGAATCCTGTATACAAGCACAGGTCACTACCCATAACCCCTCCCCCTGGGACCCTGTGCAACATCCCACTTCCAGGGCCCAGTGATCCAGGGACAACTTCCCTGGGAGAACACACAGCGTGCCTCAGGCTGTTGCAAAATCATGCTGGCCTCTGCCACTGCAGGCTCACCCTGCATTCCAATTATGACTACTGTACCCCACCCTCCCCCTGGTCTGAGTGAGCAAGAGCCCCCTAATCCACTGCTGCTTAACCCCCTCCTGTCTGGGCAGGGAACAGATGTCTAACAGTGACCTATATGCAGAGGTGGGGCCAAAACCAAAGCTGAACCCCAGGAGCTGTGTGAACAAAGAAAAGAAATGGAAATTTCTCCATGCAGCCTCAGGAGCAGTGGAGTAAATCCACACAATCAACTTGATGTACCCTGCATCTGTGGAATACCTGAATAGACAAGGGATCATCCCAAAACTTAGCTGGTGGATTTTAGGAACAACTGTAGCCTTGGGGTTTCCTGTCTGTGACTGATTTGTTTCTGATATTTATCTTATCTTGGTTTAGTTTTTAGTGCTTGTTATAATGGGTGGATTTGTTTATTGGTTTGGTCGCTTTCTTCTTTTTTAAAAAAATTATTTTTTTTATGTTAATAATTTAAAAATGTTTTTATTTACTATTTTTTATTTTTTTATATCTATACAATTTTTCTTTTTTTCTCCCTTTTCTTCTGAGCCGTTTGGCTGACAGGGTCTTGGTGCTCCACCCTGGTGTCAGGCTTGAGCCTCTGAGGTGGGACAGACAAGTTTAGGACATTAGACCACCAGAGACTTCCTGGCCCCACATAATATCAATTGGCGAGAGCTCTTCCTGAGATCTCTGTCGCAATGCTAAGACACAGCTCCATCTAACAGCCAGCAAGCTCCAGTGCTGGATGCCCCATGCCAAACAACTGGCAAGACAGGAACACAACACCACTCATTAGCAGAGAGGCTACCTAAAATCATAAGGTCACAGATACCCCAAAACACACCACCGGATGTGGTCCTGCCCAGCAGAAAGACAAGATCCAGCTTCATCCTCCAGAACACAGTCACCAATCCCCTCCACCAAGAAGCCTACACAACCCACTGATCCAACCTTAGCCTCTGGGGGCAGACACCAAAAACAACGGGAACTACAAACCTGCAGCCTTTGAAAAGGAGACCCCAAACACAGTAAGTTAGGCAAAATGAGAAGACAGAGAAATAAACAGCAGATGAAGGAGCAAGGAAAAACCCACCAGACCAAACAAATGAAGAGGAAATAGGCAGTCTACCTGAAAAAGAATTCAGAGTAATGATAGTAAAGATGATCCAAATTCTTGGAAATAGAATGGAGAAAATACAAGAAACACTTAACTAGGACCTAGAAGAACTAAAGAACAAACAAACAATGATGATCAATACAATAAATAAAATTAAAAATTCTCTAGAAGGAATCAATACCAGAATAACTGAGGCAGAAGAACGGATAAGTGACCTGGAAGATAAAATAGCGGAAATAACTACTGCAGAGCAGAATAAAGAAAAAAGAATGAAAAGAACTGAGTACACTATCAGAGACCTCTAGGACAACATGAAATGCACCAACATTCAAATTATAGGGGTTCCATAAGAAGAAGAGAAAAACAAAGGGTCGGAGAAAATATTTGAAGAGATTATAGTTCAGAACTTCCCTAACATGGGAAAGGAAATAGTCAATCAAGTCCAGGAAGCACAGAGAGTCCCATACAAGATAAAGCCAAGGAGAAACATGCCAAGACACATATTAATCAAACTATCAAAATTTAAATACAAACAAAAAATATTAAAAGCAGCAAAGGAAAAGCAACAAATAACGTACAAGGTAATCCCCATAAGGTTAACAGCTGATCTCTCAGCAGAAACACTGCAAGCCAGAAGGGAGTGGCAGGACATATTTAAAGTAATGAAAGAGAAAAACCTACAACCAAGAATACTCTATCCAGCAAGGATCTCATTAAGATTCAATGGAGAAATTAAAACATTTACAAAAAAGCAAAAGTTAAGAGAATTCAGCACCACCAAACCAGCTTTAAAAAAATGCTAAAGGAACTTCTCTAGGCAGAAAACACAAGAGAAGGAAAAGACCTACAAAAACAAATCCAAAAGAATTAAGAAAATGGTAATAGTAACATACATATGGATTATTACCTTAAATGTAAATGGAGGGGCTTCCCTGGTGGCGCAGTGGTTGAGAATCTGCCTGCTAATGCAGGGGACACGGGTTCGAGCCCTGGTCTGGGAAGATCCCACATACCACGGAGCAGCTGGGCCCGTGAGCCACAATTGCTGAGCCTGCGCGTCTGGAGCCTGTGCCCCGCGACGGGAGGGGCCGCGATAGAGAAAGGCCCGCGCACCGCGATGAAGAGCGGTCCCCGCACCGCGATGAAGAGTGGCCCCCGCTTGCCGCAACTGGAGAAAGCCCTCGCACGAACCGAAGACCCAACACAGCCAAAAATAAATAAATAAATAAATAAATAAATAAGAAAATCCTTAAAAAAAATGTAAATGGATTAAATGCTCCAACCAAAAGATAAAGACTAGCTGAATGGACACAAAAAAAGACCCATATATATATGCTATCTACAAGAGACCCACTTCAAACATAGGGACACATATAGACTGAAAGTGAAGGGAAGGAAAAAGATATTCCATGCAAATGGAAATCAAAAGAAACCTGGAGGAGCATTTCTCATATCAGACAAAACAGACTTTAAAATAAAAACTATTTCAAGAGACAAAGAAGGACACTACATAATGATCAAGGGATCAATCCAAGAACATGATATAACAATTGTAAATACTTATGCACCCAACATAAGAGCACATCAATACATAAGGCAAATGCTAACAGCCATAAAAGGGTAAATCGACAGTAACACAATCATAGTAAGGGACGTTAACACCCCACTTTCACCAATGGACAGATCATCAAAAATAAAAATAAATAAGGAAACACAAGCTTTAGATGATATATTAAACAAGATGGACGTATTGATATTTATAGGACATTACATCCAAAAACAACAGAATACACTTTCTTCTCAAGTACACATGGAACAGTCTCCAGGATTGATCATATCTTAGGTCACAAATCAAGCCTTGGTAAATTTAAGAAAGCTGAAATTGTATCAAGTATAGTTTCTGACCACAGTGCTATGAGATGAGATATCAATTACAGGAAAAAACCTGGAAAAAATACAAACACATGGAGGCTAAACAATACACTACTAAATAACCAAAACATCACTGAAGAAATAAAAGAGGAAATCAAAAAATACCTAGAAACAAATGATAATGAAAACGTGACAACCCCAAACCTTTGGGATTCAGCAAAAGCTGTTCTAAAAGGTAAGTTTATAGTGATACAATCATACCAAAAGAAACAAGAAAAACGTCATATAAAGAACCTAACCTTACACTTAAAACAATTAGAGAAATAAGAACAAAAAAACCCAAAAGTTAGAAGGAAAGAAATCACAAAGATGAGATCAGAAATAAATGAAAAAGAAATGAAGGAAATGACAGCAAAGATCAATAAAACTAAAAGCTGGTTCTTTGAGAAGATAAACAAAATTGATAAACCATTAGCCAGACTCATCAAGAAAAAAAGGGAGAAGACACAAATCAATACAATTAGAAATGAAAAAGGAGAAGTAACAAATGACACTGCAGAAATACAAAGGATCATGAGAGACAACTACAAGCAAATATATGCCAATAAAATGGACAACGTGGAAGAAATAGAGAAACTCTTAGAAAAGTAAAACTTTCCAAGACCGAGCCAGGAACAAATAGAAAATATGAACAGACCAATCACAAGCACTGAAATTGAAACTGTGATTAAAAATCTTCCAACAAACAAAAGCCCAGGACCAGATGGCTTCACAGGTGAATTCTATCAAACATTTAGAGACGAGCTAACACCTATCCTTCTCAAACTCTTGAAAAATATTGCAGAGGGAGGAACACTCCCAAGCTCATTCTAGGAGGCCACCATCACCCTGATACCAAAACCAGACAAAGATGTAACAATGAAAGAAAACTACTGGCCAATGTCACTGATGGACACAGATCTAAAATCCTCAACAAAATAATAGCAAAAAGAATCCAACAGCAAATTAAAAGGATTATACACCATGATCAAGTGGGTTTTATCCCAGGAATGCAAGGATTCTTCAATATATGCAAATCAATCATTGTGATACACCATATTAACCATTTGAAGGGGAAAGATAATATGATTATCTCAATAGATGCAGAAAAAGCTTTCAACAAAATTCAACACCCACTTATGATAAAAACCCTCCCGAAAGTAGGCATAGAGGGAACATACCTCAATATAATAAAGGCCATATATGACAAACCCACAGCCAACATCGTTCTCAATGGAGAAAAATTGAAACCATTTCCACTAAGATCAGGAACAAGACATGGTTGCCCACTCTCACCACTAATATTCAACATAGTTTTGGAAGTTTTAGCCAGAGCAATCAGAGAAGAAAAAGAAATAAAAGGAATCCAAACTGGAAATGAAGAAGTAAAGCTGTCACTGCTTGCAGATGTCATGATACTATACATGGAGAATCCTAAAGATGCCACCAGAAAACTACTAGAGCTAATCAATTAATTTTGTAAAGTAGCAGGAAACGAAATCAATGCACAGAAATCTCTTGCATTCCTATACACAAATGACGAAAAATCCGAAAGAGTAATTAAGGAAACACTCACATTTACCATTGCAACAAAAAGAATAAAATACCTAGGAATAAACCTACCTAAGGAGACAAAAGACCTGTATGCAGAAAACTATATGACACTGATGACAGAAATTAAAGACAATAAAAACAGATGGAGCAATAAACCATGTTCTTGAATTGGAAGAATCAATATTGTGAAAATGACTATAATATCCAAAGCAATCTACAGATTCAATGCAATCCCTATCAAACTACCAATGGCATTTTTCACAGAAGTAGAATAAAAAATTTAACAATTTGTATGTAAACACAAAAGACCCCAAATAGCCAAAGCAATCTTGAAAAAGAAAAACGGAGATAGAGGAATTAGGCTCCCTGACTTTAGACTATACTACAATGCTACAGTAATCAAGAGAGCATGGTACTGGCACAAAAACAGAAATATAAATCAATGGAACAGGATAGAAATCCCAGAGATAAACCCATGCACACATTGTCACCTTATCTTTGATAAAGGAAGAAAGAATATACAATGGAGAAAAGAGAGCTTCTTCAGTAAACGGTGCTGAGAAAACTGGACAGGTACATGTAAAAGAATGAAATTAGAACACTTCCTAACAACATACACAAAAATATACCCAAAATGGATTAAAGACCTAAATGTAAGTCCAGACGCTATAAAACTCTTCGAGAAAAACATAGGCAGAAATCTCTATGACATAAATCAAAGCAAGATCCTTTTTGACCCACCTCCTAGAGAAATGGAAATAAAAACAAAAATAAACAAATGGGACCTAATGAAACTTAAAAGCTTTTGCACAGCAAAGGAAACCGTAAACAAGACAAAAAGGCAGCCCTCAGAATGGGAGAAAATATTTGCAAATGAAGCAACAGACAAAGGATTAATCTCCAAAATATACAAGCAGCTCATGCAGCTCAATATCAAAAAACAAAGAATCCAATCCAGAAACGGGCAGAAGACCTAAACAGACATTTCTCCAAAGAAGATATACAGATTGACAACAAACACATGAAAGAATACTGAACATCACTAAACGTTAGAGAAATGCAAGTCAAAACTACAATGAGGTATCACCTCACAGCAGTCAGAATGGCCATCATCAAAAAATGTACAAACAATAAATGCTGGAGAGGGTGTGGAGGAAAGGGAACCCTCTTGCACTGTTGGTGGGAATGTAAATTGATACAACCACTATGGAGAACCATATGGAGGTTCCTTAAAAATCTAAAAATGGAACTACCATATGACCCAGCAATCCCAGTACTGGGCATATACCCTGAGAAAACCATAATCCAAAAAGAGTCATGTACCACAATGTTCATTGCAGCACTATTTACGATAGCCAGGACATGGAAGCGACCGAAGTGTCCACTGACAGATGAAGGGATAAAGAAGATGTGGCACAGAGGGAGGAGCTTCAAGATGGTGGAAGAGTAAGACGTGGAGATCACCTTCCTCCCCACAAATACACCAGAGATACATCTACATGTGGAACAACTCCTAGAGAACACCTACTGAATGCTGGCAGAAGACCTCAGACCTCCCAAAAGGCAAGAAACTCCCCACGTACCAGGGTAGGGCAAAAGAAGAAAAGAAAAAACAGAGACAAAAGAATAGGGATGGGACCTGCACCAGTGGGAGGGAGCTGTGAAGGAGGAAAGGTTTCCATACACTAGGAAGCCCTTTTGCAGGCGAAGACTGCAGGTGGTGGAGGGGGAAGCTTCGGAGCCATGGAGGAGGTGCAACAACAGGGGTGCGGAGGGCAAAGCGGAGAGATTCCCGCACGGAGGATCGGTGCCGACCTGCACTCACCAGACCGAGTGGCTTATCTGCTCACCCACCGGGGCAGGCGGGGGCTGGGAGCTGAGCCTCTGGCTTTGGTCGGATCCCAGGGAGAGGACTGCGGTTGACTGTGGGAACACAGCATGAAGGGGGTTAGTGTGCCACAGCTGGCCCAGAGGGAGTCTGGGAAAAGGTCTGGAACTGCCGAAGAGGCAAGAGACTTTTTCTTGCCTCTATGTTTCCTGGTGCACAAGGAGAGGGGATTAAGAGCGCCATTTAAACAAGCTCCAGAGACAGGTGCGAGCCACGGCTAGCAGCATGGACACCAGGGACAGGCATGAGAGGCTAAGGCTGCTGCAGCCACCAAGAAGCCTGTGTGCAAGCACAGGTCACTATAAAGACCTCCCCTCATGGGAGCATATGCAGCCCGCCACTGCCAGAGTCCCGTGATCCAGGCACAACTTCCCCCGGAGAACACACAGCACACCTCAGGCTGATGCAATGTCATGCTAGCCTCTGCCGCCGCAGGCTCACTCTGCACTCCGTACCCCTACTTCTCCCCTGCCTGAGTGATCCAGAGCCCCCTAATCAGCTGCTCCTATGACCCCGTCCTGTCTGACCAAAGAACAGACACCCTCAGGTGAGCTACACGCAGAGGCGGTGCCAAATCCAATGCTGAACCCCAGGAGCTGTGCAAACAAAGAAGAGAAAGGGAAATCACTACCAGCAGCCTCAGGAGCAGCGGATTAAATATCCACAATTAATTTGACATACCCTGCATCAGTGGAATACCTGAATAGACA
This sequence comes from Balaenoptera acutorostrata, assembly GCF_949987535.1. Lineage (NCBI taxonomy): Eukaryota > Metazoa > Chordata > Mammalia > Artiodactyla > Balaenopteridae > Balaenoptera > Balaenoptera acutorostrata. The sequence goes on from NC_080085.1 coordinate 82,866,544, forward strand.
ACGAATCATCCCAAAATGAGGAGGTGGACTTGGGGGGCAATGATATATATATATATATATATATATATATATATATATATATATATATATATATATATATATATTTCCCTTTTTCTCTTTTTGTGAGTGTGTATGTGTATGCTTCTCTGTGTGATTTTGTCTGTATAGCTTTGCTTTTACCATTTGTCTTAGGTTTCTGTCTCTCCATTTTTTTCTTTTTTCTTAGTATACTTTTTAGTGCTTGTTATCATTGGTGGATTTGTTTTTTGGTTTGGTTGCTCTCTCCTTTCTTTCCTTTTTATTATTAATTAAAAAAATTGTTTACTATTAACTTTTATTTTAATAACTTTTATTTTATTTTATTTTATCTTTTTCATTATTTCTTTCACTCTTTCTCCCTTTATTCTGAGCCGTATGGATGACAGGCTCTTGGTTCTCCCCCCAGGTGTCAGGGCTGTGATTCTGAGAGGGGAGAGCCAAGTTCAGGACATTGGTCAAGCAGAGAACTCCCAGCTCCATGTAATATCAAACGGTGAAAATCTCCCCAAGATCTCCATCTCAACAGCAAGACCCAGCTCCACTCAACGACCAGCAATTACAGTGCTGGACACCCTATGCCAAACAACTAGCAAGACAGGAAAACAACCTCAACCATTAGCAGAGAGGCTGCCTAAAATCATACTAAGGTCACAGACACCCCAAAACACACCAACAGATGTGGACCTGCCCACCAGAAAGACAAGATCCAGCCTCATCCACCAGAACACAGGCACTAGTCCCCTGTACCAGGAAGCCTACACAACCCACTGAACCAACCTTAGCCACTGAGGGCAGATACCAAACAACTGGGACTACGAACCTGCAGCTTGCGAAAAGGAGACCCCAAACACAGTAAGTCAAGCAAAATGAGAAGACAGAGAAACACACAGCAGATGAAGGAGCAAGGTAAAAACCCACCAGACCTAACAAAGGAAGAGGAAACAGTCAGTCTACCTGAAAAAGAATTCAGAATAATGATAGTAAAGATGATCCAAAATCTTGGAATTGGAATGGAGAAAATACAAGAAACGTTTAACAATGACCTAGAAGAACTAAAGAGCAAACAGACAATGATGAAGAACACAAAAAATGAAAATAAAAATTCTACAGAAGGGATCAAAAGCAGAATAATTGAGGCAGAAGAACGGATAAGTGACCTGGAAGATAAAATATTGGAAATAACTATTGCAGAGCAGAACAAAGAAAAAAGCATGAAAAGAAATGAGGACAGTCTCAGAGACTTCTGGGACAACATTAAACACACCAACATTCGAATAATAGGGGTCCCAGAAGAAGAAGAGAAAAAGAAAGGTACTGAGAAAACATTTGAAGAGATTATAGTTGAAAACTTCCCTAATATGTAAAAGGAAATAGTTAATCAAGTACAGGAAGCACAGAGAGTCCCATATAGGAAAAATCCAAGGAGAAACACGCCAAGACACATATTAATCAAACTCTCAAAAACTAAATACAAAGAAAAAATATTAAAAGCAGAAAGGGAAAAACAACAAATAACATACAAGGGAATCCCCATAAGGTTAACAGCTGATCTTTCAGCAGAAACTCGGCAAGCCAGAAGGGAGTGGCAGGACATATTTAAAGTGACGAAAGGGAAAAACCTACAACCAAGATTACTCTACCCAGCAAGGATCTCATTCAGATTTGATGGAGAAATTAAAACATTTACAGACAAGCAAAAGCTAAGAGAGTTCAGCATCACCAAACCAACTTTACAACAAATGTTAAAGGAAATTCTCTAGGCAGGAAACACAAGAGAAGGAAAAGCCCTACAATAACAAACCCAAAACAATTAAGAAAATGGTAATAGTAACATATATATCAATAATTACCTTAAATGTAAATGGATTAAATACTCCAACCAAAAGACATAGACTGGCTGAATGGATACAGAAACAAGACCCGTATATATGCTGTCTACAAGAGACGAACTTCAGACCTAGGGACACATACAGACTGAAAGTGAGGGGATGGAAAAAGATATTCCATGCAAATGGAAATCAAAAGAAAGCTGGAGTAGCAATTCTCATATCAGACAAAATAGACTTTAAAACAAAGACTATTACAAGAGACAAAGAACAACACTACATAATGATTAAGGGATAATCCAAGAAGAAGATATAACAATTGTAAATATTTAGGCACCCTACATAGGAGCACCTCAATACATAAGGCAAATACTAACAGCCATAAAAGGGGAAATCGATAATAACACAATCATAGTAGGGGAGTTTAACACCCCACTTTCTCCAATGGACAGATCATCCAACATGAAAATAAATAAGGAAACACAAGCTTTAAATGATATATTAAACAAGATGGGCTTAATTGATATTTGTAGGACATTCCATCCAAAAACAACAGAATACACTTTCTTCTCAAGTGCTTATGGAACATTCTCCAGGATAGATCATATTTTGGGTCACAAATCAAGCCTTGGTAAATTTAAGAAAATTGAAATCGTATCAAGTATCTTTTCCGACCGCAACGTTATGAGACTAGATATGAATTACAGGAAAAACTCTGTAAATAATACAAACACATGGAGGCTAAACAATACACTACTTAATGACCAAGAGGTCACTGAAGAAATCAAAGAGGAAATGAAAAAATACCTAGAAACAAATGACAATGAAAACACGACAACCCAAACCTACGGGATGCAGCAAAAGCAGTTCTAAGAGGGAAGTTTATAGCAATACAAGCCTACCTCAAGAAACAGGAAACATCTCAAATAAACAACCTAACCTTACACCTAAAGCAATTAGAGAAAGAAGAACAAAAAAAACCCCAAAGTTAGCAGGAGGAAAGAAATCATAAAGATCAGATCAGAAATAAATGAAAAAGAAATGAAGGAAACAGTAGCAAAGATCAATACAACTAAAAGCTAGTTCTTTGGGAAGATAAACAAAATTGAATAACCATTAGTGAGACTCATTAAGAAAAAAAGGGAGAAGACTCAAATCAATAGAATTAGAAATGAAAAAGGAGAAGTAACAACTGACACTGCAGAAATGCAAAGGATCATGAGAGATTACTATAAGCAACTATATGCCAATACAATGGGCAACCTGGAAGAAATGGACAAATTCTTAGAAATGCACAACCTCCCGAGACTGAACCAGGAAGAAATAGAAAATATGAACAGACCAATCACAAGCACTGAAATTGAAAGTGTGTTTAAAAACCTTCCAACAGACAAAAGCCCAGGACCAGATGTCTTCACAGGTGAATTCTATCAAACATTTAGAGAAGACCTAACACCTATCCTTCTCAAACTCTTCCAAAATATAGCAGAGGGAGGAACACTCCCAAACTCATTCTACGAGGCCACCATCATCCTGATACCAAAACCAGACAAGGATGTCACAAAGAAAGAAAACTACAGCCAAATATCACTGATGAACATAGATGCAAAAATCCTCAACAAAATACTAGCAAACAGAATTCAACAGCACATTTAAAGGATCATACACCATGATCAAGTGGGGCTTATCTCAGGAATGCAAGAATTCTTCAATATACACAAATCAATCAATGTGATACACCATACTAACAAATAGAAGGAGAAAAAACATATGATCATCTCAATAGATGCAGAGAAAGCTTTCGACAAAATTCAACACCCATTTATGATAAAAACCCTCCAGAAAGTAGGCATAGCGGGAACTTACCTCAACATAATAAAGGCCATATATGACAAACCCCAGCCAATATCATACTCAATGGTGAAAAACTGAAACCGTTTCCACTAAGATCAGGAACAAGACAATGTTGCTCACTTTCACCACTATTATTCAACATAGTTTTGGAAGTTTTAGCCACAGCAATCAGAGAAGAAAAAGAAATAAAAGGAATCCAAGTCAGAAAAGAAGAAGTAAAGCTGTCACTGTTTGCAGATGACATGATACTATACATAGAGAATCCTAAAGATGCTACCAGAAAACTGCTAGAGCTAATCAATGAAATTTGTAAAGTAGCAGGATACAAAATTAATGCACAGAAATCTCTTGCATTTCTATACACTAATGATGAAAAATCTGAAAGTGAAATTAAGAAAATACTCCCATTTACCATTGTAACAAAAAGAATAAAATACCTAGGAATAAACCTACCTAAGGAGACAAAAGACCTCTATGCAGAAAATTATAAGACACTGATGAAAGAAATTGAAGATGATATAGATAGAGGGAGAGATATACCATGTTCTTAGATTGGAAGAATCAACATTGTGAAAATGACTATACTACCCAAAGCAATCTATAGATTCAATGCAAACTCTATCAACCTACCACTGGCATTTTTCGCGGAGCTAGAACAGAAAATTTCACAATTTGTTTGGAAACACAAAAGACCCCGAATAGCCAAAGCAATCTTGAGAAAGAAAAACGGAGCTGGTGGAATCAGGCTCTCTGACTTCAGACTATATTACAAGGCTACAGTAATCAAGACAGTATGGTACTGGCACAAAAACAGAAATATAGAGAAATGGAACAGGATAGAAAGCCCAGAGATAAACCCACGCACATATGGTCACCTTATCTTTGATAAAGGAGGCAAGAATATACAATGGAGAAAAGTCCCCCTCTTCAATAAGTGGTGCTTGGAAAACTGGACAGCTACATGAAAAAGAATGAAATTAGAACACTCCCTAACACCATACACAAAAATAAACTCAAAATGGATTAAAGACCTAAATGTAAGGACAGACACTATCAAAATCTTAGAGGAAAACACAGTCAGAACACTCTATGACATAAAACACAGCAAGATCCTTTTTTCACCAACCTCCTAGAGAAATGGAAATAAAAACAAAAATAAACAAATAGGACCTAATGAAACTAAAAAGATTTTGCACAGCAAAGGAAACCATAAACAAGACGAAAAGACAACCCTCAGAACAGGAGAAAATATTTGCAAATGAAGCAACTGACAAAGGATTAATCTCCAAAATTTACAAGCAGCTCATGCAGTTCAATATCAAAAAAACAAACAACCCAATCCAAAAATGGGCAGAAGACCGAAATAGACATTTCTCCAAAGAAGATATACAGATTGCCAACAAACACATGAAAGAATGCTCAACATCGTTAATCATTAGAGAAATGCAAATCAAAACTACAATGAGATATCATCTCACACTGGTCAGAATGGCCATCATCAAAAAATCTACAAACAATAAATGCTGGAGAGGGTGTGGAGATAAGGGAACCCTCTTGCACTGTTGGTGGGAATGTAAATTAATACAGCCACTATGGAGAACAGTATGGAAGCTCCTTAAAAAACTAAAAATAGGGCTTCCCTGGTGGCACAGTGGTTGAGAATCTGCCTACCAATGCAGGGGACACGGGTTTGAGCCCTGGTCTGGGAAGATCCCACATGCCGCGGAGCAACTAAGCCCATGAGCCACAATTACTGAGCCTGCGCGTCTGGAGCCTGTGCTCCGCAACAAAAGAGGCCACGATAGAGGCCCGCGCACCGCGATGAAGAGTGGCCCCCACTTGCCGCAACTAGAGAAAGCCCTCACACAGAAACTAAGACCCAACACAGCCATAAATAAAATAAATAAATACTTAAAAAAAAAAACAAAAACTAAAAATAGAACTACCATATGACCCAGCAATCCCACTATTTGGCATATACCCTGAGAAAACCATAATTCAAAAAAAGTCATGTACCACAATGTTCATTGCAGGTCTATTTACAATAGCCAGGACATGGAAACAACCTAGGTGTCCATTGATAGATGAATGGATAAAGAGGATGTGGCACATATATACAGTGGAATATTAGGCATAAAAAGAAACGAAATTGAGTTATTTGTAGTGATGTGGATGGACTTAGAGTCTGTCATACAGAGTGAAGTAAGTCAGAAAGAGAAAAACAAATACCGTATGCTAACACATATATATGGAATCTAAAAGAAAAAAAAGAAAAAAAATGGTTATGAAGAACCTAGGGGCAAAATGGGAATAAAGATGCAGACCTACTAGGGGATGGACTTGAGGTCACAGGGAGGGAGAAGGGTAAGCATTGTAAAACAATTATACTCCAATAAAGATGTTAAATAAAAAAAAAAGAAGATATGGCACATATATACAATGGAATATTACTCAGCCATAAAAATAAATGAAATTGAGTTATTTTTAATGAGGTGGATGGACCTGAGTCTGTCATACAGAGTGAAGTAAGTTAGAAAGAGAAAAAGAAATACTGTATGCTAATGCATATCTATGGAATCTAAATCAAATAAAAAATGTTCTGATGAAGCTAGGGGCAGGACAGGAATAAAGACGCAGATGTAGAGAATGGACTTGAGGACACGGGGAGGGGAAAGGGGAATCTGGGACGTAGTGAGAGAGTAGCATTGACATATATACACTACCAAATGTAAAATAGATAGCTAGTGGGAAGCAGCCGCATAGCACAGGGAGATCAGCTCGGTGCTTTGTGACCACCTAGAGGGGTGGGATAGGGATCGTGGGAGGGAGACGCAAGAGGGAGGGGATATGGGGATATATGTATACGTATATCTGATTCACTTTGTTATAAAGCAGAAACTAACACAACATTGTAAAGCAACGATACTCCAATAAAGATGTTAAAAAAAATAATTGTAATAGAGGCAGTTATCCCTTCTCTCCTTCTGAGTCTCCTTGTAAAAGTTATAGGAAGCAACCTGGGTTCTTATTTTAACCACTTGGTACATAAATCAACCTCTGGGGGAGGATCAGTTGTGCCTGAAATGTAAAATCGTAAGAAAACAATGCTCTAAATTCCTCTGGAAATATCTGGTTTATGCAGTCACCCTTTCTGTTAATTCAGGTACCCACCTAGAATGTAACCAGTTAGCTCTTAGGGAGATAAGAGAAGGCTTATTATCTTTTGGTTGGAAGCAGTTAGCTCTACCATTATAGAAACAAAATGGCTGCAGATCTAACCCTCATGCTATATGAAAACTAAATGTTTCTGGGGAAAATAAAAGCAAACATCTTTCATAGCATATCAATTTCTGTGTCTTAGGAAACAGACAATAGAAATTCTGCAAATCCATGAGAAATTTTTCCACAGGCACATAATATGTTTACATAAGACATATATATATATATATATATATATACACACACACATATATATGATTAATACAAAATAAGGTAGAAAAAGAGTAATAGAGGAAAAAGAAGAGGTGGTAAAGCTGAAAACAAATAAGATGATACATGTAAATGTCACTATAGTAGTCATTACCATAAATGTAAATGAACTCATATCCATTTAAAAATCTACATGAAAAATTAATAAACCTTTAATCTTCCTCACATCATGGACAAAAATAAATTTGAAATGGATTATAGACCTAAATGTGAATGATCAAATAATAGAGCTTTTTGACCAAAACATAGGGTAATATCTTCATGACTTGAAAGTAAGCAAACACTTTTAAAATAAGAAACAATAAGCACAAACCATGTATGAAAAAATAATTGAAAATTAGATTTCACTAAAATAAAAAACTTCTGTTTATCAAAAGACAAAGTTAAAAGTGCAAATATGTGAGCCACAGACTGGATAAATCTCTCTCTCTCTCCACAGACACATACCACACACATACACACAGCAAAAAAAAATTGTATCCAGAATTCATAAAGAACTAAGAAAGAAAGACAATTCAGTTAATAATGGGTAAGTGACTTGAACAGACACTTCCATGATAGCCACATGGCTTATATGCATATGGAAAGGTAACATCATTCTTCATCAGGGAACTTCAAATTGAAGCCACACTCTTCACACCCTCTAGAATGACTAAAGTTTGACAAGACTAAGTTTTGGCAAAGATATGGAGAAACTATAATTTTCACACATTGTTGGTGGGAGCGTAAAATGGTACAAACAGTTTGGAAAACTATTTCACAGTCTCTACTAAAATTAAACATATGCCTTCCCTATGGATGAGCAGTTCCACTTATAGGCATATACCAAAGAAAAATGAGTACATAAGTCTAACAAAAGACATTTATAAATGTGTCCATAAGAGTTTATTCAAAATAGCAAAACCCGGAAACAACTGAAATGCCCACTAACTGGGGGGTGGATAAGCATATTGAGGCTTATCCACACAATGGAATACTACTAAGTAATGAAGAGAAATGAACTACTAATAAATGTAACAGCATGAACGAATCTCACAGATATTATGTGCACTGAAAGAAGTCAGACACAAAGGAGTACATATTACGTAATTTCCTTTCCATGATGTTCAAGAATAGGAAAAACTATTCTGTAGTGATAGATGTCAGAATAGTGGTTAACTGTGTGATAAGCTGACAGATAAGGGGCATGAAGGAACCACCTGGGGTGTTTAAAATACTCTATATCTTGATCTGGGGGGTCATTACATGGGTATGGTCATTTGTCCTAAATCTTCAACCTGTACACTTAATATTTTTGTATCTTACTCCATGTATGTTATAACTCAGTAAAAAAGGGGCAAGTAATTTGCTTTTTAAATATTTTCCTGAGTGGTCATTATAACAAGTTTATGTTCAGAAATCAGAAATCTCTCATGAATAAGGTGAAGGACATTCGACAGCAGGCCTAAAAGATCTGTCTGCCTCATCTTTATATTGGTGACTGTTCCAGAGAAACTGTTAAAAAAAGGAACTCTGAGCATATTTTCCCCAAAAGAAGTTTGTTCTTCCTGGTAATAAATGGATAATAAAGAAAGGATGACTAACATGGTAAAGAAGAAAATAGGAACAAAGAAGCTATATTTTGAAATTCTGGCAAGACATTTAAAACATTTGGATGTGCTAAATTGGCTAAATACATTAAGCAATAAATTTAAATAAAAGATTATTTTATTCTATAATTAGCTTGCTTAAAAGTTCAGGCTACTTTTGTAATGATTAAGCACATTTTTATGTGGGTATGTATTTAGGGAAAGGGCAATGTTTGCAGATACTCTTTATTTCAGATCTCAGACACAATTTTATTCTGGATTTTTAGTATCAATATATAAAGATTCAAACAGAGCCTTTGTTAATTGATTATTTCAGATATTTCTAGAAATCCAGGCATTTGCAGCACTCACAAATATTTGTCTCTCCCCAAAAATTCTTCTAGTACTTTCTGCAGAATATGATATTGAATAGTGTTGAGGACATTACTCACTTCTACCATGAAATAGTAATCAGTGGTAATTCTTCCTTCTCTGAGAAAATGCCAAATGATGCTTTAATGGGCAATGTAATTTTTCTCACAAGGTTAGTGGATGCAGAAAAGAATGAAAATAAATGGCATCTATTTGTCAGTAAAGCTACTGTACCTTCATTGTAACTATGAACAACAAACTTTGCTGATGCTGACAGTCCAAACACCATAACTACATATTTTGTCTGTGTTTTGGAGAAAAAAATAGAACCCTGAAACATACTAAAACAAAGATTTTAAAGATGTATAATACATCCGTTAGACTTTCTAACAATGTTTCAATAGTCACCACAACTGGTAAGAAGTGACTGAGATATCTTCATATCAAATGCCATTTCAAAGGTAGTATTTGTTTCCTTATTTTAAAACAGACCACCGGTAGTAATTAGACCCTTATTCTGCCAATTGCAAATTACTTTTCAAGTACAAATTCCCTTTAGGAAAATTAGGAGATTAAGAAGAGCAAATAGCAAACTTCAAGATAGGATATATAAAAAGTCTGTTTTGTTATCCATGTTTTTAATGACCCAACTGCAAGGAAAGAAAAATGGTACTGTCTTTCAGGTTCACAGAGATCAATTTCTTTGTGTGCCTTCTATAGTTTCCCAAGGGAAGTTCAGATGATGGGAGAGGCAAAGATAGTAAATGATGCTACAGGAAAAGTCCGAGAGTATTTTTACTTTAGTTTCTATTCCTAGATGCTGTTTATTAATATGTTTTCATGATGGGATTCAGACTGAGAGGCAGTGCAGGGAAGAGTCTATAATTTGCCAACCTCAGTAGGGATAGGAACTGAACCGTTTAGATCTAGAGTATGAGAACAGCATCCTGGTTTATATTTAGGAGTTGCATCAGGATGCTTCCTCAGCAGAATAAATTCATAGACAAAGCACTTTTCAGATTCTCTTAGGCTCACCTCTTCAAAACAATATCTGGTTTTCAACAAATATTAATGTACTTCTTGATCTAAGCCTTAACACATGACTGAAATAAATTCTCTTGTTATACTTTTGAAAATGAAACTTCTAGTGTAATAAAATTACTTATTAACAGCAAATAAGTGGTTCTAGCTATCCAATTTGTTGTCGTACTCAAAAACCATTCATGGGATTGTGGTGCTATCTTTTTAGATACTAATTGGTTTGCAGCAAATCTCCATAACACAGTGATCGTGGTAGGTATCATGCAGATCAAATCTCTAAGAATGTACACTGAACAGGAAGTAACTGTTTCCTGTATCTGTTGTTCAGGGTTCAGCGACTGTCAGATAAGGTTTCCAAAATGATCTTAAGCAGGATACTCAGTGTACATTTATGCATTCAATCTTTAGCTGTAAGTCAACAGAATGCCTTAAGGGAAATATTACATTTGTCACCCACATAAATCTTCTCTTTGAAAACAAACACAGAAAGAAAACAGCATAGAAATTTATATAAACTCTTTTAATTGAAAAGATGAAACTTGAGGCTGATAATGCTATAACAGAATACAGTTAATGACTCAGTTCAATAAACCTTCTCTGTGACAGCACATACAACATTTTGCCCAAGGCCTGAAGTGTGTGCTGAGAGAAAGAGCAAAATACTATAATTAGAGTATAAGCCAATCAGCTTTGTGACTGCATTTGGTAACGTGGAATAAGGGTTGCTTGATTGTGAAAATAGAATGCGCTATAATGTGGCTACTTGTTCTTCTGCATGAGAAAGTGTCCCTGGCAATGATTTTTGTACCATTTTAAAAGTGCTGGAGTGATTAGATGGTAGTCAAAGGAAAGCAACTAGTTACGCATATTTAGATAGATAAGCTTTTTAGCAATGTAGACTCTGAAGTTACACAAATAATGAGCAGCTCAAATCCCCTGACACATTCCTGCAAGGCATTCCAAATACTGTCCCTTCATTGCCTTGAATTAGCATCGTTCTGTGGCTTTCTGTTTTAGGTCTTTTACTGGTAGCTCACTTAGTTGTCACTCAGTTTCATTACATAGTGTTCATGGGAAGTATCTTGCAGATCAAACATGCATATCTTTACATGACAATAATTCAGTGATAAAGATGCGTATGAGGTAAGCAATAAACTGTTCAGATCCTGTTAAAGTAACGCAACCAAATGTTTCAGTAATTAAGGGTAGTTGTTAAAGCAGAGTAGTACGTGACCGCATTTACTATGTAAAATATAAGTGCACTAAAGGTTTAAACTTGTAGAATTCTTTTAAAAAAGGAAAAAGGAATTACTGCTACCTAGATCTTCAAAACTACACAGGTTTTTTTCTTTTCAAGGCCTGGTTTTCCTTCAAGTCTCTGAACTATCTCCATATGCTGTAAAATAAATATTCACTCCCTTTACTGTTGGTGTTTCTACTTCTGTTGCTTGCAACCAAATAAACCTATCTGATACGTACGATTTTTCAAACTTCAATGAAATAAATCCCATTTAAATCTGTGTGAGATCACCTGGATAAGGGGAACTGAAATGGTCAATTTAATCAGATCCTTTAACCATCTTTGCTATTCACCTGACAAAAGAGAACCAGAAGCTTTGCCATCAGATATTAGGAGTAAGTAATTGTATTAAAAATAATTCTAGGTGTGTGCCTTCCCATAAGCAGACAAAATCCTGATAAAAAAAGGCAGGATCCAGCACAAGGAATCCATGTTTTCTTTCCAATACTCGTATATCCACTCTCCCCTAAACACTGATTCATCTCTGGCCGGCTTTAAAATTCACAATGGGTTTATATTTAATTCTTGCTATGGCTTCAAAAGCAAATAAAACTTCTTGTTTACATACAGATTGGCTTTTATTTCTAATTTTATTTTTGCCAACTTAAAATTATAATTATTTTTTCATGTTCAATTACATGCCAGGTATTATGCAAGATTCTTAATCTTCCATTTCTGACTCTTCTTACTCTCAACACTTTGAAAATTAGCCCTGTGATCTAGCTTTGGGAACTGTGGTTTGAGATGTTTTTCAATATATATTTCCTAGTGCATTGTTTTTTGAACCTGTTCATAAAAACTTCACATCTAAATTCTGAAGTATGCAATGAAAAATTTATGATAAAAAATAATGTGGGAAAATCCTGTTATAAAGGAAAAGTTGATGGTGTAATTTATCTTTTTTTATAAATCCAGACTGTTTTCCTTTAATTTACTAAAAATAAAGACTATCTGTAGTTAGTTAGGGTTTCATATGTTTATTGAGAACCTGCCTTGTTCAGGCACTGCTGAAAGATCTGGGATTAGAGCAACGTTAAAAAAGAAAAAGGTTTCTGCTATCATAGACTTACAGTCTAGTGGAAGATCATTTCCACTGATCAAGGACACCTATTGTGGACCACACATGAATGAGAGATAAACTTCTATTGTACTAGCCAAATGATTTTTTAGTTCTTACCCATTACAGCAGCTAGTATTGAGGTAGGAGATAGGTCTCGGGTTAACCTGCTGCAGCCGGTTTCAAGCTGACCTTCCGAGATAAACTACCAACAGGAAGGACGCACCCTAATTGGGTGAAAGATGAGGCAGCCCACAGCAGCCTCCACATTTTTGTGTTCGAGAAGCTTTCCCAGCACTACACATGCGCAGGAGGGGCCTCAAGTCCTTCTCTAGTAACCTTGGCCACATTGTAATATCTTTAGCATTGTGGTTTTGACCCCCCTCCCCCGTGGGTTTCGCTTTGGTGTTCACTGGAAAGAAGACAAGGACCGAGGTATTCTCACCGCCGAAAACAGTATCACTAATTTGCAAATATCCTCAACACCTGTGCCCTTTGTCTTTCATTGTGCTCACCTGGAAAAACTTCAGCCCTGGATAAATTTAGCTCTACCAACTCTATGCGAACCTACAAGAGAACACCTGAGATTTAGTGGAGAAAATTACACAACCATGAGGTCCGGCCTTGCTTTTATGTTAATGACCATTCACCTAAAGTGGGAAATTAGAGATACCCAGCAACTCTACTATATTTTGTTTGTTAATCCACTTTCCTATATGGTGACTATTTCACATCTCTTCCTCCCTTTTCATTGTCCACTGATGACCTTCTTTTCTATTTCTCTAAGACAATGGAAGCAATTAGAAAATAATAGAATTCCACAGTCCTCCACCATAAGGTGTACCAAGCTTCCTATATCTCTACCTGTACACCTTGCCTTTCTTCCTGTCCTATGGATGAATCATCGATGCTCCTACCCTATGCCAATTACTCCTTTTATTTTCTAGATTGCAACATTTTTACTTACACATACAACATAGCTCCTACAGTTGTCTCTTCTCTCTGCAGATTCATCTTCTTTTTCTTCTCTATTAAATCATTTCCATCAGCATACAAACATGCTATAATTTCTCTCAACATTAAAAAGCACTCCCTTGACCTCACATCTCCTTCTAGCCAGCTGCCACCATATCTTTCTGCTTTCTTTACACCAAAGCTCCTAGAAAGAGTTGTCTATATATGTGCTGTCTTTACCTTTCTTGCACAGTCTCACTTGACTTCGTTTCAAACAGGTCTCTGAAACTACTGTCCTCATAGTCACTAATAACCTTCATGTTGCCTAATCTAAGTCTTTTTTTGGTCTTCATCTTATTCAGACTTACAGCAGCATTTGACCAGGTTGAGCCCTCTCTTCTTGAAATACTTGTCTCCTTTGGCCTCATGAACACTAATAGTTATCTTCCTGCCTCACTGGATGGTCTTGTCTTTCTGACCCATAAATATTGGAGTGTCCTAGGGTTGAGACATTGAACCTTCTCTCTTCTCTGTCTACGTTCATTTCTTATGTTATTTCATCCAGCATATGACTTTAAATACCAACTATATGTTAATGATACACACATTTTTATCTTCAGCCCTATCCTCTGAAATTCAGACTTTTATTCAACTATTGATTTAATATTTCTACTTGGAATGTGTGATAGGCATCTCAAATTTGACACATACCCAAATGAATTCTTGAGTTCTCCCCTATAAAAGTACACTCAATCTCTCCTTCTTCTCAGTAAATGGTAATTCTGCTACATCATTGCCCAGGCTAAAACTCTGCAGCTGTCTGGAACTCCTCTTTTTCTTCAAATCTCTCTGTGATCTCGCGGTCATCTCCACTACTTTTCTGAACTATCTTGTCTTTCTGAAATACACCAGGCATGTTCATACCTCAGAGCTTTTCCATTTTATATCCATATCCCCCAAGATGGCTTTCCCCCTCACTCCATTCCAGTCTCTACACACATGTCATCTCAGAGATGAATTTCCTGTCCTTCCTATATAAAATAACATTGCTTTCCTTTTAGCATTCATTCATCACCACCTGACATATATATTTGCTTATTATCTGTCCTCCCCTAATAAAATGTAATCTCCATGAAGGCACATATTTCACAGGTTTTATTTGCTGCTGTGTTACCAATACCAGGCAAGTGGTAGACACTCAAAAAATATCTATTAAATGAATGAGTTATTGAATAAATAAGCAACAGGAAAAAAATAACTGTATCTGGAATAATTCATTTATCTGACTCTAAGAAGTCAGGCACTAAGACATTAGTCTGACAGCACATACTATAACTGAGATATACTTTTCTTCACTAGTTCATCTTCTTTTACCTGTTTCTGAAATACAGGGTCCACATTTTCTTCCTGGTTTATTTCATCTAGTCTCATTGCCTCAATTATCAACTTGCATATACATTTTAACTGTGCCATAAGGAATTATAGTAATTTCTCTGAAGGAAAGGCCTTGATTCATAGGTCTCTCATAACTTTTCATAATACAATAAATATTGAAACTTGGTAAATACTTGCTGAGTTTATCCTATATCATTGAACTGAAAAGAGTCTCTGAATAAGAATATACTTGCATAGTTGAAAATGTTTTGATTCATACATAGCAACAAATACATTTCCACTTCCAAGCACTCCAAACATATCTTTATATGGTTGTTACACATTGACTAACTTCTTTATTTGTTTTACCTATTCCAATGATTGGTACCCTAGTTGCAGAGGATGTTAATTAGTGTTTCTCTTAGTGATATTTTAATTTTTATATATGTGTATATATGATATATATTACATAATACATATTATTGGGTTGGCCAAAAAGTTCGTTTGGGTTTTCCCATACGACCTTACAAAAAACCCAAACAAACTTTTTGGCCAACCTAATATATATAATATACGTTATAAACATATATATATAACTGGACTGTTAGGTTTCACGTCAACTTAATTTTTTTACTGCAGTATAGTTTATTTACAATATTTTATGACTTTGAGCTATACAGCATAGTGATTCCATATCTTTACAGATTACACTCCATTAAAAGTTATTACAAGATAATGGACATAATCCCCTGTGCTGTACAATATATCCTTGTTGCTTATCTATTTTCTACATAGTAGTTTGCATCTCTTAATCCCATACTCCTAATTTGCCCCTCCCCTCTCCCACTCCCCTTTGGTAACTACTAGTTGTTTTCTACGTCTGTGAGGCTGTTTGTGCTTTACATGTACATTCATTGGTATATATATTTTAGATTCCATATATAAGTAATATACAGTATTTGTCTTTCTTTGACTTATTTCACAAAGCATAGCATTCTCTAGGTTAATACATGTTGCTGAAAATGAAAGAATTTCATTATTTTTTTATGACTGAGTAATATTCCATTGTATATATATACCACTTCTTCTTTATTTATATGTCTGTTGATAAGCACTTGGGTTCTTCCATGTCTTGGTTATCATAAATACTGCTGCTGTGAACACTGAGGTGCATGTATCTTTTCAAATGAGTGTTTCTGTCTTTTCCGGATATGTAGTCAGAAGTAGAAAGTCTGGATCATATGGTAGTTCTATTTTTAGTTTTTTGAGGGACCTCCATAATGTTTTCCATAGTGGCTACAGCAATTTACATTTCCACCAACAGTGTACAAGGGTTCCCTTTTCTCTGCATCCTCTCTAACACCTGTTATTTGTAGACATTTTGATGCTAGCCATTCTGACAGGTGTGAGGCGATATTTCATTGTGGTTTTGATTTGCATTTCTCTAATAATTAGTGAGTCTGAGCGTCCTTTCATGTGCCTGGTAGTCATCTGTATGTCTTCTTTGGAGAAATGTCTATTAAGGTCTTCTACCCATTTTTTGATTAGGTTGTTTGTTTTTTTGATACTGAGTTATATGAGCTCTTTATATATTTTGGATATTAACCCCTTGTTAACCTAGGTTGTAGGTTTTTCTCTTTCAGCAGTTTGAATATATCATGCTGCTTCCTTCTGCCCTGGAAAGTTTCTGCAGAGAAGTCAGCTGATAGACTTATGGAGGTTCCCTTTTATGTGACTCTTTGCTTTTCTCTTGATGCCTTTAGATTCTCTCGTTACCTTTAACTTTTACCATTTTAGTTATGATATGTCTTGTGTGGGTCTGTTTGGGTTCATCTTGTTTGGGATCTTCTGTGCTTCCTGTACCTGCATATCTGTTTCCTTCTTCAGATTTGGGAAGTTTTCAGCCATAATTACTTCAAATATATTTTTGATCCCCATCTCTCTCTCTCTACTCCTTCTGGAACCCCTTTAATGCAAATTTTTGAACACTTATGTTATTTCAAAAATCTCTTAAACTGCTTTCATTTTTTTAAAGATTTGGTTTTCTTTCTGCTGTTCTGATTTGGTGATTTCCATTATCCAGACCACTTATTCTTTCTTGTAGGTCACTTAGTCTTCTATTTATTTCTTCTAATGTGTTTTTTATTTCAGCTATTGAATTATTCATTTCTGATTGGGTCTTTTTTTATATTTTCTAGTTCCTTCTTAAAATGATCAGTGTTTTTAGGTCAATTCTTTGCCTTAATTCAGTTAACATTTTTATTATCAGTGTTTTGAATTCTTTATCTGGTAAATTGCTTATTTCTGTTTATTTTTTCAGGGGTTTTGTCTTATTCTTTCAATTGAGAGTAGTTCTTCTGCCGTTTCATTTTGCTTAACTTTCTCTGCCTCTATGAATTTGGGTGAAACAGTTACCTATTGCAGTCTTGAAGTTGTGTTCTTATGTGGGAGTGTCCCTATGCAGACTGTGTATGTCCGATCCCTTTGGTGGGAGGGCTGAATTTGATGTGGATGCAAGTCACATCTTTCCTCAGAGTGTACTGGCAGCTATTACCTTGGTAGCAGATGGGGCAGGGGATGAAGGGGCTAGCAGCCATACTGGATGTGAGGTGAGACTTCCTCTCTGCTCAGTGGCCATCACCACCCTGTCAGGGGAGAGTCTGATCCCAAGTTGCTGGTGCAGAAGCCCTGTAGGTCAGGCTTAAGCTGGCTCTGTTCCCTTTAAGTGTGTGTTTTTCCATCTCCCCACACTGGCACCTTTGCTGATCACTGCTCCCTGCCTATGCCACCTTGCCCTGTTGAGGAGCCGCTCTGCTGGGCTGGCCGGGGCCTGCATGGACTCTTGGCATTTGTTGGGAGGTTAGCTGTGGCATAGCTGCTGTCATCAGAGATCTTGGTGGCTTCTGAGGCAGTGCTTGAGTAAATGCCAACAATGGCTGCCACTGCCCCACACAGGCTCCCCCTCGGGACTGAGTCACCTCTGTGTCCCACAGTCAAGTCTTTTCCCCATTCATGGCTGCCCCAAATCCAGTGCTATGCTGTAGCCTGGACTGTGCAGACCCAGTCCTGCAGTTGCAGGAAACCTGGCAGCTCCTAGGGAAGACCTCCCTCTGCCCTGCCCTGGGGGAAAGACCCCTTTGTTCCCTTTGCCCTGTTGTGGAACTGTTTCACAGGGTGCGTGAGGCCTGTATAATCACTCTGCCTGTATCCAGGCATGAGCTGGGGTGGAGTGATTTCTGTTAGAAATCTGGGCTGCTTCTGGGGAACTGCTTGAGGAAGCACCAAAATGGGTGCTGCCACCCCACCTGGGCTCTGCCCTGGGACTGGGTTACCTCTACGTCCCAAGTTTGAGTCTTTTCTCTTCTCAAAAAGAAAAGCCCAGCCATCTGTGTATTCAAATATATGTGTATTTGGTATATTTATATTCATCTCAGCATTGTTTTTAATATACAATTTCTTTTCCATTTATAAAAACATCATTATTTTTTTTGGTCTGTATGTAGAGAGTTATTTAGGGATGCCTGAGTTAGTTATAATTGGATAAATAGGGTTTATATAAAATGATCTTTTGAAACAGTGTGGGGTCAGATTTCTTTAGCATGCTAGAAACATTTGTCTTCTATGTCTTCTACCTTAAATAAAGTATTTAACGAGTGAAATAAACATTATTATTGAATACCATATTCAGAGAGAGGAGCTACAGAAACCATAATAACTGACAGCACTTAAGGTAGTTTCATTATTAGAACGAAAATTCCTTGAGAACCTTGTTTAACTTGTCCTTATTTCTTTTTTTTTTTAAATTAATTTATTTATTTATTTTTGGCTGTGTTGGGTCTTCGTTTCTGTGCGAGGGCTTTCTCTAGTTGCGGCAAGTGGGGGCCACTCTTCATCACGGTGCGCAGGCCTCTCACTATCGCGGCCTCTCTTGTTGCAGAGCACAGGCTCCAGACGCGCAGGCTCAGTAATTGTGGCTCATGGGCCCAGTTGCTCCGCGGCATGTGGGATCTTCCCAGACCAGGGCTCGAACCCGTGTCCCCTGCATTGGCAGGCAGACTCTCAACCACTGCACCACCAGGGAAGCCCCTGTCCTTATTTCTTGAATGACCAACAAAGTATCTGCCATGTCTGCTGACTGAAAGAAGGAATAACTGACTTCAGGTTTTCCTTTCACCAGACTGTAATTACCTAATCACTCTACAGCACTGTATGTTCAAGTGTAGTCCAATACATCTAGCATTAGGATCACCTGAAGAGCTTCTTTAAAATGCATACTTCTAGGCCTTACTTCACATCTATAATCTTACTTCAGCTCTTCAGATCTGAATCAGGATGGAGGAGAGGAGGTTATTTCTCAGGATTTTGCATTTTAAAAATAATCTCCTAGGTAATTATTATGTACTCGCAGAGAGTTGTAAAGCATGACTGATTAGAAGATTTATTCCTAAAAATTTACAGGCAACAGGGAAGAATGCTTAACTTTCCCACTGGTAGGTTTCTTTGTTCATTTTGTGGCATTAGGTAGAATTTAGGGATTTGATGCTCATTCTTTTCTGACAGAAAATAAAGAGCAGTGAAGACACGCACATACGTACACACAATGATTGCCCTCAGCCAAACACAAATCAACTAGAAGAAAGAAAAAAAAATCAAGATTGATTACACCCATTTAACACTTGACATTTTAATCAGAGTTGTTGGCAGTGCAGCATTCTTGAGTATCCACACTATTCTGCAGAATCCTGCATACCTCTGATTTTCTGAACACAGTTTTTTTTTTTAAGTTATATGTCTGTGTTTTATAGATGCTTTTAAAAATCAATGTGTTTATTTATAAAACTACATTGGCATTATTTAGTAACTTAATAAGCTGCATGGTTTTTATTGTGACGTCAGTGATGTTTTGAATATTTGTTAACCCAAATTAGAGTGTGTTAATATTGATAAAATTAGTTCCCCATATTTATTTCTATAATAGAAACCCATTTCATAAGCATTAATCAGATATTACAACCTTCTTTCAGTTTGATGTCAAAAGGCAATATAATAGTCTCCCTGAAGGAAAGGTCTTGTTTCAAACCTTTCTTATATCTTCCACAGAACAATAAAGGTTTGGACTCAGTGAATACTTGCTGAGTTGACCTTATATCATTGGACTAAATAGGGAGAGTATTTTAAAAATTATGCTGGTAAAATAACCATAAAACATATGTGACGGTTTAACTTTAACATGACGATACCCTTGGCTCTACTATCCGAATTCACAAGTTACTGGTATTTTCATTTTCTTGGTAGGATATCTGCTGCAAAAATCAAGGGTTCACCAGGAACTAAAACTTAAAAACTCCTAAAGGTTGACTAAGAAAGCCAGAGTTCCAAAGGAATCCCATATTAATTCTGGATGTATACTCAGCTAGGGATTAATGAATGTGTTATGATCTAAATTGGCCAAATTACCAGTTTATATAACACCTTTGTTCAATAGTATTGAGAGGAGTCATGAAATTATAGGAAATGGCAGAAACCATGTTGTATGGTAGCTGGGGAGTAAGTCAAGAGCAGATGTGATACCAGCCTGTTACAGATTAAAAATTAAATTACCTTAGTTTGTAATTTTCCATGTTAAACCTTGTATACATTATCTTCTAGGACTTAAGTAGTTAAAAAAAATTAGCCTATAAAGGAAAATATTTTTAGATGAAGAAATAATGGACGTGTATTGCTTTTTGCCATCCCCACTTCTTGTGGGGGACTAATCCTACTCCAGACTACCAAAAACAGTATTCTGCTCCTCTGGCTGACAGGATGCACATATGGATCATGCCTGGCATACCATGGTACTTCATACCCATTGAGTGAATCATGTCCCCCAACAATTCATGTTTACTCTGAACCTTAGAATGTGACCTTATTTAGGACTCAGTCTTTGTAGATGTAATTAGTTAAGATGAGGTCATACTAAACTAGGATTGGATTAAGGTGGGCCCTAAATCCATTATGACTGGTGTTCTTATAGGAAGAAGGGAGGAAACGTACAGACATACTAGGAGAATGTCACATTACAGTGGAGGCAGAGGTTGTAGTGATATGTCTACAAGTCAAGGAGCATCAAGGCTTGTTGGTAACCACCAGAAGCTAGGAGGAGGCAAGGAGGGATCCTCTACTAGAGCTGTTATAGAGAGCATGGCCCTACCGACACCTTGATTTCAGACTACTCATCTCTAGAATACTAAGAGAATAAATTTCTGTTGTTTTAAGATATCCAATTGTGGTAATTTGCTTTGGCAGTTCTAGCAAACTATTGATAATACAGACCTCTAACTCATACCATGCACAAAATTAATTTAAGATGGATTGCAGATCTAAACATAAAAGCTAAAACTATAAAGCATCTGGAAGGATGCCTAAGAGAATATCTTCATCACCATGATATAGTAAAAGGATTTTATAGAGGAATGAATGATGCTAACTACAAAATGAAAAATAAAAAGATAAAGACTTTATTAAAATTTAAAAAAACTTATGTTCCTCAAACAGTACCATTTTAAAAATGCAAGGATAAATCGCAGAGTAGGAGAAAATATTTGCAAAAGACATATCTGACAAAAATCTTTTATCTAGTATATATATAGAATGCTTACAATTCAATAATTCAGAGACAACACAATAAAAATTAGACAAAACTTCAATGTATATACTTCACAAAGAAAATATATTAATGGCAATAAACACATAGAAAAGTGTTCAAAATCAATAGTTATTAGGGAAATGCAAATTAAGCCGTAATGAGATACCATCATACAATCACTTAAGTACCTAAAATTTAAATGTTTCACAAATCTCAAACACTGGTGAGGATGTGGAGCAACTGGAATACTCATGAATTTTTGTTAGCAGTATAAAACAATACAGTCACTTTGTAAAACCATTTGTTGATTTCTTATGAAATTAAGCATACATTTGTTATAATCCAGCAATTCCATTTCTAGGTATTCAGTCAAGAGAAATGAAAACATATATACACAGAAAACTTTGAATAAGAATGTCCATGACAATGTTATCACAATAGATCCCCAATGGAAACAACACACATATTCTTCAACAGGAAAAAATAAGCAAATTGTGGCATATTCACACATTGCAATATTACTCAGCATAAAAACAAATAATATATTAATAAAACAACGTGGACCAACATGCAAGAAGAGATGATTTAGATGAATATCAAAACACTATGTTGGGAGAAATAACAAGGCAGCAAAGAGCATATACTGCATTGTTCCATTTATATGAAGTTCAGGAACAGACAAAACTGATCTCTGACAATAAAAATCAGAATAGAGGTTTTCCAGGAGAAATTCTGAATTTTGTGAGAATTGACTATAAGTGAGCATGCTGAGATTTCCTGGGGTGATAGAAAATATTCTATATCTTGATTAGTGTATTTGTTACATGCTTGTATTCCTTAGTGAAAACGCTTTGAATTGAACATTTAAGGTCAATACATTTTACTTTATGAAAAATGTACCTCATGGGAAAAAAAATAAATAAAAACAATCATGTGGTTTTTATGAAGATATGGATTTTAGTTCTAATTTTCTAACACATCCAAACATTTACTTTCACTAGATTTAAAATTAGGAAAATTTACTTCATTCGTTCATTAATTAAAACTATACACTACATTCTATTATATAATAAGTGAAAGCCCCCTCTTCATGTCCCCCTTCCAACTCCCACTTCTCAAGTGTGGTATGTTTTTCCAGGCTTGTTTGTAGGTGTAAGTTTGTGAGTGTGTGTTTCTGGATTTTTGTGTGTGTCTTCAACCTGAAAATGGAATTCAACTCCACACACTGTTCTAAAATTTTCTTTTATACCTAAAAATATATATATATACAATTAATATACTTTCTGTTTCACTGCATTAAATTTCACTTCTTTCTTTTCAAAGAGCTGCATAGTATGCCATCTTTTGTGCCTATGATATTTGATTTCATAATTGTCATATTAGTGGACATTTAGATTGTCTCCATTTTGTAACAGAGACAAAAAAAGCGCAATAAAAATCCTTGCAAATTTGTCACTGCATACTTGGTCTGGGTAGGATAAAGTCATAGAAGTGGCTTTGCTCAGTAGAACATAATGTTTCTTAAAAATACTGGTTGGTTATTGTCAAATTGCCCTTAAAAAGATCATATCATTTTGCATTTTGATCAAAATATTAATAGTACTCCTTTCCTCACACCTTAGCTGGTACTAAATATTATTATAATTTAAAATTTTCTCACTTTGATAGGAGAAAAATTTTATCTGTTTTTAATTTGCATTTCTATTATCAGTAGAGAGATTGGGAATATATGCCTATGTTTATAAAAGATTTTTGTTCTTTTATGAATTACCTGTTTCTTTTCTCACTGTTTTTCTCCTTTTTTGCTTGTCTTTTTCTGAATTGATGTGCTGGAGATATTTATATATTTTACATAAATCTAAATATATATATATATATATGGATTTTACAGCATTTAAAAAATTACACATTTAAAGTATCTGGAATTACATGTATGTATGTATATATATATATATATATATATATATGCATGTATTTTATTCCAAATGGATATTAGGGTGTATTAACAAAATGCGTTGAATATGCTAAGCTTCCAGATTTGAGTACAAACATGGACCTATTTTTGAACTCCTTTTTTTTTTTCACATCTTTATTGGAGTATAATTGCTTTACATTGCTGTGTTAGTGGCTGCTGTGTAACAACGTGAATCAGCTATACGTATGCATATATCCCCATATCCCCTCCCTCTTGCATCTCCCTCCCACGCTCCCTATCCCATCCTCCCTATCCGACCTCTCTAGGTGGTCACAAAGCACGAGCTGATCTCCCTGTGCTAGGCGGCTGCTTCCCACTAGCTATCTATTTTACATTTGGTATTCTGTATATGTCCATGCCACTCTCTCACTTCGTCCCAGGTTCCCCTTTCCCCTCCCGGGGTCCTCAAGTCCATTCTCTACATCTGAGTCTTTATTCCTGTCCTGCACCTAGGTTCTTCAGAACCATTTTTTTCTTTAGATTCCATGTATCTGTGTTAGCATACAGTATTTGTTTTTCTCTTTCTGACTTATTTCATTCTGTATGACAGACTCTAGGTCCATCCACCTCACTACAAATAACTCAATTTTGTTTCTTTTTATGGCTGAGTAATATTACATTATATATATCTGCCATATCTTCTTTATCCATACATTTGTCGATGGACACTTTGGTTGCTTCCATGTCCTGGCTATTGTAAATAGAGCTGCAGTGAACATTGTGGTACATGACTCTTTTTGAATTATGGTTTTCTCAAGGTATACGCCAAGTAGTGGGATTGCTGGGTCATATGGTAGTTCTATTTTTAGTTTTTTAAGGAACCTCCGTATTGTTCTCCATAGTGGCTGTAACAGTTTATATTCCCGCCAACAGTGCAAGAGGGTTCCTTTTTCTCCACACCCTCTGAAGCATTTACTGTTTGTAGATTTTTTGATGATGGCCATATTGACCTGTGTGAGGTGATACCTCATTGTGGTTTTGATTTGCATTTCTCTAATGATTAGTGATTTTGAGCATCCTTTCATGTGTTTGTTGGCAATCTGTGTATCTTCGTTGGAGAAATGTCTAGTTAGGTCTTCTGGCCATTTTTGGATTGGGTTGTTTGTTTTATTGATATTGAGCTGCATGAGCTGTTTGTATATTTTGGAGATTAGTCCTTTGTCAGTTGCTTCATTTGCAAATATTTTCTCCCATTCTGAAGGTTGTCTTTTCATCTTGTTTATGGTTTCCTTTGCTGTGCAAAAGCTTTTAAGTTTCATTAGGTCCCATTGGTTTATTTTTGTTTTTATTTCCATTTCTCTAGGAGGTGGGTCAAAAAGAATCTTGCTGTGATTTACGGCATAGAGTGTTTTGGCTATGTTTTCCTCTAAGAGTTTTACAGTGTCTGGACTTACATTTAGGTCTTTAATCCATTTTGAGGGTTTTTTTGTATATGATGTTAGGGAGTCTTCTAATTTCATTCTTTTCATGTAGCTGTCCAGTTTTTCCAGCACCACTTATTGAAGAAGCTGTCTTTTCTCCATTGTATATTCTTTCCTCCTTAATCAAAGATAAGGTGACGATATGTGCGTGGGTTTATCTTTGGGCTTTCTATCCTGTGCCATTGATCTATATTTCTATTTTTGTGCCAGTACCATACTGTCTATGGTAATGGTACCATACAGTACCATTACTGTAGCTTTGTCGTATAGTCTTAAGTTAGGAAGCCTGATTCCTCCAGCTCTGTTTTTCTTTCTCAAGATTGCTTTGGCTATTCGGGGTCTTCTGTGTTTCCATACAAATTGTGAAATTTTTTGTTCTAGTTCTGTGAAAAATGCCAGTGGTAGTTTGATAGGGATTGCACTGAATCTGTAGATTGCTTTGGGTAGTATAGCCATTTTCACAATGTTGATTCTTCCAATCCAAGAACATGGTATACCTCTCGACCTGTTTGTATCGTCTTTGATTACTTTTATCAGTGTCATAGATTTTGCATAAAGGTCTTTTTTATCCTTAAGAAGGTTTACTCCTAGGTGTTTTATTCTTTGTGTTGCAATGGTAAATGGAAGTCTTTCTTTAATTTCTCTTTCAGATTTTTCATCATTAGTGTATAGGAATGCAAGAGATTTCTGTGCATTAATTTTGTGTCCTGCTACTTTAGCAAATTCATTGACTAGCTCTAGTAGTTTTCTGGTAGCAACTTTATGTTTCTTTATGTATTGTATCATGTCATCTGCAAACAGTGACACTTTTTCTTCTTTTCCAAATTGAATTCTTTTCATTTCTTTTTCTTCTCTGATTGCTGTGGCTAAAACTTCCAAAACTATGTTGAATAATAGTGGTGAGAGTGGGTAACCTTGTTGTGTTCCTGATCTTACTGGAAATGGCTTCATTTTTTCACCATTGAGAACAATGTGTCTGTGGGTTTGTCATATATGGCCTTTATTATGTTGAGGTAAGTTCCTTCTATACCTACTTTCTGGAGCGTTTTTATCATAAATGGGTGTTGAATTTTTCAAAAGCTTTTTCTGCATCTTGAGATGATCATATGGTTTTTATCCTTCACTTTTATTAATATGGTGTATCACATTGATTGATTTTTGTATATTGAAGAATCCTTGCATTCCTGGGATAAGCCCCACTTGATCATGGTGTATGATCCTTTTAATGTGCTGTTGGAGTCTGTTTGCTAGTATTTTGTTGAGGATTTTTGCATCTATATTCATCAGTGATATTGGCCTGAAGTTTTCCTTATTTTAAAAAATCTTTGTCTAATTTTGGTATCAGGGTGATGGTGGCCTCATAGAAGGAGTTTGGGAGTGTTCCTCCCTTTGCTATATTTTGAAAGAGTCTGAGAAGGATACGTGTTAGGTCTTCTCTAAATGTTTGAAAGAATTTGCTAGTGAAGCCCTCTGGTCCTGGGCTATTGTTTGTTGGAAGATTTTTAATCATAGTTTCAATTTGCGTGCTTGTGATTCGTCTGTTTATATTTTCTATTTCTTCCTGGTTCAGTCTCAGAAGGTTGTTCTTTTCTAAGAAATTGTCCATTTCTTTCAGGTTGTCCATTTTGTTGGCTAATAGTTGCTTGTAGTAATGCCTCATGATCCTTTGTATTTCTGCAGTGTCAGTTGTTACTTCTCCTTTTTCACTTCTAATTCTATTGATTTGAGTCTTGTCCCTCTTTTTCTTGATGAGTCTGGCTAATGGTTTATCAATTTTGTTTATCTTTCAACGAACCAGCTTTTAGTTTTATTGATCTTTGCTATTGTTTCCTTCATTTCTTTTTCATTTATTTCTGGTCTGATCTTTACGTTTTCTTTCCTTCTGCTAACGTTGGGTGTTTTTTGCTCTTCTTTCTCTAATTGT
This sequence comes from Balaenoptera acutorostrata, assembly GCF_949987535.1. NCBI lineage: Eukaryota > Metazoa > Chordata > Mammalia > Artiodactyla > Balaenopteridae > Balaenoptera > Balaenoptera acutorostrata. The sequence goes on from NC_080085.1 coordinate 82,893,366, forward strand.
TTTAGGTGTAAAGTTAGGTTGTTTATTTGAGATTTTTCTTGTTTCTTGAGGTAGGGTTGTATTTCTATAAACTTCCCTCTTAGAACTGCTTTTCCTGCATCCCATAGGTTTTGGGTCATCGTGTTTTCATTGTCATTTGTTTCTAGGTATTTTTTGATTTCCTCTTTGATTTCTTCAGTGATCTCTTGGTTATTTAGTAGTGTATTGTTTAGCCTCCATGTGTTTGTATTTTTTACAGGTTTTTTCCTGTAATTGATATCTAGTCTCTTAGTGTTGTGGTCGGAAAAGATACTTGATACGATTTCAATTTTCCTAAAATTACCAAGGCTTGATTTGTGACCCAAGATATGATCTATCCTGGGGAATGTTCCATGAGCACTTGAGAAGATGTGTATTCTGTTGCTTTTGGATGGATTGTCCTATAAATATCAATTAAGTCCATCTTGTTTAATGTGTCATTTAAAGCTTGTTTTTCCTTATTTATTTTCATTTTTCATGATCTGTCCATTGGTGAAAGTGGGGTTTTAAACTCACCTACTATTTTTGTGTTACTGTCTTTTACCCCTTTTATGGTTGTTAGCATTTGCCTTATGTATTGAGGTGCTACTATGTTGGGTGCATAAATATTTATAATTTTTATATTTCCATCTTGGATTGTTCCCTAGATGATTATGTAGTGTCCTTCTTTGTCTGCTGTAATAGTCTTTATTTTAAAGTCTATTTTATCTGATATGGAAATTGTTACTCCAGCTTTCTTTTGATTTCCATTTGCATGGAATATCTTTTTCCATCCCCTCACTTTCAGTCTGTATGTACCCGTAGGTGTGAAGTGGGTCTCTTGTAGACAGCATATGTATGGGTTTTGTTTTTGTATCTGTTCAGCCAGTCTATGTCTTTTGGTTGGAGCATTTAATCCATTAAAATTTAAGGTAATTATTGATATGTGTGTTCCTATTACCATTTTCTTAATTGTTTTGTGTTTTTTATTGTAGGTCTTTTCCTTCTCTTGTTTTTCTCCCTAGAGAAAAAACATTTAGCATCTGCATTAAGCATTTAGCATTTTGCTAAATGCAAAAGCATTTAGCATTTGTTGTAAAGCTGGTTCGGTGGTGCTGAATTCTCTTAGCTTTTGCTTGTCTGTAAAGCTTTTGTTTTCTCCATTGAACCGGAATGAGATCCTTGCTGGCTGGAGTAATCTTGGTTGTGGGTTTTTCCCTTTCATCACTTTAAATATGTCCTGCCACTCCCTTCTGGGTTGCAGAGTTTCTGCTGAAAGATCAGCTGTTAACCTTATGGGGATTCAATTGTATGTTATTTGTTGCTTTTCCCTTGCTGCTTTTAATATTTTTTCTTTGTATTTAATTTTTGATAGGTTGATTAATATGTGTCTTGGCATGTTTCTCCTTGAATTTATCCTGTATGGGACTCTCTGCTATTCCTGGACTTGATTGACTATTTCCTTTCCCATGTTATGGAAGTTTTCAACTATAATCTCTTCAAATATTTTCTCAGTCCCTTTCTTTTACTCTTCTTCTTCTGGGACCCCTATAATTCAAATGTTGGTGCATTTAATGTTGTCCCAGAGGTCTCTGTCCTCAATTCTTTTCGTTCTTTTTTCTTTATTCTGATCTGCAGTAGTTATTTCCACTATTTTATCTCCAGGTCACTTGTCTGGTTTTCTGCCTCAGTTATTCTGCTCTTGATTCCTTCTAGAGAATTTTTAATTTCACTAATTTTGTTGTTCATCATTGTTTGTTTGCTCTTTAGTTCTTCTAGATCCTTGTTAAATGTTTCTTTTATTTTCTCCATTCTATTTCCAAGATGTTGGATCATGTTTACTATCATTACTCTGAAATCTTTTTCAGGTGGACTGCCTATTTCCTCTTCATTTGTTTGGTCTGGTGAGGTTTTACCTTGCTCTTTCATCTGCTGTGTATTTCTCTGTCTTCTCATTTTGCTTAACTTACTGTTTTGGGGTCTCCTTTTCACAGGCTGCAGGTTAATAGTTCCCTTTGTTTTTGGTGTCTGTCCCTGGTGGTTAAGGTTGGTTCAGTGAGTTGTGTAGGCTTCCTTGTGGAGGGGACTGGTGCCTGTGTTCTGGTGGATGAAGCTGGATCTTGTTTTTCTGGTGGGCAGGACCACGTCCAGTTTTGTGTTCTGGGGTGTCTTTGAACTTAGTATGTTTTTAGGCAGCCTCTCTGCTAATTGGTGGGATTGTGTTCCTGTCTTGCTAGTTGTTTGGCATGGGGTGTCCAGCACTGTAGCTTGCTGGTCGTTGAGTGGAGCTGGGTTTTAGCATTGAGATGGAGATCTCTAGGAGACCTCTCACTGATTGATATTACATGGGGCCAGGAGGTCTCTGGTGGTTCAATGTCCTGAACTCCGCTCTCCCACCTCGGAATTTCAGGCCTGACACCTGGCCAGAGCACCAATACCCTGTCAGCCACACGGCCAGGTATGTGGGGAGTTTCTTGCCTTTTGGGAAGTCTGAGGTCTTCTGCCAGCATTTAGTAGTTGTTCTCTAGGAGTTGTTCCACATGTAGATGTATTTTTGATGTGTTTGTGGGGTGGAACATGATCTGCATGTCTTACTCCTCTGCTATCTTGAAAGTCCTCTCCAGGAACTCTTTTTTTTTTTTTTTTTAAGACGATTTTTCTCTGTTTCTATGCCACATTTTCTAGTATCTATATAATACATATATATTTTTTTGTTTTACAATTTGGTGTCTGTTAGAGTAGGTCTCACATCATTCTTTTGCTTTACCTAAAAATACTTTGTTTACTCTTCCAGAAGACATCATAAAGGGTTTTTCCAAAGGAAAATGTCTTTTAGAGTTTTGTAATTAATCCTTTATATTCATGCCTGATTTAGAAAGAGGTCAGCTGGGACATAAAGACAGTTAAAACATTTTTTTAAAATATTGTATCAAGTTAAATTATTACTATATTGTTCTATTTCTTTCTATTAAAGGTATGTAGTGGAGAGAGCAGTATGCCTTTTGTGCCTTTCTAAGGAAGAGTTGGAGGTTTTCTGTACTGTAGGAGACCCTCAGATAGTATTACCATACTCCAATACTAATCAAGTGTTATCTTTTTAGAACAACATCTTTATATAACACATCATGCTTTAGAATGGGTTTTGTAAAAGGAACATACATTTAAGTTAACAAGAAAGAGAGATTCAATGGCAATCACAGTTATCTGTCTGCCAAAAGAAGGGCATCAATAGAGGAAGTTGTAGGCATTTGACCTATCAAGTATTTCATCTCTCTCTCATCAAACACCCCTCTCTATACTGTGGGTGAGATTAGGTGACTTGGAGTGTTGCAATAAAGCCAAAAGATTATAGGATTTTAAAAATGATCTCTCCCAGATGTTCAAAGATTCAAATGAGCAGAAGTAAACACATAAACGAAATTGCAAGTAGAAGCAGCAATTATTCAAAATGAACTCCGGATGGAGATGTAAAGAAGAGAGAATACAAAAAGACTATCACTGAAAGTCCCACAAAAGCACTCGAAGGAAGCATTTTTTTTTAAATTTATTTATTTATTTACATTTATTTTTGGCTGTGTTGTGTCTTCGTTTCTGTGCGAGGACTTTCTCCAGTTGTGGCAAGCGGGGGCCACTCTTCATCGCGGTGCGCGGGCCTCTCACTATCGTGGCCTCCCTTGTTGTGGAGCACAGGCTCCAGACGCGCAGGCTCAGTAGTTGTGGCTCATGGGCCTAGTTGCTCCGCGGCATGTGGGATCTTCCCAGACCAGGGCTCGAACCCGTGTCCCCTGCATTAGCAGGCAGATTCTCAACCACTGCGCCACCAGGGAAGCCCGAAGGAAGCATTTTTGATAGCCAAACTAAGGAAACCAGTTGCCTAAACAGAGGGTCTAATTAATCCACCATTCTATAACCTCATCCTTTTGGCACAATTATTAGTCTATTAGATTTTAAGTAAGTTCTAAGTAAAGCTGAGTAAATTTTAAAGCTGTAATTCTTACATATTTGTACTACACTGAACTAATAGTTAACTTTTGTAGATTTACTGTTACTTTGTATATGTCCTCGACATTTCCCAAACATTAAAAAATAATTTTATAACATAAGAGTGTTAAGTGTGGAGATAAACTACCAGTGCTGAAGCAAAACAAAACAAAGTGGGCATTACTGCTGCTTATAAATTAGATTTAATTAGACATCTCCCTTGTTACTTTAGATCTTCAGATACTTCATACCAAAATCAGAAATAAGACAGACAAAAAGCACAAGATTAAAGTAAAAGAAGACGACATTGTTTTCGTGCCTTGTTAGTAATGAGCAGACTGCTCCCTGGTACATTAGTGTTCCAGAAATATTAACATATCTTCCAAGGAAAAAAGAGTGGGTTTGCACACCATGTTTTATGTCCCTCCTCAAAATACTTGGTAGCACCCTAAATGCTTTATGAAGTCCTATGCTAAAGAACTGTTTAACTTTGTCATGCAGTGTTTCTCCTTTTGAGAAACACATACTGTTAGCCCTCAGAATGAAGTTTGGGAAACCTTGTCATAGAGGCATGTATTATCTCTATGCAGAGAAACATTCTTTTTTTTCATCTCTCCAAGGGAAAGAGTTAAATCACTGATGTGAGAAAAAAATAAAGCTCTATAGAAAACATGGGCTGACTATTGACAAATACCAGGAAAATCTTTTGTGGTTAATTGGGGAAATCATTTGAGTCTCTTATTTGATTCTAAGGCTAAGTGGGAGGTATTATGAAAGAGCGAAGTGCTATTTATTTTAAAAGTGGATATCAATCCAAACCAATAGAAAAAAAAAACATAGGAAAGATGGGTTCTTATTATCTCATCTCATATAGCTAAAATTGTATTTCTCATCATTCTGAAGGAGGCACATTTTCTTCATCATCTCTCACTGTAACAACCACTCTCCTGCACTACAAACAAGAACAACTTTTTAAACAAATATCATTCCTGCTAACATATAGGTGCAAGTATATTAACCTCTCAGGTCTTAGCTAGTAGTAAAAAAATAGTTTCTCATTATAAGTCCCCTTAAAACACTGGCAGAGTTCTCCAGAACTATGATATTAGCCTTAATGCACTTTTACAAAAGCACCTTTTGTGATTACTTGAAAAAAAAGAATGATAATTATGAAATATATAGGCTGGAAAATATCCACTAAGTTCTAAATACAACTGCATTCAAAATGTATGCTGCATTTCATGAAAAAGCAAGATTTGGGGTGGAAAATATAGGAGTAAGAACAAGGTTTGCATTGATGCTTTGAATTTAGGAATGCAAGGGGCTAGGTTCCCAAAGAAGATGCCATATTTTTGCTCTAATTCAAACACGAATTACAGGCTTCAGTGAGATGAGAATTATTTAAGTAATTCCTTACACTCAGCACAGGATAGCTGTTGTAGTTTGACACCTAATCTACCATGCTCTAAAACTCCTTTGGTGGTAGCACCTCAAGCTCCCCAGGTGAACTGTTCTTCTGCAACGCTGTCCTTATCCTTAAGAATCATTGTCTAGTACAACCCTTTTCCACAAAGTCAGGAATAAAGGTTCCCGAGGTGAATCTGATGTAAACAAATCATAGAACTAATTTTAGGAGCACTTGAGTAACTTGTTCTAATTGACCCAAAATTACTTTAGTGGATTCCTGAATTTCAAGATATTCATTTAAGTGGAAATCCTGCAATTGAAAATTCCCTTTTGGAATTCCAGATAAGAAACTTTTACTGCATATACATAATACACTTCCCATCACCCTTCCTTGTGGTCTATCACAGTATCTTTCCTGAAGAAAAATCTCACTTAAGTAACTGTTTTTTGTTTCTCTTTTTGTATATAATGTTTAATTTCTAAAATATGTATATAATAAAGGCCCAATAGATCTCAGAAAGTGTCTTTGGAGGGAGAAAAATGTCAAAAAAAATTGGTTTTAATAAATTTATAAATAAATTTTGTGAAGAGCCAAGTGAAATGTTTTCCAAAATTATACATATTTCTTAGCCTCACCTAGATTTATAAAGTTAAATGTTATCTGCTAGTCTCCCCAGAAGCATATGGCAATATGCTTAAAACATTTATATGGATTCTGAGGTAACAGCTAATTAATGATTGCCAAATAAAATGATACAAGCTGAAATTTAAAACATTATATTTCTTAAATCAGAAAGTTTCAGTCAATATCCCTATGGTCAGAAATTATAGGTTTAGAGTTACAACTTATTATAGAGTCTTCTGATCCCTAAGACATCTGGGTAAAAATCCATGTTGGTCATTTTCTGAAAAACACAGGGAAATTATTGGTGGAATTAAGGTAATATTCTATTGCTATTTAGATATGATGTTTTCGGAAGAGTGTTCAAAAACAAACCCCAATTCTTCATTAACCTATTGATAGACTAAAATAACCTACTGTGGTAGAATAAAAGTAAGTGTACTAAGTATTGTGTCTTATAGGATATAACAAAATGATGCCAGGACATAAGCTGCATATTTTGTTTTTCTGAAATGGCGAAGAATTTTCAAAGAACATGATCTAATTTTGATTCAAAGCCCTTATTTGTGACTTAGTCAAGAATAGGGCAAAAGTTGTGAGGCGGTTTTCTGCAAAAGTAACTGAATTATATAGCACTCAAATCTGCAAATTTTGCTTTTCAAACACTATACTCTAAGCACAGGCTAACTCAAAACAAAAACAAAAAAGGGGAAATCAATAGTTTTGCCGACTCAAAATTGGCACTTGCCATCTGCCTCTACAAGGATTAGGTCCCTAGCCGCTGTAGTCACTGACCTTCAACACATCCTGAAAGGGGTTCAGGGTGGAGATTAGGAAAGAGGCACTCTGTGCTCTGGGGAAAACTGGTAGAACAGGCCTTCAGATAGATATTTTCAGGGGAAGATTGTATGAGCCCAAATTCTTGCATCTTTGCTTATCTCGAAAAGCACTAAAATCATTAACGGAGACATCTGCTCCTCTTGACTAGCAGCAACCTTCTGCCAAAATGTGTGCTTAACTCCACGTATCCCCGTTTTGCTAAAATCACATGTATACTGACCTCCTTCCTTACCTCTTTGGAGCAGTTCCTCACAGCTATCTGAGAGGCTGTCTCCTGGCCTATAGTCCTCATTTTGCCCTAAAAAAAACTTAACTCACAACTGTCACATTGTGCATTTTTTTTCAGTTGACAGTTTTGATAAAAAAATTAACAAAAGGAAAAAAAGAAAATCAAATAGATTGAGCTAAAGTATTACTCCAATTTTTAATAGGTTACTAGGAAAATATATATGTATATCCACATACAAGTGTTCCTCCATTCACCACACTTTGTTCTTCCTTGCTATTGATATATATTTCTTTTTTATGTTCATGTGTAAAACAAAATGCACCTGAATTCCTGTATGCTTTGCATATTCAAAGCGTGCAAGTAATTGAGAAATATAAATGCAAGAGTTGGATGGAAGATCAAATTGTTAAACAAACAAGAGCTGGTAAAGCAGGTTGTGAGAATGCAGTTGAGTCCAGAATGAGACTTCCTGTCAGAATTAAATTTATCTCCACTGTCACTAGAAACCACAACTGCTTAACACATGTGTAAGAATCTCACATCCCAAGGGCAGCAGTCTACTCCAAATGAGAAAGACAAATGAATCTTAGTGCAGGCAAGTGTGTGTGGATTCTCTTTCCAGTCTCACCAATAAAATCAACTACTCTTTCTTCCTTGGGATTGTCTGCATGGAGAGATTGAAAGAAAGGATGAACGTGACCTTCTAAAACTGTAATTCTTCTAAAACTGGAAATGGACACTACCCCATGGAAACATGAAAAAGGGGAAATTAATGACAGCAGAGATCCAGTTTCTGCCAATTAATACTGATGTCTGAAATCTAGACAAAATGCTTTCAGCCTTTACTATTTAAACTATGGCCAACAAGCCAGCAGTATTAACATCATAAGGGAGGTTGTTAGAAATGCATAGTATCAGTTCTCACCCAGGACCTACTGAATCAAGATATGAATTTTAAGAAGATTTTCAATTTGCAGAACACTGCCTTAATTAGAGGCATGATTCTCAAAGTTCACTGTGCATAATAGTCACTTGGGGAGTTTAAAGAATACCAAACTGATATCTAGGTCTCACTCCCATGTATACAGTCCATGGTGTATTTTATTTTATTTATTTATTTTTTTCAAATTGACATGGTGTATTTTAGATGAAAGCCACTATGTTATTTGAAATAATTTAGGTCACGAGTGCTGTTAAAATTTTCAATAATTTTCATAACATGTAGCAAAAGCTTCAATGTGGAACCCAAGTCATATCTAACAGGTTGACTGTAGGATTCTAGAAGGACATGAGGATAAGCAACAGAGGCAAGTGGGGTTTGGCTGTGACACAACTGTGCTTCAAGAGCGTTATTTGAAGGACAGCGCAGAGAATTAGATATCGGTCCTCTGGCCAACCCCCTAGAAACTAATGTTTGACTTTTCAGAAAATGGGAGGATGAAATAGAGCAGAAATGGTGTGTTTGCATGCAATATTGAAAAACTTTGCGACTGTTAGGGAATCACCTAGATATGTGTGTTATTAAAGAGTTTCTCCTTATTTTAGTATGGCTTTTCAGCTCATGGTGAACTTTTCATAGTGGGTCTTTCAGTGGGCATCATGAGGAAGCAATGCCAATGGCAGGAGACATCACCTATAGCAACGACAAAGGCAAGATAGCTTTCGTTTCCACTGGGGACATTAAGAGTATGAGAAAACTGGATGGCCTCTATTGGAGCAGGGAATGGTTAGATGCATGTGACAAACATTGTGTCACTTTTAAAACTAAAATTCACCGGATTAAAAAAGAAAGTCTATGTATCGAACTGTGACAATTAAGGCAACTGAATCTTTTCAAAAGAAAAATAAACTATAGAATATCAAACTATAAACAGATATATTTTACAGTGTATTATTTTCTAATTCAAACTGAATGTAACTGTGGGTTAGACTGGCACAGTTTCCCTCTATCAAACCCTATTTAGTTACTAAACAGTGATAATCTAGCTTCTGGAATGGAGTTAGTCTATACTCTTAGCTCCACTATTCCTTGGTGCCTCCTATCTTGGCCCCTCTAATGACAACATAATCTTAATGATTGTTGTAATATAGACCTAGAATGGCATCAAGCCTGAAACAAGTCTCTTTCTGTTTTAAGGTTGAGTTCTCATTTGTTTTGTCCTTTAAATTCTGTAACTCCTCCCCTCAGCTCCCCTAGAGACACTCCATTATTCATTCATTGACAGAGCAAAACTGACTGATGTACACTGAATTCACAGTATTGTCAACTCATTTTAAGCCATTTCCATTCCTTTTTATTAGTTCTCTTTGACAACATCACTGCTCTCCAGAGAAAGTGGTTTTCCAGGTAGGATCACTAATCTTTCATCCGATAAAAAACATTTCCAACATATTAAGCATGATGTAAATACAAAAGGGTGGGGAACAGTTTATCTCATAGGACTCAAGACATTATATGTCGTGCCATAAGCAAGAATTTAAAGACAATATAAAATAAAAGAAAAAAATATGTAAACTTATCACAGTTTGGCTTGCAGTATAAAAGTATTGTGAGAATAAAGGTAAATATTAGCTGAAAAGTGGAAGGGTTGAAATAAATGTTTAGATCTAATTAGATCTTTGTTGTAACTTGAAATTGTAATAAAAGATAACAGAGCTGCAGTTCACATCTAGGGCTCAGAATCTTCTAAGCTTACTGGTTTTTGGAAGAATTTATTTCCTTCTCATGCTTTCCACATGGTATCTTCGTCTTCAAGTCAGTAATGACATATTGAGCCATTCTCATTCTTCATATATCTCTATCTTCCTCTTGTTCTTTTAATGGCTCATGTGATTACATTGGGCTCACTTGGATAACCCAAAATAATCTCCCTATTTTAAGATCAACTGATTAGTAATTTATAACATCTTGAAAGTTCCTTGGGCCATGAATTATACCATAACCATGGGAGTAACATAAAGGGATGAAGATCAAGGGGGTCAAAATTCTACATATCACACTGGACAAATTTGGATGCTGGCAAATATATCATGATGATAATATAACGTGATGACTGACAGGGTAAGCTCTGCAGGTTTGAGTCCTGGCTATGCCACTTCTTAGCTAGTTTCTCTAGGCCTTATTTCCCTGACTTATATGATGATGATAATAACAGAAACTAACTTATAATACTACTGAAAAGATTAAATCATAAATTTATTTAAGCATCTGTCACATAGTGCATACCCAATAAATGTTATCATTCGTATCATTTCTATTTTATTTTTCAATATATTTTATTTTTTATTTTCATGAAAGTTACAAGTGCATGTAGAAAATGGCACATAATAGAGATCAGATTGTAATGGAAAAATCACTTCACACTTCAATTCTCATTCCCCAAACTTTTCAATCCTGTTTTTAGTTATTTTGGTGGTTACCTCCATACTCTAAATGTATATACATAATTAGTCCTTGACAATATCTATCTGTTAACTCCATGCTATGAACAATAAAGATTTAGCTCAATAGCACTACTCCTATCTCTTTTTCTTCCCCTTTCCAATTTCTGATAGTTGTATTATTTATATTTCTTCTGTTGGTTACTTTGGTAATTATTAATAAATACTTGCTTATTATTATTTTCACTTTAGACATTGTAACTCCCACAATGTAGAAAGGATATTAGAGCCCTAATCTTCTCTCCCATCACTCCTTCCCACCTCAGATCTCACATTTTCTGTCAACATTAATTTACTTTTCATTGTCAATATTGATATTCATATTGATATCATTTACACTCTACTTTGTAGTCATAATTAAATATTTCATTCTTTGTCAAAATCTAGATTCTTACTGAAAAACCATAAACAGCCTTTATGATATCACAGTTATATATTTGTTATTCATTAGAGAGGCAAGTAATGGGGTAGGGTTACATTTTCTTCTCTATGGGCCCAATGTCATGATCTCTGTGCCACTCAAAGAAGTGCATTACTCCTGACTTAAATGAAAGGAGTTTACTCTTCATAACGTGAAATTATTATTCTGAAATGGTATATAATATATAATGTAGTAAAGACCATGGACAAACTTAATACTTTAATTATTGAATTGGCAAAAGTTTGTTTTTTAAATAACTATACTATGAAGCAAAACTCATATAAGTATTATGAAAAGACAGAGTCTAATATTTTCTTAGTTACCAATAAAGAAGTTTAACCTTTGATAAAGGCAGTTAAAATTATACTTATTTCTTTTTTTTTTTTTTTAATTATTATCTATTTATTTATTTATTTGGCTGTGTTGGGTCTTCGTTTCTGTGCGAGGGCTTCCTCTAGCTGCGGCAAGCGGGGGCCACTCTTCATCACGGTGCGCGGGCCTCTCACTATCGCGGCCTATCTTGTTGCGGAGCACAGGCTCCAGACGCGCAGGCTCAGTAGTTGTGGCTCACGGGCCTAGTTGCTCCGCGGCATGTGGGATCTTCCCAGACCACGGCTCGAACCTGTGTTCCCTGCATTAGCAGGCAGATTCTCAACCACTGCGCCACCAGGGAAGCCCCAAAATTATACTTATTTCTTAGCTACAATTTGAATTCTGAAATAATGGTTGTAATTTGTCATTTTGATAAAATGAACAACAAGTGGCAGCATTTATATGAACCACTTTTTTAAAAGTCGATTTCTTCCTATTCCATTCTTGTTCATTCTTTGATTTCGTTTGAATGTTCTTTCTTCCATGGCACCTTTTCTGTTCAAGCTGTGAGCATATTACAAAATAAAATGTCAACTTTTAATTTTGCAGTGAATTGAAAAATGAATTATTTAATACAGAGAGAATTACTTTGTAATGTCACAGTGATGTACACAATGTTTCTTATGAAAATGCATGTGGGTGAGGAAACAATAGTTGTGCCCTACTAACTAAATTCCAGGGCTATTTGCTGTATTTGTCATATACTTCAGAAAATAGGAAAAGCAAAAATAGATTTATTCCCCCAAAACACAGCATTTTCCATCAAATGAAAAATTATTTGGTTATGGTAAGCTATATTTGTTTCTTTCAAGGGGACAGAGCATCTGGAATCATATATTATAAGAAGTACATGCTCAAAAAATGATGCGACCAAAGAGGTGTTCCTACTTAATCTCATTTATCTATGTGGCCCCATGGAAAATAATGGAAACACATTAACACTGCCTTATAAATATTTCTTTTTGTAATGCTCAGTAAAAATCAAACCCAGAAAATACTTTAGTCATATCCAATTCTGTGGTAGTTATATACACTATGATATATAGTTGGCTATTTAAGAGAAAAATGGCAAACTCTCCAATAATAAATTTACTTATTGTCTAATTTAGCTGCATCGAATGATTTTAAGTATAATAATTCAGAGTCAGCAAAGTCAGTTCTCTCCTCTGGATATGATAATAATTTCCAAAATCAAACCAACCAACCAGCCTGCTATTTGACCAGGGAGTGTTAGTCTTCATTCTAGTAACTATAATGTTTCTTTACATTTTGTACAAAACCAAAATTAAGTAGTGACTTTTGAGAAAGAATTACACCAAAAACTCTTATCTTAAATAAAAGTAATTATTTCACCCAATGGATCTTGAGAAGGGAGATTATACCATCATTATGTGAAAAATAGAAAGCAACAATATCATTCTATTTTCCCGTTTCTAATTATGATCATGTAATTGAATTAGGAAAAAGGGAAGGCTCCAGTTAGCTCTGAAAATGGTGCTATAGCAATCACAAATTACCTGACAAACCTCTACCTTTAATATACTTTCAAAATAAGTTTCAGGTATCTACCTTAAAGGTACCATCCAAATCCCTGATAGAATAATGCTACTAATATTGCATAAACACTCCTAAACTTTATGAATAAACAGATAACTCATTTTCATTTTTCCATTTAGTGCCTAAAAGAGCTAGTATGCTCCATTTCTAAGATGAGATGTTCTCATATGTTCTAAATAGAGTGATTTCAAAGAGAAGAACGACTAGTATTGCCACAGATGTTTATCGAATGTTAAATGTTGGTAATTAATGAAGAGAATAAGACCAATGCTGTGAACAAAAACACAAAACAAAACAAAACTCCCACTGTGATTGTTTCACCATTCATTACCCAAGGACACCAACATCTCTTCTACAAGTTGCATTCCAGCATGGTGGAGATGCTGATTAAAGGGTCCATATGGTAGCAATATGGATACCCTGCTGAGCAACAGAGGAGTGAATTCTACAGGTCAGGTGATGAGTTTATTTTCTGATGGTGAATAGCTTCAAACTTTGGGGCTTTCTAAACTTTTGTATGAATAAAGTAATATATGATTTGAAAAATACAGTCAAGGACTTTTATTATTTTAAGAATAAATGTGAAAAAGCAATACATTTGTACACTGAAGTCATTTTTAATCTTGAAGACTCAGTAATAAGTTTTTAATCAGAAATCTCAATTTAGCATCTGACTTGGCAGATCCTCATCCCGAGTGGTTTATATACATCAGGGGTCTCTAACCCCCGGGACCGGTACTGGTCTGTGACCTGTTAGGAATCTGGCTGCACAACAGGGGTGAGCGGCAGACAATCGAGCAAAGCTTCATCTGCTGCTCCCCATCCTTCCCCATTGCTTGCCTTACCACCTGAACCATCCCCCTCCACCCCCCGTCCGTGGAAAAATTGTCTTCCACGAAACTGGTCCCTGGTGCCAAAAAAGTTGTTATTATCACCATTATCAACATCATCACCAAAACCACCAAAACCAAACCCAAAGCAGAATATGGTCCCTATGTTTTAGAAAGTTTATAGACTGTTTTGGAAGCAAACACAATGAAATTAGACCAAGTAAAGCAATATATCCACAAGAGCAAAGAAGTCGCTGCAAACTTAATGTAAGTACTGAGGGAAAATAGAGCAATGAAACGGGAGAACATTTCCATGTTTATTTTCTCAGTGGCCCTCTCTCTGGCACAACCCTCAAATCTCCATTTCTCATCCTGATTTCCCACCCTTTTTCTGTTCCCTTATGTTCTATTGCTCAAATAATCTCATTACTTTTGTTTTCCTTTGATACTGGAGCAATGTATCCGCATAGCCCTAAACAGGAAAGAACCTTACTCAATTTCTTCATTCCACTTACTGGCATTGCATGCTTTTCTCTTTCTCAGGCTCACAATCTGGGAAGATTTATTTTATAAACTTTTCTCTCTTCTTCCTAACCCACAACAAATCCTTTTTTTTTATATTAATGTTTCTTTGCAATATCTCTTAAATTCTTTCCATAATTTACTTTTCCACATGTACCATGCTAATCCTATCTTTCATAGCGGGATTAACTCCAGCATCGACATTCTTCTGATAACATCACATCACTCTCCCTCATCCTCAATTTAAGAATTTATAGTGATTCCCTCTTGCCTATACTATAAAATGGAAATCCCATTGCCTGGCATTCAAGGTCCAATTCCAATCTTGCTACAGTTGTCTCTCCACTGTTTTTAAAATTTCTTTGCCACTCAAATAATTCCTCTAATCTAGGTATACGAACTCCTTGGCACTTACACAAGTAGTTTATAAGAATGCTCAAATTTGCGTATGCTCTTATGGTTCTCCTGGCTTAGGGTATCCTGCCTGCTAATTTATGTTCACTTAACTAGTTCATGTTTATCAAATTTAGCTACACTATACAAAGCCCTCTCTCAATGAAACTTTCACCAACCCCCACACATGCTAAACATTCTTGTCCTTTGTGTTCAGTCAACACTTATGTATGCAGTTTATAGGATGATTCTCCATATTTGTGGGGATTGTGTTACAAATCCCAGGAAGAGGAAAATCCTCTAATGATGTAGTGAGACATAGTGATGAAGCTAAAGAGGGAGGAGATGGGGGATGCATATGTCTAAGTTTTCTCTTTGATCTCTTTTTCTCTCTTACCTTCTTTTCCTCCCAAAGCAGGTAGTAGCACAGATAGGCAGTAACACTGTCCCCTGTCTGCTTAGTTTACACCAGCAGTAATAGACTAAATGGAGAAGCCAAAATGGAAAGCCTGTGGAGGAGGGGGTAGGTGATTTTTCTTAACCTGGAGAAAGCTGAGATTCGAAGACTTCAATAATTTGTTCAGAATTCTTAATTTGATCTTTTCCAAACTACAGCAGATTTTCAATGATATGTTGACTGTTGACACTCTAAAGTAGACAAAATTTGTCTTTGTCGCTTCCACTTCCTGTGTGGCTCTCCTCAATCCCAAATTTCAGTGCCTGTATGCTGCTTTCTAGCTATCCTCCAGGCTTGCCTTGCATACTCTCTCCACCACACCAAAAAGGCCCCCATCATCTTTTCCGCCCCAATCAAAGATCCCATTTTTTTCAGAGCTACAAGGCCCTCAGCAAGGTATTACAATTGATTAAGATATGAATGAGGTGCAACCCTCCATTTGCATTTTATAAAAGGAGATTGTTAACCCAAATGAGTCTCTAATTAGTAGAATGTGAAAGAGAGTTATTTTTGAACAGATTTAATAGAGGGAGTTTCAAGTACATCTTTGCCTATACATTCCTTCCCCCTTCCCTCAGATGGCTAGAGAATAATGTTCATGGGATCTTTGCAGGCATATAGAACTTATTCTCACCACATCCTAATGTTTGCAAAGCAATTTTATTCCTACTTGGGCACAATAAAATCTATTTTGAGAACAATTATGTGTTGAATTGAAAATATTCTCAAAAGTGGACTCATATGTGCACATATTTTAATGCTTTCTATTTTGCAGTTATTAATGATGTTTTATGTGTTTGTCAGTCAATTCGTGTATTTTCTTACTCTCCCCTATGACAGGGTAAGAATGCTAAAAGAGAAGACTATTCTATAAGTATGTGTGTGGTAGCATGTTAAGGGAAAGATGTGGAATCAAACATTTCTTGGTTGGAATCCTAGCCTCTGTCATTTATTAGCTATGTGATGTGGCAATTTACTTAAGCTCTGCGAGTCTTAATTTTCCATTCATAAAACAGTGATAATATCTTCATCAAACAGTTGTCATAGGGCTAAACAAAATAGCGTTTAGGTTAAAGCTTAACTAGGTAACATGCCCTTCTTAGGGATTCAGTAAATATTAGTGTTCTCAATATTCCCCCACCTCAAATCAATCAACATGTCTCTACAATTTCCCTCTAAAATATCTCCTGCACTTTGGTGACCCCTCTTCTTTTTTCTCTTCTTTCTTGAAGAAAGACAGTGTGGTACAGCAGAAAATATGTTGACTTTAGGAGCAAATACATCAGAGTGTGAATTCTAAGAATGCCATTTACTATTTGTGAACTCTGACTAGCTGTAATCATGAGTTTAATGATACTGCCTGAGTTGCTACAAGAAACACACACACACACACACACACCCCACACACACACGAGTTCCTGATACATAGCTGAAGTTCATAAATGGTAGTTATAATCGTTGACATTTCTCTAACTGCAGGCCCTTTCCTCTTTATGCCTAGATTTCTCTGACAGTTTCTAATGCAGCCTTCATGATTCCACTCTTTTGCCATTCTGATCATCCTGCTCAAAACTCTTCAGTGGCTTTCTATAACACCTAGGAAAAAAAATTTTAAACTCTGTATTCTGGCCTATGAGGCATGGCAAGATCTGATCTTTGTCATTACCTCTTGCCACTCTCTACTTTGCTCTTTATGCTCTAGCGACAGAGAACTTTTAGTTTCAGAAATTCACTAAACTGTTTCCCTCCTTAAGGCTTTTGTAGATACTATTCCTTCTGGCTATTACACTATCCTTCCTCCTCATTCCAAACGTTTGTGCATTGCTAGAGCTTCATCTTTCTGGTCTCATCATAAACACCCTCTTCTGAGACATTTACCTGATTGCTTAAAATATATTAAATGTCTCTGTTATTTATTTTATTTTTTCTTATATCAAAATGTATTTAATTTCATGACACTTCAATTTATAGCAATATATTTTATCTGTTTTCTGTCTGTCTTCCCCTAGTAGACTGTTTCTCTGGCTGGAATGCCCATCATTGGTCTAAGCTTGATTGATAGGGGATGTGGAAAAGAAGTCTACTCCCTCTTCTACATGACAGATCTCAAAATATTTTAAGACAAATATCATGCCCTTCCTGAGTAGTCTCTCTTCTAGGCCAAATATCTCCTGTTCCACCAATTGCTTCTTTTTTGACCTTGCTTTGTAACCTTTCAGTACCTTTCTCTATTCTCCCTACTCTTAGCCGAATCCCATTCATCCATCAAGTACCAGCTCCTCCTTGAAACAGTTCATTCCTATTCCTGTCTGCCCTCATCCTGCTACTCTCACATTTAGAGAATATTTTTTTTTTATGAGAGAGAAGAAATGTTTTCCATATTTGGTTTTAAAGTTGAGTTCCAAAATGTAAGAGCTTGGTGTTTTTTTCTGACTTAATGCTGTGATGTTAGGCACCCAATGAATAACTTAACATTGTAATGAGAAGTAAGAAGGCAGCCACACAACCAAATCAGAGTGATGTAGTGAAACTTATAGAAATAGTCTTGACTATTATGTTTTTTCTCTTCTATATTAATTCACCAGAATTGTCTACCTCTTTTTGTATCCAATATAAAAATCCAGTTCCAAGCAGAATTTAGTGGGAACTCAACTAGCTGTGAGAAAACAATGGCTTCTGAGTACTCAGCAATGCTCACAGATTACCTTGCTGACCTACTAATTATAGAGTTACCTGGGGGAATCTCACAATAAAACATATAAGACGATAACTTCATTATGCTTCTTGAGCTAAATTTAGTCTCCATAAGATACACAGGAATACCTTAATAATCTATAAAATGCAAAGAACTAGAAGCCTATCTTGTAACATGATTATAATAGAAGAGCTGTTTAAACTCAAGTTTTTCTTGTATTCTATGCCACTGCACTCAAGTAGAAAATTTCCCTTCATGTTACTGCATACAAAACTTTGGTATATATCTCCTTTTCAACTGTCAACTCAAAAGATCTTGGTTAAAACAATATTTCTACTATAAGTTAGAGGGTTTTTTTTAAAATGTTACTTCCTTCATCTATTTACAGTAAAGGAAGGGAAATATTCATTTTCTTTTCATTGGCTCTCTGCCCTTCTAGTTCTGAGAAGATTCAAAAGCATTCCAAGGGATGCCTTCCATCTTACCTTTCCACTCCCCTCCAAATAGAATGAAGATACAGATAAGTAGAGGATTGGGAAATCTTTCCATACATTAACACACACACACACACGCACACACACACGGATATTTGATACCCTCAAATATGACAGATAAAAAGCATAAATATAAACTAAATTTAAACCATCTTATCCCTGTAGTTTCTTCAATGAGACATTTCTAATTAGATTATTAAAATATTTATTTCTGCTTATAAAAATAATAAGTCCATTGTAGAATATTATGAAAATATAAACACGATAAACATATAAAAATCTATAGCTTCACTAGAGTTAACTAATATTCACAAGCAATTGTATTTTTAGGCTAGTCATGATTTTTTAATATCTTATATACATACACACACAAAAAAGCATCAAATTAAGATCAACTGATATTTTGCACTTCATAAAGTCTTTTTAAAATCATTTAACAGTACATGGTGAGCATTTTTAGGTAGACATATTTAAAGGGTGATACAGAGGGAAATGAGTTGAAAATATATTTAAGACCTGGTTCTAAGATTGACAAAGCACAGAAAACTTAGTTTAGGAGGTTTTCTTTCAATAGCAATATCTGGTTTGTGATAGCTTCTTTATTCTTTTTCATTTATGACACTACATAGTGAAGGATGTTAAAGCTGATTAGCCTTTTCACAAAAAATTGGCTGTAATTGGTGATCTCATCTGAGGGAATGTAGAAGCACTATTTCAAACTTCCCCTTTCTCTAACATACCCTATACCCAGAGTTGACAATCAGCTGGTAAGTGTCAGAATGATAGAAAATGAAACTAAAGTTCTTTTAAAATGAGTTTAAAATGAAAATGAAACATAAAATTTTATTCATGAAGATAAGTTTACTTAATGTTTCCTTTGGCAAAATTAGGTTTATGGCTTTGTTTATTTTTACTATAATTTTTCTGACAAAATTGTCTGATAACCTAGCATGGTTCACCTTTTAACTTCATTTCACTTTTAGACAAAAAAAAAAAAATCAGTAGGAATATATTCTTGCAAAAATGTTTGATGTTACATAAATTTTCCCAAAGAACTCTATGAGTATTTTGAACATTCTTTTTGCAGCACTTACTGTGTCACAACCTTGTAGATTCTCTCTTCTAACTTGGCCAGATCCTAGTTTCACTCTTGTTTGTCAGGAGTTTTACAATAAGATTCGTGTGGCTCTCCAACATAACTTTCATGAAATTTTGCATCTTTTGCAAGCTTTGCAACCTCACTGTGCAGCCAATTTTTATTATATTTGCACTGTACTATCAGATGTTTTCAATGCCCTACACTTAGCAGGAGAATGATTAATAAAGTACTTGACAATTATATCAAAACATTGTTACCCAAGAATTTGTTATAGATGGGGCCTATATAATGTAAAATCGATTTAGACACTATCCAAATGGTTTTGTAATCGAAATATAAAAATTATATCATTAAAGCACTCTTAATGTCAAAGAATAGGATTTGAAATTTCAGTACATTCAGTTTTATTTAATGTCTAAACAAATACCTAATTTTCGGGAAAAGTTTATCCAATACTTACAAACAATAGAATAAAAGGTAAAAAAGATTCCTTTTTGGCAAGAGAAACTGAAGATCTAAAGTCTAAACAAAGAATGGAAATCTTGCCCTTAAGAACACAATGTGTTTTTTTTTCAAAATGCAGTTAATTTCTAAGAACAAAATTGCACATGTGTAAAATGTTTTCAGTCCATCCCTCTTTTAATAAAATATATCACAAATTTATTCCGAGAAGTTACATATATCTATGGAATCATTAATTAACAGCCCTATGAAAATGCACACACATACCTCAGTTTCACAAATAAAGGAATGGAGAAAGCAATAAAAGGACTTTATTGATGAGTGACATTTTGTGTAAGCCGAGCTCAAATGGTTTAATCCTGCAGTTGAGAAAAAAGCACAGATAGCCACAGGGGAAGTACAGCAGAGAACAAGGCAAATGCTTTACAGCTAAATCAAGCATCTCAAGCGTCATAGCAATACTAAGGAAATCAGATTAGCAATTACCATTCAATATGGAAAGCTGCTAAAGCAGCAAAATTTAGAGCTCTGTATTTATTACATTATGTCTTTGTGCCTCATCAGGCTTATTCCACCTCTAAATGTCCATAAATAAGATTGATTGTTATTTTTCAAGTTTAAAAAATTCCTCCTCCTTCCTTTAGCTTTATCTTTAGCTATTGAAGGATGCAAGGCATTGCTTATATGAGCTTTAAGAGGGAGTTTAGTGTGGTTATCCTGTTTAGAGTGAAGTAAACAGGTTCATCACAATCTAAGGTCAGAGATCTATGCAGGCAATCATTTTGAAATGGTTCTGTTCTCCTATAAGAATACTGCGATGGTTAATGTTATGTGTCAACATGGCTGGACCACAGGGTGCCCAGATATTTGATCAAACAGTATTCTGGTTATTTGTTTCCCTGAGGGTGTTGAGGATGAGATTAACATATAAATTGGTGCAATTTGAGTAAAGCAGATTGTCCTCCAAAATGTAGGTGGGGCTCATCCAATTAGTTGAAGGCCTGGAATGGAACAAAAAGACCAGCCTTCCTGGAGCAAGAGAGAATTCTCTAGCTGCCTGCCTTCAGGCTTCATCTGCAGCCTCAGCTGTTTCTGGATCTATAGCAGATGGACTTCAACTGGAACTGAAATGCCCATTCTCCTAGGTCTCCAGCTTGCTGGTTTCAGACTGGAACTGCAGCATTGCTCCTAATGGGTCTCCAGCCTGTCGACCCACCCTTCAGATTTTGGACTTGCCAGCCTCCATAATCTTGTGAGCCAATTCCTTATATAATAAATCTCTTTCTTTCTCTTTCTCTCTCTCTCTATATCTTACTGGTCCTGGAGAACCCTGACTAACACGCCTACTGTCTAGACCTAGGAAACTCCAGTGGGTAGATCAGCCTGGCTTTCATAAGGAAAACAAAGTGAAAATGTCACAGAAAACAAATCCTCCCTCCCCAGTGCTTCCTGTGCCTACTATGCAAAATGAGAGGTTGGACTAAATGTTCTCTAAGGAAACTTTCAAGTCTGACATTCTTTGGTTCCATGATTTTCACTCTTCAGATATGTATACATATTATGAATGAAATTAATTTTGTATTAGATATTACAGGCTTTCATTCAGAGATTATCATTATTTAAATTTATCCAGATTTTGTGAAGGTATATGCCTGATTGTATGCTGAAAGTAAATACCACAAAGAAGAGAACAGAACTGAAATATAGTAACATGAAATGTACTAGCTCTCAGTTGAAAATTGCACATCCCTGAGTTGATAAATTCGAGAAATCTCTGTATTATTAAATATGAACAGTTGCCATATTTCACAGGAACAAAATGAACTATTTTCTTCCAAAGTATTTTAAGGAGGACATTTTCTAAGTACAATCTGAAATGCCAACTCTGGTTCTAATATGCTACAGGTCATGAGAATATAACTCAATCTATAGGCTGATTTTGCACTTTCCATAGTCACAATGATTTTTACACTCAGAATACATTTATTTCCTAAAGGCATTCTACCCACGCTTGCACATCTTCACAATAAACATATATTACTCAAAGAAAGATGCATGACTGATTTTATGTTTTAAGCTCATATATATCATACAGATTAGGAACACAATAAAGCTTACTTAATAATTTTTAATTTTGGAGACTTCTCAATGAAAATATATGAAAATGGCATACATTATGTTCATAATTTAGTCTAATCATACACCTTGATTGCAGCAACATTCCCATATATTTTTTCAAATCTTCAGATGCAGAGCACAGCATATGATTCCAAATCTCCTGCCAGTTTACTGCAACCAATAAAGATTAATGACAAGCTATGAAAATGAATTTTATGGTAGTGAATAAGTGAAGCTTTGAAAAAAGACTAGAATAATTTTCTCCCCCAAATTACGCTTTTGCAGTGTGACCTTGAAATCCTAATCCTCAAGGACTCTTTCACACAGAAGTACTAAATTTTGTAGGCACATAGCTTAACTGTGAGTTTAACATTTCTATCTCATCAATGGAAATTTTTATTATATAAATCAAGGGATGGTGCAAATCTTATGAGAATTAAAAATATACCCATTGACTTGTAAACGAAGCATCTTAAGTAGAAAAATATTATTGCATTTCTAAGATTTCAGAATAAAATTGCATGTGTACCATGCTAGCAGTGTACACTGGCTGGGTTGAGAAGAGAAGCTGCCTTTTGCTTCATGTTTGCTAAAGACAAAAAATATAGAATATCACACTTTCTCATTTCATCATGGCCAAATCATAAAGATGTATGTCAGTACCTAGGGTTATATATTCATCTACTCTTATTAGTAGCCACTGAGGAAAAATTTAGGATATGGAATTCCAGGTTTTTTTTTATGTTTCAGGATTTCTGAGACTTCCATAGCATCTTTATATTCCATCATAGCACTGTGGCAATTCTTTTCATATAGGGAAACGTTAATAAATTTTGAGAACAATGCCTTTGTTGAAATAAATGGTTTAGATATGAAAGTTCTTTTAACTTTGCTATAGAAATATTATGTTTCTGGGAGAGAGGTGGTTTTGTTGTTGCTGAGTTTTTTGTTTGTTTGTTTGTTTTTATATGCATTTGCAAGGTGTGGTTTGTTTTTGACTCTGAGGAATCCATGTTCTTCCTTTAGAAGTGTCTAGATCTGCTCTGAACTAATAGAGATATTTCAAGGTGTCTATATATTGGTGAATGTCTCATCTTACCCATCTTTACCATGGCTTCTGAACTCTTTGAGAATGATTAGCATCTAGTTGAAGGTGAGTGGGGAATGCCCCCTAATCAAAATCACTAGTTAGTTCCCTCCACAGAGTGATCAGCCACCTACCAGATCAATATGGTGCCTCTGAGTGTGAAATATGAAGCTAATAAAAATAATTATCTCATAACCTGTTAATCAACTCTATTTATTTAGATCAGTTGTTCTCAGTGAGAAAGAGAGTGGCTTTGCTCCCTAGGGGACATTTGGTAATGTCTGGAGACATATTTGTTTGTCACAACTGGGAAGATTATGCTATTGGCATCTAGTGGGATGCTGTTAAACATCCTGCAATGTACAGGCCAGCCCCCTACAACAAAATATGATGCTTCCCAAAGCGTCAATTGTGCCGAGGTTGAGAAACCCTTCCTTAGAAAAATGCTCACATTACCTATTTAATGTGTCTGCTGTATTTTCCTTAATATTTATTGAACATATACAAAGTACTTGTAAATATACTAAGTGATTTACAAAAATCAGTTAATTTAATCCTCACATTTGACCTAGGAGAAAACCCAAGTAGAAGAGTCATATCATTTACCATGTATCACATATTTCATAGGTGGCCTGACTGAATCTGGGTTTGTGAGCTTAACATTGAGGTATTCAAAATTCAAAGTATGGTAGGGGTACTTCTTGTGGCACCTGGCCCCTTTTGAAAATCTGATGAAGGCTATTGAACCTCTGTCCAGAAAATGAACATATGTTCAAACACATAAAGAGTTGCATACAATCTCGGGATATTTCATCACACACCCCCACCCATCTATGGGTCTCTGGATAAGAACTGGTCTAGTAGGAGAGAAAGACAAGCAAACAAACCATTTTAAATAGCCTGGTAAGTGTTATGGATCCCAGCATTGTGCCTGACATAGAGTAGACACTCAATAAATATTCATTCGGTGAATCAAGAAAGGTTTGTCAAGGCTGAGAAGAGTGGAGAGAAGAGGGAGTACACGTAACTACTATTACCAAAGGAAATATGAGCAACTTAGAGAGTAGTTTGCTTTGTTAGGAACTAATACAAACACAGTATTAACTGGACATATGCCAAGAGTTCAAATGCTGGGAAAATCTCTATAAGAGTGAACTCTCTCCTGTGGCATCATATTTTATCTTATTTCCTAGTGATTTGGACTGTGTTTTATTCTTATATTAGACTATGCACTCCTTGTATTAAGACTCTCCCATTCATCTTGATTTTTCTATATTGTTCTACCTTTTAGAATTAGTTCTTGCACATAGTAAACACTAAATAATATTTGTTGACTTATTTAAGGACTAGAAAAAACCTTAGAGAACATACAATTTGGTGGTTTATCCATCTTTTTCTTAGGTAGTAGAACCTTCTTTAAAAATGGGACATACCATGGAAGAAAAACATAAGAGATTAAACAAGAGAAAGGAAGAGAAATAAAAGAGACAGAAGCGATACAAGAGAGGGAGGGAAGAAGGGAAAGAGGCAAAGTGGAAATCAGGAAGAGAGGGAAAGAGAGAGAGAGAGAAGTAAGAACATGAAGATATGAGGATAAAAGTGAGAGGAGATGAAAGAGTTTGAATCCCAGCTCTGTGGAAGCTTGGGCAAATTATTTAGCACTTCTGTGTTTCAGTTTCCTTAATTTAAGATGGAGATGATAACATTAGTATCTCACAGGACTGTGGAGGGTTTTAAATACATTAGTACTTGTCAAGTGCTTAGAACAATGCCTGACCTGCAGGAAGTAATTGTCATTATTGCTTTTATTCAGTTTTTACCCCGCTGTACTCACTTAGATGCTGTGAGTATGAAGTTTAAGACCTGCCTTCTACCCACGAGGAGCTTATGATCTAGCTTGCCAGGGACCTGAAAAAACCTAACCCCTCCTAGTCATTCTTCTAATTATTGCCAGTCAGGGATATGATTTAAATTATAATGCATCCCCGTTTGCCTGGGGCAAGTTCCGGTTTTGCACGTTATCTTACTATAATATTATGATTAATTGAATCTTTTTTCACTCTCAAAAATGTCCCATTTTAGACAATACATTTGGCAATAATTCTACTTATGTGTGTGTTGAAAACTGTGTAAGACTGAACACTTAAAGATAATATTAGCATACTCCCAAAACTCAGAGAAGTAAAACCAACAAACATGTTGTAATAAAGCTGCTGTGCCTTTAAACTAATTCCATTAGGATGTTCCTTTCATATAATTTTCAGAACAGAAGTGATAGTCACAGGCCTTTTCCCTGTATTTAGGGACTGTATCTAACGGCAACCCAAAGGGTCATTGAAACATATACAGCGTCTATGAAACATTTGTTATTTCCACTGATACAGTATATTTACTCCAGTCTACGTGCACACACACACACACACACACACTCACACACACATATACACACACTGAGTAAAGGGATTTTAAATCCATTTACTACTTTACCATCACAAGATAAAAATTATTCACTCAACACACATGGGAATATTGCTGATAAGGCCACCTTTTTGTTTAGCATTCTCTTTCCCGAAATAAATAGCTTTAATTCTCTTCCTTTTTCTTGTAAAATTTATTTCCAATCCCTTTAATCATTTTTGTTGTTTTCCTTTGGGCATCTTCCTACATCTTGCTTATGTTGCACAACCCCAAAATAGACTCCACATTCCAATAAAGGTCTGAGCAATGCTGGAGATAGAGCCAGGATTAACTTGTGGTTAATAAAACAATGAAAATGTTGCCAGCATTTCATAAGGTTCTCACTATTTGGTCATGGTGGGCAGGCGGACTAAAGAACACATATAAACTTTATTTCAAGGAATATAAAAGTTTGAGATGGTTTAGATAATGCTGCAAAAACTAATCATTAAAATTACTTAAAAAGCAGTCACCATTTTTAGGTGAACAGATTCTAGGATGGCTCTATGATTCCTGCCTCTTGGTGCTCACATCTTTGTGTAATCCTCTCCCCCTGAGTGCGGTGCGAACTGTAACTTGGTTACAATCTTTAGAATATGGCAAAATATATAACACGCCACTTTTGTGATTATTTAGGTTACATAGAAATCTGTTTTGCTAACCAACTTACTCCAGACTTTCTTCATTGCTAGCTTTGGAGAAATAACCATTTTAGGAGGCTTACATAGAATAGACTCTAGGATCTGAGAGAGGTTTCAACCCAATATCCAGGAATAAACCTCTACAGCTGCCAAAAAATAAAATAAAAATTTAAAAACTAATAAAATAAAATAAAATATGCCAACAATCTGAATGAGCTTGGAAGCACATTCTTCCCCAGTTGAGGCTCCAGGTAATAATGCAGCCTTGGACACCTAGATTTACAGTCTTGTGAGAGCCTAAGCAAAAGGGACAGCTTAGTCCTTCCCAGACTGCATGACACAGAAACTGAAAAAATACAAGTGCCATTTTAAGCCTCTTAATTTGTGATTTTTTTTTTAAACTAGGCAATAGGTAATAGTGAATGACACTGCCTGGGTCATAGTTATTGGTCAAATTGTTGATATCCATCAACAATCAGCAAATTTCTAGATTATCACTGTGTTAGCACTTGTGTCCTGATTTTTTAATCGCACTATTCCTATTAGGAGCCTAAGCACACCTAAAAGATGTTAAATTTAAAAGAAATGTTGAGTTGGCAAAATATTGGAAGACATCAGCCATGACACGACATTCTGTCAGTTTGGCTCAAATAGTCACTAGGTGTCAGAGAACATTCTTAATGAGAATTAAGTATTTAAGAATCCTGTAGATAGATATTGCTTTCATTTCTGGTTGGTATATTCCACATGGGTTTCCGTCCTTCGAAAGGACTGCTTAGGTTCGTTCAGACCTGCTCCCTATATTATGCTTTGTCTAGGTACTAACTAGTCTGCTTTTTCTTTTTTTTGGCTGCCTCTTGTGGCTTGCGGGATCTTTGTTCCCTGACCAGGGATTGAACCCAGGTCTGGCAGTGAAAGCGTTCGAGTCCCAAACGACCACTGGACCACCAGGGAATTCCCATCTGCTTCTTTATTCTTTTTTTTTTTTTTTTTTTTTTTTTTTTAAATTATTTATTTATTTATTTATTTATGGCTGTGTTGGGTCTCCGTTTCTGTGCGAGGGCTTTCTCCAGTTGTGGCAAGCGGGGGCCACTCCTCATCGCGGTGCGCGGGCCTCTCACCATCGCGGCCTCTCTTCTTGCGGAGCACAGGCTCCAGATGCGCAAGCTCAGTAATTGTGGCTCACGGGCCCAGCTGCTCTGCGGCATGTGGGATCCTCCCAGACCAGGGCTCGAACCCGTGTCCCCTGCATTGGCAGGCAGATTCTCAACCACTGCGCCACCAGGGAAGCCCCTGCTTCTTTATTCTTGATTGGCTTTTGCCTTGCCCCAGTCTGGCTGCTGATTTGAATGCTAGCTCCTCAAGTATGTTCTTCCTAACTACCTTGAAGACAAGCACCCAGACATGAGAGAGAGGGAGATTTTTTACTGCTAATCACTAGGGGAAACACAAAAAGTATTGAACTAAAGAAGTGATAATGTTTCCAAAATTAATTCCTCTTCTATAATTTCTGACTGTCCTATTTTTTTGTTTTTGTGCTATAATTCATATGTCATAAAATTCACTCTTTTAAAGTGTTCAATTCAGTGGTGTTTCGTATATTCACAAAGTTAAGTAAACATCACCACTATCTAATTCTGAAACATTTTTATCACTCCCCCCAAAGAAACACCATACCTATTAGCAGTAGCTCTCTAACTTCCCTCCCCTTCACTCAGACCCTGACAACTGTGAATCTACTCTCTGTCTCTATGAATTTGCCTTTCCAAGCTATTTCATATAAATGGTATTATAAAAAAATGTGACTTTTTCTGTCTGGCTTCTTTCACTCAGTATAGTTTTTCAAGATTCATCCATATTGTAGCATGCATCATTACTTAATTCTTTTTTATTGCAAATAATATCGCATTGTATGGCTATGCCACATTTTGATTATTCATTAATTAATGAATAATCATTAATATTAATTATAATATAATTTAATAATAATTAAATAATAATTAATTATTCATTAATTACTTGATGGACATTTGGATTTTGACTATTATGAACAGTGCTATTATAAACATTGTGTATGGATATTTGTTTAAATACCTGCTTACAATTCTTTTGGGTTTATACCCAGGAGTGGAATTGATAGGCCATATGCTAATTCTATATTTAAGGACTCTTTTTGAGGAACTGTCTGACAGCTTTCTGAAATGGTAAATGGAAGGACCCTTGGTTTCTCTCCATGTTTATTTAAGGATCCAGCACATTAAATCTTTTTCCACACAGAAGTCTTAATTGAGATCTATGCAGCCTCTTCTTCAGAATGCCCACCCCCGATACTAACTTCCCAATGCTGTAAGATAGGAAAAAAAATGACATTCTTATTTCTCTCTTGAAGCAATTAGCACCGCTGAGAAACTTTGTTTTGGGTGATGCTGATTTCTTTAACATTTTACCTACTATGATCATATAATTTATTACGCAAACCAGGACACTTTGAGGGTAAAAGTTGAGATATTAAAGTGTTTCTAGGACAATGGCTGTAAACTAGGACTATCCTGAGAAAACATTAAGTGTGGTAACCCCACTACTGTCTAACAAAAATGAGAATTTGGAACCATTCCCTCAAACCCAAAGAAGTTGAAAAATGTGCTTATTTGCCATGGAAACAAATACTTGCACATTTAGCATAGATTACCAAGAGCAAAATATTTTAACCCTTTATTTGCTTTACTGCACATGTGCAGTTGTGTTGGAGGAGGTGCTCACTGAGAAAAAGGGAAGCTTTTGGTAATAATTTTCTTACCAAATCTTACATGGACTTTTTCATGGTGTTTTTCATATTTCAATTTAGCATTTACTAATTTTTTAGAGCTGTTCTTGTTCAAAAATAAATTATTCCAGACAAATACTAAGTCAGCTTCATCTTATGCAAGGCAGGGATTGAAAACTGACTTGGTAAAGTAACCATAGATTTCAAGCATCTGGTTTTGTTTTGTTTCGTTTTGTTTTGATACTGGAATCTAGGTTAACCCCTCACATCCTTAAACTGTATAAAAAATAATCTTTTCAGTGCTTTACTAAAATTTAAACCAGGACATTTTCATTTTTGTATAATTTAGTCATATAATTACTACATACATTTACACGTTTGAGCTAACGTGTGTTCGCCCTTAGGAAATACACTTATTATGTATGTATGTATATATGAATTCCTCATGAAGTTTTGCATTTTAAGACAGAAAAAGTTCACATCATCGAGTTTCTGGAGTCCTTACTTAACCCATATGACTAGAAGTGATATATATATATATTTTTTTTCCAGGATTATAAAATAATCACCTAAATTCACTGATTTACACAGAAGATTTCATAGCATTAAGCAAATATTTTCTCTCATTACGGAGGCAGTGAGAATGCTGAATCAGAAAGGAGGAGCATGTTTGATGCCTTTATACAAATCATGTAAGCTTAATATCATCTCTAAGCAGAAAAAATATTATGGAGGCTATTACTAACATTGTGTAGCATGGATCATAGAAACCTTAAGATTTTTGATTGTTTGTTTCTATATAAGTTGAATTAGATATTAAGTGACTCCATATGTGAGAAATTACCATACTTCTCTTCTGCAAGCCAGAGGCCCCACTGGTAAACAATCCAGAAAATGCATTTCATCTTACTGCCTTCCCAAATAACAAGAATGTTAGAAAAAGTCACTGCAGCTGACCTCATTTAAAGAAAGAATGTACTCTTCAGAAATATGACAGTATTTTATCATTCTACAACAGATAGGCAGACTCAGAGAGTTCAATTAACAATATATGGAGGGAGAGAAAAATACATATGATTTCTCCCTTATTTTCATTGCCTTGTTTTCTTAGTTATTGCCTCTAAATTGAAGATACTGCTGTCCAATCTGATATAGGTTAGTTAAGAATTTAAACCAGTAATAAATACTTTTGGTTAGCTGTTTATCTAAAATATCATTTAACAAAATATTCAGAAAAGAGGAATACGTGATATTAGTGAAGTTGACAACGGTAATAATAACTAATTTCGCTGACTGCATACTATGTGTTTAATATCATCTGAAGCACTATATATGCATAATTTTATTTAAAACTTACCTCAAATCTATGAAATGGTATCATTGCATGGATTCATCCATTTTATAGTTTAGAAAATTGACTTGCCATCTTCATCCAGCTTGTTAGTGGCAGAGACATTTCATGTAAATATTCCTTCCAGACATGAAAATCAAATATACCAATGTATCTTTTTGCATTTGAGGGACCTTGTTTATAAAATTGGAAGATGATTAGGCAAACAGGAAAGAAAACACCAGGGTTACTTTTTGAGGATGAGATCAAGCAAATTTAAAAGTTCTGCTTGAGGCAAAATCACCTCAGACTATGCTAGCTATAGCTTCAGCCAAGACTGGGTTTCAGATGACAATAAAGGAGGTGAATTTAATTTGTGGTCTAAGAATGAGTGTTTAGTGACTGGAGTAAAACTTAGGAAGCTGGTTTTGGTGCACGATATTGTCAAATCAATCAAAACATATTCACATATTCATGATGATGCCATGCAAGCTCACTATTTTTAACATTCTGACTCTGTCACCATCTTTGTTTAAAGCTCTTCTTTGCTGACTTTTTAACTGTTAAAATTGGCAAGATACTTAGGCTGCCTAGGGTGTTATTTCAAATCAGTCCTTCCTAGTTTATCAATAGCCTTTATTTATATTATTAGTGAGGACTGCCATCCAGTGTTCAATTTGATTAATAACAACTAGCTCTTCTAGCTTCCAAATACTGCACTTTTTTTTTTTTAAACATAGTTAACACCAAGGTACATTTAGTTAACTTGCCTGCTCTACTACGAGAGGAAATATATAGGTGACAATGAGAGATACCAAAGTCTAAAATACAGTCTCCCAAAGTCCTTGATAGTGTTATTTTGTCTCTTGATGTTACAACTCAGACAGGGCTAGAAAGAGGACTAAGTGAAAGGCAATGCAAATACAGTGGTATATGTAGCCTATATTTTTATACTCGGATACTCTTGAGAAAATTAGGTTTAATAACACCTCCATGGTTCCAAATAAACACACAGCCAAGATGTTATAAGACTTAAGGCATAAACCAAAGGAATTGTCTTTTCTTGGCAATCGAAAGCCAAGATTTAGCTTCTTTATTCACTTTCTTCTTTATAATCTCGAGCATTGTTGATCTAGAGAAAGAACAGATTCAAAGATTTAGCATTACAATAAAACCTTTCTAAATCTGAGTAATTGCTGGGTTGAATCACTTTGGATTTTTAAACAAATGTGGTTATTACAATGCACCCTCAGAAATTAAAATTGCTTGAGATTGAATTTAAGCTGCATGCAAGGATATGTAGAGCACTTGGAGGAAGCATCATCTTATGGATTTACCTAAAGAACCTCTCTTTGTATAAGGGGATTTAACGAGATCTCTTCAGGTCTTCTTCAGAGTAAATTCATCTTGCATTTAAATGAGATGTTAGAGACAATTTAAATATAAGGCTTACAAAGCAGGGTAGTTTAGTAAATCAGAGTTTCGGATAAGCAGTCATTGTATACATAAATTTGCACTGTATTTCAAGTTCATGTAACAATTTGTTAGCTTTTTATAGGGTTTACAAATACAAGCCTTGCTGTAATGAATAGATAAAACTCATGCATGATAAAGCAAAAAAAGCATCTGCTTTCAGGCTATTTTTTACTAATAGGCTAAATATCTTAAACCACTTGTTTTTTTCGAATTGGTTAAAGGTACCCTGTAATATTGTATAATATTTTAATGGGTTTGATAAACTTTAATGAAAGACAATGGAGCATGGTGATTAAGAGTGTTAGCTCTAGAGTCAGACACACTGCCAGGGTCCAAATTATGGCTCTACTTCTTACTGTGTAATATTAGAAAAATTACTTAACTCCTATGTGCTTCTGCTTATTCATCTGATATATGAACCTTACCTCATAAAGGTGTTGTGACATTCAGTTAATTCATGTAAAGTTCTTAAAAC
This sequence comes from Balaenoptera acutorostrata, assembly GCF_949987535.1. Lineage (NCBI taxonomy): Eukaryota > Metazoa > Chordata > Mammalia > Artiodactyla > Balaenopteridae > Balaenoptera > Balaenoptera acutorostrata. Next base: position 82,925,533 of record NC_080085.1, read on the forward strand.
AGTTACTAGCATATGGTAAGTGTTTAATAAATGTTATTATCCATTTATGTAGATCAAAGAACCACTTCAGTCCAAGTCAGAGCATGCAGTGTCACATGAAGTGTAACATAAAGACCATATTAATTGGGTTTTTCTGAATACTATGGAACTGAAGGAAATTGATTCATTCTTTCTCAAGACACAAGAGCTGTACAGAGAAGCACATGCATAACACTAGAATCCACATTCACATCTGGAGCCAAATGTTTCTGGAGCATTATTGATGCTTGTTTTACATGTATTGTCTCATTTAATTGTAACAATACCCCATATGAGGTAGATACTACTATATATTATTCTCATTGTACAGAGAAAAAAACTGAGGTTCAGGGAGGTTAATTAAAAATTGCCCAAGATCATACACAATAAATGACAGAGCTACAAATTTAAACACTGCAGTCTGACCCCAGAGGCTGCCCTATTAGCCACTTGGCTTTAAAAGTAGCTATCATCATTATTATCAGTTTTTCCTCATACTATAAACTGAAACATTAAATAGCCATCTTCTTGGTTGCTATTTCTCTGCCTTCTAACTCTCAGTGACTTGCCAACATGAATCACAGTTCTATTCAGATAATGAAGGCTTAAGCAATTTCATTACATACTGTTAAAATATGAATCTATCTAAGCATTCCATTAAAATCGACTCTGTCAGAGCATAAAGTGCACTTCCTGGAAGTCAGTATTGAGCTTTAGCGGAGAACTTTCACTCCCTAATCCAATTCATTTCCTTGCCCAGAATTGTCAGTAGAAACTACCAAATTTTCAATAGATAATTCAACCACGAAAATATTTAACTGTAACTCTTTGTTCCCTTCCTTAAGTGTCTTGTCTTTGGGGATGGTTAGTTGTCTGAAATAGTTTTGCTAGTAGATCTACAATATATATGTAAGCATAGTACTTGTTGAAAACAGGAATTACTCCTTCAGTATTCCTCTTCAAAGCCTCTCCTCTAGCTTTCTTTTTTTCTTTCTTTCTTTTTTATTGTTCACATATCCGTCATTTTATTAGCAACCCTAATCTAAAACCTCAGAATCATTTAATTTCTCCCCTTTTATTATCTCCTACAGCCAATGAGTTGTCAGAGCATATAGTTTCTACTACCTTAAAATTTCTCAAATGCACCCCACTGCAACCACTCTATTTCATGTATTCTTTATCTCTTGACTGAACTATTGCCTTAGCTTGCCTATTGGCCCTTTCATTTGGGGTCTCTCTCTGTCAATCAACTTTATTCATTACTTGTAGATTTAATTGTCCCAAAATACACTTTGAAAACATTTTTCCATTTTTATAAACAAAACAAACATTTTCAATTGCTTCCCATATCCTTTCCAGTCATTATACACTTCTCACTCTGGTTTTCAAAATCTAGCACAAGGTGGTCCCAATCTATTTTCAAAAGGCTACTCCTACAGAACTTTACTACATGATATTGCTGACCATTCACCATGGTTTCACTCCTCCAAGCTTTTTCCTCTGTGTGAAATGTCCCTCTCTTTTTCTACATGTTAATTGCCAATGCATCTTTCAAAATTCATCTAAAATGAAACTTCCACTGTGAAATTTTTCTATCCCCCTAACTGGATATGATTTCTCTGTCTTCTCAATCTTAATAGCATACTATATTTATAGAGTTTACAGTTCTCATTATATTTTGTGATATGTTTTATCTTTACATTCCTTTCACAAAGTGTTCAAGGAATATCTGTTGAATTGAGTAAGTCTCAAACATTAGGCAAATGTGACCAACTTCTTATAAACAGCAATCTCTACAAATTATGCAAAGACAATTTACTTGTACTTGATATTTACTTTTATTCTGATTATATAAGCATTGATATTTTTTTAAAGAATTAAACTATCTATGACATTTATAAGCTACACTGATGATAATGTCATTTATAATGTTGTAAATATATATAGATATACATAGTGAAAATTTAATTAATATGCATCAAGAAACACCAATCAATATTATCAGATTTAGAGCTTAGAAAATTTTTAATATATCTTTTCCCAAAGGCTTAATTATGGCATTTCCTGCAATGAAAAAATATGCAAGTTTGTGACAAAATATGAAATGAAGGTAACTAAATTGTGTGTAATACAGTTCACTTTATTGTGGGATGCTGTGAAAGATAAAGAAATAGAAGACAAAAAGAGACGACAACAACAAAAAAGAAATGAAACAAACCATTTATTATTAGGGAAAATTCTAGAATTGTATTGATCATATAAGAATTCCAGGCTATTAACCTTTGTCACTAAGTTACCCTTCTCTGTATTTAGCTGAGAATAGGTTTTCTATTCAAAAGATTTCATGAATTAAATCCAAGAGCTCTAATTATTTCTGCTGTTTGATTATAATGAGAGCTAGGCAAGCTCTGCAGATCCACATCTGAGATTCCTTCACTGCAATGGTAATCACCAGGTTCTCCCTAGGAGCAAAAGTAGACTGAGTTTGATTGGCTTTTCAAGCTGTGCATAGTTACCAGTCTCCTGTCTGAACTTTTCAGTGGTTATACATTCCTGACCAAGGCCAAAGAGGTCTAGCAATGTATATTTCATGCTATTTGAAGAAAACATAAATTTTAATCAGAAACAGGAATACCAGCAACCCTGCAAGGATGAAACTGCAGCAGCTTTGCATAGAAGATGTTCACCTTCAGGCTTCAAAGGCTATTTCAAGAAGAAAAGTACAATGAAAATTTTAAAATAAATAGATAAGAGCTAACAAAGTTCCCTAAAAATCTGTCTCAGGTTGTGATCTTAACTAGAGATCTTATTTAATACATAAATATAGCCAATATTGTGTTCTTTCTTCTTATAGAAATGAGGAACTCTTAGGCTTCCCACGAAGATCATGTGGGCCAAGATCTTTCTAATTTTAAATTTGGCTGCAACTCAGAAATTCATTCATGAGGAAGTATAATTGACAACTAAAGTGGTGTGGTTCTATTTGTAAGCTTCATTGGTCCCTGCTTCTATTGAAGGATTCTTTTGCTTTAATATTCTGTCTTAAGGGGATAGTAGTGAAATTGAATTAAGTTGAGCCATCTGGGACTTGGGATATAAACTGAAGAGAATACCATTTTAGGACTCAGGTATACATCATAAAATCTTATAATATAGTGCTCAGAGAAGTTGTTGCAGAGTAAGCAATGTCCTCTGGATGTGCACAGAAGTCTTATGGAATGTAGCAAACCTGTGGAATCATATATTAAATATACAGTTTAGGGGAGAATAACACTAAAGAGCTTTACACTATTTAAATCATTAGATTTTCCACCAGTCCTACATAGGGGATATAGACCTGGTGATCAAGCTTAGAGGGTATCAAAGCTAAATAGCTTATCTCAACTTAATGTATTTTGAGGAGGTAACAAAAAGAACGCATATAAGAAACACTGTTTTATTCAAATATAACCTTCCTGTATATGGACTTATAGCCCGTTTTGGCTTAAAAAAACACTATAAAAAATGTTTTGGGACTTCCCTAGTGGTCCAGTGGTTAAGACTTTGCCTTCCAATGCAGGGGGTGTGGGTTCAATCCCTGGCCGGGGAGCTAAGATCCCACATGCTTCGTAGCCAAAAACCAAAACATAAAACAGAAGTAATATTGTAACAAATTCAATAAAGACTTTAAAAACGGTCCACATCAAAAAGAAAAAAAAAAGAATGTTTTTCTCTATCTGAGCACATGATAAAATAATAAAGAACTTTTACTTATTTTTTTAAAGAAATACCAAATCCTCCTGTCACAAAATTTCAGACATAGAATCTTACATTTAGTTCACTTACAAGTAAACTGTAATCATAGTAGCCTTTGGACAATAATGAATTTGAATGTATTTTGATATTCACTTATATGTACTAAAATTCTATTAACAGTGCCAAATTCAGTGAAATATGAGATTAGCTTCATATTGAACTGGTGTAGTAGTCACTATAGTCTTGTTTAAAGAAGATAGTTAATTGAGATCACCAAAGTAATCATTGACCACAAGGATAAAAGTTCCATATTTATTCATCTTCATTTTAATAAGAAGATAGAATAGTATAACAAAGCTCATTTGACTCAAAGCCCTATGCACAAAATTAAAGACTTAGGTTTAGCTATATTTACTTAGAGCAGGGGATACATACAAATTAAATATTGCATATGATGTAACTTAATCCTCTTTGTGTTTACTTAATAACAACCTACCAGAATCGTGGCAGATTATCTACCTTATGTTCTCCAGTTAATCTTACCTATCTCTAGCATATTTCAAACGTCTACTTTAGTTTTTGGAGTTACCAGAAACATCTATTTGTGTGCAATGCATGTGTTAGACAAATAAGAGAAAAGTTATGTCTTTCAAATATAAAAATAATCCCCCTGGAAATAAATTGAGCTTGTTTTATAACAGGCTAATGGTCTCAACAGATGAGGGGAAGAGGAGGAAGAAAATTATATGTGGGAGAAAAAATACAAGCAGAATTGAAATAGCAAAAATTTGTGACACACCATGCTTTCATTCATCTCTGGGTCTTTGATTGGAACAATTTCCTTACCTGCCCCAATCCCAACCCCATTCGTTTACCTGGCAAACTCTTGCTCATCCTCAATTTAGAAGACACTTGTTGGGAATTTAGAAGACACTTGTTGGGAAGTGTCTTCTAAATTTAGAAGACACTTGTTGGGAAGATTTGGTCCTGTCATTTGGTCCTGTGGATGCTTGGTTTCCACTGTTCATGTTCTTTGCCTAAAGAAATATAATCTATAAATATAATGATTATTACTGTGACTATTAATCAATACAAAATAAAATTGTTAAGAGCTAAAAGTTATTTTTGCATGGTGAAATTTATTATTGAGTATAAACTGAAATTAGAACTTCAAATATTGATCCATGAAATTAAAGATAAAATTTTTAAATGAAAAATGAAATTTAATAAATGAAAAATTAAACTTGATAGAAATCAAGGCTGAATACCACCAAAAAAGGCTAATATTGCACACAGTTTAATTGCACTATATAAACAATGTATCAATGTCTTAACATAGCTAAGTAGAGTTTATTCTTGAAATTACTTTTTTATTGAAAATTCATGCATGTGGAATAAGTTTTATTAAAATTGTAAGATTTATAAACTTGAAGTAAAAATATCCATTTGTCAAAACAATAAGGTCTAAACATCAACTTAACTGAAAGATGGTAGAATCAAACCTTTTATATCTTTTTCTATTTGTTTGCCTAACTCTTTTAATTGTCCTATGATAGAATGTATCATATGATTCTGCAGTTGCTTATCTGCAAACCACACTCAAATGTAGCTTTCTGAAGCCAGGAAAAAGTGTCACTTTTTTCCCCCACTGTATCTTCAGCATTCTAGCAAAGTACCTGGGACATAACAAGCATTCAGTAAATATTTTCTAAATGAATGACAGCATGAATTAATCAAAGGAAAATTCAGGGAATATTTATAGCAAGACAAAAATTCAAGAGTTAAAGCATAATGAATATAGTACATGTGAGTAGAGAGAGTTGCAGGGAAGGAGTATACCAGGGAACAAGATTGGAAAGGGGTTTGGAAACAGTGTGCTGGGGCTTGAATATCATTCTCAGGAGTTTGGATGTAATTTTGTATGCAGTGAGGAACTATTGAATTTGGTTTTTGTTTTTTAAGAAGAGAGCAAAATGTTCAAGGGCATTGTAGCAGGGACTGACAAACTATGGCCTGTGGGCTAAATCCAGCCCACTGGCTTTTTAAAATAAACTTTTATTGGAGCACAGGTGTGCTCATATGTTTCTGTATTGTCTTGTTGCTTTGGCACCTTAACATCAGAGGTGATTAGTTGCAACTGAGACTGTGACCCTCAAAGCCTAAAATATTTACTATCTGGCCCATTACAGAAAAAGTTTTGTCAACTTCTGAGCTGCAGATCATCCCCTCTAAAACAAATAATTGAAAAGACAGACACATATCCTGAAATATTGATCTTGCAACTTATTCAGTCTTAAAGTGATATTTGACTGGTCTTTAATATTAAAATTTTTCATAAAGTTAGGCTATTATAATCTGCAACTTCAGTGACACATATATCTGGCTGCTGGTGTTCAATATTCTATAGTTTCTTCCAGTTATTTTTTATACTTTATTTTTGCTAAGTTTATTTTTATATGCTTTTTGGTCCTGTTTGCAATTGTGATCTTTTTATTTTCTATTTAACTTTCCTTTGATTGTTTCTAGAAAGAATACAGAAAGTTAAGGATTGTTGTACAGTAATCATGTATCTGGCCAAAATGTTGAACTCTCTTATTAACTATAATAGATGTTAGTTAATTTTCTTGAGCTTTCTAGGTAAAAGATCATATTGTCTGCAAATAGAGACAGTTTGTTTCCTTTCTTACCTTTATACCTGAATTTTCTTCTTTAATGTATAACCTTAAATTGACCAGAGGAAAAGAAAAATTGGGAAAAGTGAACTGTTTCAACATTAGAAGCTAGAAAATGTTTAAAAAAACCCAAAATAAATTTAAAAAGCAATAATTAATAAAAATAAGAAATTAAAACTTTAACTGTGATCCTTACTTTTAGATATGATTTTTCATCCATTATCAAATATATTGTTATTTCCACCAGGATTTATTCTTTAACTCTTGAATTATTTAGATGTGCATGTGCATGCATGTGTATGTATATGTATGCATGTGTGTTTAATTTATGGGTGAATAGCTTATTTTTTACTATTGTTTTGCTTTTGATATACAAATTTATTTCACTATATCAGCAATTTTTTCATGTTCAACAGCACATGTCATTTAAAAAGATGTATAGTTATGGGATTTTATATCAGAGTAAGGCCTCCAATAAAACACAATTCTCAAAAAACAACAACAAAAGAGCAGAGGCAATCAGACCTTCAAGACGGCAGAAGAGTAAGACGTGGAGATCAACTTCCTCCCTACAAATACATAAGAAATACATCTACATGTGGAACAACTCCTACAGAACACCTACTGAACACGGGCAGAAGACCTCAGACTTCCCAAAAGGAAAGAAACTAACCATGTGCCTGGGTAGGGCAAAAGAAAAAAGAAAAAACATAGAGAAAAGAATAGGGATGGGGCCTGCACCTCTGGACGAGCTGTGAAAAGGAAAGTTTCCACACACTAGGAAGCCCCTTCACTGGTGGAGATGGGGGTGGGCTGGGGGGAAGCTTCAGAGCCAGGGAGGAGAGTGTAGCAATGGGGAGAAGACGCAAATCAATAGAATTAGAAACGGAAAAGGAGAAGTAACAAGTAACACTGCAGTAATACAAAGGATCATGAGAGATCACTACAAGTAACTATATGCCAATAAAATGGACAACCTGGAAGAAATGGACAAATTCTTAGAAAAGCACAACCTTCTGAGACTGAACCAGGAAGAAATAGAAAATATAAACAGACCAATCACAAGCATTGAAATTGAGACTGTGATTAAAAATCTTCCAACAAATAAAAGCCCAGGACCAGAGGGCTTCATAGGCGAATTCTATCAAACATTTAATGAAGAGCTAACAACTATCCTTCTCAAACTCTCCCAAAATATAGCAGAGGGAGGAACACTCTCCAAATCCTTCTACAAGGCCACCATCAGCCTGATGCCAAAATCAAAGATGTCACAAAGAAAGAAAACTACAGGCCAATATCACTGATGAACATAGATGCAAAAATCCTCAACAAAATACTAGCAAACAGAATCCAAAAGCACATTAAAAGGATCATACACCATGATCAAGTGGGGTTTATCCCAGGAATGCAAGGATTCTCCAATATATGCAAATCAATCAATGTGATACACCATATTAATAAAATTGAAGAATAAAATGATCATCTCAATAGATGCAGAAAAAGCTTTCAACAAAATTCAACACCCATTTATGATAAAAACCCTCCAGAAAGTAGACATAGAGGGAACTTACCTCAACATAATAAAGGCCATATATGACAAACCCACAGCCAACATCATTCTCAATGGTGAAAAAAAGGAAACATTTTCCACTAAGATCAGGAACACGACAAGGTTGCCCACTGTCACCACTATTATTCAACATAGTTTTGGAAGTTTTAGTCAGAGTAATCAGAGAAGAAAAAGAAATAAAAGGAATCCAATTTGGAAAAGAAGAAGAAAAACTGTCACTGTTTGCAGATGACATGATACTATACATAGGGAATCCTAAAGATGCTACCAGAACACTACTAGAGCTAATCACTGAATTCGGTAAAGTAGTAGGATACAAAATTAATGCACAGAAATCCCTTGCATTCCTATACACTAATGATGAAAAATCTGAAAGAGAAATGAAGGAAACACTCCCATTCACCGCTGCAACAAAAAGAATAAAATACCTAGGAATAAACCTACCTGAGGAGACAAAAGGCCTGTATGCAGAAAAGTATAAGACACTGATGAAAACAATTAAAGATGATTCAAACAGATGGAGAGATATACCACGTTCTTCGTATGGATGAATCAACATTGTGAAAATGACTCTACTACCCAAAGCAATCTACAGATTCAATGCAATCCTTACCAAACTACCAATGGCATTTTCCACAGAACTAGAACAAAAAATTTCAAATTTGTATGGAAACACAAAAGACCCCGAATAGCCAAAGCAATCTTGAGAAAGAAAAACAGAGCTGGAGGAATCAGGCGTCCTAACTTCAGACTATACTACAAAGCTACAGTAATCAAGACAGTATGGAACTGGCACAAAAACGGAAATATAGATCAATGGAACAGGATAGAAAGCCCAGAGATAAACCCACGCACATATGGTCACCTTATCTTTGATAAAGGAGGCAAGAATATACAATGGAGAAAAGATAGCCTCTTCAATAAGTGGTGCTGGGAAAACTGGACAGCTACATGTAAAAGAATGAAATTTGAACACTCCCTAACACCATACACAAAAATAAACTCAAAATGGATTAGAAACCTTAATGTAAGGCCAGACACTATCAAACTCTTACAGGAAAATATAGGCAGAACACTCTATGACATACATCACAGCAAGATCCTTTTTGACCCACCTCCTAGAGAAATGGAAATAAAAACAAAAATAAATAAATGGGACCTAATGAAACCTAAAAGCTTTTGCACAGCTAAGGAAACCATAAACAAGATGAAAAGACAACCCTTAGAATGGGAGAAAATATTTGCAAATGGAGCAACTGACAGAGGATTAATCTCCAAAATATACAAACAGCTCATGCAGCTCAATATCAAAAAAACAAACAACCCAATACAAAAATGGGCAGAAGACCTAAATAGACATTTCTCCAAAGAAGATATACAGATTGCCAACAGACACATGAAAGAATGCTCAACATCTCTAATCATTAGAGAAATGCAAATCAAAACTACAATGAGATGTCATCTCACACCAGTCAGAATGGCCATCATCAAAAAATCTACAAACAATAAATGCTGGAGAGGGTGTGCAGAGAAGGGAACCCTCTTGCACTGTTGGTGGGAATGTAAATTGATACAGCCACTATGGAGAACAGTATGGAGGTTCCTTAAAAAACTACAAATAGAACTACCATGTGCCCCAGCAATCCCACTACTGGGCATATACCCTGAGAAAACCATAATTCAAAAAGAGTCATGTGGGGCTTCCCTGGTGGCGCAGTGGTTGAGAGTCTGCCTGACAATGCAGGGGACATGGGTTGGAGCCCTGATCTGGGAGGATCCCACATGCCGTGGAGCAGCTGAGCCCGTGAGCCGCGGCTGCTGAGCCTGCGCGTCTGGAGCCTGTGCTCCGCAACAGGAGAGGCCACGATAGTGAGAGGCCCACACACCGCGATGGAGAGTGGCCCCCGCTCGCCGCAGCTGGAGAAAGCCCTTGTACAGAAATGAAGACCCAACACAGCCAAAACTAAATAAATAAATAAATTTAAAAAAAAAAAGAGTCATGTACCACAATGTTCATTGCAGCTCTGTTTACAATAGCCAGGACATGGAAGCAACCTAAGTGTCCATCAACAGATGAATGGATAGAGAAGACGTGACACTTATATACAATGGAATATTACTTAGCCATAAAAAGAAACGAAATTGAGTCATTTGTAGTGAGGTGGATGGACCTAGAGACTGTCATACAGAGTGAAGTAAGTCAGAAAGAGAAAAACAAATACTGTATGCTAACACATATATATGTAATCTAAAAAACAAACAAAAAAATGGTCATGAAGAACCTAGGAGCAAGACGGGAATAAAGATGCAGACCTACTGGAGAATGGTCTTGAGGACACGGGGAGGGGGAAGGGTAAGCTGGGACGAAGTGAGAGAGTGGCATGGGCATATATACACTAACAAATGTAAAATAGGTAGTGGGAAGCAGCCACATAGCACAGGGAGATCAGCTCGGTGCTTTGTGACCATCTAGAGGGGTGGGATAGGGAGGGTGGGAGGGAGATGCAAGAAGGAGGAGATACTGGGATATATGTATATGTATAACTGATTTACTTTGTTATACAGCAGAAACTAACACACCATTGTAAAGCAATTATACTCCAATAAAGATGTTGAAAAAAAAAAGAGCAGAGGCAATATATGCAACTATTCTCAGCTAAATTCTAAAAAATCCTGGAAAATTCTTGGCCATTATTTCTCCGAATCATGTGTCATTTCCATTGTTAGTATTCTCCCCTACTATATTTTCCTTTAAATATTAAAATTTATGGAGCTGGGCTTCATGTCTTTTCATTTTTATTACATATTTTCAATCTCTCTGCTCCTTTCTGCCAAGTTACAGTAGAATTCCCCAGTATGATATTGCAGCTCAATTTTATTTATTTACTATTTGTCCTTTAGATATTTTTTGTCTATTTAGGGCATCTGTTAATGTTTTAATTCAATTTTTTCCAAGGTCTTTAATCATTTTTGCTCTCATAGCCATTTGTTTTTGTGTCAAATATTTACTCCTTCATTTTGATGGGGATAATAAGTTTAGTAATTTTAAGGTCCTTTTTAATATATATATGTTATCATATATATATAATATACATATATATTTCCTCAGTTCAAGTTTACCATATGTTGAGTTTATTGACTCCATTTCATAAGGTTAGTTTTCCTTAGATGTTTCTTGCTGGATTTTGGATTTCTTTTTCTGTGACACAATCCTCTTTTACATGTTCCAGGCTGTGTTGGTCTTTTAGTGACTGTTTGCTTCCCATAATAATTGTAGTGATGATACCTTTGTAACATCCTCTATGCTTCCTTCTGTTAGGGAGGGTACACATTGTCTGCTCCACATAGATTTTACTTTTTGTTTTCAAGTGTGGAAATTTTTTTACTGATTTTTTAATGATTCCTGATTTTTTCACTTGGTTTTCATATATGTGAGAGACAACAGATTTTAGTATGGACCAGTCTGTCATCTTGAATGTCTTGATGTCTCCAAGTATCCATTTGTTTTTTGATAATACCTCATATTCAACATGAGAAAATATTTTTTGTTTGTATAGACAATATTAATCACTATCTTCAAACTTAGGCAAGAAACATACCTTTATTTTTATGAAATTGGACATAATCCATTTTTAATGATCCATTTCCCTGGATGATCATAATGTAACGTCAATTTTTAAAAAATTCTCTCCACTTTTTTTCAGTTATGTTTAAGTTCTATGTAGCTCATATTTTGACAAGATATATAGGGTAAAGTCTTTGGCATCATATCTCTATGTTGACATCAGTTGATACATCCAATATCACTATTAGAACATATAGGTCACAGCTGTGTTCTCTAAACTTCCTCACCACAAGGCTTCTTCACATCTGTTAGCTCTCTGGACCATGTCTGTGCTGCTTTCAGGGTTGTTTCTTGTCACATCTTGCCACAAGATATTCTTAGACTGTCTTGGGCTATTATCCCAAAAGCAGAGGTCACTCACTGGTGGATCATGAGTCACATCTAACCCATGGACCTATTTGTTTGGCTTACACTGTGTTTTAAAAATTGAGATGTTTGACATAAGAAATCAGATTTGTCTTCTTTTATAAAATTGCAAGAGCGGGCAACACTGAGTATATATTTTTGTCTGACAACAGCTGATTGAATTTGAGTAGCTACTTCTACTTTAGATAGAACATATGCTTTAAATTTAACAGTTTCACCACACTTTTGTGTCTTAGGCAAGCTCACCTTATATATTTTTATTACTTAGCATATCCCTGTATGCATTTGATTTTGTGAGCATTGGTCCAGATTCACAGTGCCGATGTACATTATTCCTGTCATACAATTTAAATGATACAAAACCTTGGTGTCTTATTGCCTTTTCAGAAGTTAATTGAGAATAGTTGCATTTATTGCCTCTGCTCTTGAACTCCACAAGTATACATGGAGTTTTGATTATTTACCTCTCATCCTGATCTAAAATTAGTCTGGGAAATAACAAAGAACAATGTTCTATCCCAAGGACTACCTTGTGTCTTTCCCTCTGAACTTTACCTCATTTCCCATTTTCTTTTCTGATATGGAAAGAAAAATAGTAGATTAGCAATGTTAATCTTCTGTGACTTGAGTCCTATAAGAGTCTAGGATTTTAAAACTCAAAAGATTGAGTATTGCCTGTTTTTTTTTTTTTTCCTTTCTTCATTCCTGCTGTGCCTTTCCCTTCCCCGAGGCAATGACGATAGAATTCTCCACCTAAGAAACAGCAGAATTAGAGAGAGAAAAACAATTATATAATATTAGTACTTCAAGAATACTAGCCTGAACAATTACACAACAAGGAATGAACAGGCCTTCAAGAAAATGATCATTTATTACTACAAAACCCTGCTCTGCAGCATCTGAGTAAAATTCAGAGGTGGCGAACAGATATAATCAAATCTAAATGGAATTCAACCACTAATATTAGACCATAGTACACGCAATTAATCCAATTATATGGACTCAAAGTGCACAAATGCAACTTGTTTTGAAGTCTTTTGACTATGTAATAAGGAATATTAGAGGACTATTTGGATTTCAAGAGGCAAGAAAAAGATTATGTGTTTTGTATTAGAAGAGTGATCTAAATAGGTACTAAACTTGGATATCAGTCCATCTTTCCTACTTAGACCCTTGAACAATTGATTTAAAAAATCAATGTACAAACACCTAGAGGATTTCAACTTGTTAAGCAGCAAACAAAATGGATTTATTTCCAGTCAAACCATGTTAAAGAAGGTTGTTATTCTTTGATCTTTATATAGGAAAATGATGCTGCAAGTTTATTTCTGAAGTGCTTTCAACAAGCATGCATCCAAGATGGTAGCAACAAGAGTAGTTGCCATGTTGAACACCTAAAAATGATTTCTGACAGTGCTACTTTGTAAGAATGCACGTATGACTTTTTGATAAAAGGGGGAAGGACTTTTTTATGTCAGATGAATCAATAACGTTTAAGCTTTACAATACTTCTATCTTGTGTCATGGGAAAGTAATAAGGATGGACATAAAAAAGGATTTTCCAGCAACGAAGACTGTTGAAACTATATGAAGTTCATAAAGCAGACTGTAGAGTCACTCTGTCAGATCGTTTTTCTATAATGGGATCCTGATTTTTTGAAAATTAGGGAGTGGAATATAGAAGCCAATTTATTTAGTTTTATTTCACTCTTATCAGTCTCAAAAAGCAACAAGGCATGGGTTGTAACAAAGGTGTAAGAAAAGAAAGATGAAAAATTGTAGGGTCTCTCACTGCTGGCATTAGGCAAATATTAAAGACTAATAGGGCAGAGTATCCTCTTCCTCTCGTTGGCCTTCTCACATGGCCCTTCTTTACTTTACTAAGGAACCAAGTTATGTGTAGAATGCTCATGAATAGGATCAACCTTGGTAAAATGTAGATAGTTTTCCTGACACCCTCCCTGAGTCATTGTCTTTCTTCTTTTTCTCATTTTTCTCACCGAAGTTCACAAGTTATTCCAGGCTAATTTGTCTTGGAGAAAAGCATATGCTAAAATTATTTAGTGTGAAAAATTAGTGGCTCCCTATATAAGGATATTAGTGTTTTAAAAAGGACCCTAAAAAGATGAAATATGATTGTAGAAAGATTCATGGGCTATGTTTCCCCTTATGTCCTACAACATGAGAAAGTGTATACTTGTTGATGGCAAAGAGTTTTGACATTATTCCCTCACTTCCATTTCTGCCATATCTCAAAATACACATTCACCATTTTCAGCTATAATCTAAAAGAAAAATAAAAGGCAGTTTAGGGTTTCAAGACACATTTAACAAAACCACCTAAATATTTAAATCCAATGATGTAAATATTATGCAGTCATGGTAAATTAATCATTTCAAGATATTTCAGGTCATGGAAAAATATTAATAATATTGTATATGTAAATGCAGTCTACAAAACTATATTGAGTAACATTCCAATTTTGATAAAACATAATTAAAATTAAAATTAATTTACATGTGCAAATATAAAGGCTGGACTGAAATATAGCAATATGTTAGTAGTGTTTAAAAGAGCAACTCTGTGGTTGCACCAGAAAATGAGAGTGGAAAGCTATAAGAGAAATAGTACTCTTAACCATGCTTCCTTTATTCATAGAGATGGCAATAATGGGTTTCCGTTTTTTCCATATATTGATGAATGGTATCTTTTCAATACACCAAAGCTTATGACATTTTACTAGATATAGACTATTCTTTTGACATCAAATAGTTGAATCCAAAAAGTTACCAGGTTTGCAATAGCTATTTTTCTTTAAAACTTTTCATATCATACTTATCTCATTAAAAAGGTAATGTGTTCATTTTAGAAAATTTGGGGAAAACAGATAAGTGCACAGCATATCACCTATAAGTCTACCACTGGGAGATGTCATTGTGAGCACTTAGTGCATTTGTATCCAATCCTTAATCTATGCATAAGACATACATTTGCATATATGTGTTTGTGTGTGTATATGTGTATACTAAAAAGTGTATACAGTTTTGTATCCTGCTGTTTTTCACTAAATGTTATATGTTGGGTCTTTTCATGTATTAAGACATGATTAATGGCTTTAGTTTTCCAGAGTATGGCTGTATCAAATGGCCCCTATTGCTGACCTACTAGGTTCTCTCCAGTTTTTCAGTATTTTCTGAGTTTCCTTAATGAATATCCTTGTACACCAATATTTTCGTTTCTGGTTATGTCCTTAGGCTTAATATCTATGAGTGAAACTGCTGGGACAAGGAATATATTCATGTATAAAATTTGTGAGATGTTTTTGTGAAATTACGCTCTAATAACGTTATTACTATGTTCCTTTTAGCAGTCTGTGAAAGGCCTGTTTCATCAAATCCTTACCAAGTTTAAGCATTATCAATGTTTTCATCATTGTGTGTCTAATTGGAAAAAAGATTTTCTAATTAAAATTTTATTTTGCATTACTTTGGACAGTATGTCATATTTAATAGCCATTTGATTTATTTCTTTTAGGAATTTCCTGTTTATTGCTAAGAAAATCATATAATAACACTCCTCTCTCCCTCCCATTCCTCACATATGAGAAAGAGATAATAATAGCACCTACCTCATAGTATTTTGTGAGGATTAAATGAAAAATTTTATGTGAAACACTTAAACCAGTGGGTATCACATAGTTTGTTGAATGTTAGCTGTTTTTTATTACCGTTAATATTGTATTATTATTAGGTTATTCATCTTTTTCCTTATTTGTAAGACATTTTTATATATTAAAAATGCTCGCATTTTATCTGTAGAACGTCTAAATTTCTATGCAGTCACATCTATTACTCAATGTGTTTTGTTTTATTTCATGTAGATGTTCCATAAAGTATTAACCTTGTACAAAGGGAGGTTTGCACAAAGAGAGATTTGGTCTTTGCTCCTGGGGATACCCTCTAAGTCCTTGGAATGTCCTGCCTAATAAGGGTGTCTTTGCTTATCTGAGAGCCTTAGGTCACACCAGATAGTCTATGGTAATAATGTGATTTATTGGGGGTGGGTGCTCAGGCCATGTGGTATTAACTCAACCTCTGGAGGGGCTGAAGACTAAGGTCACCCATGCAGACAGTCAACCATGTCTATGTGACTGGGGCCCCAGTAAAATGTCTGAATATCAAGGCTTGGGTGAGTTTCCATGATCAGCAATGCTCCAAACATACTGCCACACATCATTGCTGGGAGAATTTAGCAGTGTCCACAGGACTCCACTGGCAGAGGACAACGGGAAGCTCATCCATGGAATTCTCTTGGTCCTTGCCCTATATGTCTTTTCTTATTGCTGATTTTAATCAGTAACCTTTCACTGTAATAAACTACATATAACCATGAGTATAATAGCCTTTCCAAGTTCTGTGAGTCTTCCTAGTGAATTTTTAAACTGAGGGTAGTCTCAGGAATCCCCAAACTTGCAGTTGATGCCAGAGGTAAGGATGGTCTTGAGGACTCCTGAATTTTGGAGAAATATATTCTCTACCCTGAGACAAATGCATATTCACATGTATCTGGGTCTAGGCTTTCATTTATTTATTTTTTCCATTAATTATATCTATCTCTTTAAGTCATCTGCTATTTATCTTTGCACATTTTGTGAAGTAGAGACCTAAATTTGTTTTTGTTTATACATATATATATTTAATCCATTTTCCAGCCATGACAATTGACTGAATCATTCTTTTTTTTTTTTTTTTAAAGTAATTTTTCAAGGTTTTTTTTTTAATTATTATTTATTTATTTATTTTATTTTTGGCTGTGTTGGGTCTTCGGTTCGTGCGAGGGCTTTCTCCAGTTGCGGCAAGCGGGGGCCACTCTTCATTGCGGTGCAGGGACCGCTCTTCATCGCGGTGCGCGGGCCTTTCACTATCGCGGCCCCTCCCGTTGCGGGGCACAGGCTCCAGACGCGCAGGCTCAGTAGTTGTGGCTCACGGGCTTAGTCGCTCCGCGGCATGTGGGATCTTCCCAGACCAGGGCTCGAACCCGTGTCCCCTGCATTAGCAGGCAGACTCTCAACCACTGCGCCACCAGGGAAGCCCCGACTGAATCATTCTTTACTTACTAGTATGAGATGTTTCAATTATCAAATGCCAAAATATCTAGGCTTTTTATGTTATTCCATTGATCAATTTTTGTGCTGATCTCATATTATTTTACTTATTGTTACTTTATAATATATGTTAATTTTTGGTAGTACAGACCACCCCTCATTACGGTTTTTGGAGTACACTCATGATGCTGATATTGATGATTATAATAATGGCAACTCTAACTTTTAATATTTATTGGCTACTTACTAGTAGCCCAATACTTCTATATGTGCCTTATGTGTATTAATATATTACACATCCTCATAATAGCATAATGAAGAAGGTACTATTTTTCCCTCTTTCACAGATGAAGAAACGCAGGCATAGGGAGCATAACTGACTTGGCAAAGAGCACACAGCTAGTTATTGATAAAATAGTCTGCCTTCAGAGCTTTTGCTTTATATTGTCCTTGGATTTTCTTGTCTACTAATTCTTCCAGATGAATTTCTTTCCATGGCTCTTAGGAGCTTCAGTGCAAAATGTACTTCTTGATTTGAATAACTTCTACTAAAATTTAGCTATATTTGTCCTGTCTCTGACATCCAGGAGGCTAAAATACTATTTACTTAGACTTGAGTATTTTCTCTTTCTAGGCACATACGCTTTCATTTGTTTGACTATTAGAATTAAGGCTAACCAGCTGCTGAATATTTACCAATTTGAGATGATGGCTCTCCCCGGCCCTATTACCTAAGGAAAAATGGCCACCATTTTTCTCTTGTGTTTAAAGAACTAAACTGAAGCTCAAAGGACATGGCTACATGTGCCCTAGCATTGTAATTATATCAGACATGTCCAAATCCATGTCATTGGTCATAAGGTTATTAAATGCTAAGATCCATAGCTTCTATGCCTAGAGAATGGCATTAACTAGAAAGTGTCAAGGCAGTGTGCAAATGTGTGTGCATGGTTTCAGTGTGGTTTTGTGTGAGGTGACAGGAGGTTGCACTTCAGTTTGAATTCCTAGCAGGATAATACTCTTCTCGTAAAAGGGGTGGGGTGGTTAAAACTGTTTCTGTCTTCACAGTGTGAAGAGAGAATGCAGCTGCCAGAGCAGTAGAAAGCTGATCCCTGCAGAGAGAGCAAAAATAGAGTGTGGGTTAGAAGGAGCTGTAGTATTACGTACTCAGTCTCAGAATTCACAAAGGAAGACTAAATCCTCAAGAATGCATTTCAAGAAAGTGCATAAACTGAGACTAAGACTTAATAATAAGGGTTGTCTATGTAGCAAGATGTGGAAAATCTCAATGCAAACAAAGCACAAGGGGCCAAGAATATTCAGGACAAACAAGAAGATTTCAAGCAGACCAGAGCCAGACTCTTACCTTACTTAAACTGGTAAGGACTATCACCAGAGATATTCATATATCAGAACCCACTTATATATCCTTTATCCTGTATAGCTTGTTGTATATGAGTATTCATAACATTCACTTTTACAACTGTTCTTATTACACGAATGTGGGGCTCCTAGGTATTGACAAACACTTCTAGTTATTGTGATATATAAAGAATTCCTCTAGGCATGTAAAGATAACAGGACAAGGAAATAGAATCAAAATGCTGCTGTCCAGAATGTGCAAAACCCTATAATCAGTCCCCTTTTCTCTCTTCCCTACTTAAAAAAATGTTGACTGGACTTACTGCACATTGAACTAAAAATGCCTGATACATGTCACAAGGGTAGGTGTCCCTTTGTGAGGCAAAATCAATTTCCTTTACTTGCTCTCCTTCATCAATAAATTATTCCTCTTTTTTTTTTTGATAAACAGGCATTCATTCTATGGGGTCTTTGCTTTGAGTTACAAATCCAGTTTTATTCCTCTTAAAACGGTCATTGATCTTCATCCTCTTGTAAACTTTTATGCATTTTGCAATGAAGTTAATTCCCTTGGCAACCTTCCTCTGTACTGGGTCTAATGTTTCTGGTGGTTCTAGATACTAATTTTGGGCAAACTTTCTACAGAGATAGGCATTGTAGTAGCCCCTAGTACAAACTACAAGTTCATGAGACTACAGTAAACAGACTTATAACTGGTTTCTTAATATCACTTTTGCTCTCTTCAAATCCATTTTCCATGTTTGCAGCCACAGTAAACTTTTGAGCTTCTTTTACTGTGGTAAAATTTACATAATATAAAAATTTACCACTTTAACTACTTTTAAGTATACAATTTATTGGCTTTAAGTGCGTTCACCTTGTGCAAATATCACCACCATCCATTGCCAGAACTTTTTCATCTTCCCCAAACTGAAACTCTATACCTATAACCTGCAGCCCATGACGGCCACCATTCCACTTTGTGCCTCTGTGAAGTGCCTATATCTAGGTAGCTCATATAAATGGAATCATACAATATTTGTCCTTCGTGTCTGGCTTATTTCACTTAGCATAATTTCTTAAAGATTTATCCATGTTGTAGCAAGTGTCAACATTTCATTCCTTTTTTAGGTTGAAAATTATCCCAATGTATGTATATACCACATTTTGTTCATTTTTTCATTCACTGATGGACATTTGAGTTGCTTACATGTTTTTGTTATTGTGAATAATACTGCTCTGAACATTGGTGTGCAAACATGTTTTCAAGTCCCTGCTCTCAGTTATGTTGGCTATATACCTAGAAATAGAACTGCTGGATCATATGGTAATGCTACATTTAATTTTCAAGGAACTGCATACTGCTTCAACAGAGAGTGCCCCATTTTAAATTCTCATTAAAAATGCAGAAGGGTTTCAGTTTCTCCACATCATCACCAATACTTATTTTCTTTTTAACTTTTTTCCCTTTGATAATTATCCTAATAGGTGTGAAGTGGTTTCTCACTGTGGTTTTACTTTGCATTTCCTTAATGATTAGTGACTTTGAGCATCTTGTCACGTGCTTATTGGCTATTTGTATATTTTCTTTGTGGAAATGTCTATTCAAATTTTTTACCTATTTTTAAATTCGGTTGTATTTTTGTTGTTGTAGTTGAGAAGTGGATATTCTTTGTATATTCTGGAAAGTAAGCCATTATTGCATGTACAATTTGCACATACTTTTCCTTCATTTCATGGGTGACCTTTGCACTCTGTTAATAGTGTCCTTTGATGCACAAATCTTTCTAATTTTCATGAAGTCCAATGTATTTATTTTTTTCACTTTTGCCTATGCTTTGGTGTTACATCCAAGATATCATTGCCAAATCCAATGTTATAAAGTTTTTTCCTTATTTTTTATTCGAAGAGTTTTATAGTTTTAGCTCTTATATTTAAGCCTTTTCTCTATTTTGAGTTAATTTTTTTGTAAAATAGGAGTCCCACTTCATCTTTTTTGATGAATAGCTAATTTTCCCAGCACAATTTTTTGAAAGGACTGTCCTTTCCCCTTTGAATGGACTTGACACCTTTGTTGAAAATCATTTGGTTCAGTCTTGGAAGGTTGTACCTTTCTAAGAATTTGTCCATTTCTTTCAGGTTGTCCATTTTATTGGCATATAGTTGCTTGTAGTAGTCTCTTATGATCCTTTGTATTTCTGCTACGTCAGTTGTTACTTCTCCTTTTTCATTTCTAATTTTATTGATTTGAGTCCTCTCCCTTTTTTCTTGATGAGTCTGGTTAAAGGTTCATCAATTTTGTTCATCTTCTCAAGGAACAAGCTTTGAGCTTCACTGATCTTTGCTGTTGTTTTCTTCATTACTACTTCATTTATTTCTGCTCTGATCTTTATGATTTCTTTCCTTCTACTAATTTTGGGTTTTGTTTCTTCTTCTTTCTCTAGTTGCTTTAGGTGTAAGGTTAGGTTTTTATTTGAGATTTTTCTTGTTTCTTGAGGTAGGATTGTATTGCTGTATACTTCCCTCTTATAACTTTTTGCTGCATCCATAGGTTTTGGGTCATTGTATTTTTGCTGTCATTTGTTTCTAGGTATTTTTTTTTAAAAAACTCTCTTCAATAAGTGGGGCGGGGAAAACTGGACAGCTACATGTGAAAGAATGAAATTAGAACACTCTCTAACACCATACACAAAAATAAACTCAAAATGGATTAAAGACCTAAATGTAAGGCTATCAAGCTCTTAGAGGAAAACATAGGCAGAACACTCTTTGACATAAATTTCAGCAAGATCTTTTTGGACCCACCTCCTAGAGTAATGAAAATAAAACCAAAAATAAACAAATGGGACCTACTGAAACTTAAAAGCTTTTGCACAGCAAAGGAAACCATAAACAAGATAAAAAGACAACCCTCAGAATGGAAGAAAATATTTGCATATGAAGCAACTGACAAGGGATTAATCTCCAAAATATACAAACAGCTCATGCAGCTCAATAACAAAAAAACCAACAACCCAATCAAAAAATGGGTGGAAGACCTAAATAGACATTTCTCCAAAGAAGATAGACAAATTGCCAACAAACACATGAAAAGATACTCAACATCACTAATTATTAGAGAAATGCAAATCAAAACTACAATGAGGTATCACCTCACACCAGTCAGAATGGCCATCATCAAAAAAATCTACAAACAATAAATGCTGGAGAGGGTGTGGAGAAAAGGGAACTCTCTTATACTGTTGATGGGAATGTAAATTGATACAGCCACTATGGAGAACAGTATGAAGGTTCCTTAATAAACTAAAAATAGAACTACCATATGACCGAACAATCCCACTCCTTGGCATATACCTGGAGTAAACCATAATTCAAAAAGATACATGCACCGCAATGTTCATTGCAGCACTATTTACAATAGCCAGGACATGGAAGCTACCTAAATGTCCATCAACAGAGGAATGGATAAAGAAGATGTGGTGAACATGTACAATGGAATATTACCCAGCCATAAAAAGGAATGAAACTGGGTCTTTTGTAAAGATGTGGATGGACCTAGAGACTGTCATACAGAGTGAAGTGTGTCAGAAGGAGAAAAACAAATATCACATATTAATGCATATATGTGGAATCTAGAAAAATGGTATAAATGATCTTATTTTCAAAGCAGAAATAGAGACACAAATGTAGAGAACAAACGTATGGATACCAAGGTGGGGATGAGGGTGGGATGGATTGGGAGATTGACATATATGCACTATGTATAAAATAGATAACTAATGAGAACAGACTGTATAGCACAGGGAACTCTCTACTCAGTGCTCTGTGGTGACCTAAATGGGAAGTAAATCCAAGGAAGAGGGGATATATGTATATGTGTGGCTGATTCACTTTGTTGTACGGCAGAAACTAACAGAACAGTGTAAAGCGACTATACTCCAGTAAAAAAAAAAAAAGTAATGTAGTAAAAGCTCAATAAACATTTATTAACTAAAAAAAATGAAAGAAAATCATATGAACACATATGTCAGGGGATTATTTCTGAGATCGATATTCTATACCATTGGTGTATATGTCTCTATGTCAGTACTACACTGTTTTGATTACTGTATGTTTGTAGAAAAATTTGAAATCAGAAGTGTGAGAGCTCCAGTCTTGCTTTCGTTTTCAAGATTATTTTTGTTTGGAGGATCTCTTGAGATTCCATATGAATCTTAGGATGAAATTTTCTATTTCTGCTGATAACATTGTTGGGATTTTCATAGGTATTGTACTGAATCTGTAGATTGCTGTGAGTGGTATTGAAATCTTCCCAAGTCTTCCAATCCATGAATATGAGATGTTTTTCCATTTACTTGTCTTGTTTAATATTTTTCAGCAGCGTTTCTAGTTTTCAGTTTTCAAGTCTTTTGCCTCCTTAAGTTTATTCTTAAACATTCTGTTCCTTTTTATGCTATTGTAAATAGAATTGTTTTCTTAATTCCCTTTTCAGAATATTCATTGTTAGTACATAGAAACACAGCTGATTTTTACATTTGATTTTGTATCCTGCAACTTTGCTGAATTCCTTTGTTAGTTCTAATAGTTTTATTTGTGGAATCTTTAGGGGTTTCTATATAAAAGATTATGTCATCTGTAAACAAAGATATTTCCTTGAACAATAAATTTCCTTGTAACCATTTTTTCACTGTCTCTCATAAATTTTAGTATTTTATGTTTTCATTGTAATTTGTCTCAAGATATATTCTAATTTCCCTTGTAATTTCTTCTTTGACTTACCGGGTGTATATGTTGTTTTATTTTCACGTTTGTGAATTTTCCTGTTTTCTTTCTGCTAGTGATTTCTAGATTCATTCTACTATGATCAGAAAAGATACTTGGTATGATTTCAATCTTTTAAAATTTATCAAGACTTTTTTGTGGCCTAACATATGATCTACCCTGGACAATGTTTTATGTGCTATGCATTTAACAAAAATATGTATTATGCTGTTGTTAGGTGGAGTGTTCTGTATATGTCTGTTAGATACAAATGATCGATATTGTCCAAGTTCTCTGCTTCCTTATGGACCTATTCTTATGTTTTACCAATTGTTGAAAGTGGGGTATGGAAGTTGCTATGGACTGAATGTTTGTGTTCCCCCAAATTCATATGTTGAAGTTCTAATGCCCAATCTGATGGTATTAGGAGATGGGGCCTTTGGGAGATGATTAGGTCATTGGGGTGGAGCCCTCAGGAATAAAATTAATGCCCTTATAAAAGAGACCTGAGAAAGCCCCTTTGCCCCTTTCACCAAGTGAGGACACAGCAAGAGGTCCAGATGTCTGTAGATCTATCATCTCCCTACAGCTTTCATGAGCAATGGCTGCTGCTTCCTGTGGCTCTTTCTAGCATGAGATTCAAGCTTTGAGGCCTTTCCTTGTCTGAGTTCTGAGTCCTGTAAAATAGAGTCCTATCCATCAGGAAGCCTCCCAGACAAGTAAGAATGTCATGAATAAAGTCCACCATACTCCCCCTAATTCAGTGAAGGGAACTGGAAACCGGAGTGTCACTTCCCTGAGACCACACTGCGCCATGCTGGGGACATGGGGGGCAAGGGTAAATAAAAACACTGTGAAGTTTTCTACTATTTTCAATGTGGCTTTTTCTTTACTGAGTATTTATTTGGGTGCCGTAGACCTTTCACCATTTTCCATAGTTCTTATAAAGTTATTTTTAGCTAGTCTCTTGTTTGTGTTTTTAATGTTTCCATGAGGAAATGAAGGCCTGGAACCTCCTAGTCTGCCATCTTTTGGACATGCAAACTCCACAGTAACTTTTAAAACACAAATCTGGTTGTGTTCTTTCTCTTCTTAAAATTTATAACTCTTTAATGCCTTCTATTTTCATATATATAGGAATTGTATTTCCTATATATGGAATAACTTTACCTTATATATCTAGGCCTGTAAAGATCTATGGGATCTGGCTCTTAAAATCACTCTATCATCATCTCTAACACTCTCACTCACAGTGATCTGATTCTATCCAAACCATGAGGTTCTTCTTGTAGTTCCACTATGCTGCATCTCATCTCAATTCATTCTAGTATGTTCTCTTTTTCTGGAACACTTCACCCCATCCATTAACTAACCAACTCATTCTACTATTTACCTTTCAGATATCAATTTAAATTTAATTTCTTTAAAAAAGCCTTTGAACCCTCTTTCAATCTAGGTCATATCCCCACTCATAATGCCCTGTTAGCATTCTGCACTTTTCATTCATAATACCCACAACAATTGTCATTAGTATAATTAATTCTTGAATATCTTTCTTGCTTTAAAAAGCAGAGGCAAGGACCATGAATTCCTCACTACTGTATTCCTAGTGCTTAGCCCAGTGCTTCGCACATAGTAGGCATTCCATATGTTTTGGTTAAATGAATGAATGAAACTCCTACTCTGCAATATGAGGGCATAAGTATTGATGCCAATCATGGAATATGTCATTTTCTATGAAACACCACTTTTTGTGAAATTAGGCTAATTTTTGAAATCTCCATATTGGAACAATATTTCCACTAATGAGATAGCTTAACACCTCTTGAAACACATGAGATTATTCTCTCCGGGTTTCATGTAAAAAGGAGCAAAAATAGGCTTTTTAAGATAGAAAAACATAGCTATCAGTATCAACCATTTTACCCTCCTTATTCCATGATTCTACTTTCTAGATAGGCATGTAAATAATATTTGAAAAAGGCATATTGTAAACTAATCTCAATATGATGAACTATAGAAAGTAAACAAAAACAATGTGAAACCCAATAGTATTTGTCTCACTGAATGGTATTTCTGTTAGAAGGATGTTTAACTGAATGCCCATGTCAATGTATTCACCAGTAACAGATAGCAATGTGATTGTTACTTCTTAGCAGTTACGTGGAACAAGGTGAGTTATTGCTGAGTGGTGATAAATAACTTTATGGAGATACTACACCATGTATATGATAGTTGATTTTATATAATAACCTCAGATCCTATTTACTGGGAATTTTGGATTAATTTGGATTTGTATTTAATTTAATCACAACCTGAATACTTAAAAAAACACTAATTAGAATAGCATCTCTTTCAAAGTCTATTTGCAACAAACATGAAATAAGCACTATCAGATATGTATAATTTTTGAAAACACTGTTGTTTTACTTCAGTTTAGCAAAGCTATTTAAGTGTTGCAGAAGACTAAAAATATTATTTTCATCTAAATGCTTTCTTTCTGAGTATATTTATGTTACTAAATGCCTTCCTTTTAAAATGTGTATTTAAATAATAAGACAATGATCACTTCATTAAATCAAAAACCTAATAGTCAGAAAAGAAAATATCTCATTAATTTTGAGAAGAAAGATAATATTGTACCATTTCTGGAAAGAAAAAGAGAATCGTTTCTTCTTCCCACATATTACTTTAAAAAACATATTTTAATTAATCTCTCTCATGTTACACGGAAAACATTAATGACCACCCCCTACAGTCTTGTTCAGTGAAACATCAATTGACTGTTTGGTCATCTATGACTTCACTTTACTATTATTTAATTCAGAGAAAGTCAAGGGTAAAATAAATAAAGTTGAAAAATGACTCTGTGTCCCAAATAATGCTTAGACTCAAAGAACATAGAAGCCCTGTTAAGAACTCCTATCCACACTCCAGGTTCACATTTCAGGTACAGTTGTCACTTGGTATCCATAGAGGTTTAGTTCCAGGAGCCCCCTTGAATACAAAAATCTTTGGATGCTCAAGTGACTTATAAGAAATGTTGTAGTATTTGCATATAACCTAAACACACCCTCCATATACTTTAAATCATCTCCAGGTTACTTATAATACCTAATACAATGTGAACACTATGTAAATAGTTGCCGGCAGCAAATTCAAGGTTTGTTTTCTGGAACTTTCTGGATTTTTTAAAAAAGTATTTTCAGTCAGCAGTTGGCTAAATCCTTGGATGTAGAACTCATGGATACAGAGGGCTGATTGTATTATTAGACTGAAGGGCAGGTCGGGTCATCCTGCTTCTTGAGTAGAAGGTAAGTGTGATGCAGATCAGGCAGAAAATTATAAGGAAGGACATTTGTTATGGGTTTTCAGCTTTTCTTTCCACATCTTTTCCTTCTACTTTCTCCTTTTACCATTGTTATTTCCCTATTTTTCTTTTATCTGCATTTGAATGTTCTATCTTAAAGGTTGTTTGCGTAGAATCTTTAGGTTTCAAGAAGAGTTTATTCATTATCTTTACATAGTCATAATTGCTTTACTCTAATTTCTAGTTTGATTGGCCTACCTTCATTTGAAGTTCTTTTTAGTTTTGGTTCCATGGGTGAATACTAACAGAACTCACACCACCAGTATCTTGCTTCAATTACTGTTGATATTCTCCCCTAAATATGATGCCTTTAATGCCCATTGCAGGTAATCATCCTTGCACATTTTTATGTGACTTATTATAAACATATATTTGTTTATAATCAACCTCAGAGCAGAGTAAAAGAAAAATACGGGGGTGGCATTGTTCAGAGAAAAATCTGTTTATAGGTTAATATTAACAGAGACGTGATTTATTAGTCTTTTTTTTTTAACATCTTTATTGGAGTATAATTACTTTACAATGGTGTGTTAGTTTCTACTTTATAACAAAGTGAATCAGCTATACATATACATATATCCCCATATCTCCTCCCTCTTGCGTCTCCCTCCCACCCCACTTTTTAGTCTTCTTAAAGCTGAGGAAGAGATTTAAAAATAATTATTTTACACTGTAAAATAATGATCACCTTATTGAACAATTCCATTCCTTAAAGAGTTAATTAATTCATTAGCATTTCTATTGGCTTAGCTAATGAAACTCTGTAGTCTTCACATAAACAAAAAACCCACTATTTAGAAACATTATTTTTGCCAATCTTCATTATATCTACTATTTTACTTTTGTTTTAGATTTTAGAGGGAACAAAATTAGTCAATGATTTCCATGAGATAAAGATTTAAAAAACCAAACAGCTTTTAAACTTTAGGGTTAATATATAATTTCTTTGGTTTTGAATTCAGAAATTGGGGCCCCATATAAATAGTCCAACTCCGCTATGAAAAATTGTGTATTCTGAAAGACTTAGGCATGTGGTTTATTATATATGCTCCTGTACCAGGGTAAACAAGAGAAGGACTGCCTCCCGGTCTGTCAACCCTGAAGGCAATGACCTCCCTGTTGCCCATGAGATAGATGTTGTCAGGCTTCCCTGCAAAGAACACTGGACAACAAATGAAATTACTGTTTTTTTGCCCCTACTTTCTGACCCTGGTATACTTTTAAAACTTTTCTTTAAAAAATTGCATACAAATAACTAGCTCATCATTGAATTAACCATTCCTGAGGTACACTGGAACATCACCAACTAGAGAGTTTTGGGGGGCATTGACTTGAAAGAATCTATTTTTGTTACAATGAAATAGGAATGTTAATATCCTTCAAGGTCATTAAGAAAAGACTTGCTAAAATATTGCTAACACTGGTGTCTGATGTATTCAAGGCTTTACATGTCACAGACAGTTGTAACTGGTTTCATTGTGTAATTTAATCAGTTATTTTAACATTGATTACCCTATCATTTCCACACAATGAAACAGACTTCTTTTGTTTGTCATTCACACCTTATTTATATCATTTTAAAAATAATGAATCCTGTTTAAACAAATCTTATATGTGGTTTACATTAATTTCTGGGCTAAATACTCTATATTAACTTTCAGAAATAACTTTAGTAGAATTTCAGGAAAGTGTCACATACTGAAATTATAAAGCTCAGAAATATTTTCAAGAAAAACTGTAGTTCTGGGTGTTACAATATTTCCTCCATGAGATGAGAAAGCATGAAGATAGTCCCTGTATGAAAATGCTGTCATTATCCATAGGCTAAAATCTGATTTACATAGTCACTATTTAATTCCTGGTATTATCTAACAGAACCCTATATTTATTTATTTTTAAAAATATTTATGTCATGCTAAACCTTACATTGTTTATCAAACATACACTATTTTGTGTCTGTGCCTTTTTGTCATGCTGTTCCCTTTGCATAGAATAGTTTTGCCATATCTGATTCACCTGGTAAAGTCCCATCCAGTTCACAAAACTCTTTTCAAACATAAAACTGCTATCATAGTTTCAAGTAGAATGCCTTAGTTTCAGTTCTTCCAAAAGAAGACACTGAGACAAGTATTCAAGTGCAAGTAGTTTATTTTGGTGGTGATCCCCAGAAATTCTGGTAAGGAAGCAAATGAATGAGACAGAGAAAAGAAAAAGAAGGGACAGAGTCATTAGAAATGCATTTTCAAGCAAATTATTGTGAATGAAAAATATTGCTTGCCATATCAGTAAACAAAGAATATTGCAGCCATCAAGCTATCACATTACAGCCACCCCAACATTGCACCCTGAGGACACTCAGGATGAGAAAACACAGGATACTGGCCCCAGATAGCTGAGGTGCATATCAAAGGAATGATTTCAATGAGCCCAGACTTTTGCATCTTCCCATAAATAGAAAAGCTCTAAATTCCTTGAGATATCTGGTTTTCCTTAATTAACAGTAATCTTTTGATGTTCCAACTACCTGGTCTTTGTTTCAAACACTCCTCTATATCCTGGCTCCCCCCACCCCACCCCACCCCGCCACTTGCCTCTTTGGAGCACTCCTTCAGAGTTATCTGAAATTCTGTGTCCCAGGCTTAAGTCCTCAGTTTTGTCTGCCGAATAAAACATAACTCTCAACTTTTAGGTTGTGCATTTTTTTTCAGTCGACATTACCAGTGATGGCAATTGGAGCTTAATAGCATGAGGGAACTCTGAGAGTCAGCGTAGAATTTCAGAATTATTGTATCCAAGGGGAGAGGGAGGTAGGATTTTTATTCATAAACCAGTCATTGGTTGAGAGTCACACCTGGGGGCTGTTAATTCCCTAGAATTTATGGCTTGCTCTGCATTTTGGCAAAGTGGCCTGGAGAGGCCAGAGAAAGCCCTCAGCATATAGTCACACAGTTCCTGGTTGTTAGAAGTCTGGCTGGTGTGCACAGAAATGGTAAGTGCTAAGAATGGGCATTGACAGGGTATGCAGCACAGAAGTTTTTAGGGGTGCTTCTTTTGAATCAAAAATAATTATCCATTGATCTCCTTTAGCCCATCACAGGAAACATCTGTGATGTTTATATGGACTAAGAATGTCACCTGCCATATCAGTAAACAAAGGATGTGTGGCCATCAAGCCATTAACCACTACAACTGATGCTATGGTGCACTCTGAGGGGATTCAGGATGAGAAAACACAGGAAACCCCAGCTGGCTGAAGTGCATATCAAAGGAATGATTTCAATGAGCCCAGATTCTTGCATCTTTCCATACACAGAAAAGCCTAAATTCCTTAACTTGAAATGTCTGGTTTTCTTTAAGTAACAGTAATCTTTTAACGTTCCAACTACCTGTTTTTGTTGCAAAAACTCCTATGCATCTTGGCTCCTCCCTTACCTCTTTGGAGCACTCCCTCAGAGCGATCTGAGAGGCTGCCTTCTGGGTTTAAGTCCTCAGAAATTCTGCCCAATGAAACATAATTCTCAACTTTTAGATAGTGCACTTTTTTCCAGTCGACACATATGAGAATATATTTTATAGATTTTGTAAAAATATAATTTCCATGTTTTTTGAGCATATTCTATAGAAATCTGAATCCTTTAAGTAATATTCCTGCCTTTCACATTACTATTGTATGCTGTGTGAATTAACTGATACTTCCTTCTTTGCTAATACTCTCTTCTTTCTTCTCGATTCTTCTTACTATTTATTTTCTATTTAAAGACTTACCAGAATTCACAATTCTTGTGAGCTGGGCAATGGACTAATTTTTCTAAAAACAGCAAGTATTTCCCGAGTAGTCATATATACCAAGCAAAATTCAAGCCAAAGTGTGTATACATGCTTTAGAATACTTAAAACTTCTATAAACATTTCATTCATGCATACATTCAACAAATATTTTCAAGTACTTAGTACTTATTAAGGGTCAGGAACTGTACTAGGTGCTAAAGATACAATGATAAATAAAACACAGTTCCTGCTCTCATAGAAAGTATATTCTGCAAGGGATACTAATCAAATATTCATACAAATATTCTTGAAGAATTGTATTAGAAACCAAAATCTGGCACTGGGTGTTGCTATCTTAGTACTGCTGCCTCTAGACTCTCTCACCTGACAGAGCAAGGAAATTTGTGTGTGTATGCTAACCTACATATATACACATATCTAAAAACACTTCTGTATATAACCATATGTAGCTATATTAAACTTATGAGTTTATACTTATGCCTCCAAATCTAATCCATTACCTCATGGATGATTCTAGCCTTTTCCTTTTCTTTGCTTATCTGTAATTTTCCACTCCAATAGTGAGAAGCCTGTCTCCTGGCATTTGCAATGCAAGTACTTAATTGTTCAATTCCAGTATACAGGTATAGCAGTATCAGAATTGTTAACCCATTTTCTAGTGGGAAACAACTTTATCTACATGAGTACAGTGCTAAATTGTTTTTTATTTTTTATTATTTTATTTTTTTATTGACGAATAGTTGACTCACAATGTTGTGTTAGTTTCTACTGTACAGAAAAGTGATTCAGATATACATATATATACATTCTTTTTATATTCTTTTCCATTATGGATTATCACAGGATATTGAATATAGTTCCCTATCCTATACAGTAGGACCTTGTTGTTTATCCATTTTATATATAACAGCTTACATCTGCTAATCCCAAACTCTCAATCCATCCCTCCCCCACCCCCCTCCCCCCTTGGCAACCACAATCTGTTCTCTATGTCTGTGAGCCTCTTTCTGTTTTGTTTTTTTTTTTACGAAGGAATTCATGTTTATTGTAAAAATTTTAGAAAATACAATTAGAACAAAACTAAAATTATTACTGATACAGTCACTAATTTATATTGTAGTGCATGTATATACTTCTAGTTAATAGACTTCCTCTTTCTGTTTTGTAGATAGGGTCATTTGTGTCGTATTTTAGATTCCACATATAAGTGATATCATTTGGTATTTGTCTTTTTCTTTCTGACTTACTTCACTTAGTATGATAATCTCTAAGCCCATCCATGTTGCTGCAAATGGCATTATTTTATTCTTTTTTATTGTTGCATAGTATTCCATTGTATATATGTAACACATCTTCTTTATCCATTCATCTGTCAAGGGGCATTTAGGTTTTTTCCATGTCTTGGCTATTGTGAATAGTGCTGCTATTAATATAAGGGCACGTGTATCTTTTTGAATTATAGTTTTGTCTGGATATATGCCCAGGAGTGGGATTGCTGGATTATATGGTAACTCTATTTTTAGTTTTTAGAGGGACCTCTATACTGTTTTCCATAGAAGCTGCACCAACTTACATTCCTACCAACAGTATAGAAGGGTTCCCTTTTCTCCACGCCCTCTTCACCATTTGTTATTTGTAGCTTTTTTAATGATAGCCATTCTGACAAGTGTGAGGTAGTACCTCATTGTAGTTTTGATTTGCATTTCTCTAATAATTAGCGATGTTGAGTATCTTTTCACGTGCCTGTTGGCCATCTGTATGTCTTATTTGGAGAAATGTCTATTTAGTTCTTCTGCCCATTTTTTGATTGGGATGTTTGTTCTTTTGTTGTTGAGTTGTATGAGCTGTTTGTATATTTTGGAAATTAAGCCCTTGCCAGTTGCATCATTTGCAAATATTTTCTCCCAGTCTGTAAATTGTCTTTTTGTTTATGGTTTCCTTTGCTGTACAGAAGATTGTAAGTTTGATTAGGTCCCATTTGTTTATTTTCTCTCTCTCTCTCTCTTTTTTTTTTTTTTTTTTGCCTTGGTAGAGTGACCTAAAAAACATTGGTAAGATTTATGTCAGAGAATGTTTTTCCTATGTTTTCTTCTAGGAATTTTATGGTGTCATGTCTCATATTTAAGTCTTTTAAGTCATTCTGAGTTTATTTTTGGGTATGGTGTGAAGGTGTGTTCTAACTTTATTGATTTATATGCAGCTGTCCAACTTTCCTAACATTACTTGTTGAAGAGACTGTCTTTTTTCCTCTGTATATTCTTGCCTGCTTTGTTGAAGGTTATTTGACTGTAGGTGTGTGTGTGTTAGTATTTTTGGCTGTGCCACACAGCTTGTGGGATCTTAGTTCCCCTAACAGGGATCAAACCTGGGCCCCCAGCAGTGGAAGCACAGAGTCCTAACCACTGGACAACCAGGGAATTCCCAGTGTGTGGGTTAAGATTGTTTTATAAAACACTACATTCCACGTTGGAATTCCCTGATCTCCTAAATGATTTTTAATTTGCATACGTTGTTTTACTCTTTGTACTGTTGAATATCTAATTTTATTAAATTATATTTCTTCATCTATTGAATTGATCATGTTTTCTTTTTCCGTTTGCTTGATAATGTGGTGAATTATATTGTTTTTGTATATATTAAAGCTTGAATTCTTGGGTTAAACTATAATGATATATTCTCTTTTTTATGCACTGTAGAATTCAGTTTGCATATATATTTTTCTTTCTTTTCTTTTTTTTTTTTTAGCCATGCCACGTGGCTTGGGGGATCTTAGTTCCCCAACCAGGGATTGAACCTGAGCCACAGCAGTGAAAGCACCAAGTCCTAACCACTGGACCACCAGGGAATTTCCCCATATATATTTTTCATAATTTTTGTTTCTCATTTCATAAGTGAGACTGGACAATAATTTTTTTCTAGTGCTGCCCTTTTCAAGTTTTTTATCTGTGTAATCCTAACTTCATCAGATGAATTGGGGAGTGTTCCTTCTTTTTCTACTCTTTCCCAGAATTTACAAAATATTGGATTTGTTTGTTCTTCAATGTTTTACAGAATTCATAGGTGGAACTGAAGGAGCTTCATGTTATGTTTGAGGGAAAATTAAACATTTTTCTGATTCAAAACTTTACTTCATGCTCACAATTCTCTTTTTTTTCAATTGAAACATAATTCATGTACTGTAAAATTTACCCTTTTAAAGTGTACAATTCAGTGATTTGTAGTATATTCACAAAGTTGTGTATCCATCACACAATAGAATAATACTATTCTCTAATTTTAGAATAAATGCATCACTGCAAAAAGAAATCTCATACACATTAGCACCTACTCCAAATTCCTCTCTCCCCTGCCCCTTGGAACCACTATAAACATGTTCTGCATCTATAAATTTGCTTAATCTAATCTGGACCTTTCATATGAATAGAACTATACAATATGTAAGCTTTTGTGTCTAGCTTGTTTCACTTAGCATGATTTCAAGGTTAACCCACGTTGTAGCACTTATCAGAATTTCATTTCTTTTGAAGGTTGAATAATATTCCGTTGTATGTATATACCACGTTTTGGTTATCCTTTCAGCAGTTGATGGTCATTTGCGTTGTTTCCATTTGTTGGGGGGCTATTTTGAATAATGATGCTATGAACATTCATGTCCATGTCTTTGTGTGGACATGTGTTTTCAAATTTCTTGGGTATATACCTAGGAGTGGAATTGTTGAGTTATATGGTAATTATATATATATATATGTGTGTGTGTGTGTGTGTGTGTGTGTGTGTGTGAGGAATTGCCAGACTATCTTCCAAAGCAGCTGCTCTATGTTACATTAGCACCAGCAATATATGAGGTTCAAACGTCTCCACATACTTGCTGACAATTGTTATTGTCTGCCTTCTTTATTTTAGCCATCCTATTTCATGTGAAGTAGTATCACCTTGTGGTTTTGTTTTGCATTTTCAAAATGACTAATGATATTGAGCATCTTTCATGTAGGTATTGGCCATCAGTATATCTTCTTGGAAAAGTGTCTACTCAAGCTATTTGCCCATTTTGAATTGTGTTATTGTCTTTTTATTGTTAATATGTAAGAGTCTTTTATACAATCTGAATGCTAGCATCTAAAGATATATGATTTGCCAATATTTTCTCCCATTTTGTGGGTTGTCTGAAGTTTCTTAATAATGTAACTTGAATCACAAAAGTTGAAATTTTTAATAACATGCAATTTATCTGTTTTCTCTTTTGCTGCTTGTGTCTTTAATGTCATATCTAAGAAACCAATGCCTGTACAAGTCACGTAGATTTATACCTCCATTTTTTTTCAGAGTTTCATAGTATTAATTCTTACATATAGGTTTTTGTTCCATTTTAAGTAATTTTTATATATGATGTGAAGTAAGGGTCCAGCATCACTCTCTTGCATGTTGATGTGATCAGTTTCCCTGCTCAATTTGTTGAAAATCAATTGAACATATTTAAGGGTTTATTTTTGGATTCTTTATACAATTACATTGACCTATATGTCTACCGTTATGCCAGTACTGTCTAGTCTTGGGTGACTATGGCATTCTAGTAAGTTTTGAAATTGGAAAGTGTGAATTTTCCAAATTTGTTCTTGTTTTCCAAGATTGTCTATTCTGGCTTCCCATGTAAACTGAATATATATTCTGGTCTGAATATTTCTTTCTTCTAACTAGAATAGTTATTGTTTTTAGTTATTGTAATGACATACATATTTAGATTTATAACTACCATTATATTTTATGTTTTACATTTGTCCTCCCTTTACTGTTTATTTTCTCTTCTTTACATTTTAAAATAATTTTTATTTTATTTTGTTTTTCCTTCTGCTAGTTTGAAAATTATACTTTCTACTTCTATTCTTTAATGGTTACCCTAGGATTATCATTAATACATAAACTATGAATATCAAAAATATTGCATTTTAAAACATTCCTCCAGGTCAGTATTAGAATCTTAGAAAACTTTAATTATGATAATGCTCCAACTTATATGATTTGATCTCTTGTATTTTAATTATATATAGTTCTCCCTTCTCTTTTAAAAAATCATAGATGATATTATTTTCACTTTATGCCCTCAGTTTTCTTTTCAGATTCACATAGATTACCTTATATTTATAATATTGTATTTGGGATCATTTCTTTTTTGCCTAAGTTGAATCCCTTAGAATTTCCTGTGGAGTCTCTTGTTTGCAAAATCTCTGATTTTTTGGGGTTTTTTTTCTGCAAATATCTTTATTTACCCCTTATTTTTGGAAGATTTTCACGGGACATGTAAATTTAGCTTATAATTATTTTCTCTCAGCATTTTGATGATATTATTCATCAATCTTCTGGCTTTCATATTTGCTGTTGAGAATTCAGCTATGCATCCTTTTTAAAAAAATGCTATTCTGTATTTTTTTTTCCAACTGCTTTTAAAATCCTTTTGTGTGTGTGTGGTGGGGGGAAGGTGATATTTCTGCAGTTTCACTCTACTATGTCCAGTTTTACGTTTATTTAAAATAAAGTGTTTTATTTTGCATAATTTCCTAACAAACACAAAGCAGAGATAATGGTTTAATTAACCTCTTTGTATAACCATCATCCTCCTTCAATGTACATCAACTTGTGTCTCACCTTGTTTCCCCTACACCTGTAGCCACCACCACCACCACTTAACCTTCAGATTATTTTGAATCAAGTTCCAATTATCATTTTATAAAATAAAGTTAGTATATTAGTATATCTAGATAAGTATTCTTTTATAAAAACACAATCATAATAGCATTTTTACATATGCAAATTTTAATAATAAATTCTCAATATTTTCAAATATCCAATGAGTGTAAAAGTTTGGAGTTTCTCAGATTGTCTTTGAAATGTGTTTTTTCTTTTCTCTCTTAAACTATTTGAATCAGCATCAAACAGCAACCACATATATAATTGGTTGATACGTTTCTTAAGTCTATTCTAATATATAGGTCCTTCTATCCTTTTAAAATTTTTCCTACAATTTGCTTGTTGAATAAACCAGTTTGTTTGTACTTACATTTTTCTATAATCTGAATTGTATATTTCCTTTAATGATCATGTTTCGGATTCATTGGGCTACTGAATCTGTAGACGATTGTTTTTCATCAGTTTGGGGAAAATATCAGCCATTATCTCTTTAAGTATTTCCTTTGCCACATCCTCTCTTTCCTTACCTTCTAAAACTCTGACATTTTTATATTAATTTCTGTGTCTTTCAGCTTCTCATCCTTCCAAAGAAGGTTTGGAATTGATTGCCCCAAGCACCTGGCTGGAAATATTACCAATCAGAGAAAATTTAAATTAAATTCTAAACTTGATATTTTTTGGACCACCTAGGTAGGACAAAATTTAGGCTGCAAGGCCATATGAAGGTGGACTTGTTGTTATAAATTATCAGAAGGAATAGAATTTTTCCTTCCAATCAGCATGATTGTTCAAGAGAGGCAAGTTTCCTTTGTAGTCCCTGGGAGGTAGAGGTTTATTTCTAGTACATACTTTATACTAAGGATGGAACACTTGGGAATCTCAATTTTATTTACAGTGGGAGGAATTATTTTGTTAGACCTCAATCTCTGATGATCCCAAGCTTTATGCTTATACCTTTTTTTCCCCTTTGAGTTGGTGAAAACAGAAGCACAAGTTCCTCTGGTATGGCAAATACTCCAAGAGCAGACCAGTTTAAGTTATCTGCTTATTTTTCTGGTTTTCTGATTTTAATTATTTTCTAGAATTTGAATATTCCTGCTTTCTTAGTAGCTTGTAGATAAGTTTAGGTTGTTTTTTTTCCTTTTACGTGTATTTCATTTGTCTATTTCATTATTTTCAAAGAAAAGTAGGTCAGGTTATATGTGTGTGCTTGTATATATATGAATGAATAGTGAATGGTGAATGGTGGTCTTGCAAATCAGCCTTTGCTTTGAAATGCCTTTTAATGTTTCCAAGGGATTGGCATTTTTTCCTGCTTTCAGTTGCTGGGTTGGCCTGTAATAGGCGTCTCAGATACAAAATGTCACACAACTTTATCTATGGGGTTCTGTAAAATGCTCTGCAAGAAAAATGTGAAAGTGCATCATCCCACTGATAAAAATTCACTTCACTAATGTCAATTTGCTCCCCACTGCTGTGTTATTGTGCCTTGCTGCATCCATAATAAATGATTGCCTTAATGCTGAATCATAAAAATATTGGGTTCACCAAAAAGTTTGTTCAAGTTTTTCTGTTACATTTTACAGAAAAACCCAAACGAACTTTTTGGTCAACCAAATATATATGTGTATATATTTTTTCTTTAGTGGTGGCTTTTAAAATCATACAGGTGCAAAACCTAGGTTTCCAATTCTTTTTTTTTTTAATAAATAAATAAATAAATTTATTTATTTATTTTTGGCTGCATTGGGTGTTCATTGCTGTGCATGGGCTTTCTTTTGTTGCAGCGAGCAGGGGTTACTCCTTGCTGCAGTATGCAGCCCTCTCATTGTGGTGGCTTCTCTTGTTGTGGAGCATGGGCTCTAGGTGCATGGGCCTCAGCAGCAGTGGCACATGGGCTCAGCAGTTGTGGCTCACGGTCTCCAGAGCACAGGATCAGTAATTGTGGCACAGAGGCTCAGTTGCTCCATGGCACGTGGGATCTTCCTGGACCAAGGATCAAACCCATGTCCCCTGCATTGTCAGGTGGACTCCCAACCACCGCACCACCAGGGAAGCCCTAGGTCTCCAATTCTTCAAGTCTTCTTGCTATCATCTGTACTGACTGTTGATTTGGTTCATCTATATTATCAAGTCTATACAAAGGAATTTATATTTCTTTAAAAGATTATGTATTTCAAAATTTTCACATTGCTTGATTAGACTTCTTACATTAATCAGTTATGTGATATTGGGTAAGTAACTTAACCAATGCATGCTTTATTTTCCTTTTGTGAAACATGGAAATATTAATCTTAGCAGACAACCCTTGAAGATTGTGAAGAACAAATGATAATGAGATAGTATATAAGAATCTGTGTTGCCGTATATATACTGTCTACAAGAGACCCACTTCAGACCTAGAGACACATACAGACTGAAAGTGAGGGAATGTAAAAAGATATTCCATGCAAATGGAAAACAAAAGAAAGCTGGAGTAGCAATTCTCATATCAGACAAAATAGACTTTAAAATAAAGACTATTACAAGAGACAAACAAGGACACAACATAAAGATCAAGGGATCAATCCAAGAAGAAGATAAAACAATTGTAAATATTGATACACCCAACAGAGGAGCACCTCAATACATAAGACAAATGCTAACAGCCATAAAAGGGGAAATCAACAGTAACACAATCATAGTAGGGGACTTTAACACTCCACTTTAACCTATGGACAGATCATCCAAAAAGAAAATAAGTACAGAAACACGAGCTTTAAATGACACATTAAACAAGATGGAATTAATTGATATTTATAGGACATTCCACCCATAAGCAACAGAATATACTTTCTTCTCAAGTGCTCATGGAACACTCTCCAGGATAGATTATATCTTGGGTCACAAATCAAATCTTGGTAAATCTAAGAAAATTGGTATCATATCAAGCATCTTTTCCAACAACAACACTATGAGACGAGATATCAATTACAGTACAAATACTGTAAAAATAGAAACACATGGAGGCTAAACAATACACTACTAAATAACCAAGAGATAACTGAAGAAATAAAGAGGAAATCAAAAAATACCTAGAAAAAAATGACAATGAAAACACGACAACCCAAAACCTCCAGGATGAGGAAAAAGCAATTCTAAGTGGGAAGAGTTTAGCAATAAAATCCTACCTCAAGAAACAAGAAAAATTTCAAATAAACAACCTAAACTTACACCTAAAACAATTAGAGAAAAAAGAACAAAAAATCCTCAAAGTTAGCAGAAGGAAAGAAATCATAAAGATCAGACCAGAAATAAATGGAAAAAACAATGAAGAAAACGATAGCAAAGATCAATAAAACTAAAAACTGGTTCTTTGAGAAGATAAACAAACTGATAAATCAATAGCCAGAGTTATCAAGAAAAAAAAGGGAGAAGACTCAAATCAATGGGATTAGAAATGAAAAAGAAGTAACAACTGACACTGCAGAAATACAAAAGATCATGAGAGGTTGCTACAAGCAACTATATGCCAATAAAATGGACAACCTGGAAGAAATGGACAAACTCTTAGAAAAGCACAACCTTCCGAGACTAAACCAGGAAGAAACAGAAAATATAAACAGACTAATCACAAGCACTGAAATTGAAACTGTGATTAAAAATCTTCTGACAAACAAAAGCCCAGGACCAGATGGCTTAACAGGCGAATTCTAACAAACATTTAGAGAAGAGCTAACATCTATCCTTCTCAAACTCTTCCAAAACATAGCAGAGGGAGGAACACTCCCAAACTCATTCTACAAGGCCACCATCACCCTGATACCAATACCAGACAAAGATGTCACAAGAAAAGAAAACTACAGGCCAATTTCACTGATGAACATAGATGCAAAACTCCTCAACAAAATACTAGGAAACAGAATCCAACAGCACCTTAAATGGATCATACACCATGATCAAGTGGGGTTTATCCCAGGAATGCAAGGATTCGTCAATATAGTCTTCAATATATTCTTGATTATTCTGCAAATCAATCAATGTGATACACCATTTTAACAAAGTGAAGGATAAAAACCATATGATCATCTCAATAGATGCCGAAAAAGCTTTTGACAATTTCAACACCCATTTATGATAAAAAGTCCCCAGAAAGTAGGCATAGAGGGAACTTACCTCAACATAATAAAGGCCATATGTGACAAACCCACAGCCAACATCATTCTCAATGGTGAAAAACTGAAACCATTTCCACTAAGATCAGGAATACAACAAAGTTGCCCACTCTCACCACTATTATTC
Source organism: Balaenoptera acutorostrata (assembly GCF_949987535.1). Lineage (NCBI taxonomy): Eukaryota > Metazoa > Chordata > Mammalia > Artiodactyla > Balaenopteridae > Balaenoptera > Balaenoptera acutorostrata. The sequence goes on from NC_080085.1 coordinate 82,965,869, forward strand.
AACATAGTTTTGGAACTTTTAGCCACAGCAATCAGACAAGAAAAAGGAATACAAATCGGAAAAGAAGAAGTAAAACTGTCACTCTTTGCAGATGCCATGGTACTATACACAGAGAATCCTAAAGAAGTTACCAGAAAACTACTAGAGCTAATCAATGAATTTGGTAAAGTCTCAGGATACAAAATTAATACACAGAAATCTCTTGCATTCGTACACACTAATGATGAAAAATCTGAAAGAGGAATTAAGGAAACACTCCTATTTATCATTGCAACAAAAAGAATAAAATACATAGGAATAAACCTACCTAAGGACACAAAATACCTGTTTGCAGAAAACTATAAGACACTGATGAAAGAAATTAAAGATGATACAAACAGATTGAGAGATATACCATGTTCTTTGATTGGAAGAATCAACATTGTGAAAATGACTACCCAAAAGCAATCTACAGATTCAATGCAATACTTATCAAACTACCACCGGCATTTTTCCACAGAATTAGAGCAAAAAATCTCACAATTTGTATGGAAGCACAAAAGACCCCACTAGCCAAAGCAATCTTGAGAAAGAAAAACGGATCTGGAGGAATCAGGCTCCTGGACTTCAGACTACTCTACAAAGTTACAGTAATCAAGACAGTATGGAACTGGCACAAAAACAGAAATATAGATCAATGGAACAGGATAGAAACCCCAGAGATAAACCCATGCACATATGGTCACCTTATTTTTGATAAGGGAGGCAAGGGTATACAATGGGGAAAAGACAGCATCTTCAATAAGTGGTTCTGGGAAAACTGGACAGCTACATGTAAAAGAATGAAATTAGAACACTCCCTAATACCATACACAAAAATAAACTCAAAATGGATTAAAGACATAAATGTAAGGATGGGCACTGTAGATCAAAAAATCTGTAAACAATAAATGCTGGAGAAGGTGTGGAGAAAAGGGTACCCTCTTGCACTGTTGGTGGGAATGTAAATTGATACAGCCACTATGGAGAACATTATGGAGGTTCCTTAAAATCTAAAAATAGAACTACTATATGCCCCAGTAATCCTACTACTGGGCATATACCCTGAGAAAACCATAATTCAAAAAGAGTCATGTACCACAATGTTCATTGCAGCTCAATTTACAATAGCCAGGACATGTAAGCAACCTAAGTGTCCATCCACAGATGAATGGATAAAGAAGAAATGGCACATATATACAATGGAATATTACTCAGCCATAAAAAGAAACGAAATACAGTTATTTTTAGTGAGATGGATGGACCTAGAGTGTGTCATACAGAGTGAAGTAAGTCAGAAAGAGTAAAACAAATACCGTATCCTAACAGATATATATGGAATCTAAAAAAAAAAATGGTTCGGAAAACTTAGGGACAGGACAGGAATAAAGACGCAGACCTCAAGGATGGATTTGAGGACACAGGGAGGGGGAAGGGTAAGCTGGGACGAAGTGAGAGAGCGGCATTGACATATATACACTACCAAATGTAAAATAGATAGCTAGTGGGAAGCAACCGCATAGCACAGGGAGACCAGCTCGGTGCTTTGTGACCACCTAGCGGGGTGGGATAAGGAGCGTGGGAGGGAGATGCAAGAGCGAGGGGATATAGGGATGTATGTATACGTATAGCTGATTCACTTTGTTATACAGCAGAAACTAACACTACAATGTAAAGCAATTATACTCCAAGAAAGATGTTTAAAGAAAAAACAAAAGCATGTGTTTTGTAAACTGTAAAGTATTATGGTAATGCAAGTTGCTAATGTTACTAAGCAGCTCATCTTCTATCATCAGTTAGGCACCCTGTATAGAGGGGTGTTTTCCTCTTTTATTAAGTAGATTTTGGGAACATTTAAAAAATCAGTGCTAGTTATTTATTTATTTATTGTCACAATCATCTGTATTCTTTCTCACTTAACTAATGTTTTGGCCTTACTTTATATTACTTCCCCATGTGAAATGATGGATAATTGTTCATGGGAATTTTACCGCAAATTCTAATCTACTCTATTTGAGTACATTCCATAAAGTGAAAAAAATCACAATTACTTTCTTCAAACTTATGAAGTGCATAATGACAACGAAATGTCTATCTTTTATATTTTGGAATGTTTATATTATTAGTTACAAATTCTTTCATTCAGGGTTATGTCTGTATCTCCAATTTACCTCTGACTTATAATGAATTACCTTGAGCTTTATTTTTATGTATTTTATGAGTATATTTATGTATTACTCTTAAAATATCAATCTTAAAAATTAAATTGCCATGCTTATAGTGATTCTAATGCCCCCATATGCTCACTCTGACAGATTCTTCTGTTTTCTAATGATAAGGCACATTTCTAGTTAAGTACACAACTTTTTATACAGAGCAGAACTGATGAGATTGATGAAGCAAAAATGAACATTATGACAGTTATACATTTGACCAAAACTATGGTATATATTGATTGTGCCATACCTAGTAAACATTAAAATATGAGTTTATACTAAAATGTAAATTTGAGGTTTGTTCTCCTCATTGTGTTCTTACTTTCAAAATACAATACCTACAGGGTGATCTATCACTTCAAATAATTTCACTTTGATTCTACGTCTTTGAAAAGATAAATACAATTCTGAAGTCTACCAATATTCAGAGTCTAGAAAATTATCAGGTATCTAATGAATCAAATATAGTTTCAGAAGTGACAAGATAAGAACATTTAGTGTGATACTTTATTGAGGTAAAAACATACATGTTAAGAAAAGTGGAAGCACCGTTGTATTTAGATCATAGTAGTTAAACACATCAAAAAAAAATTATAGATCTTTAAAGAATAAGCATAGCTTCAATCAATGAAGTTAAAGAAAATGAAAATAATTGAATTGTATTTGAACATAATTTGAAGAGGGAGCACTTTTACTTAACCTTTTTTTGATAATAATTTGATCAATAAAGTCTCCTATGTAAGTAAAAAAAAAAAAAAGTAACATGCCATTGCCTCAGTCAGTTCAGTTCAAATCCGCTCAATTCAAGACATTTATTGAGATTTTACTATGTATAATGGAGCATCCCATGAGTTGAGTGCTCCAGTGATGAACACGAGATAATTCTCATCTTCCAGGGCTCTAAACTATTATGAAAGTCAGACATATACAGAAATACCTCTAATTCATGAAAGGGTAAAATAAATACAATAATAGGGACACAAAATGCCATGGGAATATGGTGGAAGAAAAAATCAGTTCTGACTGAAATTAACCAGTTCTGGCTGAGAAATCAGCAGTGACTAATAATCTTACCCTAAGCAATATAAATATCCTGAATAAAACAATCAGAACCTAATATTCCAAACTGAGGACACAATTAACACTCTTGCAAATTATTTTTCCATATGTAGTTGCTACACATATGTCATAAACATTTTACATTATCTGAGACATCATGTAATACCTGTATATATCTCTGTGGGTGAAAAAATATAAAATAAAGCTAGATCCCAGTTGTGAAATGCTAGACAAGGGTGACAAATATTTTTATTATAGAAACTCAAGCACGTTGTCATTTCAGACAATAATAATTCATATTTCTAGAAAATTAGAAATGGAAGGACACTTAGAGGTCATTCTTACATGAGAAACTGAGACCCAGAGAGGTGAATTGATTTAGTGAAGGTCACACAATGGGTTATTTGGCAAGAATTAGATTTAGTATTCCCAGTTGGGTGCTGCCCACCAAGCTGTTTTACAAGATCAAGGCAAGTTTGGTTAATGAAACAATTTAATATATTTCACAATTAATGTTAAAACCTAATTTTTAAATTAAAAAAAGATTATTTTATAAATAAATGGATTATTAACATTTAACTCACATTAAGGTTTGTGGAGCTGAACACTGAAACTCTGAGACAATACACAAAGTTATCTGGGTTTTCTTAGGGTAACTTGTTAGGAAGTATTTTTGAAAAATTTTAGTAGCATTTTGTAATATGTGCTGGCAACTGTCTGATTAAACTGTCAGAAGGCAGTCAGGTGAAGAAGGTATACAGAACTTGAGTTTATGAAAAACTTGAAAAGGAATCCACACCTTTAAATTCAGTTATCTTCACCTAGCCCTACAATTTAAAAATATATATTGATTTAAAATTCTGGACATTTATGGTATCTGAGTAAGAATAGCTACTGCCTAGTAAAGCACAAGAAAGTTACATGTTTAAGGTCAAGTTTACAAAAGAAGATGCTCTTATGACTAGATTACTCAGAAGTAGTTATCAAAATAGATAAGACCTTAGTGCGTTATACAAAGAATTAAAACAGGTTGGTTAAGAGTGTGGGTGTGTTACTTTAGATGGTCAGAAGGTTTCTTTAAGAGTAGTATTTGCATCCTTCTGAATGACAAGAAAGATATAGATTGGCAAAAGATCAAAAATAATTAGCAAAGATAGAGGCTATATTTTTAGAGACCTTATCTTCTTGACGGGCTTCAAATAAAAAATGAATACAAGTAGTGCAATATGGTTGCAAACATATTTTAATACACACCATCTAAGAATGTGCTCTTTCTCTTCAATCAGAGTATATTAGAATGAGTCAACCATTGAATATCTGTAAAGTGGCATCATTGGTCAACATGCCTTTTAACTAAAAAATTACAATATATGAACTAACATTTTGTGGAAATAAGACAGATTATTTGAAACTGGGGCAATTTTATCAGAAAATGTTTTTAAATATTTACTATACATATTCCTATGGGATACTCATCCTTTTTTATTAATATTGAAAATAATTTTAGAAAGAGAAAATAACAATTATCTAGTTCTGAATTTCTTCATATTGAATTCATATTGGTTTAGACATATGCTAAAGATATTGAAATAATCAAAAATAAAAATAAACAGTTTTTTTTAAAAAAATGAAGGACTATTCAGAATCTTTGTTATGATAGAGTTTTGCTAAATTTATTTGACCATTTGAAACACATGTATTTTCAAGTTTGAGTCATTAACATCTCCCAAAATAGTTCCATGGAACCCCTGATTAGCTGATACTAAGGTAGTCCAACTATTTCACCTAGCAGAGGTGAAAATGGAGATCCACAGAACTTAACTCACTTCACCTCTCTTACAAGACTGAAATCAATATGCAGGCAGGTCTGGGCTCTTATCTAAAGCCTCAGGGGAAAAATATGCTTCCCAGTTTATTCAGGTTAATGGTCCTTGTTTCCTTGCTAATTGCCAACAGGGACTGGCTCTCCATTCCTAGAGGCTGCAACACATTCCTTCTAACATCTCCTCCATCTTCAAAGCAGAAATAGCACATCAGGTTACTTTCATGCTTTGAATCTTTTCAATCTCCTCTTCTGCCAGAGAAATCTGTTTTTAAGGACTAATGTGATTACATTGGGCCTACTTGGACAAATAAGGATATTCCCCCTTTCTCCAGGTCAACTGTACCATATAACAAAATAATTACAGGATTGATATCTCATCATATCCAAATGCTTTAAGGATTAGGGAGAGGAAATCTTTGGGAGGCCATTTTAGAACTCTGCTTATCACAGCAGCAGAGCTGAAACTAGAACTGAAGTCTACTGTGAATCCACAATTTTTTCCTATCCTGTTTGAAATTAGTAAATGGGTTTTTATAAATATTTGAGTCATTGAATTAATATTGAAATTATAATTTATGTTATACTTAATTTACCCTGTTTGCATATTTCATCTGAAGAAGAATTGTGATCAACAACGTTTTCTCTCAGAGTCTTGCTCTTTTATTACAGTAGATTCTAAACAGATTATCAGTTTGTCATTTTTAATAATCATGTTTTGTTTTCTTTCTCATTTCAAAGAAAATTAAGTGGCATATTATTTGCATTACTGTAAAGAAAAGCAATTCTAATAATAACCACAATGCATTTTATTCTTTTATAAGCATGAAAATTTAAAGAAATTAATTCTTTATCTGCTCCAGTAGAATGGCAAATGGATTAATTAAATAAAAAGTAACATAATATAAGTGTTAATTAAGCACCCAAAGGCTGTTTCTATGATCATTTGCCAGACCACAGTAATTTTTATAATTTTTTTAATTAACAGTATTATTTTTGGATATAGTATTCCAGTTGTGAATTATTTCTTCCATTAAAAATAATAATCAAGTTTTTATTATAGGTATAAAAATTTTCTAAAGTAGAAAGTGTCTTCTACAAAGGAAACTGATGGATAATTTTGTTAGTATATAAGCACAGTTCTCAATCTCAAAGCAAGGTATAGTGAACATCTCATAGTTTTTAATCTGCTCAACATTACTTCCACTTTTTCTAATAACCTCAACCTCATTCTGTTGGGGAGTTGTCCCTTACCCATGCTGTGGTTTTAATTGTGTTGACAAAATAGAACCTAATATCCTGATCATAAGGATGACCATCTGACCAATTTAGTCCTGACAATTTAGAATAACCTATTTCCTTGGCTTCGATGATTTTCCCAAAGAAAGGCACTCAAGACCATCAAATCCTTTCCTCAAATTTTATATGTAAACACAGGGAAAGAACACTTTCTTCTTTCTCTGGGGTTACAGGCTAGAAATATATAATCCTGGATCTATGTGCAGATATATCATCTCCCAACCCCCATTACCACACAGGGAAACCTTGTATTAAGTAGAAAAGATGTGGGTCAACAAAAAATGTAGAGCTATGAGATAGAAATAAATAGATATAAAATGAGCAAGTGGCAGACTGAGAGAGAAAGTTGACAGCATGGTTTTATGCCTGAAAAATTTATTCTTTGACTTCTCAGTTGCATGAGCCAGTAAGTTACTTTTTGTTGTTCATACGAATTTGTAACATGTAACCAAAAGATCATTGACTAGTACCTTTGGGTGCATTTCTCTTAGTAAATTGAATTGGATGATCAGTTTGACTTTAAACCAAGAATGACAGTACCGTTACTGTTATTTCCTTTGTCCAATCCACCATCACTTCTCACTTTGATTACTTCAGTAGGTTCCAACCTTGTCTCTGTTTCCACACTTGCCTCTACAGACTATTTTCAACATGGAAGTTGTTGAATCTGATTATGTCACTCTTCTGCTCAAACCTCTGATGGGTGGTTTTCTCTATTTAAATCTAAATTAAGTACATTAAGGAAATGTAAATACGTGATTTTTAAAACTTTAGCATGTGTCAGAATTATGAGGGGAATTGTTGAAATGCAGATTCCTGGACCCTTGCCAATAAATTTTAAATCAAGTGATTTGACATGTTTTCCATATTCCATCCTTTGGACAACATTGAGCTATAAGGCTGGAGAGACTAAAAAATATTTTACCAACAAAAGTGTGGTGGCTTTTTACAAAAGAAATTGCTAGGCTTTGGAAATGACTTATTCCTTTCTAATAATTTATTCTTCATAGCTCAATCTTTGTTGTATGCAGAAGAATATAACCCATTTTTAATTCTGATTTGTGATAGGTTACCTTATATATACTTGTGTTCTTTAATCCTCACCTTAAGGATTTTTCAATTTTATATGTAACTCTGCTATGTATCTTTTAACTTATCCTTATTAACTTGGTCTTCTAAGTCAACTACATTTCCAGTTGATTTTGTCCTTAACTCTGTCATGACTTTATTTGCTCAAGACTGAATTGAATCAACTTGTTGATTGACTGTCCTCTTTCATGGCTTTCTTTAACCTTTCTTAACCTTCAACTTCTACATTTGGGTGTCTCAATCACACTGCTTTCTTTGTAACTTATCCACTTATTTACCTAATTGTCTCAGATTTTGATCCACTTTTGCTCCATCTATATCTAGATTCTGCACTAATAATTCTTCTTTTAGTCCCAACTTTAAAAAAGCAATGCTGAAAAGTTAGGTTCTTTGGCCTATTCAAAAACACACAAAAAAATTGCTAATTTGCATCTTTATTTTAATTTTATTGTTAATTTTATATAATTTTTAAAAACAAATCTAGCTTTTTAGTGAATTTTAACTCATTTCCAGCTAAGTCATTTGAAAAGCTTGCTTGCTGGCTGTAACCAAGATCATTCTGTGTTTTAGAATGCAAATAGCACACATAATTTTATTTAAACAATTTTCTAATTAGTGTATTTAAAAATGTAAAATCACACACCCCATGACTTTTGTGCAATTTAGCTCTCAGTACGCAAATGACATATAAACTATTATACCACCAAATAAATCATATCTACATGATGAAAATTGTTCAAAGTGAAGCTACATCTTAATTATGTATTCAGATTCCCCAAAAGTCATTCCAACCACTTCTGCTGAAATAAGTAATATGAGAAAATCCTTAATATAAAAGACTGCAAAATGGTCAATTTGGTATATGTAAACATAGTTCTGAGGAGAGTTTTTTCAAATACCTTCTTACCTGGGCATTGTATGGAAAAGTTGCTCAAGGTAAGGCAATATGGGAATAAGACTTACTGAAAACAAATCAGGAGACAATTTATGAGTAGAGAGGTACAAGGCGTAAGTCCTTATCAGTCTATTATAATTCCAGAAAAGTTTCCAGAATATTAAAAACAGATCCAATCTAAGCCTGAAGATATTGCTTCTCCAGAAATATATATGAGACTACATTCCTAACCAAAGCATTATGTTGTGGGTAGAGCCCTATTTAGAGTAAGGGATACTCTAAAATGAGTGTTTATTTCTTTATAAACATTTAAACAATGAAAACTTTAAAATATTTTCACTGCTGAAAATAGTTTGGAAGAACAGAGGCAAGTCAGAGCTAAGAGATTAGAACACTACCCAATATTGTGTAGCAGACATAAGCACAAGTTTATAGATTACTGATGCTGTGAACATGACCCCACTTTCTGTGCTTTCATATTACACACTTCCACTTGGAGCATAGGTCCATTAAACTGTAGAATCCCATTTTTGAGAGGTGGGAACAATGACATTGATCAATTATTGCCAGGAAACATACTAACTCGTTGCATCAGCTGTCATAGCGAACCATGTAAGTCTTGAAATATTTTTATTTCCTACTTTTAAAATGGAGATTTTTTGGTGGGTTTTATATTTAATGATAGTTTCTTCCTCATGTTGTGTTAGTTACTGATGTGCTTGGAGATGCTGGAACTGTCTTTGAGTTGCATTCTTCTATTGGCTGCAAGTACAGTCCGATTGCTTTTAGGAGTGTTGTCAAATGATAAGTGTTATATGCAAACCTACACTTTGAACATTTACCATTAGTTGCCTAATTATGATTGTGCCAGAAAGTGTATCTTGTATAAATATGCGAATTAGATTCTTGTACTTATTTATCAATTAAAATATATATTGCAAAACTTACAATGTCAATTACGGTATCTCTCTGATTTCAAAATCACTATACATGTTGAAAAATTAGTAGACGTATATTTTAAAGAAAAACAACTCATGGAGAAAAGCATTGTCCTTTTTGTAGCTAAATACTAGCTAGATAAGAATGTTAAGATAGACAAGTCACCTAGTTAATGCTTAAATTTTGTTTGGCTTCCTTTAGTTTTAGAAATTCCATAGCATATTTAATAAATGTTTTTATTACATGTTTCCAAGGAACTATTTAGGCCTCCAATTTTTTTGTTATTGTAATCTTCTGACCTCATTACAAGCAGTTCTTATTCCAGAGCAGTAATCCACTTCATAATAAAACACTGTTCACAATGCTTTGCCTATTGTACTCATTTTACTATTTATTGTATTTATAACAGGCAGCACAAAAATTATATTATTCATTGAGCTTTCACACAGTATTTTCTTCCTTTTAGAGAAGAGTTAATCTCTTGGTTATTACTGGATCCCAGACTCTTACATAGTATTTTATTAAATTCTTCTACACTGCGAAGTCCCAGTTCTTGTCCAAGTGATAGTCATTCTTTCAGAAATCACTTACATGTCATATTAAATAAAAATTTTTTATTCATCCATGAATTAATTAATTGATTTGACAAATATTTTGAACCAATTACTAGCTACATAGTACTAAGTGCTACTTATAAAAGATAAGATACATGAAGCCTCTGCTTTCATAGGCTTTACATTCCAATGGTCACTGTCCTGTCCCATTCATTAACATACATAATTCTGAAAGCTTTATGTCATGTGAAATAAAGGCATATCATTTTTAGTTTATTTAATATACAAATATGCACTGGGTTTATGCATTTTCTCCCTCACACTCCTGTAATTTTTCTCTACAAATAAACAAGGGTAATCTTTGCAACATGTAAATCAGATTATGTCATTCATCCTCTCAAATGCAACATGCCATATATATCGCACTTAGAATAAAGTCCTAGTGGCCTACAGGACCCCATAATGTTTTACCCACTGCTGCCTTTTCAACCTCACCTAATGTCACTCTCTTATTTTATTGTTATGTCTGAGTCACAGTGACTTTTCTGTTTCTTGAATATATACACTCTGGTCCTTCTGGCTGGAATGTTCATTCATAGGCTTTTCACATGTTTAGTTTCTTTTAATAATCATCTCCTACAAGAAGCCTTCCCTGTGGCAGCCTAGCTTGTCTCCATTGTTATCCCTTTCAGTTTTTTTTTATTAAATAACAAATAACAATTTACAATTCTACACTTGTTTGCTTGTTTATTGTCTGCCTCCCCCACTAGACTAAGCTCCATGTGGGCAGGAGCAAGATCTCTTTCATTCATTACTGTATATTTAGCACTTGGCATGGCACTGACACAGGAAGAGATTGTTTAATAAATAAATGGGTGAATGATTAAATGAATGAGAGCCTGTGGTGGGGGATGAAGCCCTTCATTATAACATTTGTCTTTCCTATGAAACCGTCTTAGACCCATATCATTGCAGTACCTTTTTCAAGAACACAGTTCAAAGTTGAAGAAATATCAACTTCAAAATATACATGATTTTTATAAATGTTTCATGAGCCTGAATCCAAAATTTATGCTGATATGGTGCAAAAATATTTTAAGTTTCATACATGGATATTATTCATATATGCTGAAAAATACAAAGTCTGCTTTCTTAAACAGATTAAGATAAATCAGTATTTTTAAAACTATTTTTATACATACAGTCATTATGGTATCCATGAGGGTTCCAGAAATAACCTGTTGTGATGTGATTTAAATTTCTTTGGATGTGGTGGGCCATAAAGATAGTCTGTGCAAAGACTAAACAGTCATTGAAGAGGACTCACCTCTGTATTTCTAAAGATGTTAACTAAGGTTTATAGTAAACTTCTTCCAAATTTTTGGCCTTAAGACATATCTCTTCCATGTAACAGTCCCTAACTAGCCATGCCTTCAACCACATCCCTCTTTTCATGAATTTATAATCTGCTCTGTGCATGATTTAGCACATAATTATAAGCTAGTTTTTTTTTAATCTGTTGATCTCTTTGTGTATGCTAGTTTGATCACCACAACTAGATTGCAAGCTCTTTAAGGGTAGAAAACTATCATGTCATATCTCTTCTGTATACTCCAAAGCTCTGGCATGATACTGAGTACACAAAGAGTGCAAAACACATGCTTAATTACTATATGTGTTGGTTTTGAATATTAATATTTTATGTATAAGGTAATAATGTATGTACAAAGACCTGCACACTCTTTAATACCTTAAGAATCCTCTACAAGAAGAAAAGCTATACATGAAGAGGTAATTTATATTTTTTCATTTGGATCAAATATAATTTGTCTACATTTTATTTAAATAGAACCCAAATATATGGCCCCTATTGGAATTTCAGGGCCTGGCCTTTACAGGGAAGTTATTTTCCCCAGTCTATGTGATAATTTCTATTCCTATATAATGTCAGGAACTCTATGTGTGTGTTTCTGTAGGAAGCATCAGGGAAATGAGTAGAAAAGCAAATTGAGTCTCCTGGCGATTTTGACCTGTTATATTTTCTTTCTTTTGTTTTTAAAATTTTTTTAATTTCTGAATTTTATTTTATTTTTTATACAGCAGTTTCTTATTAGCTATCTATTTTATACATATTAGTGTATATATGTCAATCCCAGTCTCCCAATTCATCCCACTACCACCACCCCTCCTGCCACTTTCCCCCCTTGGTGTCCATACGTTTGTTCACTACATCTGTGTCTCTATTTCTGCCCAGCAAACTGGTTCACCTGTACCATTTTTCTAGGTTCCATATATATGCGTTAATATATGATATTTGTTTTTCTCTTTCTGACTTACTTCACTCTGTATGACAGTCTCTAGATCCATCCACATCTCTACAATGACCCAATTTCGTTCCTTTTTATGGCTGAGTAATATTCCATTGTATATGTGCACCACATCTTCTTTATCCATTCATCTGTCGATGGGCATTTAGGTTGCTTCCATGACCTGGCTATTGTAAATAGTGCTGCAATGAACGTTGGGGTGCATGTGTCTTTAAATTATGGATTTCTCTGGGTATATGCCCAGTAGTGAGATTGCTGGGTCACATGGTAATCCTATTTTTAGTTTTTTAAGGAACCTCCATACTGTTCTCCATAGCGGCCGTATCAATTTACATTCCCACCAACAGTGCAAGAGGGTTCCCTTTACTCCACACCCTCCAGCATTTGTTGTTTGTAGATTTTCTGATGATGCCCATTCTAATTGGTGTGAGGTGATACCTCATTGTAGTTTTAATTTGCATTTCTCTAATAATTAGTGATGTTGAGCAGCTTTTCATGTGCTTCTTGGCCATCTGTATGTCTTCTTTGGAGAAATGTCTATTTAGGTCTTCTGCCCATTTTTTGATTGGGTTGTTTGTTTTTTTAATATTGAGCTGCATGAGCTGTTTATATATTTTGGAGGACCACTTATATTTTCAAATCTTCTTGTTGTCCAACAGAAAGGGATACAGTTAATACTGAAATGTTTGCCTAAAACAAGGAATTTAAAAAGTCAGACTAAATTCCTTTATGTGCTACTCTCAGGGGCAAGACTGCAGAGATTTTCAGCATGAAATCTTATGCTATTTCCAGTCAATGGACCCCCTGCAACAGTGTAGCCAATGTTTCCCTTTGATTCTTGTTTAAATGTAAAATTTGTTGTTTCTTCACATATGTTATCTAATTTAGTCCTCACATCAGCTCTCTTGAGACAAGCATGATTGACTCTACTTCAGAAAAAAAGGAAATTGTAGCTCAGAGAGCTTGATTAATTTGCCTCAGGTAAAACAGTAATGAGATTTTTGAGGACCTACACTTACCTCACTACAATTCCTGTGTTCTTTCTAATATTTTACAATGTGTCCTTCCAAAACACACAGAAAAAAATATGTTAGGGGAAGAAACCTGAGATTGGGTATTGCTGATAGAGGCAGACATAGAATTGTCACTGGGAAGAAGGAAAAGCAGAGAGAAATGTTTTTGAAAACTCCCTAACACCATACACAAAAATAAGCTCAAAATGGATTAAAGACGTAAATGTAAGGCCAGACACTATAAAACTCTTGGAGGAAAACATAGGCAGAACACTCTGACATAAATCACAGCAAGATCTTTTTTGATTCACCTCCTAGAGTAAGGAAAATAAAAACAAAAATAAACAAATAAGACCTAATTAAACTTAAAAGATTTTGCACAGCAAAGGAAACCATAAACAAAATGAAAAGACAACCCTCAGAATGGGAGAAAATATTTGCAAACGAAGCAACTGACAAGGGAATAATCTCCAAAATATACAAACAGCTCATGCAGCTCAATAACAAAAAAACAAACAACCCAATCAAAAAATGGGCAGGAGACTTAAAAAGACATTTCTCCAAAGAAGACATACAGATGGCCATACAGATGAGAAGATGCTCAACGTCACTAATTATTAGAGAAATGCAAATCAAAACTACAATGAGGTACCACCTCACACCGGTCAGAATGGCCTTCATCAAAAAATCTACAAACAATAAATGTTGGAGAGGGTATGGAGTAAAGGGAACCCTCTTGCACTGTTGGTGGGAATGTAAATTGATACAGCCACTATGGAGAACAGTATGGAGGTTCCTTAAAAAGCTAAAAATAGAACTGCCATATGACCCAGCAATCTCGCTCCTGGGAATATACCCAGAGAAAACCATAATTCAAAAAGATACATGCTGCACCCAATGTTCATTGCAACACTATTTACAATAACCAGGACATAGAAGCAATCTAAATGTGCATCAACAGAGGAATGGATAAAGAAGATGTGGTGCACATATACAATGGAATATTACTCAGCCATAAAATGGAGCAAAATTGGGTCATTTGCAGAGACGTGGATAGACCTAGAGACTGTCATGCAGAGTGGAGTAAGTCAGAAAGAGAAAAACAAACATCATATATTAACACATATTTGTGGAATCTAGAAAAATGGTATAGATGGTCTTAATTTCAAAGCAGAAATAGAGACACATACGTAGAGAGCAAACGTATGAATACCAAGGGGGGAAAGTGATGGGAGGGATGGTGGTGGTGGGATGAATTGGGAAACTGGGATTGACATATATACACTACTATGTATAAAACAGATAACTAATGAGAAACTAAAAACATATTATTGAAGGTTAAAAAGAAGAATATAATTATTTTGTTAAAAAGATTTCTCTTTGACAAGAAATATTAATGAGCATGGGTTTTAATTGTTAATAAATTTTTTTTAATTAATTAATTAATTTTTGGGTGTGTTGGGTCTTCGTTTCTGTGCGAGGGCTTTCTCCAGTTGCGGAGAGCGGGGGCCACTCTTCATCGCGGTGCGCGGGCCTCTCACTATCGTGGCCTCTCCCGTTGCGGAGCACAGGCTCCAGACGCGCAGGCTCAGTAGTTGTGGCTCATGAGCCCAGTTGCTCCACGGCATGTGGGATCTTCCCAGACCAGGGCTCGAACCCGTGTCCCCTGCATTGGCAGGCAGATTCTCAACCACTGCGCCACCAGGGAAGCCCAATTGTTAATAAATATTTTATTAAGATTTTAAAATAATAAAAAAAAAATATAAGGATAAAGCAGAGGGTGAATAAAAGCATAGATTTTCTACTAAAAAAAGAAAACTCAGCTAATAAAACCAGTTGGTTGCACCTTAAAATATAATCATCTTCCACTTTCACAGTGGTCAGGACGAGTTGTTTTACTAACGTCTTTGCATGATAAGAATTTTCCCAATGTTGTCCATGGATGGGTTTTTCTGCTGCTTTGCTTTGTCAGAAACCTGTTTTGCTGCCTGCAGCAAATTTGTAAATATATCAAGGAATGTACAGGGTTGAAAATTACTACATTTATTGCTCAAGACAACTAAGCAAGACCAAATGAGACCAAATTAGTTCTGAGAAATTAGTTAGTCACTTTCCAGTTTTGGTTGAAAGATAAAATCTTCACTAAAAGAAGGCTCTACAAAGGTCAGACTTAGTTTATTGTTTTCTCTTTTCCTCCCTATTTTTTCCCAAGACCTAAAAGGTACATGAGAAGAAGCAGCATTTTATTAAAGTGTGCCCCGATTCAGCAAGATGTGGAAGAGATTAACACACTGATGAACAAACCTCATCTAATCCCATTCTAAACACACAAAAGCAGGCCATGAACGGCTTTAGACAAAAATTTTAAGCATTTACAAGGATCATTAATACTGTTGTGCAATTAAAATGTCAGTAGTTAATGCCGACCTTGGGGAGGAAATTGATTGGTTTAATAGCTTCCCAAGGTGACAACAGTCATCTGCAATCCAGTAGTGAACTCTAATGTGAACTGCCTAGAAGAGAAAGGAAACAAAATAATAGAGGTCATTCGTTAATTGCTTTCTAACTTAAAGTGACAGTAAAAACAAGCCCAATGTAGAGCATTTCTAAATCTCTTGCAACATAAACAGTCCTTTGGACTATTTAAGCTAATGAAGGACATAAGACATGTCAATTATAAGGATATTTAGGAATTCAGAATTAAGAATTTGTAAATAGTCATTTCCTCATAGGCGTTTTTAAGTCCAAAGCATAGCATATTAATCAGATGATGTCTAAGTGTAATCAATTAAATATTTTTTAGGACACTGTCTTAAAAGACCTTTCCGGTAAATGAGGAAGAAAGTTAAATAAATCCCATTTCCAAATGAGGATAAAGGCTTGAGAGGTTATACAGTTTTTCAGGACCTGAATTCTATTTGTGTATTCAACCATCAGAAATTGTCACGAAGTTTCAATGTTACATTTAAACTAACTTTAACCTGAAACCCTCTATCTTGGAGTAAGTGGATATGGAAGCATGGTGCTCTGTAGTATGACTTCTGCTAACCCTCTCCTTTCTAGTTTATATGGCATAATGGTCAAGGGCATAGGCGTTAGAGTCAAATAAATTAGGGTTTTGGTCTTACCTCCAATATTTATTAGCTATGTGCCAGGCACTGTGTTAAGCAATTCATGTGTTTTATCCTAATTTTCCCATTAAATTATAAAGTAAATTCTTTTGAACTACTTATTTTCAATATAGAAATAAAGGCTCAGGTGGCTAAAGGAATAGCCCAATATCACACAGATGTTAACAAATAAAGTCAGGATTCTAGTCAAGATGTATTTAAATCCACTACTCATAATTTAGCCTTTGGCATTGGTAGCAGATGCTGCTAGTGCCTTGTCCAAAATCCCTGCAAACAATTTCTAGACACGTTAAGGGTTTCCTGTATCTCTCTGCTTGAAGGCATTTTCTGACCAAGGGGGCCATTCAGGGGGCAAGTGTCATATCATATCTGTAAATTATGCAGGTTAGGGTTCATGTGGAGAAATAAAAGATTCTCCACTGTAAATGAGGTGGATATGTCTGAACTGCCTTGTCAGGGCGTTGAGGAAGGAGTTAAAAGGCTAAAAAAGGTGACATGCTAGAAGGGATTAACCATAAAACCTATCATCTGAACATCTTCCTCAGGAGGGCCCAGAGGCCACTCTCTTCATCAAAGTAGGAAGGAATAATTTGGCTGATCACCAGAAGTGTGGAATGAGCAAGGTTTGAAAATTGAGGACCATGAAGTTTGAGGGAGATAAATGTGACTGAACCTACAGGAGTAGGGACAAAGTGTGCAGATCTTTGTCTCAAGTCAATGCCCACCTGAGAACATCCACGCACAGGAGACATTGAACAATCAAGTGGATTGAATGACTGTTTTAGTTGATTTCTTCTAGTTTATTTTCTCTTCCACCCCAATGCTTACAGAATGAGATTATGAATACAGTAATCATGGTGTATTAGTTTCCTAGGCCTGCCATAAAAAAATCACCATAAATTTGGTGGCTTAAAGTCATGGAAATTTTTCTCACAGTTAAGGAGACCAGAAGTCCAAAATCAAGATATCAGCTGGGCTGTGCTCTCTCCCAAAGCTCTGGAGAAGAACTGATTTTATACCTTTCTCATAGATTTTGGTAACTGCTGGCAATCTTTGGCCTCCTTCACATTGCCTCCTCCTTGCCTGTCTGTGTCGCTCTTGTGTGTCTCTTATAAGCACACTTGTCACTGGATTCAGGACCCACCCAGATAATTCACATTGATCTCCTCATCTCAAGTTCCTTAATTTAATTACATATGCAAAGATCATTTTTCCAAATAATGTAACATTTATAGATTCCAGGGATTTGATGTGGGCGTATATTTTTGGGGGCGCCACCATAAAACAACTACACATGGTAACAAATTTGGCAATTATGCATAAGCTCAAAAGCATGGATTCGCTCTCACCAAGGCTAATCTACCTACTTTCGCTGCTAAATATCTGATATGTAAACAGCAAAGACTGTGACTGGGCTCTTGATATAGTACCAGCCCTCAAAGAGGACAACGAGCCACATGGTGGGAAGTTGATTACATACAACTCTTTCCACTAGAGATGATGGTTCTTACTAAGAATGACATGAATTCTTGATATGGATGTGCTTTATCTTTTCACACTGTTTCTGCTAACATCACTACTCAGGGACTCACAGAGTGTCAGATTTGCCCACACTGGGTCCCACAAAATATTACCTTGGAACAAGGGATCCATTTTTTAGCAAAAATGCTGCCACAATCAGCACATGATCACAGAATTCATTGCTTATACCATAATTACATCACCCAGAAGCTGCCAGCCTGATGAAACATTGAAACAGTCTCTTGATGGTGCAACTAAGGTACTATCTTGGAAATGACAATCTAAGAAGCTGATATACTCTTTTTTTCTCAGGATGTAGTCTATCCCTTAAGCAAATATGAATTTTATGGTGTTATTCCCCCAAAGATAGAACACAATGATTTAGGAACAAAGTGGTAGAGGTAGAAATGGCACACTCACCAACACTGAGGAATTTGTGATTCCTTTTTCAGCAACTTTAGGTTCCATGGTTCCCGCTTCCCACAGAATCAGCTTCTATTAGTGAACACAAGAAGAGGCCTATGAAATCTAAATCTATGGCTGAGATGGGTCTCTCTGGGTTCCCTCTACAAGTAGAACAGTAGGGAAAGAAAAATGTTACAATACCAGTAGTGGTAATTGAACCTAATTTCATCAAGAACTATGATTGCTGCTCCATAGTGGGGATATTTACTCAGATTCCATTTTGTGCTTCCATACTGGATATTAAGAGTAAAAGAGAAATTGTAGCTATGATGGGCTGTTAAGGGCAAGGTATCCAGAAGGCTTAAATCTTTTAGAGATGAAGGTCTAGGTCACTCAACTTGGCAGACAACTCTGACCAGTAGAAGTGCATGCTGAAGATAAAGGAAGTGAAATCTAGAATTCATGGTAAAACAAAGGAATAACATCAGAAAAAATAACACCATCAAGTTCTAATGCTTATCTCATTAACCCTCCTGTTGTATTCTTTTTTTCCTCAAGGAATTACAACTGGGCACCACCATAAAGGATCAGTGATAGGACAGAGTGGACTTTAGGTGAGGCATGAGTGGATATGAGTGGTGCAAGGGTAGGACTGTAGCAAATGTTGTCTTCCTCCTATTCAGACTACTCTGGAGACTGCCTGAAGACAACAGATGACTTCCTTCATTTCTAGACTAAGGACATTTTCTGGTTCCACTTCTAATTCTAGTTTTCTTGCTATTTCCACCATGTCTGCAGTTACTTCCTCCACTTAAGTCTTGAATCCCTCAAAGTCATCCATGAGGGTCAGAATCAACTTCCAAACTCCTTTGAATGTTGACATTTCAACCTCTTCCCATGAATCAATAATGTTTTTAGCAGCATCTAGAATAATTAATCATTTCCAGAAGGTTTTCATTGTCTTTGCTCTGGTCCATCAGAGGAATCATTATCTATGACAGCTGTAGCTTTATGACATGCATTTCTTAAATAATAAGACTTGAAAGTAGAAATTACTCCTTGATCCGTGGGCTGCAAAGTGGATGTTGTGTTAGCAGGCATGAAAAGAACATTAATCTTGTTGTCCATTTCCATCAGAGCTCTTGGTTGACCAGGTGTGTTGTCAATGAGCAGTAATTCTTTGAAAGCAATCTTTTTTTTTTTCTGAGCAGTAGGTGTCAACAGTGGGTTTAAACTATTCAGTAAACCATGTTGTAAACAGATGTGCTGCCATCCAGGCTTTGTCGTTCCATTTAGAGATCACAGGAAGAGTAGATTTAACATAATTCTTAACGGCCCTAGGATTTTCAGAATGGTAAATGAGCATTGGCCTCAACTTAAAGTCACCAGGTGCATCAGCCCCTAACAAGAGTCAGCCTGTTTTTTGAAGCTTTGAAGCCAGGCATTGACTTCTCTCTAGCTATGAAAGTCCTAGATGGCATCTTCTTCCAATATAAAGCTATTTTGTCTACACTGGAAATATGTTGTTTAGTGTAGTCATTTTCATTAATTATCTTACCTAGATCTTCTGGATAACTTGCTGCAGCTTCTACATTTGCACTTGCTGCTTCACCTTGAACTTATGTTATGGAGGTGGCTTCTTTCTTTAAACCTCACGAACCAACCTCTGTTAGCTTCAAACTTTTCTTCTGTAGCTTCCTCACCTCTCTCAACTTTCACAGAATGGAAGAGAGTTAGAGCCTTGCTCTGGATTAGTCTTTGGCTTAAGGGAATGTTGTGGCTGGTTTGACCTTTTATACAGACCACTAAAACTTTCTACATATTACAATAAGGCTGTTCTGCTTTCTTGCCCATCATGTGTTCAATGGAGTGGCACTTTTAATTTCCTTCAAGAACTTTTCCTTTGCATTCACAACTTGTTTAACTGTTTGGTGCAAGAAGCTTAGGTTTCAACCTATCCTGGCTTTCTACATGCTTTCTTCACCAAACTTAATTATTTGTAGCTTCTGATTTAAAGTGAGAGATGTACAAATCTTCTTTTCATTTGAACATCTGGAGGTCATTATAGGGTTATTATTAATTGGTCTAATTTCAATATTTTTGTGTGTCAGGGAATAGGGAGGCCTGAGGAGTGGGAGAGAGACTGGGTAACAGATAGTTTACTGTCTTATATGGGTGCAGTTTCTGGCACCCCAAAATAATTACAATAGTAACATCAAAGGTCACTGATCACAGATCACCATAACAAATATAACAATAATGAAAAATTTATATATTGCAAGAATTACCAAAATATGACACAGAGACACAAAGTGAGCAAATCCTGTTAGAAAAATGGCATCGATAGATATGCTCAATGCAGTGTTACCACAAATCTTCAACTTGTAAAAACCACAGTATCTGTCAAGTGCAATAAAGGGAAGTGCAGTAAAATGAGGTATGCCTGTATCATTTAAAATTAATCAAAATAAAGCAGGAATGGCTATATTAATATCAGGTAAAGTGGACATCAGAGCAAAGAAAATTATTACAGACAAAGAGGGACATTACATAATGATAAAAAGGTCAATATACCAGGGAGCCATAATGATCTGAAATGTGTGTGCAGCAAACAATGAAGGCTCAAAATAGATGCAGCAAAAATTGATAGAACTGAAAGCAGAAATAGACACATCCACAATTACAGATGATGATTTCAACACCCCACTCTCTGCAATTAATAGAACTACTAGAGAGAAAAATCAGCAAGAATATAAAAGAACTCAGCAACATCATCAAATAATAGAATCTTATTGATGTTTAGAGAACAGCCCACTCAACAATAGCAGAATACACATTTGTATATGATTTCTTCCTCCATAATGGTATCGAACTAGAAATCAATAGCAGAAAGGCAAAAGGAAATTTTCCAAAAACTTGGAAATTAACATAACCCTAAACAACACATGGAAATACATTGTATTTCCTAAACACATGTAGGAAAATTCCTACAGAAAAGACAACAGGAGATATCAATGAAATTAAAAATGGGAAAACAATAGAGGAAATAGATGCAACAAAAATTGGTTCTTTTTTTTTTTTATAAAGTTACTTGCCTTTCTTTTTTATTTATTTATTTATTTATGGCTGTGTTGGGTCTTCGTTTCTGTGCGAGGGCTTTCTCTAGTTGCGGCAAGCGGGGGCCACTCTTCATCGCGGTGTGCCACTCTTCATCGCGGTGCGCGGGCTTCTCAATATCACGGCCTCTCTTGTTGCGGAGCACAGGCTCCAGATGCGCAGGCTCAGTAATTGTGGCTCACGGGCCCAGTTGCTTCGCGACATGTGGGATCCTCCCAGACCAGGGCTCGAACCCGTGTCCCCTGCATTAGCAGGCAGATTCTCAACCATTAGCAGGCAGATTCTCAACCACTGCGCCACCAGGGAAGCCCCAAAAATTGGTTCTTAAAAAGTAATTGACAAACCTCTAACAACAAATGGCACATGAAAGGATATGCAACATCAGTAATCATCAGGGAAATGCAAATCAAAATCACAATGAGATATCACCTCATACCCATCAGAATGTCGATTATCAAAAAGACAGGAAACGTATTGGTGAAGATGTGGAGAAAAGGAAATCCTTGTGCACTGTTGGTGCAAATGTAAATTGGTGCAGCCACTATGGAAAACAGTATGGATGTTCCTCAAAATATTAAAACTAGAACCACCTATGATGCAGCAATTCCACTTCTAGGTATTTACCTGAAGAAAACAAAACCACTAAATCAAAAAGAAATATGCATTCCAAAGTTCAATGCAGCATTGTTTACAACAGCCAAGGTATGTAAACAACCTACGTGTCCTTTAACAGATGAATGGATTAAGAAAGTGTGATACACACACACAATAGAATATTACTCAGCTATTAAAAAGAATGAGATCTTGGGCTTCCCTGGTGGCGCAGTGGTTGAGAGTCCGCCTGCCAATGCAGGGGACACGGGTTCGGGCCCTGGTCTGGGAGGATCCCACATGCCGCGGAGCGACTGGGCCCGTGAGCCACAGTTGCTGAGCCTGCGCGTCTGGAGCCTGTGCTCCACAACAAGAGAGGCCGCGATAGTGAGAGGCCTGCGCACCGTGATGAAGAGTGGCCCCCGCTTGCCACAACTGGAGAAATCCCTCGCACAGAAACGAAGACCCAACACAGCCATAAATAAACAAATAAATAAATAAAATTAAAAAAAAAAAAAGTGTTCCCTCAACCTGGATTACCTTCTGCCCCTCTGCATGTGGTCAATGCCTACTCATCTTTAAAAAAAAAAAAAAAAAGAATGAGATCTTGCCATTTGCAACAACATAGTTTGAACTTGAGGGTATTATGCTAAGTGAAATAAGTCAGACAGAAACAAGAACCATATGATCTCACTTATATGTGGAATCCAAAAACAAAACAAAACAATAAGCTCATAAATAAGAAAAACAAATTGGTGGTTGCCAGAGGTCAGGAAGTAGGTGGGTGGGTGAAATGGGTGAAGGGGATCAAAAGATACAAACTTCCAGTTATAAAATAAATAAATCATTGGGATGTAATGTACAGCATGGCAACTATAGTTAATAATACTGTATCACATATTTGAAAATTGCTATAAGAGTAAATCTTAAAAGTTGTCAGTACAAGGAAAAAAATCTATAACTATGTACAGTAACAGATGTTAACTAGACTTATTGTGATAACTGTGCAATATATACAAATATTGAATCATTATGTTGTACATCTGAAACTATTATAGTGTCGTATGTTTCTACCTCAATAAAAAAGTCACCACATTTTTCTCTAATTTATTATTAAAATATTTTCATAAAAAATCACTGCACATTTGATATTGCTTATATGTGGAATTTAAAAAATAATACAAACAAATCTATGTACAAAACAGAAACAGACTCACAGACAGAGAAAAAAAACTTATGGTTACCAAAGGGGAGAGGGAGGCAGGGAGGGACAGATTAGGAGTATGGGATTAACAAACTACTATACATAAAATAGATAAATGACAAGAATTTACTGGATAGCACAGGGAATTATATTCAATACCTTCTAATAACCTATAATGGAATAAAATCTGAAAAAATGTAACTGAATCACTTTACTGCACACCTGAAGCTAACACAATATTTTAAGTCAGCTATACTTCAAGTTTTAAAAAATGCACTGCACGTCTGTACTCACTTTCTATTATTATTCTGCCTAATTTCTGAACAGACAACATAATTAAGCAGAAAAAATAATAACAAGGGAATGCTACAAACAACATTATTTTCATAAATTTGACAACGTTGAATTCTTTGTAAACCACAAACTTCCAAATTCCACAAAGGTAAAATAGTCAACACAAATAACCTTGTAACCACTACTAAAATTGAAATTGTAATTTAAATTTTCTCAGAAAAGATATTTCTAGGCTGAGATGATTTCACTGGTGAATTCTATCAAACATTTAAAAAAGAATTATCATCTATTATACACAATCTCTTCTAGAAAATGAAAGAGAAAGGACTACTTCCCAACATATTTATGAGGCTACTGTTACCTTGATTGCAAAATTAGACAAATACAGTACAAAAGGGAAAACTATAGACTGATATTCCAAAATTAATAACATATTAACCTTTATAATTATTCTAAAGGCAATGAAATACCTAAATATATATATATATATATATATATATATATATATATATATATAACCTGTATACTGAAAAAGATATATACTGATGAAAAAAATCAAAGAAGCCCTAAATAAATTGAGAGACATACCATGTTCATGTATTGGAAAACTCAACATTGTAAAGATGCCAATTCTACCCATATTTATCTCTGCATTTATGCAATTCCTATCACAATCTCAGAATGTTT
Organism: Balaenoptera acutorostrata; assembly: GCF_949987535.1. Classification (NCBI taxonomy): domain Eukaryota; kingdom Metazoa; phylum Chordata; class Mammalia; order Artiodactyla; family Balaenopteridae; genus Balaenoptera; species Balaenoptera acutorostrata. Next base: position 82,990,050 of record NC_080085.1, read on the forward strand.
TTCTATGGTTGTAGACAACCTTATTATAATATTTTTATGGAAGACTCTAGACTTGCTAAAACGATCTTGACAAGGAAGAAAAAAGTGGGCAAAAACATTCAACTTGATATTAAGTTCTATTATATAACTGTAATAACCGAAATAATGTGGTATAATGGAGAGATAGATGCATAGATAAATGGAACAGAATAGAATATCCAGAAGTAGATCCACCCAAGTATGCTCAACCCAACCTCCTTTTAAAAAAATGGTGCAAGAGCAGTTCCATGGAAGAAGGGTAGCCTTGTAAACCAATGGTACGGAGAAACTGGACATCACTAGCGAAAAAAATGAATATCTACCTAAGCCTCACATCCTATACAAGATTAAGTCAAAATGGATCATGAACTTAAATAAAAAAACTATAAAACTTTTAGGAAAAGAAGTATGAGAAAAATATTCAGGATTTAAGGATAGAAAGGGATTCTTAGAATTGACACCAAAAGTACAATCCATAAAAAGAAAAATTTATAAACTGGATCTCATAAAAATTAAAAACTGACATGTCTTCTAAGTGAGTATAATGATTGCAAATAAGCACATTAAAAGATGGTAAAAATCATTAGTCATTAGGGAAATGCAGATAAAACCACAATTAGATATCATGACACACTGATAAGAATGGCCAAAATTTTTAAAAATAGTGTCAATAAATTAAAGAGAAAAGACATGTCTCCCTTAAAGAAGAATTCCAAATATCTTATGTTGATACTCTGCCCTATATGTATTCATAAGAACATCTTAAACATACTTATGAAATTGCTGTTGGAAACCCAATGGTGAGTCACTAAAACAATTGAGTTTGTTGTGACCATCGTTTTTTTTAATGAAATTGACTAGAATAGAAAATATCAGAGTGCATTGTTCATAGCAAGAGTAAGAATTGCTTGGTAAAATTTTTGTTTCTTTTTTGCAAATGTGTATGTATATGGCTTGAAATGTGAAATGCATTTTTCACTGAGAGTTTTAGTCAACTGAGTTTGAAAGCCAGTTCTTTGAAGATGTTCTTCTATCAGAGGATAGATATAGAACCAAATGATGAGTAGACATCATGCTCTGAAATCACATAAAGCTACCAAGAGAGATATCAAGTTAGCAGTTGATATCAGGATTCTTATTTTAGTGCTGTTCATTGCAGGAATTGTCTGGAAATCGCTGATGAATATATAGAGCTCATCTGTAGTGAGCTCAACACTCACTCATCAAGTTTCACTCATCATCCAAACTTGCTGGTGACTGCATTTTTCCCATCTTTTATTTCTAGATATCTGGAAAGAATTATGTCAACAAACATTTACTGAAACACCTCTCATGATTACTCAGAGCAATTTTGGCACCATAATCCTGGCATCTCCATTTATTCTTCCCAAGAAATATGAGACTGCTCAGAAAAGGTAAACATATATATGTGAAAATATTTAAATCAGGTTGAACCTTAGGAGCCCAATGTTGAAGAGAAAAACCTATGCTGGGGGATTAAAATATCAACTTCAATTAGTCCTGTGACCTTCATATTTGATTTATGATCATCTTTAGAAGCAGAATTGAAGAACTGTATATCTTAAATTTCATGTTCAGTAGAAGTCATAGTTAAAAATGGTAGAGTCATTCATGTCAGTCTCTGATAACTTATAAAATTCTTTAGTGTGAGAAAGCTAGAAAGCATCATAGATAGGGAACTTTTCTATTTTTTTAGAGGAACAGGGACAGTATTTCCAGGAAGCCAGTGTTCCCAAGCACATAATGAGGAGTTTTGCAGACAGTAAAGACCTAATTTCACAATTGAGAATCAGAAGTTAGTAATCACCAGATTAGAGTATGCAGACGTAAAATAGAGATGTTTTTAGTATGAATAGGATAAACTAAGTGATAAAATTTGGAGAAAGAAAATGAAGGAAAGTCCAAAGAAGATATACAGAGAGCAAATAAGCATATGAAAAGATGTTCCACATCATATGTCATTAAGGGATTGCAAGTTAAAACAACAGTGAGATGCCACTACATACCAATTAGAATGGCCAAAAATCCAGAACACTGAAAACCCCAAATGCTAGTTAGGGTGGGGAGCAACAGGAACTCTCATTTGTTGCTGGTGGGAATGCAAAAAGACATAGCCACTTTGGAAGTCAGTTGGGCAGTTTCTTACAAAACTAAACATGTTCTTACCATATGATCCAGCAATTTCACTCCTTGGTATTTACCAAATTAGTTGTAAACTTATGTCCACACAAAAACCTGCACATGGATGCTTACAGGAGCTTTATTTGTAATTGCCAAAACCTGGAAATAACCAAAATGTCCTTCAGTAGGTAAATGGATAAATAAACTGTGGTTCATCCAGAAAATATTTTCCAGCACTAAGAAGAAATGAGCTATCAAGCCATGAAAAGATAGGGAAGAGCCTTGAGAGCATATTACTAAGTGAAATAAACCAATCTGAAAAGGCTACTTACTCCGTTTCTAACTCTATGACATTCTGGACAAGGCAAAACTGTGGAGACAATAAAAAGGTCAGTCGTGGCAGGGGTTGGGGGGCAGGGAGTGATGAAATAGGTAGAGCATATTTTTAAGGCTGTGAAATCATTCTTTATGACAGTGGTGGATCCATGTCATTATTTATTTTTCCAAACCCATAGAATGTACAACACTAAGAGTGAACCCTAATATAAATTATGGACTTTGAGTGATAATGATGTTTATCAATTGTTCCAATTGTATCACTCTGGTGCAGGATGTTGATAGTGGAGGAAGCTGTGCATGTGTAGGGACAGGAGTTATATGGGAACTCTAGGTATATTCTGCCTAATTCTTCTGTTAACCTAAAATGGCTCTAAAAAATAAAATCTATTTAAAGGGAAAAAAGAGAGGGAAATGAGAGATATTATTAAATATTGCATATATAGTATCATTGAATGCATTGAATATCACTGAATAGATATATATTCAAACTTAGAATCCAATGAAGGTATTACAATAAAAACATACTTTGGAGTATACTTTGTGCTCAGATACTTTGTTTGCAAAACAATATACAGGCTACAGGGTACAATGGAGTTGATGCATGGTTCAGTAAGGGCTTGTTGGACAAAATTTGCCAGAGTTCTAAAGAAAGTGCATTTATAATGATTTGTAGTAGGAGCAGTAACTTCCTCATAGTGTAATAAATTAAATTTTGAGTTAATTATAGAAGAAACCTGTAAATCCCCATGAAACACACTTAGAGCCCAGAAGATTAAGAAACAGACAAATGAGAATATGATCTCATTATCCCTGGTTACAGAGTTATCGTAAGTACCAACTGCTTAGTGATGAGCAATTAGATATAAAAACTAAACACATTCCTGTACCATATATCTGCAATTTGCAGTTTATGCTTAATTAAACTGCTTAGAAATTTTGTTTTTATGTTGATCCACCCTGTGGTCATGTTATACCCCAAAATACCTATACACTTTAAATCTTAACTAAAGAAAACAATCAAGTATTAGCAAAAATCAGAAATACTTGAATATGGTGAATTCTATAAATTGTCTGATTAATGGATTAATGTGGGGACAGACTGCCTACCTGTCTTCTGGCCTACTGATGAGGTAGGTGAGTGGAGGCTATAAAACTGGTGTCCTGAATGTAGGCATTTAAATCTACAGCACTTACTTCAACATGGATTAATGTTTTGCTTAGAAATCTTAGCATATCACGAGATAGTGCTAAAGATGTTAGAAAAAATGCAGTACTTTTAAAAAAAATATGAATTCCAGCTTTCAGTAAGAGATACACAATGCTTTCAATGGTGTTTTAAGATGTTTCAGTTATTTCCAAACAAGAGACTGCAAGGAGCATAAATTAAGGTCAACCATCATACTGCAACAAAACACATATCGATGAATCGCCAAATATTTACCATGAAATCAAATGTTTATTCAATTATCGTAACTATAACAAGTAAGAGTAGGTGCCGTTATGCCTGAGCCTAAATCCTTTTTTATCTCGGAAAAGGTAAAATTAAATTCAGTTTAACAACCATCATGTATTCTGGTTCCTAGGGAGTATAATGCAAAAGCTGTGAGGGGAATACAAAGATGGATAAAACATAGTCCCCATATTTCATCAAAAATATCACAATGCAGTGGAGTTGGCAAATGACACTCATTCTCAGTAGCTCTAGGAGAAGGTCTAATGTCTTCTTATTTGGAGGAAGGAGTGTTGCTTCTCTTTGGTGTACTGGCAAATAACTTCAAATGTATCATCCTGGAAATAACTCTCAAAGCTATTGGAAGTATATTTTTGGCCTATGTAAGGAGAACCTATTTTAAACTATAGCATGTATATTAGTGATACCTACGCTTTGAATACTGTACTATTCTTGAATGTAGCAATAATTTCCTGGTACACCATTGTCCTTTGCCCTCTTATTGCCTCATGGCATCCAACACATAAACACTTACATTAGCCTGTCAGAAATCCAGAAATAGCAAAATTAAAACCACCAAATCAATAAATAGTATTTAGTAAGAGTTTATTGTGCATATAAGAACAGCTCACCAATCAGTAGCATTCAAATTTAAAACTGATATGAAGCTCAGGAACATCATGTTACAGAATGGTGTATAAAGTGAAAGTGAGGAAGTTGTTAAATCTTTACAATGATTGGTTATTACAATGAGGGATTCCAGACAGCAGGGAATTGGTTAAAAATCATTATACCATTTCTAGAAAGATGATTTAGGTTTCTTTTATGATTATCAGAGGCATTTATAAGAAAGAGCCTAAGTTTCACTTATGTTCATGAAATAAGCTACCTTTAATTTTGCCTGTGTGGCTTAAATTGTTTTATCTGCTCAGGAAATTTTCAAGTCTGGTCTTCATTTTGTATTTAATTTTAACAAGCTCAAACGATTCAATTTTGCTTTATCTTTGACATTAAGTCATTTTTTGGTTTGAGAATTTTCAAAACTTGTTTTTTAAGAAAAAGTTTGCATGTTCGGAGGTAACATAATTATCACCTTTAGCAAGAATATAACTTAGGAATATAAATATAACTTCTGGAATGATGGAGTTAGGAACTAGGTAGACTCTCTCCCTAGGAAACCTACAATCTAACTGGTAAAAATTGTAGAAAACAGTCATTTAAATTCTCTGGAAACTGCGCTAAGGGCATATAGCAAGTGGAGAAACATTCCTTCAAGAAAATTTACTAAATCTCAGTAAGAAAAACATGAATCTCTGACATTTGAGCCATGACTTCCTGCTCCATTACTCATCACCCCTGTCTAGCTACCAGGTGTTTAGGTGATCTATTAGTACAAGAAGTCAAATTGAAAGTAACAATCCAGCTTTTATTCACTTACCATGATAGTGCAGACAAGAGGCAAAGGAAAAAAGTGCTGGCTCCTTACTGTTCCATTTTTCCCCAGGGAAGCACACAGGTGAGCATCAGTCAGATGGCATGCGGTGCAGTTAGGGGGAATCATCTCACTGCCAAGGAGCCCAGAACAAAATGTTCCTACTGCTTTATGGACCTTGAGAACTAGGACTCAGGAGAGGGGGAAAGTCTAGGAGTGAGTCAGATATTAAATATACTGTCAGTGAAAGAAAAAGTATTTTAGTCAAAGATCCCTTATAAGGAGGTCTTAGCAGAGGTGCCTCAGTGGAGGCCCCCAGATGTGAAATCTTCTGAATGGAGGTACCTTGGCTGGGAAGGCAGATATGTATATGAGCATGGCTGGCCCAGGGGTTACCTTAGTCTTTGACTGCAACTCTCTCCAGAGACTGTAATGTGCTGACTGTGTACCACGTTTGGGGTGGGGAGGGTGGCTTTCCCCCATGTGGTCTGCCAAGCAAAGCCTTTGCAATTGCCTGTAGTTGGGTCTGAAAGATTACACATTGAATTTTCATATGCAGCTGGACTCCTCAACCCCCAGCGCTGTATTTGAGCTAAGACCCTACTCTGAGCATGTGCAGTCAAGAAGACAGGCTCTCTCTCCCTTCTACTTCCAGTCTGTAGTGACAGTTCAACCCTGAGAGAGGCAAGCTGTAAGCATTTTTCATTCCCTGTCCCCCAGCCCCATATTGCAGAAACTCTACAGCAAGCTGAGAATATTGTGGGCATCTATCCCAGATTGCTTATAGGGTGAAGGTTCTATGCCAGAAGGGCAAGCCAAGAAGATGAGGAGTTGCCATCCACTCCCCACCATGCTTACTTGTAGAACTGGGTTATGACTCCTGGAACTGAGGGCCCCAATCTTCATTCCTGTGCAAGGAGCTCTAAGTCTCTGCCAGAGGTGATAGACCTTATTTGGAACATTGAGAACTCCATTCCTAAGGGCAGTGTTTGAGAATATAAATTGGTACAACCACTATGGAGAACAGTATAGAGGTTCCTTAAAAAACTAAAAATAGAGCTACGATATGATCCAGCAATCCTACTCCTGGGCATATACCTGGAGAAAACCATAATTCAAAAGGATACATGCACCCCAATGTTCATTGCAGCACTATTTACAATAGCCAGGACATGGAAGCAACCTAAATGTCCATCAGCAGAGGAATGGATAAAGAAGTGGTACATATATACAATAGAATATTACTCAGCCATAAAAAGTAATGAAATTGTGTCATTTGCAGAGACGTGGACGGACCTAGAGACCGTCATACTAAGTGAAGTAAGTCAGAGAGAGAAAGGCAAATATCATATGATATCACTCATATGTGGAATCTATTTAAAAAAAAGAAAAGAAACAAATGAACTTATTTACAAAACAGAAACATAATTACAGATATCGAAAGCAAACTTATGGTTACCAAAGGGAAAACGTGGGGGGAGGGATAAATCAGAAGCTTGGGATGAACACACACACACTACTCTATATAAGATAGATTACCAACAAGGACTTACTGTATAGCACAGGGAACACTACTCAATCTTCTGTGATAACCTATATGAGAAAAGAATCTAAAAAAGAAAAAATATATGTATATGTATAACTGAATCACTTTGCTGTACACCTGAAACTAACACAACATTGTAAATCAAATATACTCCAACATTTTTTTTAATTAAAAAAAATAAAACAGGGGCTTCCCTGATGGTGCAGTGGTTGAGAGTCTGCCTGCCAATGCAGGGGACACGGGTTCGAGCCCTGGTCTGTGAAGATCCCACATGCCGCGGAGCAACTGGGCCCGTGAGCCACAACTACTGAGCCTGCGCGTCTGGAGTCTGTGCTCCGCAACAAGAGAGGCCGCAATAGTGAGAGGCCCGCGCACCGCGATGAAGAGTGGCCCCTGCTTGCCGCAGCTGGAGGAAGCCCTCGCACAGAGACGGAGACCCAACACAGCCAAAAATAAAATAAATAAATAAATAAATAAATAAATAAATAAATAAATAAATTTATTAAAAATAAAATAAAATAAAATAAAACGGGAGATTTTGGTGGAGAATCATCATTACCATGGAGGTTTGTAACTCCATTATATGAGCAAAATCATAGAGCAACCAGAACTTCAGTATTTAACACTCACTCTATTACTCACTTTATTTGGGGAAATAAATTGTATGATAACCTTAAGGCTAATAAGTGTTTTATATACAAGTTTCTGTCTTGTCTATTCTTACATTTTAGTATAAAGCTAGACATTACAGGTTCATTGCAGAAACCTGGGTAGAATGGAAACATCAAGACCTTGAACTTCCCTTAGCACAAGGTTAATGCAGTCACGTGAGATATGGAGTCAGCCATACATATTAAGAGGATGATAGAAGATTAGAGGTGATAGTCCTACAGAAAAATTAACCTTGGGGTCTGTAGTGAAACTTACATTCATAAAACCTAATAGTTGAAAGTTAGAACTGCTGGGCTTTATATTAAGACCAATGAAAGTAAAACGTTTCAACAGTAATAAATATAGTCATTGACTAATGCATTTAAAATTCAACATTATGCCAATATCAAGCAAAATTGTTCATGAAGATAACTTTGGCAGAGTTTTCTTAAAAATCTGGCTATAATAGCATGGCTTTGTCATATATAATTTAATATTATTCCAGGCAATCCTAATTATATATAAAGTGGGTGGACTGATAAGTATTTGATTTATTTGAGACCATTCCAGCTGGCATTAAAAAAACAAAAAACAAAAAAAACCCTTCTATAATGTAAAAAGTCTTTGTGCAAATACAGTGATTTAACTTTGAAGCAGTTTAAACAGGGTTTCTTTAGCTGCAGGACTTCTTAGTGTGTTAACATGCTAATATTATACATTATGAATCCCCAAGAGAAGGGTTTAATAAGCACCATTTCCCATTTAACAAAACCGCACTTTGCTCTTTTATTCCTTTGTCCTGCATAGTAATATAATATTGTCAGTTACAATTAAAAACTAAATCTCATACACGTATTTCTAATCCAAAATTGGCAAAACTGTGACAAAACCTAATTTCAAGAAGCAATGAATATATATGAACAAATAATTATAAACTGTTACCAGGTTGGCATGCATTGTGTCAAATGGCTTCAACTGAGGAGGTCAATGGAAGACCTGGACCAGCCATCTCGGTCCTTGTGATAGCAAGCAAAGAATTGTAGACTATCACTTCAGGCTTAAGTGCAAAGCAAAGTTTATTAAAGCATTGTTACACTCTCAGAGGGAGAGCGGGCTGTTTCTGTGAAGTGAAACCAGCACTCCTGTACAGGCTTAAGGGTGTTTATAAGGAGCGTTCTGTGAGGAGGCTGGGCACGATCATGGGTGAGTGACAGGGGAACATTATTTGATTGACAGTCCTGAGCTATATAACAAGTTCATTATTGAGCGTGCCCTTACCCTTGATTTGATAAGAAAAGCCCAAGGTGGGGGGGGGCAAAATCTCATGCAGATTTTATTATAATGATGGTATAATGAGTTTGGGTTTACTATAGGTTATATGCCTGTCTGGTCTGGGCATGTGCAGCCCGGGGAAGTTCCCTCATGTTACTGTGCTCCCTCTTTTTTTTTTAAACATCTTTATTGAAGTATAATTGCTTTACAATGGTGTGTTAGTTTCTGCTTTATAACAAAGTGAATCAGTTATACATATACATATGTTCCCATATCTCTTCCCTCTTGCATCTCCCTCCCTCTCACCCTCCCTATCCCACCCCCTAGGTGGTCACAAAGCACCGTGTGCTCCCTCTTTATCAGGATAAATTGCCCACCACAAGACCGTAGTTTCACCCGTTCTGGGTGGGGTCAGGGGAGGGTCCCCAGATGGTTCTTTCTCTATCTGGCCCAATCTCACTTAAAAACCTCTTACTCAATCAGTCATTACAATGATGTTTTAAAGATCTGGATTTTTATAAGACGCATAAAATGCATGCATATATCTCATCAAGCCTTAGAGGAGGTGTTAAGCTTTGTGTTGGGGCCCATTTTTCCTACTTAGCCATTCATTGGGAAGCTTTGTGTTGGGGCCCATTTTTCCTACTTAGCCATTCATTGGGACAGTGCAATTGGGCGCTTGGTTATCCTGACAGATGGGCAAAACATAGCAATAAGGAATTTAGGAGAACAAACTTGTAACTGAGTAGGACCCCATGGGGGTCTTCCCAGGACAGGTCTTCCCCCATATTCTCTGCTTTGGCTCCTCTCTGAGTACCTAGATAATAGTATTTGATGCACATTTCTTGAGTTTTGCGGATGTAGACCTCCCCCGTCTCCAACAAATGGAAGATGTTAACTACTTGACAACCATGAGCACATAGCCCCAGGCCTCCTGGACCCTAAGGACTGATAATGTTAACCCCGTGACACTACCCTGCCACCTCACCATCAGCCAATCAGAGAATTGTGCACAAGCTGATCACATACCCTGTGATGTCCCCTCCCTCGCCTGGCTTTTAAAAATGCTTTGCTTAAACCCTTGGGGGATCTCGGGGCTTTTAAGGGCATGAACCACCTCATCTCCTTTCATGGCTTTGCAATAAACCTTTTTCTGCTCCAAACTCCGACATTTCACTTTGTTCGGCCTCACTGTGTATTGGGCATACGAACTTGGGTTAACAGACTATGCTTAGAAATCCAGTCAGGTTAGCAGTTGAAATCAGAAAAGGTTGTCAATCTTTCAGACTCTAAATTGTTTCAAATCATTACCCTGGATGACCATGACTGCCCTGAATACTGACTTTCTTCAGCAGAGCTGCTAGTATAACCTAACTGACCATAGAAAGGATATGCTTCCTTACACTTTTAAGCATTTCTTTTATCTTTTTTTCAGCCATCCTACTTCATCCTGACTTTGAATAGCTGTCTGAGGTTCATTCACTATCTTGTAATGTACCCATTGGAAGGGGTACTGACTCAATGTTAGTAGGTTGTCTGAGGTTGTTTTGTTTCTTTTGTTTGTTTTATTAAATTTTTTTAAGCCTCAGGCTCTAAAGCCTCCTCCTTGATGATCAGGTCCTATTTGTTAAGATTAAGGAGGACTCATATGTAATATGGATCAGATTGCTCCTGAGGGTTAGTGGAGCCTATTTGTAAATCTATGGTCAAACAAGAAAGAAGTCATGAAACCGTGTACAAGCCCCTGTGTCCTTGTCATGTTGCAGCAAAAATAGAAATGAAGTTTTTTGCTTTTCTGACAAACAAGGAAAATAAAGGAACCATGGGCAGGCTATAGAAACAACATAAACTGGCCTGAAAGAGTTAATCAATCCTACTTTTATTTTAACTGTTACTAATCTGTAGTGTCTGTAACTAGATTTGTCCTTCACAAAGCTAACCTCTAACACTCTCTGACACTATGTGAATCACGTCCTGCACCTATCACTCCCTAACTCTGTGAATTACATCCTGCCCCTAACATTCTCTGATCCCGTGTGAATTATATCCTTCACCTCGTGTTTACACTCCCTGCACTCCCTTGTAGCAAATAACCCCTTATAGCATTATGCATTCAGAAAGTAGGTTGTGGACCGATAACCCAGAGATGAACAGACCCACTTACTGGGCAGCCAGACCCAATTACCAGGCTGCCTGATGCCAGCTGTGACCATTTTAAATTTTTGCAAAAGAAAGCAGAATACAAGGCCATCACTGCTTTGATCCTTATCACCTATCCCAGACAGCAGACTATAAGACCTCTCCTAATTCCCCAGAGAGGGGGGCACAGTTCTTGAGGCACTAGCCTGTTGTGTTCCCTGTTTGCCTAGCAAAGAATAAAGCTTCTCTATTTCTTTTCCTCCAAAACTCTGTCTCCGTATTTCTGTTTGGCGTCTGTGCACAGAGAGCCAAGATTTTTGGCATCAATCAGAAAACAGGACTATATACTTTTTTGTTCTTGGTGATAATGCAAAATTGCAGCCAACCACTGTCTTTCTTATATATTTATTTTTAAAAAGCAGAAGAAAAGGTCAAACCCATGTAAGTAAATGTTTTAATTAAGATTGTGAGTTTTCTTAAAGGGCTGATATACATGAATTTATTCTAATTTCTCCTTGAAAATATAATAAAATCATTATTCTTTCCCCTGCATTTATATGTGTGCATTTTTACTGTACTTGTGTGTATTATCTACTCTGTCCTTCACTCTAAATTAAACCATAAAAATTTGACTTCATAAAAATATCTATTCAGTCCTACCACAGAAATTTAAATGGGAGAAAACCCCCATAAACTGTGATTTCTCATCCACTGGCATGTCATTACAAAAGTAGATGTTTAGAATACCCAGTCTTTTGAAATGCATTGATAGATCTCTAACAGTTTTGTTGTCATATGAACTTCACTTTCAGCTCTAACGTATTGAATTCTTTCAAGTTGTAATATGAAGCCATTCTTTCATTCTGTACTGCCATTTAGTTTTCTTTGTAAGTTCCTTGAATATAAGTTATATGACTAAAGCATTAATTTATTTGGTGTAACAATGACACCAATTTTAAGTGGAGCTATGCATTTGATTTACAAGAAGTTGCTAATGTGTTCAAGCCAATTAAGCATCCAAATATAAAAAGCAATTATTAGGTAAAATGATTTTTTTTAAGAAGCACCTTTCAACAGTTTCATGATGTTTGACAGAAGGATGAACAAATTGTTGGTTAAAAAGTCATGAAGCTGCAGTCATCTGAAATGAAACTAATTATAAGATGTGTTACTTTAGAAGGAATTATTTTGTCAAATTACACTTAACAACACTGTTTTTTTTAAAAAAATGATTTGCTCAAGTCTTAAAATGTAAGCAAATTTCTAGCTAATATGGCAACTAAAACATGCCCTTATTAAACACTACAATGAAGGTACAAAAAGTTTAAATTCACAAGGACAAAGAGAATAGAAAAGGAGGTAACAGGCAACAGCATTTTAGAAGTGTTGACAGAATTTTGGTGGATGGAATTTAACTAGATAAATGGTAACTGACTCACTCAAAGGGTGTGGAAAGCTGAGACCTAAGGGCTACAGGAGAGAAAGTGACCAGAAACACACAAAGCTGTGCCTTGTTGACCAATAATGCTGCTCTCTAAGAGAAGCTTTTTCCATATATTGCCTCTTTCTTTAGTGTATTTAGCCAAAAACCCATGTTCACAAAATCATAAATATCATTATTTCAGAATTAAAAGTATTTTTATTATTCAACTCAATGAGAAACCTTGCCTACTGAAAACAATCTTCTTTAATTCTGTATTTCCTCCAGCTACCACCCTCTTTCCCACGTATTCACAAGCAAAGTCTCCCCCACTCCTCAACTGAATATAATTTGATTTCTTCCCTTACCATTCAAGTTAAATTTCTCTTCCTGAGGTCACTAGTGACTGTGTCTCTAATTCTAATAAACATTTCTCAATCTTCATCTTGCTTGACTTTTTTTTTTAACATTGAAAAGAAATCTAAGAAGACACAAATAAATGAAAAGATATCTCATATTCATGGATTGAAGAATCAATTCTTTTAAAATGTGCATATTACCCAAAGCCATCTATAGGTTCAATGCAATCTTTATCAAGATTCCAATGGAATTTTTTACAGAAGTAGAAAAAAATCCTTAAAATTTATTTGGAACCACAGAAAAACCCTGAATAGCCAAAGCAATCCTGAAGGAGAAGAACAAAGCTGGAGGCATCACACTTCCTTATTTCAAAATATATTCCAAAACTGTAATAATGAAAACAGGACAGTGCTGTATAAAAACTGATATATAGAACAATGGAACAAACTTGAGAGCCCAGAAACATACATACAGTCAACTAATATTTAGCAAGGGAGATAAAAATACTCCATGGAGAAAAAAACAGTCTCTTCAATAAACAGTGTTGGGAAAACTGGATATTCACATGCAAAAGAATGAAACTAGACCTCTTACACCACAAAAATTAACTCAAAATGGATCAAAGACTTAAATATAAAACCTGAAACTATAAAACTCTTAGAAGAAAGTATAAGGAGAAAGCTCCTTGACATTGTTCTTGGCAACAATTTTTTGGACATGACACAAGCAACAAAAACAAAAATCAACAAGTGAGACTATATCAAATTAAAAAGCTTCTGCAGAGCAAAAGAAAGAATAAACAAAATGTAAAGACAACCTACAAAATGAGAGAAAGTATTTTCAAACCACATATCTAATAAGGGATTAGTATCCATATATATAAGAAACTCATACAACTCAATAGCCAAACACACACACACACACACACACACACACACAGAAACCTAAGAACAAAAAATAAACAAGCAAACAAACAAAACAAATAATCCAATTAAAAATGGATAAAATACTGGGACTTCCCTGGCTGTCCAGTGGTTAGGACTCCATGCATCCACTGCAGGGGACGAGGGTTCAATTCTTGATTGGGGAACTAAGATCCCACATGCCATACAGTGCAGCCAAGAAAACAAAATAAAATGACAAAGGATCTGGATAGAATCTTTTCCAAAGAAAATATTCAAATAGCCAATAGGTATATTAAAAAGTGCTCAAAATCACTAACCATGAGTGAAATGTAAATCAAAACTGCAATACACAATAAGATACAAACTCACAACTGTTAGGATGCCTATTGTCAAAATGACAAGAGAAAACAAGTGCTGGAGAGGATGTGGTGAAAAGTAACCCCTTGTGCATTGTTGGTGGGAATGTAAATTAATACAGCCACTATGGAAAACAGTATGGTGGTCCTCAAAAAATTAAAAATAGAACTGCTATATGATCTAGTAATTCCACTTCTGGGCATATGAGGGAATTCCACTTCTGGGCACATGAAGGAAATCAAATGACTATCTTGAAGAGATATTTGCACCCCTATGTTCATTGCAGCATTATTTGTAATAGTCAAGACATGAAAACAACCTGTGTTTATTGGGGAATGAATGGATAAGGAAAAAGTGACTATATATATCATATATATATGATATACATAGATATCTGTCTATATATATCTATATATTTATCTATATATTTATTCAGCCAAATAAAAAGAAGGAAATCTTTTATTTGCAACAACATGGGTGAACCATGAGGGCATTATACTGAGTGAATTAAGTCAGATAAAGACAAATACTGTATGAGCTCACTTATATGCAGGATCTTAAAAAACCAAACTCATAGAAACAGAGAACATATGAGATGGTTGCCAGAGGCTGAGGTGTAAGAGAAAGGTACAAGCATCCTGTTATAAGATAAATAAATTCTGGGTATGTAATATACAGCATATTGACTATAGCTAACAATACTGTGCTGTATATTTGTAAGTTGATAAGAGAGTACATCTTAAAAATTCTCCTGACAAGAAAAAACATCTACAATGTGTGAGATGATGGATATTAAACTAAAATTATTCTGGTAAACATTTCACAATATACACATATATCAAATTATTGTGTTTACTTCTTAAACTTATAAAATGTTATATGTTAATTACATCTCAGTAAAACTAGAAAAAATGTGCCATTAAACTAGCACCTAATAACAACACCAAAATTCTAGGTATACATTTTTAAAATTATGCGCAAAGTGCGTATGGTGAAATCTACAAAACACAGATGAAAGAAATTCAAAAATTTACATAAATTTAAAGATGTAACGTTTTGATGGAAAGAAAAACTCAATATTATTAAGATGTCAATTCTCCCTAAAGTGACCTCTAGATGTTATGCAATCCCAATCAAATTCCAAGCAGAAAATTTAGTTGAAATCAACTTTGATTCAAAAATAATATGGAAAGGCAGAGAAAGCAGAATGGCCAAGTCAATTAAAAAAAAAATGTTTGAGGGCTCTTACTACCTGATTTTAGGCAATATAAAGCTACAGTAATCAAGACAATGTGGTATTGACAAAATGATTGACACATATATCAGTGGAACAGAACAGAAACCCAAGAAATAAACCCACACGTGTATGTATTGAAAAGATGCAAAAGCAATTCAATCAACAAAGGTTAGTATTTTCACTAAAAGGCAATGGAACAATTAAATATGCCTATTCAAAAACAATGCAAGTAAAGCTAGACCCACACCTCACATTATATACAAAAGTTACCACAAATATTGATCCTAGTTACAAAACATGTTGGAAAAAAAAAAACACACAAGCAAAAACATTTGAGGCCCTGAATTAGCAAAAATTTCTTAGTTACAACAGCAAACACACGATCCATTAAAGAAGATATGTTAAATTGTCTTTGATCAATATTAAAACTTCTGCTTTTCACTTATGCAAAAGAAAAGTGAAAAAGAGAATATTTACAATTCACATATTAGACATAGAATGAATTAGCAGAACAGAAAAGAACTCAACATAAACATATAATAATAATTTTTTGAAAAGCCAATAAAAAGTTGGTAAAAATTTGGATAGAGGGCTTCCCTGGTGGCGCAGTGGTTGGGAGTCTGCCTGCCAATGCAGGGGACACGGGTTCGGGCCCTGGTCTGGGAGGATCCCACATGCTGCAGAGCAACTGGGCCCGTGAGCCACAATTGCTGAGCCTGCGCGTCTGGAGCCTGTGCTCCACAACAGGAGAGGCCGCGATAGTGAGTGGCCCGCGCACCGCGATGAGGAGTGGCCCCCACTTGCCACAACTAGAGAAAGCCCCCGTGCAGAGGCGAAGACCCAACACAGCCATAAATAAATAAATCAAAATAAATTAAAAAAAAAATTTGGATAGATATTTCACCAAATAAGGTATATGGATAGAAAATTACCACATGAAAGATGTGCAGCACAATTAATCTTTAGGAAAGTGTAAATTAAGTCAGAAGGAGATACCTTTAATAATCCATTAGAATGTCTAAAATAAAAAAACAAAACAAAACAAACAACAACAAGGAAAAAATCTGAATACCAAATTGTAAAGACATGGAGCAACTGGAACTCTCTCACTTTCCTGATGGGAATGACAAAATGATATAGTCAGTTTGAAAAACATTTTGGCAGTTTCTTATATAGTTACATATGCACTTACCATATGACTTCACAATCTCACACCTAGGTATTTGCCCAAGGGAAATAAAAGCTTATGTCCATACAAAAACCTGTATGTGAATATTTGCCTCAGCTTTAGTCCCAATCAGCCAAAAGTGGGAACACCTGAAATTGCCTCAACTGGTGAATGTATAAACAAACAGTGGTAACTCCATATGATGGAAAGATACTCAATAAAAAAAGGAAAGAATTAATTATACACACAGTAGCACATATAACTCTCAAATGCCTTATACTAAGTGAAAGAGTCTGACTCAGAAGGCTACATACTGTACAATACCATTTATATAACATTTTTGTAAAAGGCAAAACTATAAGGACAGAAAGTTATCAGTGGTTGTCAGAGGCTGGGGTGTTGGGAAGGGCTGACTAGAAAAGTATAAGATGGAATTGTTCACCTTGATGAAACATCTGTATCTTGACTTTGGCTGCCGTATGCATTTTTCAAGTTCATAGAACTGCATATAAAAGGGATGAGTTTTACTCAATATAAGTTATGCCACAATAAATAAGACTTCAAAAAACAATGCAATATTACAAAACACCAAACCAAACCCCAAAATCTGGCATTCAATCAGTGCAATTCACTCATATCTCAAACCATATCTTAAGGCACCTATAGTAGGAAAGATTATCTTCTTTTACTCGGCATATAAAAATATTTTCACCTTCTGCCTTTATTCTATTTTCTTAGTTAGAATAGAAATAAAATTTTAAGAGCAGTCTCAGGTTGTTTAAATATAAAAGTGCTTTCTTCTCAAATACAAATCAAATACTGTGGATACCTGTATAATCGAAGAGGCAGCTATAGATTTAAGAATTTTGTTGGCAAATCAAAGCAAGCTAACTTGCAGTCCCTTTCCTCTGCATTTTGAAAGAATTTGTTATTGTTTAGATAAACGCACCTTTGCCCTCATAGGATCATTTCTGTTTGGTCTCTATGGGCTACAGATTTCACATTTCATTCTCTCAGAAAAACGTGACTTGTTTTAAGAACAGTCAATAAGAACTGTCATTTAATCTCATTTCTGCCACACCAATCTCACCACTTTCTCTCTCTTTCAATGTAATTAAAAGGAGATTTCTTTTGATGCAATTCAAAATAACACAGTAACAAATAAATAATTTAATTTTAATATCTGAAAACATAAATCCCATGAACAAAGATATAATTCATAAACATTTTTGTAAAGTCTCAGGAATTGAATTACCTGTATGTCATAGAATTTCCAAATGATTTCCTGGAAAGAAATTCAAATCAATAGAGATTCTCTGAGAATTAAGTTTATATATATATATGTGTGTGTGTGTGTGTGTGTGTGTGTGTGTGTGTGTGTGTGTATCTCCTTTCACTAGAATTTTTGGGAAATAAAGATAATTGGCATATTTCCTAATCCAATATGGGCTATTTTAACAGACAACAAACCTAACACAATTATTATGACAAAATGTCTCTTTTGTTTCACAGCCTTCACATATTATATTTTCTGTTAGCACCCAATACTTTCCCTTCATCACACTTATTATAGCCATGCTAAATTTCTTTTAGTTTTACAAATATATTGTACTCCTTTTGCCTTACAGCCTTCACATAAGTAGTTCTCTACTCCCCACTCCCACCAGCCCCGTTTTCCTAAATCCTACTGAAATTTTACTCCAACTCACTCTGCTAAAATGTGGCTTTTTGGGGGAAAAATTTTATTGCCAGCATAAGTTATCTCCCTTTTTATACATTTTTATATCTAACCCTTCCTTTTCTTTTAAACATATATCACACTTGTAATGATTTGTTAAATGAGTATATTTCCCATTTCAGTTTTTACTTTATGAGGAGTATCTCTAGTGTTTAAAGCAGAACTCTCACATAGTAATTGTTGATAAATGTTCGTTGAATGAAAGAATAAATGGATGAGTGCACAAAAAGGAACATTTTACTAAGTGCTGTGGAAGTTTAAGGAGTGGGAATATGTCAGGTAAGGAAGTGAAAATGTGTGAGATATAAGAAGAAGTTTATGAACAAATGCAAAAAGCAATAAACAAATATAGGAGATGTTTGGAAAGCAGCTATCAGAAAAGATTGCCTAGAGAAGAAAAATGGTAACTCCTAAAGGTGAAATTTAGATTAGAGTCAGAGTCTGCATCACCTTGAATGCTGTGATAAACCGTGTGTTTGCCATTTAGTTTGAAAAGAGATGGGAGGCCACATCATGAGGTAGGGAGTGACAAGATCAAGGTGGCAAATGAGGAAAAATATTATAGGATCAATTAGATCTGGGGAAATGTCAGAGCTGTTATACTTACTGTGTCATTCACTCTTACTTCATAACTCAGATAATACCCAGGTTATAGAAGTTAGGAACAGGCCATGGCATTAGTCACTAATTGACGATTCTGCTACCGCTATTAATTTTAGCTAGCATTCACTGAGCACTTACTTAGAGTCCCAGCACTACCTTATGAGCTGTATGTGTATTCAAAAATAAATCTTTAAAACAATCTTTTGAGGTGTAGTCTATTATTACCCTCATATTTCAGATGAGGAAAATGAGTCTCTGAGAGGTTATTTAAATTGCCCAAAGTATGCAGGAAATCTGAGGGTATATTGAAATCCCTTGCTTTATTGGGGGTAGGGAGATTCACATGATTCGATAAAGACTAAAGTTGCTTGATAGAAACAGGGTAAGCAAGCTTTATCCTGGGAATGGGTGGTTACTGCCATTCCATGCTTCCAGAATGACTGACACTTTCTGATTTACCTAATATCCCAGTAGGATGTTCTAGAATGCATAAACTATTGATATTGAGGGCTTATTCATTGTTTCACTTTTCCTTGGCTACTTGATGTATATAATAAGGAGTACCAAGCACAGTTTATACTTTTTTCTTATACTCCACAATTACTGCCATGTGTCTAAGCATTGCACAATCCTGATTGAATACCGATACTTAAGTACGTGTTCATTTACAATTAGCTGTGTTTCATAACCAAGGCCTTATATTCACTTGCAGATAGGATAACTTTTAGGTCAGTGTTCCTGAAATGCACTGGAGGATAATAATTGGTTCCTGCTGTATCTTGGTACAAAGAGTCTAATTGGTTTAACAAACACTGGATTGAAAAAAAATGAATCAGATTTCTTTACATCATAACTTCTCAGAAATATTTAATATGTAAATATGTATATGTATTTGTATTTATGTATGTATGTGTATATGCACAAATGAATGAAATGCTGGTGTTTAGAGAGACTAAAAAAATGCTGTGGAATTTGGCTTTTTAGATCATTGGTGATCTTTGAAAAAAACTTTCAAGAGATCAGTGAACATATAAACAAAACTAGTAAATTGAGAAGTAGATAGAGGCAGTAGTGTAGTACCATTCGGAGAAAAAACTGAAAGCAGAAACAACAATATTTTATTGCTGCTGTTGTGGGTGTTGATCATATTGTTGTAAAACTTAAGAGACGTTATCGTATTTGAAGATCAATAAGAAGGTACCACTTGAGGAGAGACTAAAAATACAGTGGGTGAGTGGGCAGGCAGGCAGATAATTGGTGGATAAAAATTAGGAGATAATAATAAGAATGTGGTCAAGAGTACACAAGAAAGAGTGGAGTTGTAATTTCTAAAAGGACAATAAAAGCTAACATTCATTCACCACTTATCATTTGTCAAATATTGTACTGAGTTAGATATTATTTTAGGTCTTTACATGTTATCTCTTTTTACTTTCATGGCATCCTTATGAGGTAGTGTATCAGTTGACTCTTTGGCTAGCAGTCACAGTGATGGAGTTAGGAGTGCAAAACGTTTATTGGAGGATAAGTCCTGTAAAATACGAAAGGAGGAAAGGTAGGATTGGGCAGGGAAAGCTTTCAGAGTGTAATGTCAATTGTAATATAGATATGCCTATGAAAGGAACTGAAGAGGAGGGAGGAAGCAGGATTAGGTAAGGGAGAACACAGATAAGGTGTAGATCTTACAGTCTTGGTTGACCCAATGAGGAGCTCCAGATCAAAGACTGCCTATTGGAGGAGTCATGTTGATTAGAAATGGCCAGTCCCTAGTACCTTGACATACTTGGTCAATTGGCTAGAGGGTGTTCACAAAGAATGTGGCCTCATCTGAAAATTGGAGGCAGATCCTGAAGGCATTAGTAGCTGGCGGATGTCAGTAAAATGTACTCTTTTAGTTGAACAGCAATTTTTTTTCCTTGAAGGGATATCCAAGCCACACCTTTCCATGGCTGTTACAGCTGCTCACCTCTATGGCTGTTACAGCTAAGTACAATTATTACCTTTTTTTTCTCAGATCAGGAAATTGAAGCTTAGACCTGTTTACTAATTGCCTACAATCACACAGCAGGTAGGTGGCATAGCTAGGACTCAAACTGAGAAGTCTAGATACTTAAACTACTTTATGACTCTATGTCAGCAGAAAAGGGAAGAGAGAACAGGTGGAGATACAAGGACGTTGAGGACATAGAAAGGAAATTAAAGTATCTACATGTGAAAACCTAGGTTTTCTTTTTGTCTCATATGTATCAGACAACCTGGCAACCCAAAAATGGCAATGGGCACTTACCAAAAACAAAAATCAAACAAAACAAACAAAACAATAAAAGCCTGCTCTCTCTAACCAAAGAATCAGGAAAGGGGCTGCCTGGAAAGACAGAAAACTTTAGGAAAATAATTTCTCTACTTCAGCAGAACATCACAGAAGAACTGTGGCCTATCCAACCACAACAGCAAAAACCAAATGGGGAGCTTTGACTTCCAAACTTGCCAGGCTGTAGTGAGGTGCCCAAACCCACAGCCAGGGTGGTGTCAGACAAGGTTGCATAGGGTGCTGAGACTTTCATTTCACCAAGTAATAAAGATATTCTCTCCCTACCATGGTATGAGTGTAGACCAAATGGGGATCCTGGATTTCTTCTTGCTCCCAGCAGTAACAAATACTCATTTTCTCAACTGTCCACAGAGGCTTAATGAGGAGCCTGAATTTCTACTCTGAACTGGCAGTAGTGAGTTAATATCTACACTCTCACCCCCAAATGCCATAGCAATGTCAGAGGACCAGCAAAATCAGGTTTCAATAAGATTTATAGCCTTATAACCTAATGTCTATTCCAGATGTCTAGATTTCCATAGTAAATCACTCATCATTCCAATAGCTAGGTAGGTCTCAAACTGAATCAAAGAAACAATCAATAGATGCCAACACCAGAATGATAGAGATTAGAATTACAAAATTTTTTAAGTATTAATAATAAAATGCTTAAATGACAAATTATGAACATGCTTGAAATAAATTGAAAAGAATTAGAAAGTCTTATTAAAGAAATAAAATATATAAAGAGAAACCAAATGGATGTTTTAGAAGTAAAAATATATATTTCCAAAATAATACATTTAGTGGATGGGCATAAAGCAGGGGAGAAGAAAGAGGAAAGAATCAGTAAACTTGAAGGTGGAAACAATAAAAAATACCTATATGAACAATAGAGAGAAAATTGGCTGAAAAAAAAGTGAAAAAGTCCTCAGGGATTTGTGGAACTATAAAAAAGATCTAGCATTTTTGTTATTGGAGTCTCAAAAGAGAGTAGAAAGAAGGCAAGGGAATAAAAGTACTTGAAGAAATAATAGTTGAATACTTCCCAAATGTGGCAGAAGACATAACCCTACAGATTCAAGAAGCTAAGTGAATCATAAATATGATAAGCACAAGTAAATCTATATCAAAACACATCATAATCAATCATTTGAATAGATAAGTGTGCATATATATATATATATATATATATATATATATATATATATATGGCAGTAAGAGAGAAAGAAAACCTTACATATAGGGAAAAAACAAATTTGAATAAAAGTGAATCTCACATGAAATACTATGAAGACCAAAGGAAAGGGCACCATAGTTTTCAGATCCTGAAAGAAAAGGGCTGTCAACCCAGACTTCTAGATTCCTTCAGAGATGAAGGAGAAGTAGAGATGTTATAAAATGAAAGTTTCAGGAGAGGCCACATGAGGAGCAGTAATGAGGGACTCTTACACCTCCCAGCCAGGGTAGTAATGGTGGACACCTAGTGGAGACCCAAAACTTCCACTAAATCCCAGCAGTAATTAGTAACCCTGGCCTCCTGAGGGTTGTCAGTGAATGTGGAATAGGGGAGGTGAAATCTCATACCTGATTGGTAGAAATGAGTGGTATGATAGTACGCCAGCTACATCAAAAGATTTAAATAAGGTCCAGAGTCTCACAATACCTCAAATGCTCAGGTTTCAATTGGAAATCATTTATCAGATACCATGGAGGCCAGGGGAAAGTGGCATAATATTCAAATGCTGAAAGAAAAGAACTGTCAACAAAAATTCTATATATAGTGAAAATAACTCTCAAGAGTGAAGGAGATGTCTAGATATTTTTAAATAAAGGAAACACAAGAATATTTGTTGCCAGCAGGCCTACCTTAAAGGAATGGTAAAGGAAATTCTCTAATCAGAAAGTAAAAAATAAGGAAACTTGGACCATTAGGAAGAAAGAAAAAACATGGTAAAAAAATATGGGTTAATGTAACACTTTCCTTCTCTTCTTACTTTTCTAAACCACACATGAAGTTTGAGGCAAACATTATATGACTATCTGATGTGGCTCTAAATGTATAGAGATGATACATTTAAGACAATTATACTATAAATGGGAAATAGAGCAAAAGGACATAAAGGGAGGTAAAGTTTCAACACTTTATTTAAACTGAAAAATGATAACATAAGTAGACTGTGATAAGTTATGAGTATATAATATAATATCTGGAACAACCACTAAGAAACAATACTAAGGGATACATTCAAAAATATAATAGATAAATCAAAATGGACTCTATAAAGCTCCAGGAATCCACAGGAAGGCAAGAAAATAAAAGAGAAAGGAAAAAATAGAACAAACATAAAACACAAAATAAAACGGCAGACAAGTTATGATCTATCAATAATTCCATTCAGTGTAAAGGGTGTAAATGCACCAATTAAAAGACAGAAATTGATAGAATTTCAAAATGACTCTATTAAATGCTCTTTATAAGAAACTCACTTTAAATATAATGATATAAGCAGGTAAAAAATAAAAGGATGAAAAAATATATCATACAGATATTAATTGAAAGAATGCAAGAGTGGTTATATTAATATCAAATACAGTAGAGTTGATAACATGCAGTTTGTTCTCTGACAAGAATAGAATAAAACTAGAAATCAATAAGAGAAAGATAACAGGAAAATCTACAATCACTTGGAAACTAAAAACACACTTTATATAACCCATGGGTCAAAGAGAACATCTGCAAGAAAATAAAAAAATATATATATATTTGGTGATAAATCAAAAGAAATGCAATATATAATATTTTGTGATAAGCAATTAAAGTAGTGCAAAAGGAAGACTGACAGCACTAAATGTATACATGAGAAAAGACAGAAAGTCACAAATCAGTAATCTAGGCTCCTGCCTCAAGCACCTACAATAGAAAGGGAAGGGCAAAATGAGAAAAAAGTGTGCATAAGAAAAGAAATACTAAACATAAAGAGCATAAATCAACAAAATTGAATATAATAAAAATACAGAAAATATATAAAATAATTTATTATTTAAAAACATCACAAAATTGA
Source organism: Balaenoptera acutorostrata (assembly GCF_949987535.1). Taxonomy (NCBI): domain Eukaryota; kingdom Metazoa; phylum Chordata; class Mammalia; order Artiodactyla; family Balaenopteridae; genus Balaenoptera; species Balaenoptera acutorostrata. Next base: position 83,014,203 of record NC_080085.1, read on the forward strand.
CAAACTTCTAGAAGGATTGGCAATCAACAAACAAGAGAAGACAAATAACCAAAATAAGTTTTAAACATGGAATATCACTACAGACACTGTGGACATTTAAAAAATAAAAGGAAATACTGTGAACAGGCCTAGACATATAAATTTGATAACTTAGATAAAATGGACCAGTTTCTTGAAAGATACAAACTAACACAACTCATTCAATGTGATATAGATAATTTGAACACCCCTATAACTATTAAGAAAATTAAATTTATAATTAAAAAAAAATCACACACATAAAAGAAATCCCCAGGCATGGATAGTTTTACTGGAAAACTCTACAAACATTTAAAGAATTAACACCAATTTTAAACAATCTCTTCCAGAAAATAGAAGAGAAAAATTTTCAATTCATTTTATGAAGCTAGAATTACTTTTATATCAAACCAGACAAACACAGTACAAAAAAGAAAACTTCAGTACAACATCCCTTGTGAAAATGGATGACAAAATCTTTAACAAAGTATTAGCACAAAGAATTCAATAATATATAAAAATAATTTTATACCATGACTTAATGGGGTTTATTTCAGGGATATAAGACTGGTTCAATATTTGAAAATTAATCAATATAACCTACCACAATAATACACTAAAGAATAAAAATCACACAATCATATCAACCGGCACAGAAAAAACACTTGAAAAGTTTCAACACTCATTCATGGTAAAAATTCTCAGCAAAATAGCAATAGTTCAGAACTTCTTCAGAATCTACAAAATTTCAACAGGTAACGTCCTTCTTTTTTTTTTAAATATAAATATTTATTTTTTATGGTAATAAAAATGTATTGGAATCCTACTAATTGTATAACCTATTTTTGGTGATCTGGATATATATATTTTTTTCACTTTTTTTTTTAAACATCTTTATTGGAGTATAATTGCCTTACAATGGTGTGTTAGTTTCTGCTTTATAACAAAGTGAATCCATTATACATATACATATGTCCCCATATCTCTTCCCTCTTGTGTCTCCCTCCCTCCCATGCTCCCTATCCCACCTATCTAGATGGTCACAAAGCACCGAGATGATCTCCCTGTGCTATGCGGCTGCTTCCCGCTAGCTATCTATTTTATGTTTGGTAGTGTATATATGGCCATGCCACTCTCTCACTTTGCCACAGCATACCCTTCCCCCTCCCTGTATCCTCAAGTCCATTCTCCAGTAGGTCTGTGTCTTTATTCTCTTCTTACCCCTGATTCTTCATGACTATTATTATTATTATTATTATTATTATTATTTTTAGATTCCATATATATGTGCTAGCATATGGTATTTGTTTTTCTCTTCCTGACTTACTTCACTCTGCATGACAGATTCTAGGTTCATCCACCTCACTACAAATAACTCAATTTTGTTTCTTTTTATGGCTGAGTAATATTCCATTGCATATACGTGCCACATCTTTATCCATTCATCTGTTGATGGACACTTAGGTTGCTTCCATGTCCTGGCTATTGTAAATGGAGCTGCAATGAACATTTCGGTACATGACTCTTTTTGAATTATGGTTTTCTCAGGGTATATGCCCAGTAGTGGGATTGCTGGGTGATATGGTAGTTCTATTTTTAGTTTTTTAAGGAACCTCCATACTGTTCTCCATAGTGGCTGTATCAATTTACATTCCCACCAACAGTGCAAGAGGGTTCCCTTTCCTCCACACCCTCTCCAGCATTTATTGTTTCTAGATTTTTTGATGATGGCCATTCTGACAGGTGTGAGATGATATCTCATTGTAGTTTTGATTTGCATTTCTCTAATGATTAATGATGTTGAGCACTCTTTCATGTGTTTGTTGGCCATCTGTATGTCTTCTTTGGAGAAATGTCTATTGAGGTCTTCTGCCCATTTTTGGATCGGATTGTTTGTTTTATTGATATTGAGCTGCATGAGCCGCTTGTAAATTTTGGAGATTAATCCTTTGTCAGTTGCTTCATTTGCAAATATTTTCTCCCATTCTGAGGGTTGTCTTTTTGTCTTGTTTATGGTTTCCTTTGCTGTGCAAAAGTTTTTAAGTTTCATTAGGTGCCATTAGTTTATTTTTGTTTTGTTTCCATTTCTCTAGAAAGTGGGTCAAAAAGGATCTTGCTGTGATTTATGTCATAGAGTGTTCTGCCTATGTTTTCCTCTAAGAGTTTAATAGTGTCTGGCCTTACATTTAGGTCTTTAATACATTTTGAGTTTATTTTTCTGTACAGTGTCAGGGAGTGTGCTGATTTCATTCTTTTACACTTAGCTGTCCAGTTTTCCCAGCACCACTTATTGAAGAGGCTGTCTTTTCTCCACTGTATATGCTTGCCTCCCTAATTAAAGATAAGCTGACCATATGTGTGTGGGTTTACCTCTGGGCTTTCTATCTTGTTCCATTGATCTATATTTCTGTTTTTTTGCCCGAACCATACTGTCTTGATTACTGTAGCTTTGTAGTATAGTCTGAAGTCAGTGAGCCTAATTCCTGCAGCTCCATTTTTCTTTCTCAAGATTGCTTTGGCTATAAGGGGTCATTTGTGTTTCCATACAAATTATGAAATTTTTTGTTCTAGTTCTGTGAAAAATGCCAGTGGTAGTTTCATAGGGATTGCATTGAATCTGTAGATTGCTTTTGGGTAGTACAGTCATTTTCACAATGTTGATTCTTCCAATCCAAGAACATGGTATATCTCTCCATCTATTTGTATCATCTTTAATTTCTTTCATCAGTGTCTTATAGTTTTCTGCATACAGGTCTTTTTTCTCCTTAGGTAGGTTTATTCCTAGATATTCTTTTTGTTGCAATGGTAAACGGGAGTGTTTTCTTAATTTCACTTTCAGATTTTTCATCATTAGTGTATAGGAATGCAAGAGATTTCTGTGCATTAATTTTGTATCCTGCTACTTTACCAAATTCATTGATTAGCTCTAGTAGTTTTCTGGTAGCATCTTTCAGATTCTCTACGTATGGTATCATGTCATCTGCAAACAGTGACAGCTTTACTTCTTTTCCGATTTAGATTCATTTTATTTCTTTTTCTTCTCTGATTGCTGTGGCTAAAACTTCCAAAACTATGTTGAAAAATAGCGGTGAGAGTGGGCAACCTTGTCTTGTTCCTGATCTTAGTGGAAATGGTTTCAGTTTTTCACCATTGAGGACGATGTTAGCTGTTGGTTGTTATATATGGCCTTTATTATGTTGAGGAGAGTTCCCTCTATGCCTACTTTTTGGAGGGATTTTATCATAAATGGGTGTTGAATTTTGTTGAAAGCTTTCTCTGCATCAATTGAGATGATCATATGGTTTTTCTCTTTCATTTTGTTAGTATGGTGTATCACATTGATTGATTTCCGTATGTTGAAGAATCCTTTCATTCCTGGGATACACCCCACTTGATCATGGTGTATGATCCTTTTAATGTGCTGTTGGATTCCGTTTGCTAGTATTTTGTTGTTGAGGATTTTTGCATCTATGTTCATCAGTGATATTGGCCTGTAGATTTCTTTCTTTGTGACATCTTTTTCTGGTTTTGGTATCAGGGTGATGGTGGCCTCGTGAATGAGTTTGGGAGTGTTCCTCCCTCTGTTATATTTTGGAAGAGTTTGAGAACGATACATGTTAGCTCTTCTCTAAACATTTGATAGAATTCGCCCATGAAGCCATCTGGCCCTGGACTTTTGTTTGTTGGAAGATTTTAAATCACAGTTTCAATTTCAGTGCTTGTTATTGGTCTGTTCATATTTTCTATTTCTTCCTGGGTCAGTATTGGAAGGTTGTGCATTTCTAAGAATTTGTCCTTTTCTTCCAGGTTGTCCATTTTATTGGCATAGAGTTGCTTGTAGTAGTCTCTCATGATGCTTTGTATTTCTACAGTGTCAGTTGTTACTTCCCCTTTTTTCATTTCTAATTCTATTGATTTGAGTCTTCTCCCTTTTTTTCTTGATGAGTCTGGCTAATGGTTTATCAATTTTGTTTATCGTCTCAGAGAACCAACTTTTAGTTTTATTGATCTTTGCTATCGTTTCCTTCATTTCTTTTTCATTTATTTCTGATCTGATCTTTATGATTTCTTTCATTCTGCTAACTTTGGGGTTTTTTTGTTCTTCTTTCTCTAATTGCTTTAGGTGTAAGGTTAGGTTGTTTATTTGAAATGTTTCTTGTTTCATAAGGTAGGATTGTATTGCTATAAACTTCCCTCTTAGAACTGCTTTTGTTGCATCTCATACTTTTTGGGTCGTTGTGTTTTCATTGTCATTTGTTTCTAGGTATTTTTTGATTTCGTCTAATTTCTTCAGTGATCTCTTCATTACTTAGTGTACTGTTTAGCATCCATGTGTTTGTGTTTTTTACAGATTTTTTCCTGTAATTGATATCTAGTCTCATAGCTTTGTGGTCAGAAAAGACACTTGATACGATTTCAATTTTCTTAAATTTACCAATGCTTGATTTGTGACCCAAGATATGATCTATCTTGGAGAATGTTCCATGAGCACTTGAGAAGAAAGTGTATTCTGTTGTTTTTGGACGGAATGTCTGATAAATATCAATTAAGTCCATCTTGTTTAATGCATCATTTAAAGGTTGTGTTTTCTTATTTATTTTCATTTTCAGTGATGTGTCCATTGGTGAAAATGGGGTGTTAATGTCCCCTACTATGATTGTGTTACTGTCGAGTTCCCCTTTTATGGCTCTTAGTATTTGCCTTATGTATTGAGGTGCTCCTATGTTGGGCGCATAAATATTTACAATTGTTACATCTTCTTGGATTGATCCCTTGATCACTATGTAGTGTCCTTCTTTGTCTCTTGTAATAGTCTTTGTTTTAAAGTGTATTTTGTTTGATATGAGAATTGCTACTCCAGCTTTCTTTTGATTTCCATTTGCATGGAATATCTTTTTCCACCCCTTCACTTTCAGTCCGTATGTGTTCTAGGTCAGGTGTGGGTCTCTTGTAGACAGTATATATACGGGTCTTGTTTTTGTATCCATTCAGTGAGTCTATGTCTTTTGGTTGGAGCATTTAATCCATTAACATTTAAGGTAATTATCAATATGTATGCTACTATTACCATTTTCTTAATTGTTTTGGGTTTGTTTTTGTAGGTCTTTTCCTTCTCTTTTGTTTCCTGCCTAAAGAAGTTCTTTAGCATTTGTTGTAAAGCTGGTTTGGTGGTGCTGAATTTTCTCAGCTATTGCTTGTCTGTAAAGGTTTTAATTTCTCTGTCAAATCTGAATGAGATCTTGTTGGGCAGAGTAATCTTGGTTGTAGGTTTTTCTCCTTCATCACTTTAAATATGTCCTGCCACTCCCTTCTGGCTTGCAGAGTTTCAGCTGAAAGATAAGCTGTTAACCTTATGGGGATTCCCTTGTGTGTTATTTGTTGTTATTCCCTTGCTGCTTTTATTATTTTTTCTTTGTATTTAATTTTTGATAATTTGTTTAATATGTGTCTTGGCTTGTTTCTCCTTGGATTTATCCTGTATGGGACACTGTGCTTCCTGGGCTTGATTAACTATTTCCTTTCCCATATTAGGGAAGTTTTCAACTATAATCTCTTCAGATATTTTCTCAGTCCCTTTCTTTTTCTCTTCTTCTTCTGGGACCCCGATAATTCGAATATTGGTGCATTCACTGTTGTCTCAGAGGTCTCTGAGACTGTCCTCAATTCTTTTCATTCTTTTTTCTTTATTCTGCTCTGCAGTAGTCATTTCCACTATTTTATCTTCCATGTCACTTATCTGTTCTTCTGCCTCAGTTATTCTGCTATTGATCCCTTCTAGAGAATTTTTAACTTCATTTATTGTGTTGTTCAACACTGTTTGCTGTTTAGTTCTTCTAGGTCCCTGTTAAACGTTTCTTGTATTTTCTTTATTCTATTTCCAAGGTTTTGGATCATCTTTACTATCGTTATTCTGAATTCTTTTTCAGGTACACTGCCTATTTCCTCTTCATTTGTTAGGTCTGGTGGGTTTTGCCTTGCTCCTTCATCTGCTGTGTGTTTCTCTGTCTCCTCACTTTGCTTAACTTACTGTGTTTGGGGTCTCCTTTTCACAGGCTGCATGTTCGTAGTTCCCATTGTTTATGGTGTCTGTCCCAGTGGCTAAGGTTGGTTCAGTGTGTTGTGTAGGTTTCCTGGTGGAGGGGACTCGTGCCTGTGTTCTGGTGGATGAGGCTGGATCTTGTCTTTCTGCTGGGCAGGTCCACCTCTGGTGGTGTGTTTTGGGGGTGTCTGAGGCCTTCTTATGATTTTAGGCAGCCTCTCTGCTAATGGATGGCATTGTGTTCCTGTCTTGCTAGTTGTTTGGCATAGGGTGTCCAGCACTGTAGTTTGCAGGTCGTTGAGTGGAGCTGGGTCTTGGCGTTGTGATGGAGATCTCTGGGAAATTTTCACCGTTTGATATTATGTGGAACTGGGAGGTGTCTTGTGCACCAGTGTCCTGAACTTGGCTCTCCCATCTCAGAGGCAGAGCCCAGATGCTTGGCTGGAGCACCAAGATCTGGTTATCCACACGGCTCAGAATAAAAGGGAGAAAAACAAAGAAAGAAAGAAAGAAAGAAAGAAGAAGATAAAACAAAATAAAATAAAGTAAAATAAAATAAAATAATTAAAATAAAAAATAATTATTAAAAAAATGTTAATGTAATAAAATAATAAAAAAAAGAAAGAAAGAAGGAAAGAAGAGAGCAACCAAACTAAACAACAAATCCACCAATGATAACAAGTGCTAAAAACTATCCAAAAAAACAACAACAAAAAAATGGGCAGACAGAACCCTAGGACAAATGGTATAAGCAAGGCTATACAGACAAAATCACACACAGAAGCATATACATACACACTCACAAAAAGAGAAAAAGGGAAAAAAAATATATCTATATATCGGTGCTCCCAAAGTCCACCTCCTCAATTTGGGATGATTTGTTGTCTATTCAGGTATTCCACAGATGCATGGTACATCAAGTTGATTGTGGAGTTTTAATCTGCTGCTTCTGAGACTACTGGGAGAGATTTCCCTTTCCCTTCTTTGTTCACACAGCTCCTGGGGTTCAGCTTTGGAGTTGGCCCTGCCTCTGCGTGTTGCTCACCTGAGGGCGTCTGTTCTCCATTCAGACAGGACAGGGTTAAAGGAGCAGCTGATTTGGGGGCTCTGTGTCACTCAGGCTGGTGGGAAGGAGGGGTATGGAGCATGGGGCTAACCTTTGGCGGCAGAGGCCAGCGTGATGTTGTACCAGCCTGAGGCATGCCGTGTGTTCCCCCTGGGCAGTTGTCCCTGGATCATGGGACCCTGGCAGTGGCGGGCTGAACAGGCTCCCGGGAGGGGAGTTGTGGATAGTGACCTGTGTTGCTCACAGGCTTCTTGGTGGCGGCAGCAGCAGCCTTAGCATCTCATGCCGGTCTCTGGGGTCCGGCCTCATAGCCATGGCTCACACCCGTCTCTGGAGCTCCTTTAAGGAGCCCTCTTAATCCCCTCTCCTCGTGCACCAGGAAACAAAGAGGCAAGAAAAAGTCTCTTGCCTCTTCGGCAGCTCCAGACTTTCCCGGACTCCCTCCCGGCTAGCTGTGGCGCACTAGCCCTTTCAGGCTGTGTTCACGCCGCCAACCCCCATCCTCTCCCTGGGATCTGACCGAAGCCCGAGCCTCAGCTCCCAGCCCCCACCCATCCCGGTGGGTGAGCAGACAAGCCTCTCGGGCTGGTGAATGCTGGCCGATCCTCTGTGTGGCAATCTCTCCGCTTTGCCCTCCGCACCCCTGTGGCTGCGCTCTTCTCCATGACTCCGAAGCTCCCCCCTCTGCCACCCGCAGTCTCCTTCCGCGAAGGGCCTTCCTAGTGCGTGGAAAGTTTTCCTCCTTCACAGCTCCCTCCCACTTGTGCAGGTCCTGTCCCTATTTTTTGTCTCTGTTTTTTCTTTTTTCTTTTGCCCTACCCAGGTACCTGGGGATTATCTTGCCTTTTGGAAGGTCTGAGATCTTCTGCCAGCGTTCAGTAGGTGTTCTGTAGGAGTTCCACATGTAGATGTATTTCTGATGTATTTGTGGGGAGGAAGGTGATCTCCATGTCTTACTCTTCCGTCATCTTGAAGCTCCCTCTCTAACATCCTTCTTAATGTAGTAAAAGACTAAATAGTTTCCTGCCAAGATTGGGAACATGGCAATAGTATTCATTCTTACCACTCTTGCTCACCATAGTGCATAAAGTTCTTTCCATTGCAACAAGGCAAGAAAAGGAAGTAAACGACATACAGATTGGAAAAGAAGAAATAAAATGCTCTTTTCTACAAATGACAAGATTGTCTGCAGAGAACATTACAAATAATCTACAAAAAAAAAAAAATCCTCCTAGAACTAATAAGAGTGAGTTCAGTCAGATGATAGGGTACAAGATTAACATACAAAATCAATCGTATTTTTATGTACTATCAATGAACATGTAAATATGGAAGTTAAAAATACAATACCATTTATAGTCACTATAAAAAGGAAAAGGAAATTCTTAGGTGTAAATCTGACAAATATGTATAGGACATAAAAAATCCAAAAACACACTGATGAAAAAAATCAAAGAAGATCTAAATAAATGGAGAAATAGTGTGATCATGGATTAAAAGCTCAACATAATAAAAATTCAATTCTTCCCAAATTGAGATACAAGTTTAATGAGATTCCTAACAAAATATTTTCTAGATATTGACAAAGTTATTCAAAATTTATATGGAAATTCAAAGCAACTAGAAGAGTTAAAATAATTTTGATAAAGAATACAGAGTTTGGAATGCTGTTACTCTGATTTCCCTGTTATCTCATTTCAAGATTAATTATATAGCTAAGCAATGAAGAATGTGTGGTATTGGTAGAGGGATACACATATAAATCAAAGGAACAGAAGACAGAGTGCAGAAACATCCCATGTAGGCATGGCCAACTTGTTCTGACAAAGGTTCAGATGCAATCCAATGGAACATAGATAGCCTTTTCAACAAATGGTGCTGGAGCAATTGGACATCCATAGACAAAAAATGAACTTTAGCCTTAATCTAATACTTTGCACAAAATTTAACTCAAAATGGATCAAAGAATTAATTGCTAAAATTGTAAAACTTTAGAAATAAATATTGGAGAAAATTTTGGAGATCTATGGTTAAACAAAGTGCTCTTAGACTTAACTCCATAAAAGGAAAGAATATATAAGTTGACCTTCATTAAAATTAAAACTACTGTTCTGTGAGGGACCTTATTAAGTGAGTGAAAAGGCAAGCTACAGACTGGGAGAAAATATTTGCAAACCACATACCCTACAAAGGACTAGTGCCTAGAATATATAAAGAATTCTCAAAACCCAGAAGTAAAAAAAACCAATCAGTTCAACTAGAAAATGTGCTAAAGACATGAAGAGACATTTCACTGAAGAGGATATACAAATGGCAAATAAACACATAAAAATGTTTAACATTATTAATCATTAGGGGAATGCAAATTAAAACCATAGTTTTAATAGAGATATCACTACAAATGTATCAAAATGTATCAAAATGGTTAAACTAAAAAATCATGAAGGTACCAAATTCTGGGTAAGATGCAGAGAAACTGGATCTCTCACATATTGCTGGTAGAAATGTAAAAGATACAACTACTATAGAAAAAGGTTTGGCAGTTTCTTGAGAAACTAAACATGTAACTACGACATGAACCAACAATTGTACTCTAGGTCATTTTTCTCAGAGAAGGGAAGATTTATGTTCACACAAACATCTTTACACAGTGTTCATAGAAGCTTTATTCATAATGGAAAAAAAAACAACTTGAAATAACCCATAGAGCCTCCAGCAGAAATCACTGGGGTCTTATTTTGAATGAGTTTATTATTAGATTCCCATCAGCCTTAACAATATAAGAGATAGTAAAGGATCACAAAAAAGAAAGAAATGAGCAGAGAAAATAGGTGAGTTGATGCTAAATGTCTTAGTCAGTCCAGGCTTCCATAAGAAAAATAGCATAAACTGGGTGGCTTAAACAACAAACATTTATTTCTCACAGTTCTGGAGGCTGGGAAGTCCAATATCAGAGTGCCAGCAGATTCAGTGCCTGATAAGGACCCTTTTCCTGGTTTGCAGAGGACCATTTTCTCACATATCTTCATGTGGTGGAGAAAGATCTCTGGTCTCTTGCTCTCTTATAAGGACACTAATACCATCGTGGGGCTCCACTCTGATCATGTTATCTAAACCTAATTACCTCTCTTAAAGGCTCTACTTCCAAATACCATCTCAGTGAGGGTTAAGGTTTTGACATATAAATATTTTTTTGGAGGGGGCACAAACATGCCATCCATAACACTAAGTATAAACTAAATGTGCTCCAGAAGTTTGCCAGGAGCCTGCCGTTTTTTGTAAACTCTTTGCTAAGTAACCCAAAACATCCAGTTTAAGAAACTCTTACATTCTGAAGAGAATAGAGAAATCAAGAAGTATAATTGTGCTGCAATAAAATATAAGTAAAACTAAAGCAGTAAACTGTAATGACATCAGAAAGTCAGTGATTAATAACCCTGCTTTTCTGGTTTAATTCAATTACAGTTTCACCAGAGAATTTTACCACCAAAGCAATAATTATCATTGAGCACATAGTCTATGATAATTACAACTTGATTGAACAGTGGCAACTTCCATCTAAAAACCTTCTATAAACCTATTAATGCAAGTTCATTTACAGAGGCTTGTGGTTAAATAATGAAAATACTCTTTAACCTTTTGACTGCTTTGTTGTTGTGGGTGTGCTGATTATAAAACATCAAATTCCTAGGACACCAAATAAAGATCCCTATTTATAATGCTAAGAAATTTCTTTTGCTGCCTCTTTTTATTTGTGCAAAGCAATAAATAACATGCTGCTTACAAAAGTGTTCACTGAAAAGGAAAAAAAAAACATCAGCCAAATGTTTGCCTGCTGTTCAGAAGATTGTAGGATTACCCACTGAAGTTCAGAGGAGGCTGGGAGCATTTTCCCTATGTTAAGCCACTTAGAGGAGGTTTCAGAACAGCAACCAGTGTATAGTTGGGCAGATTTGTCAAAGCATATTGGCACCACATTTAAAGGGGGAGCACTATTTGCAGCATAGACATCAAAAATTATAACAATTTCATGGCAGATGGAAATAAGATGTCACAGTTATTACTACTTAATTCACAAAAGGCATCATTTAGGATGATATTTGATCTATTAAAAGAGGTGATGTTTTTGGAATTAAAACATCTGTAGGTCCATCCTTCAGAATTAAAAACATAAAATAAAAGACTAGCTGTATTGATCCAGTTGTTTTTATTTTGGGGTGGGATGTTACAAATAACAGAAGTTGAGTAGACTTGGGCTTATTTAATCAACATGGGTCTTGGTTAGAAAGATATTAGGAAGATCACATATTTCAGGGATTAGTATACTGGTTTAGCTTGGTTTATGTTCCTGTCTCATGACCAGGCCAAGCAGGGCATATTAATTAAGAGTCATCAAAAGACTGACTATCAGAGTGAGATCTGCAAAATTAAAAGTCTGATACTGGAAGAAAGAGAAAGAGATTAAGACATCAGAACAACAGATATCTGTTATACTAGCCTTGTAGATTATTTTAGGAAATCTGTTGAATTAAGATGTACTATTTTCTCCTACATGAATGATGCTTTTTCCCTCATATAGCCACTTTCATTTTACAGTTTGACTTCTCTCACTTGGCCAATCTCATGTCTTGACAGTTGATCTCCCATGGATTCTGTGTCACTTATTCCATATTTGTGAGTACCTGCAGTGACCTACTTGGGTAGAGGGACCAGGCAATATATCATAGTGATTAGAACATGGGTTCATTAGGCTATAACATTATTCTTATTTCACATTCCAGTCCTACCTCTTCAGAGTACATTTATCCAGATGAAATTCTCTATGCTTCTTCTTTGACACAGGGGGAAACTACATATGATGACATAGATAATTTTAGAGAAGGATGGTACAAAAAAGTAAATGGTCTTCATACTTGGTGGCTTTTATTTCTCTTTAAAGTTGGAAGTGATACATAGTGCTTATTAGTTGTTGACCTTGGGCAAATTAAATTACTTCATTGCATTGAGCCTCAGTTTCCTCAAATGTAAGATGTGATAATACTAATCTAGTCGGGTTTTTTGGAATATAAAAGAATGGACATAAACTAACATGGCATTAAATAAGCATTTGCTCTATTGTGGCTTTCACTATCATCATCACCACTTAGCATCAGTCATTTCCCAAGAGAGAGGACTGAAGGTAGGTGACTAATGGGGAGGGTTAAGGTTGCAATCACTGAGGACAATGGGACCATGAATCAATTATGAAGAAGTAAAATGCTAATAATAGCAAGACTCCAGATAAGTTTGAAAAAATTATATGAACAATCTCACAAGCACATACATATGAGTAGGTTTTGTCTCAATCATCCTTCTTCTATGACTTTTTTATAGCAGTACTATATTGCCCAGGATCAGGACCTGAGGGAAAATATGACTGGAGTAAACTTTTTCCAGATCTACCCTCTCATTACCAATTGTCAGAAATATTTACAGAAGGAAGAGTACAAAAGAGAAAGCAGCAGTGTGGTGTTTAGAAAAAAAATGGTATTGGAGTTCAGTGACCACTGCCAATTACTAGTTGGATGACCTTAGAGAAATCATTTAACATCTCTGAGTTTACTGTCCTCATTTCTGTAATGGTAATTAACACCTAAACTTACAATGTGGTAGTACTTAATAAGATAATGAAGCCTACCATTTTTTAAGTACTTAAAATATACTATGTCTGTGCCAACTGCTATATGGATATTGCTTCATCTCAGTCTTAGCACAAGCCTATGAAATTGAAACTTCTCATTATCCTTATTATACATATAGGAAAATACACACTCAGAGAGATTAAACAGCCCATACACTTGGCCACTAAGTGTACCCTTCATGACTTATAGAATAAAATAAATACTTTAGTTAAGATTTTAGCAACTCATATAGGATAAATTTTGTGGAAATAAAATTAGAATTATAGGTGTTTATGTCTGTTACTCTTTTTCTTTGATTCGAATACTGCTGCCACTCCCCATTCCTTTTTGGACACATTCAGTCAATTCTATCAGAGGATTATTTAAAGTAATATTTGGTCTATATAAAAATACTGAAACAGCTTAGTCATTTAGGGGTTTTAAATTCAAATGAATTATTTTGATGTTCACTCTTTGATATAAAAATATGTCTCTAATATGGAAGAGTGTGTAAAGGTTGTAGAACCTTGGAAGCTTTTATATCGAACAGTCACTTGGCTCTTCCTTGGTGTCCTGCCCTTCTCTAGGGTCCTGTACTTAATCTGTGTGAAATAAAATTAACATTTTATGCCTAGACAAGAAAAATCTAAACATAAAAAATTCTTCTCTGCCCTTTGGCCTTCTCTCTCCCCCACCCCAAATGTACGTTGTGTATCTGCATTATGCATCTAACTAACCTCTCCCATTGGCAGGAATACCTGCTCAACCATAAAGAGCAACCTTCTCTTTGCATCAACAAGATAACTCCTTAAAAATAACGTTCCTTCTTGATTTTGTAAGGGGTCACATGACCCACCATGATGACCCTTAGATCCGGATTGTGTAAACTGCCCATTATACGTCATTTGATGTAAAGCCCTCTGTCTCAAAAAACTTATGTAACTGTGCCTTGACTTCTAACGAGCAAAACAGTTCTCAGGGCTTTCTGAGATGTCCTTCCTGGGTTATAATCCTCAAATTTGGCTCGAATAAAATTTTCCATTTTTTTCTTAGATCGACTGATTAATTTTTCATCAACACCTGTATAGAGAACATATGCTTACTTAGGCTCCTTAAACTGTTCTAAGCATTTTAAATGTAACATTTCCACTAATACTTACAGCAATACCATGAGGCAGGTTCAATTTTGATCCCATTTTTATAGAAGAGGAAGCTATGTCAAGAGTGTTAATTTGCTCAAGATGACACAGCTAGTGAATAGTTGAGCCAGTAATTCAGCTCAAGCCGTCTGCCTCCAGTTTAAACCCTCTTAACCACTGCATGTTATTCCCTCACAAACTAACCTTTTTACTAAGTAGAATTCCTAGCTTTTGTTGTCAATGAATACTCCAACTCCATGAGATGCAAGAAATACGTAGAGTTCCTAAACTGAGAATGGATAGTAAGAATCAGTCAGTTTTGCTATGTGGCTCTATTCAGTGATTTTTGGCTTGTGTTTACTTAAGACCATTGGTTAGCACAAAGATCATGTTTAAATGTTTGTGGTCCAAAAAGGAATGGGGAGTGGCAGCAGTATTCCAATCAAAGAAAAAGAGTAACAGTAAATTTGTTATAAAAAGTTACTCTTTCAAGTGTTTGATTTTCTAGCAAATGAAGAAAGTTTCAGAGGAGTGGTTCTCATTTCTGACTGCACAGTAAAATAACCTGGAGAACCTTTAAAAAATACAAATTACATGGCCCAATCCCCAGAAATTCTTTTTTTGTAGGTCTGGGATGGGACCCAGGAAAAAGTATTTTTTAAAAAAACTTCTAAGGTGATTCTAATATGTAATCAGGAATTGAAATCAGTGGTTTGGGAGCCTTTAGCTCATCTTGGAAGACAGTTCTCTGGAACACAAGTGAGTATGATCTTTATTTTCAGGCTCAAGGATAGTCAGATGATCAAAATTGTACTATTCAGTGTGTTGAGTTCTTTATATGTGCAATTTCCTCAAAATGTAATAGGAAACCAAAAATGGAACACTCCACAGAAGGGCAAGATCTTACTGTTCTCATTCTTTGACATAGTCAAGCCTAACTCTTAATGAACGTTTGCATTTCTCTTACTTTCTCCAAGGAAATACATTGATAATAATACACTGATAGTTCCTCTACTGGGGTTAACTGGTACAAGGGATTGAATGGTGACTCTTCAAAATATTTGTCAATGTCCAAGTCTCTGGAACCCGTGAATGTTACCTTATTTGGAAAAAAGGTCTAATTAAGTTAGGGATCTTAAGGTGAGATTATCCAGAATTATACAGTATGGATATTCTTCCATGGAACCCCAGAGGGAGACAATTCTGTTGATTTTGGATTTCCAAACTCCAGAACTATGACAGAATAAATTTCTTGCATTTTAAGCCATCTACTGTATGATAGGGGTTTTGTTTTTGCTTCTTTTTTTTATTGACAGCCTCGGGAAACTAATACAGGTGTTGGTATCAGGAAGCTGAATGCTGCTAGAACAAATCAGATAGCTAAAACTTTGGAAATGGCTTTGGGATTAGATAAGGGAAGAGGCTCAAGAATGTTGAGAAGCATGATAGAAAAAGCCTAGATTGCCTTGAAGAGACCATTGGTAGAAATATGGATGTTAAAGATGTTTCTTGTGAGGGCTCAGAAGGAGCACAATAGAGAACACTTTTGTCATCTTAGAGAAAATATAATGTCATAAACAGAATTCGCATAGAAATATGAACATTAAGTGTATTACTGATGGGGACTCAGAAAAAAATGAGGTATGCATTTTTGTAAACTAGAGGAAAAGTGATCATTGTCATATAGTGTCAGAAAATTTGTCTGAATTGTTTTACACAGATCTTCACAAAGTAGAACTTGTAATCAGTTCTTGGATGTGTAGCTGATATGTCCAAGTAGAGTGTTGAAGTTGTATCATGGTTTCTCCTTGCTGCTTATAATAAAACATGAGAGGAAAGAGTTAATTTGGGGAAGGAACTGTTAAGCAAAAAGAGCCAAACCCTTGATTATTTAGGAGGTTCTTGGCCTATCTAGATAACAAATATACTAAAATTATGAAATTCATGTTGGGAAAGTGTTCTCTGGAGAGAAGACCAAGAGTATGGCTGGGCAACCTTTTGTTGAGGTGACTTGGTATGTGATTCATGGATACACTCAACCATCTCAGCAGAAGCCAGGAATGCACATGGGGTTATCCAAGAAAGATATGCAGAGGGCCCTGTTATCCAATGGTATGGACCTCCATGACATATATGAGACTCACAAGATTTTTGAGAATATTATACTAGCAGAAATCCTGCTAGCCTAGACTGAAAGTAACAGAGGCAAGATAAAATGAGAGAAAGTATTTGGACTTCCAAATGTATACAGGCAGGAATCAGACTGATAGAGCTACTGTTGCTGAAATTCTGCCTCTGTACACTAGTGCCGGATTAATTCTCGGAGACAGAATTTTTGGTGAAGTAGAAATAAATAGCTTTATTGCTTTGCCAGGCAAAGGGGTCCACAGCGGGTTAATGCCCTCAAGTTTGTGTGTTCCAACCTGGAGGGGGTAGTAAGGAGTTTTATAGTAGTGGTTCAAGGAGCTGGGTGTGATCAGCTCATGGACATTCTTCTGATTGGATGGTGGTAAGGTAATTGGGAGTTAGCATCATCAACCTTCTGGTTCCAACCAGTCTAGGGTTTATGTTCTTGTGGTCAGCAGTTTTCATCTGGTGGGGGTCTGCTTCCTACAAAAACAACTTAAGAATGTGTCAGGCCTTAGCTGTATCTTTCAGGGAACTGAGTTCAGTGATTCTGCTATGTGGCAGATTTATAGTCTAAATTGTTACCAGTTCCCCAGCTCAACAGCTATTCTTTGTTTCTACATCTTCACATTTCCCAATCATTAACTCTTGAATCAGCATTGTACTTCAAAAGACAAGGACACAGGGGCTTATATATGGTTTCACTACTTGGCTGCAAACATGTACTACCCTTCAAGAAAAAGAATGAATGACTGAGAGGGCAGAGCCACAGGCACAGAGGCAGAAGACAAGTCATAAGTGCAGACACAGAAGCATACAGAACCACTAGGGTGCCAGGAGGTGGAGCACAGAGCAACAGGGGATTATTCTCAGGCCTTAAAAACCTCTTAGAATTTGTCCTGATGGATTTCAAACTTGCTTGAACCACTTACTCATGTATTCCTTCCATTTTATCCCTTTTGAAATGGGAATGTCTATAACTGTTATCCTTTTCCTGTTCCACCATTTTATCATGGAAACAGATAACTTGTTTTCTTTTTTCATAGGCCTACAGATGGAGAGAATCATACCCAGAGATTCACCCATAGCTATTTTAGATGATCTAAATGATAAGATTTGGAACTTTTAAACTGATGATATTTAGATGAGATTTTGGACTTAGAGTTGATGCTGTAATGGGTTGAGACTTTTGGGGATGTTAGAATAGGATGAATGTATTTAGCATATGGGATAGACATTAATTTTGGGGGGAGTCAGACTCTAATGGGTTGAATGGTGGCACCTCCAAAGATATGTATACATCAGAACCCCTGGAACCTGGGAGTGTTACTTTATTTGGAGAAGGGTCTTTGCAGATGTAACTAAGTTAAGTATCTTGATGAGGCAATCATCCTGGTTAACCACATAGGTATTAAATCTAATGACAAGTGTTTTTATAAGAGACAGGAGAGAAGAAGACAGATACACAGAGGAGAAGGAAATGTGAAGATGGAGGTGAGAGATATAGTCACAAGTTAAGGAAGCCCACAACTACCAGAAGCTGGAAGAGACAGAGAACAGATTCTCACCTAGAGCTACAGAGGGAGTGCAGCCCTGCCAACACCTCGATTTTGGTCTTCTTGACTGCAGAACTGTGAGAACAAATTTCTGGGTTTTTAATCCACCCAGTTTGTGGTAGTTTGTTATGATAGCCTCAGGAAGCTAATATATCTGAAGACAGGGATTCAGGTTTTTTCATTATATTGCAATCTCATTCCAAAGACCAGAGGCCAGGTATTCTCTATCCCTCTTTCTCCTCTGCCTCTCTTCTTGAAAGATTTTAGTTAATGTAAACTAAAATAATGCAGTCATGAAAATTAACGCTGACCCAAACTCAGGGCCAACCTAAATATAAAATAGAACCTGGTATATTAAGAATTCGGGAGAAATCATTGAGAATATTCTAAAGATACTCTATTATGTATACAGATTTTTTTCATGAAAATCAGCATCAGTGGGGAAAATCATTGCATTCATAGGCAAAATATGCATGTTTCTTTCCATAGTCTAGTGATTAAAGAGGCAGTTAAATAAGATATGATGTTAGGGACCAATAAAATTTTGCAGATATAAATAGATTTTATGTTAAATCATACATTTTATTATTTATTTGCTAGGCTTTATAATAAATTTAGCTATCATTTTTTTCTTGTACTATATAATTCTATATTCAAATACCTTGAATTTATTAATTCATTAGTATAGTTTTAACATCTTAAGTGCAGAGAGTTGAATTAATAATTCTCCTCAGTTCATGGCATGTTATCCTCACTGGTCCATGCAAGACTCTCCTTTTGCTTTATTATCCACTTATTCTCTTTCATTCTCATAACCCATTCCATTTTTTCCCCAATTCTGATAGCATTCTAATGCATTTCAATTTGGGGCTATAAACTTTTTAGGAGGTCTCATGTTTACAGTTTAGATATGTGTTTGTGTTCATGTTTATGTGTTGCATTCATGTATTGCTTATGTTGGTATTCTATTGGGATTATTTCTGCTTACTACGCTTTTGTGTCTATGCTCTTAATTTTAAATTACAACTCTGAAGTGCAAGAATTTTTGTCTATATCTCACTCTCTGTTTAGAACCTACCCTAGATATTCACTCTGTCAGGGCTTAATGCTCTTTTTGGTGACCACCTTAGGCTTTCAATATATTACTTAATTTTGGGACTTTAAAGTAGAGAAAAATTCAAAGAAATTTTCCAGATATCATCACTTCTATAATAGTGGCCTAATCTCTTATTATCTAACATTCAGTTTTTAATTTGACAGAGTCTAGAAGATTCCCTGGAGACTTCTGTGTAAATGAAATGAAGGGTTAATTAGTGATAATAGAAGATTCTATGAAAATCCAATGTGAATAAATTTACTTCACTCTTCCTACAGAACAAGGTAGATGATGTCTGGAAACAATTTGTAAGTGATCCATACCAGTGAATGATGTACATCTATTTTAGCCGTTATTTTGAAATAATTTTCAATTTACAGGAGTGTTGCAAGGATAAAATAGTTTATGTGTACCCTTTACCCAACTTTTGCTAAGGATAATATATTACCATGATACTTTTATTAAAACTAGAAATTAACTTTGTTATAACACCGTTAACTAAAAAACAGAGTTTATTTAGATTTCAGTTTTTCCACTAATGTTCTTTTCTCTGTTCTGGAATCTAATCCAATGTACCAGGGTACATTTAGTCATCATGTCTCCTCGAATCTTTTGACATTTCCTCGGTCTTTCTTTATCATGACCTTGACACTTTTGAAGAGTCAGGTATTTTGAGAAATGCCCCTAAATTAAAATTTATCTGATGTTTTCTCATGATTATTTTTAGGTTATAGATTTTGGGGAAGAAGACCACAGAGAAGATATACTCTTCTTATGCATTATATCAGGGAGCTCATGCTATAAACAACCTGATCTTGATAATTTGATTAAGGTAGTGTGGGCCAGGTTTCTCCACTGTAAAGCTACTGCTGTTCCTTTTGTTTTTTAAAAAATACTTATTTGTGAGGAGATGCTTCAAGAATATGCAAATATTCTGTTTCTTCTCAAACTTTAATCCCTAAGTTTAGCATACATCTATTTATGTTGTATGTGATAATTATTAATGTGGTATTCTAATGGTGATTTTCTTTTCTTTTCTTTTTTTGTGGTAAGAATTCAACATGAGATCAACCCTCCTAACAAATTTTTAGGTGCACAATACAGTATTGTTAACTATAGACACAATGTTGTACAGCAGATCTCTAGAACTTATTCATTTTGCGTAACTGAAATTTTATACTTGTTGAGAAACAACTCCCTATTTCCGCCTCTACTTAGCCTCTGGCAACCAACATTCTACTTTTTTTCTTTTTTTTTTAATTCCTGTTTTATTGAGATATAATTGACATAAAGCACTGTATAAGTTTAAGATGTACAACAGGATTTGACTTACATACATCAAGAAATTATCACAATAAGTTTAGTGAATACCCACCATCTCATATATACACAAAATTAAAGAAATAGGAAACTTTTTTTTTCTTATGATGAGAACTCTTAGGATTTTCTCTCTTAACAGCTTTCATATATAACATACAGCAGTGTTAATTATATTTATCACATTGTACATTATATCCCTAGTACTTATTTATCTTATGACTGAAAATTTGTACCGTTTGACTGCCTTCATCCAGTTCCCCCTCCCCTCAACTTCCACCTCTGGTAACCACACATCTAATCTCTTTTTCTTTGAGTTCGTATGCTTGTTTGTTTGTTTGTTTTTGGAGTATAATTGACCTACAACACTATGTTAGTTCCTGTTATACAACATAGTGATTTGGTATTTCTATATATTTTGAAAAGATCACCATGATAAGTCTAGTTACGATGTCACCATACAAAGATATTACATAAAAATTGACTCTATTCCCCACACTGTACATAGCAATATATACATGTGATTATTTTAAGTTGCTGACTTAAACTCAAGTTCAAATGCATTTTAACAACCCTGAACTTTAATCCTCACCACATTTACTGTTTTTGCCATCATATTTTACATCTTTTTGTTTTGTGTATTCCTTAACTACTTGTTGTGGGTATAGATGATTTTACTACTTTTGTCTTTAAATCTTCCTACTAGCTTTATATATGAATGATGTATTACCTTTATTGTAGGTTTGCCTTTACCAATGAGATCTTTCCTTTTGTAATTTTCATGTTTCTAGTTGTGGCCTTTTATTTTTCACTTAGAGAAGTCCCTTTAACATTTCTTGTAAAGCTGGTTTGGTGGTGCTGAAACCTTTTAGCTTTTGCTTCTCTGCAAAACTTTTGAACCCTCCTTCAAATCTTAACAATAGCCTTGCTGAGTAGACTATTCTTGGTTGTAGGTTTTTCCCTTTTATCACTTTAACTATATCGTGCCTCTCCCTTCTGGCCTGCTGAGTTTCTGCTGAAGAGTCAAGTGATAGCCTTTTGGGAATTCTCTTGTGTGTAACTTGTTGCTTTTCCTAAAAGTGTCAGATAACTCATGGGATTTCCTCATCTTCAAAAAAATGTTGTTTCTCTTTCTTCTGGTTTTCTATCTTCAAGGTCACTTATTCTCTCTTCCACATGGTCTACTCTATTTCTAGTGCTTTCTAATGCATTCTTCATCACATTTATTGAGTTCTTTAGCTACGGAATTTTTTTAAGTTTCAATCTCTTTGTTATATTATCTCTTTTGTTCATTAATTTTATTTCTGAACTCACTGAACTACCTTTCTGAGTTTTCTTGTAGCTTGTGAATTTCTTCATGACAGTTATTTTGAATTCTCTATCAGTTGGATTACAATAGTCTGTGAGTTTGGTTTTTGGAGAGTTGTTATTTTCTTTTTGTGGTACAGTGTTACTGTGGTTCTTCAGGGTGCTTAATGAGTTGTTCCTCTTCTGGTGCATTAGAAGTAATGAACACTTTTCTACTTGATTCTAATGATTCAACAGATTAGAAATTAGAGGTCTTTCTTTTGTTTTCCAGTAGGCAGCTGTATAGCACAAGTTTCTGCTTT
Organism: Balaenoptera acutorostrata; assembly: GCF_949987535.1. Lineage (NCBI taxonomy): Eukaryota > Metazoa > Chordata > Mammalia > Artiodactyla > Balaenopteridae > Balaenoptera > Balaenoptera acutorostrata. The sequence continues at coordinate 83,035,832 of NC_080085.1, forward strand.
CTCTCACCTGAGCTGCCTCTGCTTGTATTTGAAAGTCAGCACTTTCTATCCTCCACTGCCTCTGTCAGAGGTGTCTCCCCATGCCCTCATTATCATTTCTTGTGCCTCTGGAGTTGTTGATATCTTGCTATTGGCAGTGTTGCTGGTGTTGCCACCTAGGGCACCAGGATGTTGAACTCTTTTGCCATGTCCAGGATCCCCTGAGTTGCAGGATTTGGTGCTGTGGGGAAAGGGGTGGGTGGCAGAGATAAGAGCCAGGATTGCATGGGCACCTCTGCTGTGTCCAGTGTTGTAAGGCTTGTGGGCTCCACTGCAGTGAAGGGGCAGGGAGCCAGAGATATGGGCTATTTCATGGCTGAAGTGATGGGGTCCTAGGCTCCAATGACACTGCTGCCCAGTTACCTGTGGTTGTAGGGACCTTGTGACCAGGAAGCCATAGTTATGAGTGCTGTCTCTCCTGCTTCCACTAGGTTCTCTGGGGCTGTGGGTTCAGCTGCCTCAGCCAGAGGGCCAGCATTGCAGACACTGCTTCTGCTGTTTGTTTCCCCACTTCTGACTCCTCCATGTGTTCTAGTACACCCACCTTTAGATATACATATATGTGGAATTCTCTCATGTCCTGCTGTGTCGGGCAGAGTCCCCTTTATTGACTTGTGGATGTTTTACTCCTTGTAGATTGAAGGGAAGAGACAAAGAGAGTATCTTATTTATCCATGATGCTGACGTCTTCCATGTCTTTTCCAGAGTGCCATATAAACGAAATCATACTATGTAGCCTTTCTAGTCTGGCTTTTTTCACTTAGCATAATTCATTTTAGATTAATTCATGTTGTTGCATAAATCAATACTTCATTCCTTTTATTCCTGAGTATTATCCTATTGTGTGGTTGTACCATATTTTATCCATTCACTGGTTGATTGGTGGGGAGGGGGATATGAATAGTATGCCATAATCACTAACATAAGGTTTTAGTGTAAATAGAGGTTTTTATTTCTCTTGGGTAGAAATATAAATGAGATAACTGGGTTATCATATACTGGAAGGTATATGTTTAAATTTTTAAGAAACACCCAAGCTGTTTTCCAAAGTAGTTATGTCATTTTGTCTTTCCATCAACAATGAAAAGAGGGTTCTAGTTACTTTGCATTTTTGGATGATGTACACTTTGAATAGCTGAAAATACAGTTTGGTGCACATTCTTAATCTTTACCTAAATTATACATGATAATGAGTACCTGGTACAAATTGCATACACACATGCACACACACAGTTATTTCATTATTTTCAAAAAATGTATATGGCCACATTGAATAGATCAACCTTGGGATGATTTTGCACTTCTGAATTATTCACTTTGGAGGTGTATGTATGAATTCAACTCACTCTTCCCTGGGAATGATGCTTATCTAGGTGCATTTTTCAGTGTGACAAAAATTCTTCAACTTTCAAATTTATGTAGATAAAATGTAACAAAAAGTTACTTATGCAATCAGAGTTGTAGAGAAAAACTAATAAAGATTATATAGCCATAAATGCTTGTGTTCTTTCATCTCTGTAGGTAGTGGATTATTACTTGGAAAAATGTGATTAATTATGTTTAGACAAATTCTGAAAGGGAAAGCATGAAAAAAATCCCACCATTTTCCCTAATAGATGGTTAATACAGTGTACATATTTCTACTTAAATGTATATAATGAATTATAATGGAAGGCACAAGTGAATTTATAAATTAAAAAAATAGTACTTTCCTTTAGGAAAGGAAAAGAAGAGATTTTATTTGTAATGTTAATGTGTCTATTACTAAGAAAATAGATTGATACAATCTTACATGAAATATATTATTTCCTTACCTCATATCTAAATATTTTACTGAACTGTTCACACTCACTATATACAATCACATAGGACTTAATAATATTGAATTCTAAATACCTAGGATGGTGTGTTGTATTATACAGAGTTATAAAATTGCATAAGATACTTGACTATCTGTAATTTTAATTTTTTAACTTCTGAATAATATGAGCCTTTATGTAAATGATTTGTTTCTATGACAAAACAAATATTAAATTAAAGCTTGCCTATATAAGTTTTGTGAAGCTTGTATTCTGAAGCAATATATAGATTAATATTTATCCTTCATCAAATTGTGATTTTTCTTACCAATTTAGGTTGATTTTTTATGGTTCCCCAGTAATTTCATCTAGAATAAATTTTTTAGTCCCATAAGAATTCTATTATATGGAGCTAAAATACACAGTGGAAATCAATAGTCCCGACGAGTACTCCAGTGTCTCAGAAGCTTGGCACTGAAATGCCTCCTGCTGAGATTCTATATTAGAATTTTTTGAGGGATGGTATGTGTGAAGAGAAACAAAGTTGTTTAAAAGAGAATGTAAAATATACATCTTTTATCTAAAGCACACACGTTGACAATTTATTAAATGTAAATAGAAAGTTACTCATATTTTGTTAGAAGAATAAAATACTTAAGGTTATGTTTCTAAACCCACTGAAAAATGTTTTTCATTTTTGATTTAGGCTAACATTATAGGAAAATCAACAGAATTTTACTCTCAATATTAAGGTAGACCAAATGCATTGAATATGGAATATATTATATATTTTGTTTATAAATATTTGACTCAGCATGTAGCCAATATACATAACCTTGTATGTACAATATACCATAACATATTATGGGTGTGTTTATGTCTTCCTCTAAATTTGACTTTAAAATATATGGGAACATATTTGTAATTCTTATGTAAATTTTCAGTTGGAACTTTCATCTATTCTAATATAGTATGAGACATAATATTAAAGACGTACAAAATACAACAGTAAATCCTCACCTATTTAGACTGATAGATTATCAAAGCAGAACTTTGTTTTATTTTAAATTTTTTAATAAAAATAAATCATCTAAAATGTTTCACAATCCTTGAGAAAAGAAATCAAAATTATTAAAATTTGACTCTTTTAATGATTTCTATATTAAGGAACACAAAAGTGAGTCATTTTCTATGAGATCATTATAAGAACGAAATCAGAGTCAGGATCACAAAATAGTTTAGTTATTTCTTCTTTTTCCTTGGTAGAAAATGGGAGGCCAGGTCAAGTTGATCTAACGCAGAGGCAGATCCACTATAATAAGAGAGATACAGACTATGCAGAGAAGAAGCAGACTATGTTAATGGTGTCTATCATAAATTCAGTTGGCATAAGATTTCTTGAAACATTTTTTCTTCTGATTTTTAATTATATAATGACTTTCACAACAGCAGTATCTACAACAACAAAGTTTGGGATCAGGGAAACAAATGTTCATTGACAGAAGAATGGATAAATATTAGTTTATCTGTATGATGGAATAATATTCATCAGTGAAACTGAATTAGCTATATCTATAGATATTCATGTGGACACCTCTCACGAACATTATGTTTGAGTGAAAAAGTAGATAAATACACACTATATTGTTCCATTTATGAAAAGTTCAAAAATATGCAATATTAGCAATATATTATTTTGAGATATGAAGTAACAGGGTAAAACTACAAAGAATAGAAAAATTTAGGTTAGTGTTTGGAGTTGGAGGGAGGGAGATATGATTGGAGAGAACATATGCTGTTTCTAATGAACTGATCATGATTTGCTTCTTAACTTGGCTTATGATTATATAGTTCTATTAACTAAGGTTAAGTCAAGGCTTCTGTGCTGTGGCTCTAATAAGCTAGAAGTTAATTTATCTCCCACATAACAACTCAGAGACAGATGGCAACATGTGGTCCAAGGTTGTTTCAGTCCTTGCCATTTGAACCACATTTTCCAGTGCTGTTTATCCGTTCCTGCAGATCCAAGTTTTCATCTGATAATATTTCCTATTGTCCTGAATGACAGTCTCTACTATTTCTCATGGGGCAAGTCAGTAGGAGGTGCATTTTCTCATTTTTCAGTTATACCCCTGCTTTAGAGGGATAATTATATTGGATATACAATTATGGCCTTAATTGTTTCCAAAGAATATTAAACAGAATTTTTATCCTTGTTCTCCTGTGCACAATTTTTGCCCCCCTATTGTCTTCTCTGAACATATTTCTCTGTTCTAGTTTTCAGCAGTTTAACTATGATGTGTTTGCATATGTATTTCTACATTTATCCTGTATATCCTGGGGGATCACTGAGCATCTTGGATTGTTAAATTTGTGTTTTTCATTAAATTTTGCACATTTATGGCCAGTACACTTTCACATATTTGTTCTGCCACAATCTCACTCCTTTCTCCTTCATGACTCTTATTACATGTATATTAGATTATTCAATATTATCCCACAAGTCCCTGTGACTCTGTTAATTTTTCTATATTTTTTTGGTTCTCTGTTCTTCAGATTGAATAATTTCTATTAATTTGTCTTTTAGCTCATTGACTTTTCCTTCTGCCATCTCCAATCTTCTGTTAAAATGACCTACTTTCATTTCAATTATTATAGTATTCAGTTCTAGTATTTCCACATATGATTATATATTTTTTCTATTTCTCTGACAAAGTTCTCTATCTACTAATCAAAGATCATATATTCCTTGGGGTAACATCAGCAAGATGGCAGGCTAGGAGGTCCCAATGCTCTTTCTCCAACAAAAACACTGAATAGACATTTACCAATGAAAGCTCCAGAGTATAATGAAGAAGTTAGAGCAACTTATTGGAGTGCAAAAATTGAAGATGGCCTCGTAAAAAAGCATAGGAAGCATTTTAGCTGGGTCACCCTATCCCCCAGTCTGGCATGGCTCAGCAGCAAGAGGGACCCCCTCAGCTAGGACCTCTCCCCATGGGAAAAAGGAGAGCTGGAGAATACCTGCAGACCTCCTCATCATCACCATGGATTCTCACAGGTTTTGCCACTGAGAATTCCCTCAGTCTTTGCCAGCGCTGGCTACAACTAACAGAGCTGCATTCCCCCCAGACAGGGAGTCACTGCTGCTCTCTCCCAGGGCTGGAGTCATCAACGCCATCCCACACCCAGTCCTGGCACCACTGCACACATGCCCTGGATATCATCTCTGCAACCACTCGATATGCATCTGCACTCCAGACACCAGAACCACTACCCTGGTGAGAGTAACCACACCCCAGACTCTGACACCACAGCCTCTGTGCACATGCCCACACCTTGGACACAGGCACCATTACTGCTCTTAGTGAACTCATACCCTTGACTGCAGGGTTGCCATTGTTGTGTGCGAATGTACGTCCCAACCCTTTAGTTGCAACAGCCAGGTCACCAAAGAAGTAAACAAGCAAACAGGAGCAAAAAGAAGCCCCAGAGAGGGGAGAGGGGAATCAGCATTCAGAGTTGTTACAACGCATTGCCCAAAATGCCTAGTTTTCAAAAAAAAAAAAAAATGACAAGGCATACAAAAAAACTATCATCTATCATCTATCTATCTATCTATCTCTCTATTTGGACTGGGCAATGGTTTCTCAGATATGACACCAGAAAGTCAAGCAACAAAAGAAAATATAGGTAAATAAGAGATCACGATAGTTAAAATTTTTGTGCTTCAAAGGACGTCATAAATAAACGGAAACTAAAACCCATAGAACTGTACAAATTTTTGTAAATCATGTATCTGTTAAAGGGCTTGTAGCTATAATATATAAATAAATATTGCAATTCCATAATAAAAAGAAAAATAACCCAATTAAAAATGGGCAAATGATCCAAATAGACATTTCTCTGAAGCAGATAAACAAATATTCAATAAGCACATGGAAAGGTGCTCAACATCATTGGCCATTAGGGAAATGCAAATCAAACCACAATGATACAACTTAATAATCATTAGGAACAGGTGGTAAGCTTCATTAATAATTAGGGAAATATAAAATAAGGCCACATTGGAATATCATTATATATATATTTTTAATAACTAAAAATAAAAGAAACAATCATAGTAGCAATGTATGAGAGTAAAGTAGTACAGAAACTTGATTAACTGGACGTTTCTACTAAATTTATTCGTATAAATATTCTATGAACCATACATCCCAATTTTTTGTATCTACCCAGAGGAAATGCATACATGTGTACACGAAAATTTTCAAACCTGCATTATTTATAATACTCTCGAATTGGAAATATGCCAAGTCACCTTTCCACAGCATATTATTTAAATAAATTTCTGCTTATCACGACAATGGACGTGAATGAACTATAGCTATGGGCAAAAACACAAAAATATTTCAGAAATGACCCCAAACGTAAAATAAGATAATCAATTTTAATTCCATTCATATAAAGTTTTAAAGTAAGCATGATAAATCTATCGTATGTAGGTCAGTATAACTGCAACCCTCAAAGAGGAATTTGGTAGTAATTACTGTAAGGGGTGAAAGAGGTGCTTCCAGGTTGTAGGTAATACTCTTTATTGGGATGGGTCAGAGATTATATGGTTATTTTCAATTTGTGAAAATAACCATACTTGTTTGTTATACTTCATTAAAAAGTTTATTAAATAAAAAGAATCTAAACGGATGGCTTAACGGACTTAAAGAAAATTTGTTAATTGGAATACAGTTCAGAAGAAAATATTTGGAACGAGTACAAAGAAACAATTAGATGGAAACAGAGATGTTAAGCCATTTGCAGGCTAGAGTGAGAAGCTAGCTCATTAGTCCATTTATATTTCTAGAAGAATAGGCAAAAAAATGCACTGAGGCAACATATAAAGGGATAATGACTAAGAAATTTCCAGAATTTGTGAAAGACACCAACCCATAGATTCAAGAAATTTAATTAATTATGAAAACAATATGTAAAAATATACACCTAGAAGCAGACCATCAAGAACACTATGGATTAAAACAGAGATTTAAAAATTTCCAAAGATAACTGTAAAAGAGGGAGCATGCCCTAGCACTTAGAAGATGCCTTGACACTCACAGCTAGGTTGTGCTATTTTCCTATTAGAAATAACATCACAGAATACTAACTTCAGACAACGTTACTCTGAGACCTTGATAAATGAGACAAAATAATTCCGCTTCATAATTTTTTCTAAGCACAGACCAAAACAAGGGGGGAGGGGCACTGTAAAACTCAAAAAATAACAAACACCTCTTCTCTTGGCCAACATGAATGAGTTCCACTTCTTTAGCAGTTATAATGTTAACCTCATTCTAGTCTCCAATCCTATAAATAAGATTTATTGATCTATCCAATCTTACAAATGTTCTCACATTACAATAGCATTCAGTGTATAATTAACCTCCACTTTGTTAGACTTTCCCCCAAATCACCCAATCAAATCCCAACTTCTATATTCAGTATTTTTTTAACATCCACTTACTCAGGCACCCTATGACTCTCCATGGTGTGTGTTTTCCCTCATTGCAATAAGTAATAAAAATAACTCGTTCTGCTATAGATATGTTCCTGGTTGTCTGGCTGGGTAGCACTGAGAGCAGATAGAGTACTTTCAAAGGAGCAAAGGTTTTACTGAAAGCTGATTTCCTGATATTAACAATGGAAGCTCCAAGACATGGAATACTTTCCCCAAATTGTTGAAAAAAACCTCAGTACTTACCAAAAGTTCTATGCCCAGTAAGAATATATTTTAACAATAAGAATGAAATAAACACATTTCAAGAAAATAAAAACTGTAAGAGCTGGTTCTCTGGTCGACATTAAAAGACATTCTAAAGGAAAGTGAACCCAGATGGAAGGTCTGAGATAAAAAGAATAAGAAGCAGCTCAAAGAATGGGGTAAATTTGTGATATGATGTAAATAAACATTGACTTATAAAATAATAGTCAGTTTTTGAAGTTGAAAAGAGAATGAGAAAGAAAGATATAAAAGAAATAACTTATAAGCTGGGAGGTTGTTTTGATGGAGTTTAAGTTATACTAAGTTTCTTGCATTTTCCAGGAAGAAAGAAAAGGTATGGGACAACTTTAGACTTTGACAAATTAAGTAGATATGAGTGATTGCTATCAGATACAGGTGTTCTTTTTTGGTTGATGTAAAAGTTCCAGAATTAGATTGTGGTGATGGTTGCACACTATTGCTAATGTACTAAAATCCACTGAATTACACACACTCTAAACTGTTTAAATGGAAATTTGTTGGCAATTTATCTTTATTAAAAAACATAAAAATATATATCCTAGAAAAAATACTATTTTTCAGAACGATACAAACTACTGATTCTAACTCAAGAAGAAATAGAAAATCTGTAGCAGATTTATAAGTGAAGAGATTGAATTAATAATGTAAAATTTTCCCACAAACAAAAGCCATATTGCTAAATTCTATCAAAAACTTAAAAAAAATTACTACCCATCTGTCACAAAATCTGACAATAAATATGACAGAAGACTTCCTAACTCATTCTATGAGTCCAGTATTATCTTGATTCCAAAACCAGACAAATATACCACAAGAAAACTACAAATATCCTCTATGAATAATAGATGCAAAAATTCTCAATGAAATACTAGTCAACTGAATCCAGCAACAGGTACAAAGGATTTTTCACCATGATCAAGTGGGATTTATCCCAGGAATGCAAGGTTGGTTTATCATTCAAAAAATCAATTAATGTAATATAATAATAAAGGACAAAAATCATATGATCAATTCAATAGTTGCAGAAAAAGCATTTGACAAAGTCCAACACTCTTTCATGAAAAGAACACTCAACCAAGTAGGACAGAAAGTAACCTCTTCACCCAGAAACATGGCATCAACAAAAATCTCACTGGTAAAATTATATTGGATACTTAATGTCAAAATACTGAATGTCTTCTTCTTAGGTTCAGGAATAAGACAAGGATGTCTGCTTTTGCTACTTCTATTCAACTTTGTACTGCAGGTTGTAACCAGAAAAACTAGACAAAAAAATGAAATAAAAGCATATGAATTGGAAAGGAAGAAGTAAAACTATCTATTTGTTGATGATGTGACTTTTATATAGAAAAACCTAAAGAATCTACTAAAAAACTATTAGGGTTAGAACAAGATTTCAGGATACAAGATCTTTATACAACACATTTAATAAATTTAAATATATATTGAAAGTTCTACCTGTCTTATTTTTAATAATGCAATGATATCTACTGCCATTCTTTCCATTCTACATTGCACTGGAGGTGCTAACCACTGAAGTAGGGAAAGAATAAAAAGGCATGAGGATTCGAAAAAGGATGATACAAAATTCTTATTTATAAGTTCTATTGTAATTAATAAGACTTTGCCAAGGTTGTTGGATAAAAATCAATATAAATGTAAGTTGTAAACTTAAGTGCCAGCAACAAACAAAATATCAAGTCTGTCTATACCAAATATTAACAGGGACATGCAGCAAAGAGAGCTTTCATACAGCAATGATTGGCATACAAATTGGTATAAACACTGTGTGAGAAAATTTGTTACTAATTAATTTTCTCAAAGATATGCAGATCCTATTATTCAGTTATCCCACTGGCTTATACATGATTTGGTCTGAACCAGGCAGCTTGACTTATGGCAGGTCAAACATACACTGTACATCTACTTTAACCATTAAAGAAAAGAATGCATTATCCAGATAATGTCCACTTTGAAGATAGAGATAAATGCCTCCCTTTCTATGACGCCCCTGCTAATACTCCTTCGAAGATAATGTTCCTTTCCCAGATGCCAAGGTCATGCTGACTCATTGTGTACATGCTAATCTGTCTCTTCTGAAACCTTGAAAGAATATATCCCTGCCATGTTTGATGTTCTTTGTTCTGACAAAATATAAAACTTTGCTGAAAACCATGCTTCTCTGGAACACTTTCTCAGAGTTACTGAGAGGCTGTTTCCTGGGCTATAGTCCCTGGTAAGACCCTGAGTAAAACTAAACTAGCAACTTTCTTGTGAGTTTTTCTTCCAGTCAACAATGGAAATAATCCAAATATCCATCACAGCACTATTGGCAAACAGGACATTATAGAGCAATGAAAATAGAAGAACTGAAGTTATAAGGAATATGGGTGAATTTCACAAGCATAATGCTGAGCAAAATAAGACAAACAAAAAATTATGTGTGACTCCATTTATATACATTTCAGATATAGAAAAAATAAACTAGGTTACTTAGTGATGCCTACCTAAATGATTAACCTATAATGAAACAAAGGGCATGATTGTTATGAAAGTTGGGCTTCTTGTTCTCTCTATGTAGGAAAGAGGCTTATTTGGTCAAGTGGGGGTGAATGGGAAGTTTCTGCAGAATGGCAGTGTTCTATTTCTTGACCAGAATGTGGTTACATCGGTTTTGACTGTATAAATGATCTTTAAGTTGAACATATAGGTTGTATGCCCTCTTCTGTACATATGCTATATCTTAAAACACACACACACACACAGAAAAGAAGCAGGTATCTATGTTATTAAATTAAACATCCTTCATAGCTATAAACAAGACAAGCTTGAAATAAAGCTGAATTACATTGCCACACTAAAAAATCAAGTCAAAGAGAGACCTAGTTGGGGAAAATTACTACTGCAATATAAACTTATCTTAATTTTTGCAATTATAAAAGGTGGCTAGGAAATTATTGTTTCACAATATAGCAATGTGTAAGAGCGACTTTAAGGTTTTACTGTATGGAGGAAAAATTAAACAAATAAAATACATGGCATTAAAAAATTGTATACACTGCTTGCTTTTTGCAATGCATAAGAAAACAGTCTCACTGGAGGGGGGCGGAACGAGAACTTTTATTTATATCAAGACTTTCCAGCTTCAAATATTCCTTGTAGATATCGATTATCATAACTGCTAGTTTTAGCCCTGCTCGATTCTTGGCAGAATAAGAACACTATTTTGTTCAGGGGCAATAGAGACTTATTCTAGCTGCCCTAAGGTCAGAACTACAATATTCTCCCCCGCTGACTATAATTATTACCATTGCTTAGAGACTGCATAAATAGTCTCTGATACTCAATATTTGTTACTGCTAGAGTAAGATTAAGCTAAGTTGTTTTTCACAGCAAGTGTCCAGAGATCTATGGATTGGCTTCGTTGTGGGAACAAGTAATATTATGCTATGGGTATTGTTTTCAAAAGAGTGTTTTATGGTTTTCATCATCAGATTTTAAATGAAAACTATAGAACAATTTCTATTTGCTAAAAAATGCAAATACCTTTGCCTACAGAATTGGTAATCAAAAATATGTTCAAAATAAAGAAAACTTTTTAACAAGAAATATTGACTATCTTAGCAGTTTTTTGGGACTTCGCTACTCCAAATCTTTATTACTTAGTATATATCAAATGAGATGTGACAAAATGATCATTTCATATAACATTTTCTCATTTAAATGAGAATACCCCTTGAGACATTAAATTTGTGGTTTTATCTATGATATTCATTATTTTTTTTTTCCACACACACACACTGTATTTTATTTTTACAAGAGATAAATAGACTGACACCAAGCATTGTACATGGATGACCACAACAAAAGCAACAATGATTGCAATTACCAAACATGAAACACACTTATACTATGTCATAATATTGACATTCAGTCCAGTAATCCTCCACTGTAACAGCTCCTTTACTTTGCAGTGAAAATTGATTTGTATATTCTTTTCCTCTGAGTCCTTGTGGGATTTTTTTTTTTTAATTCAGACAGAAAGTCACAAAAATTATACTCATCCTCATCAGTTCACTCAGTCCCATGTAATTAATTTCTTTTTTTTCATCTTGATCTTTTGTTAGCACTTTTATGAGTTCATCAGTTTTTCATTAGAGTTCTGAAAATGCTTATTCATTCAGTTCAGCAGTACAGTCAGTTACCAGAAACCTGTACTTGTCAGAGTCTTTTCCATGAATTTCTTGAAGATGAAAGCCTTTTATAGGAACATATTTGCAAAAGCATCAGAGTACACCGAGAACTGTCTGTAAATGACAAAAGACTTAAAAATGACCACTGTTAAAGATTTGATGAAAGTTCATAATAATGCAGTTGACAAGAAAATTAGTTATTTCTGAGATATACATTTTAAAGTAATAGCTAGGATTATTACTTATAACATTATACCAGAACATATAAGATTTTTAGAAATTTCCTGTAATGTCTGAAACATTTATATTAACATATTTCCATACATATTTCCATACAAATACAAATATAAGATTTTTAGAAATTTCATGTAATGTCTGAAACATTTATATTAACATATTTCCATACAAATAACCCAATGAAAGTTTAGTATTAGTTGTTTTGTTTGTTTTTTCATACTGCAGGTTCTTATTAGGCATCAGTTTTATACACATCAGTGTATACATGTCAATCCCAATCGCCCAATTCAGCACACCACCATCCCCACCTCACCGCCATTTTCCCCCCCTTGGTGTCCATATGTCCATTCTCTACATCTGTGTCTCAACTTCTGCCCTGCAAACTGGCTCATCTGTACCATTTTTCTAGGTTCCACATACATGCATTAATATACGATATTTGTTTTTCTCTTTCTGACTTACTTCACTCTGTATGACAGTCTCTAGATCCATCCACGTCTCAACAAATGACTCAATTTCGTTCCTTTTTATGGCTGAGTAATATTCCATTGTATATATGTACCACTACTTCTTTAACCATTCGTCTGTCGATGGGCATTTAGGTTGCTTCCATGACCTGGCTATTGTAAATAGTGCTGCAATGAACATTGGGGTGCATGTGTCTTTTTGAATTACAGTTTTCTCTGGGTATATGCCCAGTAGTGGAATTGCTGGGTCATATGGTAATTCTATTTTTAGTTTTTTAAGGAACCTCCATATTGTTCTCCATAGTGGCTGTATCAATTTACATTCCCACCAACAGTGCAAGAGGGTTCCCTTTTCTCCACACCCTCTCCAGCATTTGTTGTTTGTAGATTTTCTGATGATGCCCATTCTAACAGGAGTGAGGTGATACCTCATTGTAGTTTTGATTTGCATTTCTCTAATAATTAGTGATGTTGAGCATCTTTTCATGTGCTTCGTGGCCATCTGTATGTCTTCTTTGGAGAAATGTCTATTTAGGTCTTCTGCCCATTTTTGGATTGGGGTGTTTGCTTCTTTGATATTCAGCTGAATGAGCTGTTTATATATTTCGGAGATTAATCCTTTGTCCGTTGATTCATTTGCAAATATTTTCTCCCATTCTGAGGGTTCTCTTTTCGTCTTGTTTATGGTTTCCTTTGCTGTGCAAAAGCTTTGAAGTTTCATTAGGTCCCACTTGTTTATTTTTGTTTTTATTTCCATTACTCTAGGAGGTGGATCGAAAAAGATCTTGCTGTGATTTATGTCAAAGAGTGTTCTTCCTATGTTTTCCTCTAAGAGTTTTATAGTGGCCAGTCTTATATTTAGGTCTCTAATCCATTTTGAGTTTATTTTTGTGTATGGTGTTAGGGAGTATTCTAATTTCATTGTTTTACATGTGGCTGTCCAGTTTTCCCAGCACCACTTATTGAAGAGACTGTCTTTTCTCCATTGTATATCTTTGCCTCCTTTGTCATAGATTAGTTGACCATAGGTGCGTGGGTTAATCTCTGGGCTTTCTATCTTGTTCCATTGATCTATGTTTCTGTTTTTGTGCCAGTACCATATTGTCTTGATTACTGTAGCTTTGTAGTAGAGTCTGAAGTCAGGGAGTCTGATTCCTCCAGCTCCATTTTTTTGCCTCAAGACTGCTTTGGCTATTTGGGGTCTTTTGTGTCTCCATACAAATTTTAAGATGATTTGTTCTAGCTCCGTAAAAAATGCCATTGGTAATTTGATAGGGATTGCATTGAATCTGTAGATTGCTTTGGGTAGTATACTCATTTTCACAATGTTGATTCTTCCAATCCAAGAACATGGTATAGCTCTCCATCTGTTGGTATCATCTTTAATTTCTTTCATCAGTGTCTTATAGTTTTCTGCATACAGGTCTTTTGTCTCCCTAGGTAGGTTTATTCCTAGGTATTTTATTCTTTTTGTTGCAATGGTAAATGGGAGTGTTTCCATACTTTCTCTTTCAGATTTTTCATCATTAGTGTATAGGAATGCAAGAGATTTCTGTGCATTAATTTTGTAACCTGCAACTTTACCATATTCATTAATTAGCTCTAGCAGTTTTCTGGTGGCAGTTTTAGGATTCTCTATGTATAGTATCATGTCATCCACAAACAGTGACAGTTTTACTTCTTCTTTTCCAATTTGTATTCCTTTTATTTCTTTTTCTTCTCTGATTGCCATGGCTAGGACTTCCAGAACTATGTTGAATAATAGTGGTGAGAGTGGACATCCTTGTCTCGTTCCTGATCTTAGAGGAAATACTTTCAGTTTTTCACCATTGAGAATGATGTTTGCTGTGGGTTTGTCATATATGGCCTTTATTATGTTGAGGTAGGTTCCCTCTATGCCCACTTTCTGGAGAGTTTTTATCATAAATGGGTGCTGAATTTTGTCAAAAGCTTTTTCTGCATCTATTGAGATGATCATATGGTTTTTATTCTTCAATTTGTTAATATGGTGTATCACATTGACTGATTTGCGTATATTGAAGAATCCTTGCATCCCTGGGATAAATCCCACTTGATCGTGGTGTATGATCCTTTTAATGTGTTGTTGGATTCTGTTTGCTAGTATTTTGTTGAGGATTTTTGCATCTATATTCATCAGTGATATTGGTCTGTAATTTTCTTTTTTTGTAGTGTCTTTGTCTGGTTTTGGTATCAGGGTGATGGTGGCCTCATAGAATGAGTTTGGGAGAGTTACTTCCTCTGCAATTTTTTGGAAGAGTTTGAGAAGGATGGGTGTTAGCTCTTCTCTAAATGTTTGATAGAATTCACCTGTGAAGCCATCTGGTCCTGGACTTTTGTTTGTTGGAAGATTTTTAATCACAGTTTCAATTTCATTACTTGTGATTGGTCTGTTGATATTTTCTGTTTCTTCCTGATTCAGTCTTGGAAGGTTATACCTTTCTAAGAATTTGTCCATTTCTTCCAGGTTGTCCATTTTATTGGCATAAAGTTGCTTGTAGTAGTCTCTTAGGATGTTTTGTATTTCTGCGGTGTCTGTTGTAACTTCTCCTTTTTCATTTCTGATTTTATTGATTTGAGTCCTCTCCCTCTTTTTCTTGATGAGTCTGGCTAATGGCTTATCAATTTTGTTTATCTTCTCAAAGAACCAACTTTTAGTTTTATTGATCTTTGCTATTGTTTTCTTTGTTTCTATTTCATTTATTTCCGCTCTGATCTTTATGATTTCTTTCCTTCTGCTAACTTTGGGTTTTGTTTGTTCTTCTTTCTCTAGTTTCTTTAGGTGTAATGTTAGATTGTTTACTTGAGATTTTTCTTGTTTCTTTAGGTAGGCTTGTATAGCTATAAACTTCCCTCTTAGAACCGCTTTTGCTGCATCCCATAGGTTTGGGTCGTCGTGTTTTCATTGTCATTTGTCTCTAGGTATTTTTTTATTTCCTGTTTGATTTCTTCAGTGATCTCTTGGTTATTTAGTAATGTATTGTTTAGCCTCCATGTGTTTGTCTTTTTTACGTTTTTTTCCCTGTAATTCATTTCTAATCTCATAGCGTTGTGGTCAGAAAAGATGCTTGATATGATTTCAATTTTCTTAAATTTACTGAGGCTTGATTTGTGACCCAAGATGTGATCTATCCTGGAGAATGTTCCGTGTGCACTTGAGAAGAACGTGTAATCTGCCGTTTTTGGATGGAATGTCCTATATATATCAATTAAATCTATCTGGTCTATTGTGTCATTTAAAGCTTCTGTTTCCTTATTTATTTTCATTTTGGATGATCTGTCCATTGGTGTAAGTGAGGTGTTAAAGTCCCCCACTATTATTGTGTTACTGTCGATTTCCTCTTTTATAGCTGTTAGCAGTTGCCTTATGTATTGAGGTGCTCCTATGTTGGGTGCATATATATTTATAATTGTTATATCTTCTTGGATTGATCCCTGGATCATTATGTAGTGTCCTTCCTTGTCTCTTGTAACATTCTTTATTTTAAAGTCTATTTTATCTGATATGAGTATAGCTACTCCAGCTTTCTTTTGATTTCCATTTGCATGGAATATCTTTTTCCATCCCCTCACTTTCAGTCTGTATGTGTCCCTAGGTCTGAAGTGGGTCTCTTGTAGACAGCATATATATGGGTCTTGTTTTTGTATCCATTCAGCCAGTCTATGTCTTTTGGTTGGGGCATTTAATCCATTCACGTTTAAGGTAATTATCGATATGTATGTTCCTATGACCATTTTCTTAATCGTTTTGGGTTTGTTTTTGTAGGTCCATTTCTTCTCTTGTGTTTCCCACTTAGAGAAGTTCCTTTAGCATTTGTTGTAGAGCTGGTTTGGTGGTGCTGAATTCTCTTAGCTTTTGCTTGTCTGTAAAGCTTTTGATTTCTCCATCAAATCTAAATGAGATCCTTGCTGGGTAGAGTAATCTTGGTTGTAGGTTCTTCCCTTTCATCACTTTAAGTATTTCATGCCACTCCCCTCTGGCTTGCAGAGTTTCTGCTGAGAAATCAGCTGTTAACCTTATGGGAGTTCCCTTGTATGTTATTTGTCGTTTTTCCCTTGCTGCTTTCAGTAATTTTTCTTTGTCTTTAATTTTTGCCACTTTGATTACTATGTGTCTCGGCGTGTTTCTCCTTGGGTTTATTCTGTATGGGACTCTCTGCGCTTCCTGGACTTGGGTGGCTATTTCCTTTCCCATGTTAGGGAAGTTTTCGACTATAATCTCTTCAAATATTTTCTCTGGTCCTTTCTCTCTCTCTTCTCCTTCTGGGACCCCTATAATGCGAACGTTGTTGTGTTTAATGTTGTCCCAGAGGTCTCTTAGGCTGTCTTCATTTCTTTTTATTCTTTTTTCTTTAGTCTGTTCCGCAGCAGTGAATTCCACCATTCTGTCTTCCAGGTCACTTATCTGTTCTTCTGCCTCAGTTATTCTGCTATTGATTCCTTCTAGTGTAGTTTTCATTTCAGTTATTGTATTGGTCATCTCTGTTTGTTTGTTCTTTAATTCTTCTAGGTCTTTGTTAATCATTTCTTGCATCTTCTCAATCTTTGCCTCCATTCTTATTCCGAGGTCCTGGATCATCTTCACTATCATTATTCTGAATTCTTTTTCTGGAAGGTTGCCTATCTCCACTTCATTTAGTTGTTTTTCTGGGGTTTTTTCTTGTTCCTTCATCTGGTACATAGCCCTCTGCCTTTTCATCTTCTCTGTCTTTCTGTAACTGTGGTTTTTGGTCCACAGGCTGCAGGATTGTAGTTTTTCTTGCTTCTGTTGTCTGCCCTCTGGCGGTTGAGGCTATCTAAGAGGCTTGATGGGAGGCTCTGGTGGTGGGTAGATATTCATTATTGTTATGCTAATATAAGATTAAATTTTATACCTTGCATAATTTAGAAGTTACCAAATTATGCTACCATGAGCACATCTATGTCTTATATAGTTTTGCTTTTGCTCAGTATCTTAAATAATTTCTAAAGTTGAATATATATGACTATAGGAAGTGCCTTCAACTGAAATAGATTTTATTTTCTTTTCTATTCCAAAGCTTAATTGACATGATATTTTATTAGCAAAGTTTGATAATAATGTGTTTCAGCTTTATAGGCTTTAGACCAAACTATATTATATATGTAAAGAAAAGTTGAGAATAACGCTACACCAATAGAAAATTCAACAACCACTTTTATTTAGGAGAATGTTTACTCTCATTGAAATGTGTTTAGAATATACATTAGTGATTATCCACATTTCTTGTTTCAGAACTCTATTACACTCTTAAAAATATTGAGATGGGATAGACATACTTTCCTCTATTCCTCCCACAATGTATAAGTAAAACCCCTGGACATTTAAAACAAACATAGAAAGACTGTGAAAGATGAGAAGGAAATGACAGAACAACTAGAAACTTTGTAACCCAAGGAAAGATACATGGTGAGTTCCCACAGTTTTCTTTTTGCTTCATATATCCCAAACTCAGAATTGGAAAATCCAGCAATCTGGAAATGAAAAGGGACACAGAAAAAAATCTCTAGCAAAAGCCTGCCCTCTCTAGCAAAGGACAGCTTCCTAAAAAGAAAATCTTTAACCAATAACTGCCTAACTGCAGCCAATAATCACAGAAAAAAACATGACCCCACCTTCATCTACACCAGCAAAGACGAACTGGGGATCCTAGACTTCCATTTTCATCAGGCTATAGCAAGGCACCCTTCACCTTCCTTGTCGGGGTGGTGTCAGAAAAAGCTGAGCGAATGCTAGGAATTTCATTCATGCAGAAGGTAATGAGAACAGACTCCTCCATATTTATTTACAGTACCTCAAGAAAAGGAACATTTAGGCATAAATTTAACAAAACACACACAGAACTTGTATGCTAAAAATTACAACACTCTGATGAAAAGCATCAAAGTAGGTTTGAATAAATGGAGAGACATACTGCGTTTAAGAACCAATATTATGATGCCAATTCTCCCCAAACTTAATGATGGTTTAACAAAATTCCTATCAAAATCCCCAACAAAGTTTCTGTAGATACAGACAAGATAATTCTGAGTCTTTTTGTGGAAAGGTAGTGAATTAGAATATCTAAAACAGTCTTGAAAATGAAGAAAAAGATGTGTGTATGTGGGTGGTGGTGAATCAGTCTATGTGATTGTCAGACTGCATGGTATTGGTGGAAAGATAGACATAGAGATCAATGGAACTAAATAGACAGCCCAGAAACTGCCGCACAGAAATATGGACAGCTGATTTTTGACAAGGGTGCAAAAGCAATTCAATGGAGGAAGAATCACCTTTTTAATAAACGCTGCTGGAACAACTGGATATCCATAGACAAAGAAATAAACCTCTACCTAAATTTTGTATAAAGTATGAGGTTTATCTCAAAATGAATCACAGACTTAAATGTAAAACATAAAAGTAAAAAATTTGAAGAAAAAATAGGACAAAATCTAGGGCAAGACAAAGTGTTCTTAGACTTGACATCAAAAGTACTATCCATAAAAGGAAATATTAATAAGGTAAACCTCATCAAAATTAAAAGTTTTTACTCTGAGAAGTACCACGTTAAGAGGATAAAAAGACAAAGTATAGACTGCGAGAAATTTTTTACAAACCACATATCTAACAAAGGACTAATATGTAGAATATATGAAATCTCACAAAACTTAGCAAAATGGAAAAACAATCCAAATAGAAAATTGGCAAAACATATGAAGAGACATTTCACTGAAAAGTATATACACATGGCAATTAAGCATATGAAAAGATGTTCAACATCATTAGCTATTAAGCAAGTGCAAATTAAAACTACAGTGAGATATCACTACACACCTATCAGAATGATTAAAATAAGAAAGTAGTGATGACGGAAGATGCTGGCAAGGATACAGAAAAAGTTGATCACTCATATATCGTTGGTGGAAATGAAAAATGGTACAGCCATTTTCTCTTAAAAATTTGTTTTATCATTTACAACACATACAATTATTTGTTTTAAAATGGCATTCTTACTTCGTCCATTTTAGAGAATATGCCTGCTAAATACCCGTCTCTGAATAACCATGTCATAGATGAATTGTATACCCTAAAAAAAGATATGTTGAAGTCCTAACACCCAGGGCCTCAGAATATGACATTATTCGGAAATAGGGCCTTTATGGAGGTGATCAAGTTGAGTTCACTAGGGTGCGCCCTAATCCAATAAGATGCGTGTCCTTACAGAAAAGGGAAATTTGGACACACAGGGAAGATGATGTGATGACACACAGGGAGAAGATGGCCATGAGACTGGAGTGATGCATTTGTAAGCCAAGGAATGTCAAGTATTGCTGGAAAATACCAGAAGCTAGAAAGGGTCAACATCTTGATTTCAGAACTGTGAGAACATACATTTCTGTTGTGTTAAGCCACTGAGTTTTTGGTACTTTGTTATGGAAGTGTAGAAAAGTATTACTCTATAATCTGTCTTTGAGTCATTCTTTCAATTGACAATGGTACACCATGAAAAATAGAGATGAGTTCAACTTTTTTTTTCAAACAATCACATGAAACACTTTTCTCAAGGTAACCAGTAAACTTTGGTAAGTAGAAGGTCTTTATGCATACTCCAATTTTGTCACAGAGAACATTAAAAAAGGTGTGCATTCAGGAGTCAACATTTAATAAAATTAATAATTTTACTGATTAAGCAAGATTGTTCTTAATTGAATTTTCCTTCCTCTTCTCCCCTTTTTAAAAAAACTGTGACTGCATGACATGAAGTATACCATGACTACTAGCATTTTTGGTGTTCCTGCTTTGATCTGATCAATTAGATGGAATATATATTATAATGAGCCATTCAGGAGGAGAGTAACATCTTAAGGATGGCAAAGCACAAGATATTTGTATTTGTTTCCTATTGTTGCTATAACAAATAACCACAAACTTAGTGGCCTAAAATAACACACATTTAGTTTCTTACAGTTGTGGAGGTCAGAAATACCAAATGGGTCTTTCTGGACTAAAACCAAGGTATCAGCCAGGCCAAATTCCTTTGAGAAACTCTCTGGGAGGGATCTGCTTCCTTGCATTTTCCAGCTTCTACAGGCTGCCTGCCTTCTTGGGCTCCAGGCCCCTTCCTCCACTTTAAAAGTCACCAGCATAGCATCTTCAAATCTCTGACTCTGATCCTCTTCCCTCTTTCTGATAAGGACTCATGTGATTAGATTGGGAAATCCTAAAAATCATCCCATCTCAAGATCCTTAACTGAACTACAGCTGCAAAGTTTCTTTCATCATGTAAGATAGCACGTTCAGAGGTTCTGGAGATGAGGTCATGCACATCTTTGGGGGGCCCTTATTCTACCAGCCACAATATTTAATGCTTTTTTCTAAGCCACTTGTACTTTGGTTCTCTGTCACACAAAGGCAAAAACAAGTTCAAGCTAGTAACAATTAGTTCAGATCCTCATGTTATCTTGGACAACTTGGAAAAATCATATTGATCAAGTATCTGTCACATTTATGGCTTCTTTCAGTAAGAATTTATGTGGGAGGAATGCTGCCTTTGTTTGTGCTTTGAGTCATGGTTCAGGAGTTAGCAAAGGAGTAGTTCTTTCACATTTCCCTTCATTTCCTGACCTAGGCTGCCACCTATTTTTATTAATTTAACCAGCTAGGGAAATATATTAGCAAACATTTACAAGTATTATGTGTAATTTTGGTGCATGGAATGTTCTCCACCTGGTTGGAACTGTCAAAATGAACTGAAGCCTTTTATAGTATATCAAAAGCAAAATAAAGGGGTTTTAAAATGTAACATTTGGTACAGGGTATCCTTTTAATAAGTTTTACATTTGTGTATTACCTCCCCTCTCATTACAGACTTAAGTATATTTATAATAATGCATAAGGACACATAAGGTCTGTATGGCAATCTGCTTCAATAGAATATAAAAACAATCAATTTAATGAACAGCCAGGCAACTAAATAAAAATATGTATGTTTAGGTAGATTTAAGCTAATACTTTCCTTTTATTATCTCAGTGAATTGAGACCCAAACTATTTAGACAATTACTTGAAAAGTCTCGTTTGGATATAAATTATACAAGGTGAAAACTACAAAGAAAATGTTTCCATCTTTCACTTAATCTCAATTTCACTTTTACTAGGCCTTCTGACATTAAATCTTAAAAATATACCAAACTTTGTCTTTATTTTATACTAATTTAAAAAATATCTTTCTGTGCGTTGCACAATGAAGAGATGTGTTCTTATCGCCTATCCAATTTGAGCATTCAAGGAAAAATAACAGATGTTAACTATTCTTTAATTTGATAAAATTTCAAATAAATGTTAGTTTATGCAATATATTTTTTTTATGAAAGGGGTGGGATATATTTATTTAGTATAGCTGAAAATATAAACATTTGCACATTAAACAAATTATGGGGAAGACAGGCTAATTACATATAAAATGTAGGAGAAAAAAATCTATAGCCAGATAAAAGATAGGTGAAATGTGAATGTGGAAAGGAAAAGACATGATGTCAAAATAACTTCTGTCTAGTTTGGCCTTTTAATTTAAGACATGCAAAGGGCTAAATAAATGCTGACACCCTTTTCTGTTAGTTGGAAATAACTACATAATAACATTGGTGATAATGCAAACTTTGAAGTTTTCAAATGACAGAAAATGGATTAGAAAAAATGCCCCAGAAATATTAAATTTGCTTTTGCAGTTCAAGCTCTAGCTGTGAAAAATACATTTTATAAATCAATAGCAACAACCAACTGCAAAATATTTCATACTCTTATTTAACACAGCCTGCCAATAGTTGAGGCAGACTATTTCAATTGATCTGGTAGTCGGCATACTGAATACTAAGTTTGCCTATAATTTATCAGAAACCTCTTATTCCAATTTCCCTAATCTAAATCACTCCCATATTTACTGCTACAGATATTTCTGTATTAAAACATGTATTAGGAATGTTACAGAAACAACTAAGATAGAGGAATTTAGAAATTCACTGGCAAGTAGCTTAACGTCTTATATTATTCAAAATAGGGTTTAGTAAACCTTCCAATACAGTTTATTTAAAACTCAGGATGATTAATATTGGTTTATGGATGCTTCAAATACATAAGTAAATGTTTATAATCATTATATATTTTATTTTCAAACATGCACTTTTTTTAAACAAATGTTTGTTGTTTTTATTGTTTGTTTTGACCTTTCACATTGGTATTATAATCAGGAAGTTTAACTAGTGTCAGAAAGAATAATACCTGACTCACCAAATTTGTTTTATCCTAAATCAAAAAAATGTAGCAAAATGACTTTCATTTTTTTCGTTATTAGATGAGAGAAAGAGAAACAGAGAGAGAGAGAGAGGGAGACTGACTAGAGCTGTCTTTATTTGTATTTTCTGCCTTGCTCAGAAAGTACAGCAGATGGCACTCTAATTAGTTTTATCTCCTTCCCCCTTTGACTCAGGCAAATGGTGGATGGTATTCCCACTAGTGACACTCGTTTAAGCTAGTCAAAGTACACTCGTTTGTTTGCTGGTATAGAGAAACAAAGAACTCCTTGCTCAGGATGACATGGAATACAGATACTAACCTTGGAACTGCTGCAGTTATGCTACCATGAGTGAACCCAGCCGGAGGATAAATAGTTCCGGAACTCTGTCTAAATTATGCCTGAAACATATCCATTTCTAGACTTTTTCTGTTATGTGAGTCAATAAATTCACTTTATTATATAAAGCAGTTTGAGTTGGGTTTTCTATACCTTGCAACTGAAAATAGTTTAGCAAATATCCTTTGTGTATGAGATGTCAATCACTATCTGTTCTGTCCTCAATCGCATTATTTAAAAAAAATTGTCCCACAAACAGCCTCTTCCAAGTGGGGAGGCAGATCATTTGACTCCATTCCTAACTACACATGATTGGACAGGGAATGAACAGCTGATAAAAATTTGCACCTATAGCTGTTCAGAGACCTATAACGTGCAAAAAAAAAAAAAAAGTGAAATGGTTATATCCAAACCTTCTCTCAAGAACCTGGAAATTAAAAACTTAATTAATGAAGAAGTAAAGGGGGGGGGGAGACCAAAATTACTCTTATGTAGTAAAGTCTGCAAGAGGGGCCTTATAGTTCACTGGTAAATTCCAGTTATGAAGGAACATGAACTATTTACATATTACCAAAGGAAGCCAGCTGGTGGAAAGAAAAATGAAGTTACGAAAGAATGAAGAGTAGCTGATAGAAAGAGGGAGAGACAGACAACTAGTAGATCATCTGACTGGTCTCTTGTTCCCAGTTTTTCTGCCAAACCATTCATCTATATCACTTCCACCAGAAGTATAATTTGAAAATATATCTGACCATTTTCTCCCTCTTACTTAAAACCCTCTAATGTATGCTTAAGGATAAAGTCCAAATCTGACTACTTATCAAATCAAAGTCTTCCATGATCTGACTCCTATCAACATCTTCTGAAAAATCTCTGGTACCATATATTCCATTCAGTCCAAATTCTTAATTATTTCTTAAACTTATTATTCATTTCTAATTAATATAGTTTTTCTTTAGCTCATATAATTTCTATTTCATGAAATAGTTTTCTTTGTTATTCATAAAACAAGTCCTAACCATTTATTTATATTTTATATTTTTAAATTTTTAAATTATGTATTATATGCCAGTCACTGTGCTGGAAAATGGTGATATAATAGTGAATATGAGAGACTGTGCTTGTGCTAACTTATAGAGGGAGTGGAAAACAATAAAGAGTAAATAAATAAATATACAATTACAACTTTGAGTAAGTGTCATTAATGAAACAAATAACGTTCTATAATACAGTGAAATAGGAAGCCACAGAATATTTTAAGCAGGGAAGTAACTTCGTGTAATTCTTATTTTTATTTTTAAAAGATAAATGCACCAAATTGTTAGTTGTCTCACAATGTCTATTCTTCCATTCTTCTATAATAATAAAGTCTTGACTGGGCTGCAGTCAACTAATGAAAATCTTTATTTTCCAACTTCCCTTACATCTAGATGTGACCATATGACTAAGTTCAGGCCCACAGAATGGAAGAAGAAGTAATGTAGGTTGCTTTTAGTACTTCTTCTTAAAAGGATTGGTCATTCACTTTCTTGAGCTCTTTCTTTCCTTCCCAATATCTGAACCCAGAGATGAAAGCTAAATATCGAGGACACAGAGCTACTGTACCAATTTGGACTGTGCCAATCTTGGGCTCCTTACATCTGAGGTGTTACATAAAAGAGAAGTACAGGTATATCTTATTAAATCCACTATACTTTGGAGTCTCTTTGTCATAGCAGCTGTGTGTCATAACTAATAACTTCTTTGTGGAGAGGGAATTGTTCGTGGTCAAGAGGAGAAGTAGGAAAATCCATTTGGAGGTTATTGTAGCAATTCAGAAAATAGATGATGGTGCTTGAAATAAGGTGGTCGTAATTAGATGTTGAGAGAAGTGGATGGATTGGTGATATGTTTGACAGATAAAGGTGACATGACTCACTGAAAGGTTGGATCTGGGGTTCAGGGAGAATAATGAATTAAGGATCAGTCCAAGGTTTCTGGCTATTGATTGAAATGGGGAAGTATAGGTTTGGAGAACACAGGGTTTTGTGGGTGGGTTGAATAGGCAGTAAAATCAAAAGAAGCAAAGGAAGCACAGGAGAGAAAATTGATCAATAAGCTGTCCTCTCATCTGTGAAAATTTGCCCACTTTCCTGGGCATTTTGTGCATGCTTTCATAAGAACATATATCAAATTGAATTACTTTTTTTCAGTTGTATATTTCCTTGAGTGCAACAGACCTTGTCAACATTCATCTTTACACCTATAGTTTCTATCAAAGTTTTCAAGGACAGATTAGGTAGGTACTCAACAAGTTTTTTCCTTTTATTTTTTGAAGCACTGTTAATAGTAATGTTAAGACTAATACTTTTAATTTTCTATGGCTATTTTTGTCAATTTTGCTTTGCTTTTCCTTATTAAATCTTTTGGAAGATTAGGCATATATAGCACACATAAAAAGTAATTGTATGGTAGAGATGATCATAAATGACACATTTCCTCATTTAGGCGCTTTCATTATTTTGGATATAATATTTCATTACAAATTTTAATAAGTAGTAAGAATTAGCTTGGAAAATAGAAAGAGTGGTTGCTTCATATGTGTGGCTATCATGAAACAAAGCAAACCTAAAATCTGAAGTGATTATTAATACATATATGACTACATTAATTTGAATAAACCAGAGGGCATGTAAGTTGTGTAATTGAGAAAGCTCATGGAAAGCAGAAGGAGGGAAAACCTTGGATTCTACTGAGATTGAACATGATATTTTAAAAGAGAGTGATAATTTAGCAGTGGGTTTTCTGGTAGATTTCGATGAAACACTTATGGAAGCAACTTTGATCAACTTCAGGCAAAACAGGATAAAGTCTGAGAAGCCAAAATACGGGTTAAGAAGTAGGAATCTGGTTACTTGTTAAAAGTGAAATACTTCAGAAATAACCTGAAACATAAATTCTAAAGTTAGGTACACAGTGAGTGTAGATAAGCTGGTTTCATGTTTTGGGTAATATCCCTGATTCTTTTACTTGAATCTTTTGTAGGATAGTTTCCAATATATTCTGGAATTATGGGACTTAAATTCTTTTTGAAGTAACTGTCAGAAAAAAAAAGAATGAGTTCTTTTATACGTGCATTTCCTTTTAAATACAGGTAGAATAAACTTTATTTTGTAACTTTAATTCTCCAAAACAACCTGCAGTTTCCTCAAACATAGAGGGCAATAGATTGCATTATTGTCTCCAAAAGGTTATTCTCCTTTTCTCTAAGAGGATTACACATCTCTGCAACCAACATTAAACATGAGCTAAAAGTAAGAATACACATTGTTTTCTAAGCAACAAATATTGAGTTACTTGTTAGCGTAGCAAGACTAATAAAAACTGACTAAAAGAGAATGTATAGACTCAATTTAGAAAGCAACAGGAGGGGAAGCTTCGGAGCCACGGAGGAGAGCGCAGCAACAGGGGTGCGGAGGGCAAAGCGGAGAGATTCCTGCACAGAGGAGCGGTGCCGACCAGCACTCACCAGCCCGAGAGGCTTGTATGCTCACCCGCCGGAGCAGGAGGGGGCTGGGAGCTGAGGCTCCAGCTTTGGTCAGATCCCAGGGAGAGGACTGGGGTTGGCGGCGTGAACACAGCCTGAAGGGGTTAGCGCACCACAGCTAGCCAGGAGGAAGTCTGGGAAAAAGTCTGGAGCTGCCGAACAGGCAAGAGACTTTTTCTTGCCTGTTTCCTGGTGCACGAGGAGAGGGGACTCAGACCGCCGCCTAAACGAGCTCCAGAGACGGGCGCGAGCTGTGGCTATCAGCGCGGACCCCAGAGACGGGCATGAGACGCTAAGGCTGCTGCTGCCACCACCAAGAAGCCTGTGTGCGAGCACAGGTCACTCTCCACACCACCCCTCCTGGGAGCCTGTCCAGCCCGCCACTACCAGGGTCCCGTGATGCAGGGACAACTTCCCCGGGAGGACGCATGGCATGCCTCAGGCTGGTGCAACTTCATGCTGGCCTCTGCCGCCGCAGGCTCGCCCCGCATCCGTACCCCTCCCTCCCCCCGGCCTGAGTGAGCCAGAGCCCCCGAATCAGCTGCTCCTTTAACCCCGTCCTGTCTGAGTGAAGAACAGATGCCCTCAGGTGAGCAACATGCAGAGGCAGGAACAAATCCAAAGCTGAACCCTGGGAGCTGTACGAGCAAAGAAGAGAAAAGGAAATCTCTCCCAGCAGCCTCAGGAGCAGAGGATTAAATCTCCACAATCAACCCTGAATCTGTGGAATACCTGAATAGACAATGAAGCATCCCAAATTGAGGAAGTGGACTTTGGGAGCAACTATATATATATTTTTTTCCCTTTTTCTCTTTTTGTGAGTGTGTATGTTTATGCTTCAGTGTGTGATTTTGTCTGTATAGCTTTGCTTTTACCATTTGTCCTAGGGTTCTTTCTGTCTGTTTTTATTTTTTTTTACTTAAAAAATTTTTTTTCTCAATAATTATTTTTTATTTTAATTATTTTATTTTATTTTATTTTACTTTATTTTATTTTATTTTACCTTCTTCTTTCTTTCTTTCTTTCTTTCTTTCTTTCTTTTTATTCTTTCTTTTATTCTGAGCCGTGTGGAGGGCAGGCTCTTGGTGCTCCAGCCAGGCGTCAGGGCTGTGACCCTGAAGTGGGAGAGCCAAGTTCAGGGCACTGGTCCACAAGAGACCTCCCAGCTCCACATAATATCAAGTGGTGAAAATCTCCCAGAGACCTCAATCTCAATGCCAAGACCCAGCTCCACTCAACCACCAGCAAGGTACAGTGCTGGACACCCTATGCCAAACAACTAGCAAGACAAGAACACAACCCCACCCATTAGCAGAGAGGCTGCTTAAAATCACAGTAAGGCCATAGACACCCCAAAATACACCACCAGACGTGGACGTGCCCATCAGAAGACAAGATCCTGCCTCATCCACCAGAACACAGGGAATAGTCCCCTCTACCAGGAGACTACACAACCCACTGAACCAACATTAGCCACTGGGGACAGACACCAAAAACAATGGGAACTATGAACCTGCAGTCTGCAAAAAGGAGACCCCAAACACAGTAAGTTAAGCAAAATGGGAAGACAGAAAAACACACAGCAGATGAAGGAGCAAGGCAAAAACACACCAAACCTAACAAATGAAGAGGAAATAAGCAAAAGAATTCAGAATAATGATGGTAAAGATGATCCAAAATCTTGGAAATAGAATGGAGAAAATACAAGAAACGTTTAACAAGGGCCTAGAAGAACTAAAGAGCAAACAAACAGTAATGAACAACACAATAAATGAAATTAAAAATTCTCTAGAAGGGTTCAATAGCTGAATAACTGAGGCAGAAGAACAGATAAATGACCTGAAGATAAAATAGTGGAAATAATTACTGCAGAGCAGAATAAAGAAAAAAGAATGAAAAGAATTGAGGGCAGTCTCAGAGACCTCTGGGACAACATTAAATGCACCAACTTTCGAATTATAGGGGTCCCAGAAGAAGAAGAGAAACAGAAAGGGACTGAGAAAATATTTGAAGAGATTATAGATGAAAACTTCCCTAATATGGGAAAGGAAATAGTTAATCAAGTCCTGGAAGCACAGAGAGTCCCATACAGGACAAATCCACGGAGGAACACGCCAAGACACATATTAATCAAACTGTCAAAAATTAAATATAAGGAAAACATATTAAAGGCAGCAAGGGAACAACAACAAATAACACATAAGGGAATCCCCATAAGGTTAACAGCTGATCTTTCAGCAGAAACTCTGCAGGCCAGAAGGGAGTGGCAGGACATATTTAAAGTGATGAAGGAGAAAAACCTACAACCAAGATTACTCTACCCAGCAAGGATCTCATTCAGATTTGACGGAGAAATTAAAACCTTTACAGAAAAGCAAAAGCTAAGAGAATTCAGCACCACCAAACCAGCTTTACAACAAATGCTAAAGGAAATTCTCTAGGCAGGAAACACAAGAGAAGGAACAAACCTACAATAATACACCTAAAACAATTAAGAAAATGGTAATAGGAACATACATATTGATAATTATCTTAAATGTAAATGGCTTAAATGCTCCAACCAAAAGACATAGATTGGCAAATGGATGCAAAAACAAGACCCGTATATGCTGTCTACAAGAGACGCACTTCAGACCAAGGGACACATAGAGACTGAAAGTGAGGGGATGCAAAAAGATATTCCATGCAAATGGAAATCAAAGGAAAGCTGGAGTAGCAATTCTCATATCAGACCAAATAGACTTTAAAATAAAGACTATTACAAGAGACAAAGAAGGATACTACATAATGATCAAGGGATCAATCCAAGAAGAAGATATAACAATTGAAAATATTTACGCACTCAACACA
Source organism: Balaenoptera acutorostrata (assembly GCF_949987535.1). Lineage (NCBI taxonomy): Eukaryota > Metazoa > Chordata > Mammalia > Artiodactyla > Balaenopteridae > Balaenoptera > Balaenoptera acutorostrata. The sequence continues at coordinate 83,065,385 of NC_080085.1, forward strand.
GGAGCACCTCAATACATAAGGCAAATACTAACAGCCATAAAAGGGGAAATCAACAGGAACACAATCATAGTAGGGGACTTCAACACCCCACTTTCACCAATGGAGAGATCATCCAAAATGAAAATAAATAAGGAAGCACAAGCTTTAAATGATACATTAAACAAGATGGACTTAATTTATATTTAGAGGACATTCCATCCCAAAACAACAGAATACACGTTCTTCTCAAGTGCTCTTGGAATATTCTCCAGGATAGATCATATCTTGGGTCACAAATCAAGCCTTGGTAAATTTAAGAAAATTGAAATTGTATCAAGCATCTTTTCTGACCACAACTCTATGAGACTAGATATCAATTACAGGAAAAAATCTGTGAGAAATACAAACACATGGAGGCTAAACAACACACTACTTAATAACAAGTGATCACTGAAGAAATCAAAGAGGAAATAAAAAATACCTAGAAACAAATGGCAATGAACACATGACGACCGAAAACTTTTGGGATGGAGCAAAAGCAGTTCTAAGAGGAAAGTTTATAGCAATACTATCCTACCTTAAAAAACAAGAAACATCTCAAATAAACAACCTAACCTTACACCTAACGCAATTAGAGAAAGAAGAACAAAAAACCCTCAAAGTTAGCAGAAGGAAAGAAACCATAAAGATCAGATCAGAAATAAATGAAAAAGAAATGAAGGAAACAATAGCAAAGATCAATAAAACTAAAAGCTGGTTCTTTGAGAAGATAAACAAAATTGATAAACCATTAGCCAGACTTATCAAGAAAAAAAGGGAGAAGACTTAAATCAATAGAAGTAGAAATGAAAAAGGAGATGTAACAACTGACACTGCAGAAATACAAAGGATCATGAGAGAGTCTAAAAGCAACTATATACCAATAAAATGGACAACCTGGAAGAAATGGACAATTCTTAGAAATGCACAAACTTTCGAGACTGAACCAGGAAGAAATAGAAAATATGAACAGACCAATTGCAAGCACTGAAATTGAAACTGTGATTAAAAATCTTCCAACAAACAAAAGCCCAGGACAAGATGGCTTCACAGGCGAATTCTATCAAACATTTAGGGAAGAGCTAACACCTATCCTTCTCAAACTCTTCCAAAATATAGCAGAGGGAGGAACACTCCCAAACTCATTCTACGAGGCCACCATCATCCTGATACCAAAACCAGACAAGGATGTCACAAAGAAAGAAAACTACAGCCAAATATCACTGATGAACATAGATGCAAAAATTCTCAATAAAATACTAGCAAACAGAATCCCACAGCACATTAAAAGGATCATACACCATGATCAAGTGGGGTGTAACCCAGGAATGCAAGGATTCTTCAATATACGCAAATCAATCCATGTGATACACCATATTAACAAATTGAAGGAGAAAAACCATATGATCATCTCAATAGATGCAGAGAAAACGTTTGACAAAATTCAACACCCATTTATGATAAAAACCCTGCAGAAAGTAGGCATAGTGGGAACTTTCCTCGACATAATAAAGGCCATATATGACAAACCCACAGCCAACATCGTCCTCAATGGTGAAAAACTGAAACCATTTCCACTAAGATCAGGAACAAGACAAGGTTGCCCACTCTCACCACTATTATTCAACATAGTTTTGGAAGTTTTAGCCAGAGTAATCAGAGAAGAAAAAGAAATAAAAGGAATCCAAATCGGAAAAGAAGAAGTAAAGCTGTCACTGTTTGCAGATGACATGATACTATACATGGAGAATCCTAAAGATGCCACCAGAAATCTACTAGAGCTAAGCAATGAATTTGGTAAAGTAGAAGGATACAAAATTAATGCACAGAAATGTCTTGCATTTGTATACATTAATGATGAAACATCTGAAAGAGAAATTAAGGAAACACTCCCATTTGCCATTGCAACAAAAAGGATAAAATACCTAGGAATAAACCTACCTACGGAGACAAAAGACCTGTATTCAAAAAACTATAAGACACTGATGAAAACAATTAAAGATGATAGAAACAGATGGAGAGATATACCATGTTCTTTGTATGGAAGAATCAACATTGTAAAAATGACTATACTACCCAAAGCAATCTACAGGTACAGTGCAATCCCTATCAAAGTACCAATGCCATTTTTCACAGAACCAGAACAAAAAATTTCACAAATAGTACAGCAACACAAAAGACCCCGAATAGCTAAAGCAATCTTGAGAATGAAAAACGGAGCTGGAGGAATCAGGCTGCCCGACTTCATACTATACTACAAAGCTACAGTAATCAAGACAGTATGGTACTGGCACAAAAATAGAAATATAGATCAATGGAACAGGATAGAAAGCCCAGAGATAAACCCATGCACATATGGTCACCTTATTTTTGATAAAGGAGACAAGAATATACAATGGAGAAAAGACAGCCTCTTCAATAAGTGGTGCTGGGAAAACTGGACAGCTACATATAAAAGAATGAAATTTGGGGCTTCCCTGGTGGCGCAGTGGTTAAGAATCTGCCTGCCAATGCAGGGCACACGGGTTCGAGCCCTGGTCTGGGAAGATCCCACATGCCGCGGAGCAACTAAGCCCGTGAGCCACAACTACTGAGCCTGCGCATCTGGAGCCTGTGCTCCGCAACGGGAGAGGCCGTGACAGTGAGAGGCCCGCGCACCGCGATGAAGAGTGGCCCCCACTCGCCGCAACTGGAGAAAGCCCTCGCACAGAAACGAAGACCCAACACAGCCAAAAATTAAAAAAAAAAGAATGAAATTAGAACACTCCCTAACAATATACAGAAAAATAAACTCAAAATGGAATAAAGACCTAAATGTAAGGCCAGACACTATAAAACTCTTAGAGCAAAACATAGGCAGATTACTCTATGACATAAATCACAGCAAGATCCTTTTTGACCCACCTCCTAGAGAAATGGAAATAAAAACAAAAATAAACAAATGGGACCTAATGAAACTTAAAAGCTTTTGCACGGCAAAGGAAAACATAAACAAGAAGAAAAGACAGCCCTCAGAATGGGAGAAAATATTTCCAAACGAAGCAACTGACAAAGGATTAGTCTCCAAAATTTACAAGCAGCTCATGCAGCTCAATGTTAGAAAAACAAACAACCCGATCCCAAAATGGGCAGAAGACTTAAATAGACATTTCTCCAAAGAAGATATACAGATTGCCAACAAACACATGAAAGAATGCTCAACATCTCTAATCATTAGAGAAATGCAAATCAAAACTACAATGAGGTATCACCTCACACCAGTCACAATGGCCATCATAAAAAAAATTATAAACAATAAATGCTGGAGAGGGTGTTCAGAAAAGGGAACATTCTTGCACTGTTAGTGGGAATGTAAATTGATACAGCCACTATGGAGAACAGTATGCAGGTTCCTTAAAAAACTAAAATTAGAACTACCATATGACCCAGCAATCTCACTACTGGGCATATACCCTGAGAAAACCATAAGTCAGAAAGAGTCATGAACCACATGTTCATTGCATCTGTATTTACAGTAAGCAGGACATGGAAGCAACCTATATGTCCATTGAGAGATGTATGGATAAAGAAGATGTGGCACATGTATACAATGGGGTATTACTCAGCCATAAAAAGAAACGAAATTGAGTTATTTGTAGTGAGGTGGATGGACATAGAGTCTGTCATACAGAGTTAAATAAGTCAGAAAGAGAAAAACAAATACTGCATGCTAACACCTGTATGTGGAATCTAAAAAAAAAAAAAAAGTGGTTATGAGGAACCTAAGGGCAAGAGAGGAATAAAGACGCAGAAGCCGAGAATGGACTTGAGGACATGGGGCGAGGGAAGGGTAAGCTGGGACGAAATGAGAGAGTGGCATGGACTTATATATACTACCAAATGTAAAATAGATTGCTAGTGGGAAGCAGCCGCATAGCACCAGGAGATCAGCTCGGTGCTTTGTGACCATCTAGAGGGGTGGGATAAGGTGGGTAGGAGGGAGACGCAAGAGGGAGGAGATATGGGGATATATGTATATGTATAGCTGATTCACTTTGTTATAAAGCAGAAAGTAACACACTATTGTAAAGCAATTATACTCCATTAAAGATGTTAAATATAAATAAATAAATAAATATATATATAAAACATAGTATTAGGTTATAACCCAAAGTATAAAATAATTTTCCATGAATCCATACTGATATAAATGATTGAATAAATAAATAAATGAAGAGGCAATTCTTCAAGGTGTAGAGCATATTTCCTCTCACCACTGAGTATGGGCTGCACTTAGAGACTTGCTTCCGAAGAACAGACTATGAAAAGGGAATCATAGGAGCTTTTCAATGACTAACACTAGCCAGGTTATCAAAGTTAGCATGACTAGTGATGAAATCATGTTGATAGTATGTACCCTTCAGGATGATGTGATGACAATGGTACCTCACTTCCCAAGTCTCAAAACCCCAGTTTAACCATGAGAAAAATTTCAAACAAATTTAGACAAACCCAAACTGAGGATGATACTCCACAAAATGCCTGACCAATTCACCTTATATTTGTCAAGATCATGAAAAACAAGTGAAGACACAAACTGTCACGGACTGTGGCAAGGTAAGGAGACATGATGATTAAATGAAATGAGGGATCCTGCATTGGATTCTGGAATAGAAAAAAGGACGTTAGTGGGAAAACTAATGAAATCAAATCATGAATGAAAGAATAACTCTGAATAAATCCATAGTTTAGTTAATAGTAATGCACCAATATTGATTTCTTAGTTTTGACAAACGTACCATAGTTATAAGATGTTAACATTAGGGCACTGGGTAACAGGTATACAGGAATTCTCTGTGCTATCTTTACAACTTTTCAGTAAACCTAAAATTATTCCAAAATAAAATGTTCATTATAAAACAAACCAAAACAAAAAAAAAACCAAAACAACAACAACAACAACAACAAAGAATACACAATGTAGAAAAGACAGCTTCTTCAATATGTGGTGCTGGGAAAACTGGACAGCTACATGTAAAAGAATGAAATAAGAACACTCCCTGACACCATACACAAAAATAAGCTTGAAATGGATTAAAGACCTCAATGTAAGCCCAGACAGTATAAAACTCTTGGAGGAAAACATAGGCAGAACACTCTTTGACATAAAGCACAGAAAGAGCTTTTTTGACCCACCTCCTAGAGTAATGGAAATAAAAACAAAAACAAACAAATTGGACCTAATGAAACTTAAGAGCTTTTGCACAGCAAAGGAAACCATAAACCAGACAAAAAGACAACCCTCAGAATGGGAGAAAATATTTGCAAATGAAGCAACTGACCAAGGATTAATCTCCAAAATATACAAACAGCTCATGCAGCTCAATATCAAAACAACAAACAACCCAGTCAAAAATGGGTGGAAGGCCTAAATAGGCATTTCTCCAAAGAAGACATACAGATGGCCAACAGACTTATGGAAAGACACTCAACATCACTAATTATTAGCGAAATGCAAATCAAAACTACAATGATGTACCACCTCACACCAGTCAGAATGGCTATCATCAGAAGTCTACAAATAGTAAATGCTGGAGAGGGTGTGGAGAAAAGGGAATCCTCTTGCACTGTTAGTGGGAATGTAAATTGATACAGCCACCATGGGGAACAATATGGAGGTTCCTTAAAAAACTAAAAATAGAACTACCATATGACCAAGCAATCCCACAACTGGGCATATACCCAGGGAACACCATAATTCAAAATGATACATGCTCCCCAATGATCATTGCAGCATTATTTACTATAGCCAGGTCATGCAAGCAACCTAAATATCCCTCAACAGAGGAATGGATAAAGAAGATGTGGTATATATATATATATACAATGGAATATTACTCAGCCATAAGAAAGGAATGAAATTAGGTCATTTGCAGAGAAGTGGATGGACCTAGAGAGTGTCATACAGAGTGATGTAAGTCAGAAAGAGAAAAACAGATATTGTACATTAATGCATATATGTGCAATCTGTAAAAATGGTATAGATGTTCTTATTTGCAAAGCAGAAATAGAGACACAGACGTAGAGAGCAAACATATGGATACCAAGGGGGAAAGGGTGGGTGGGGTGAATTGTGAGATTGGGATTGCCATATATACACTGCTATGTATAAACTAGATAACTAATGCAAACCTACTGTATAGCACAGGGAACTCTACTCAGTGCTCTGTGGTGCCCTAAATGTGAAGGAAATCCAAACAAGAAAGGATATATATATATACTTATAGCTGATTCACTTTTCTGTACAGCAGAAATGAACACATTGTAAAGCAACTATACTCCAATAAAAATTAATTTTAAAAAATAGAGAAAAACAACAAAACCAAAAGACGTTTCTTGGAAAATATCAGTAAATTTGATAAATCTCTTGTTTTAACCATAATACCTTTGGAGAAATATGGTGAAGCCAGACCCAGATGAAAAGAGAGATACCAACTGTGTTGGGATATAGACCTAAGAAAATATTGGTATGATTTAGGTCAGATAATGTTTTGCCTACTTTATCTTCTAGGAGTTTTATGGTGTCTTGTCTTATATTTAAGTCTTTTAGCCATTTTGAGTTTATTTTTGGGTATAGTGTGAGGGTGCATTTCAACTTCACTGATTTACATGTGGCTTTCCAACTTTCCCAACACTGCCTGCTGAAGAGACAGTCTTTTTTTTTCACTGTATGTTCTTCCCTCCTTTGTCGAAGATTAAGTGACTGTAGGTATGTGAGTTTATTTCTGGACTCTCTAATCTGTTCCACTGATGCATATGTCTCTTTTGTGCCAGTACCAATAGAAATAAAAGCAAAAATAAAGAAATGGGACCTAATCAAACTTACAAGCTCTTGTACAGAAAAAGAAACCCTAAACAAAATGAAAAGACAACCTATAGACTGGGAGAAAATATTTGCAAATGATGTCACCGACAAGGGTTTAATTTCCAAAATATACAAACAGCTCATACAACTTAACAGCAAAAAACCAAACAATCCAATTGAAAAATGGGCAGAACGCCTAAAGAGATATTTCTTCAAAGAAGACATACAGATGGGCAGCAGGCATGTGAAAAGATGCTCAACATCACTAATTAAGAGAAATGCAAATCACTGCTACAATGAGGGACCACCACACAGAATGGTCATCATTAAGAAGGCTACAAATAACAAATGCTGGAGAGGGTGTGGAGAAAAAGGAATCCTTCTACACTGTTGGTGGTAATGTAAGTTGGTGCAGCCACTGTGGAAAACAGTATGGATATTCCTCAAAAAACTAAAAAAGAGTTGTCATATGATGTAGCACTCCCACTCCTGTGCATATATCCATATAAAACTATAATTCAAAAAGGTACATGCACCCCTATGTGCATATCAGAACTATTTACAGTAGCCAAGATATGGAAACAATGTAAATGTCCATCAGTAGATGAATGGATGAAGAAGGTGTGGTACATATATACAATGGAATACTACTCAGCCATAAAAAGAATGAAATAATGCCATTTGCAGCAACATGGATGGACCTAGAGATTATCATACTAAGTGAAGTAAGTCAGAAAGAGAAAGACAAATACCATGTGATATCACTTATATGTAGAATCTAAAATATGACACAAATGAACTTATCTATGAAACAGAAACACAGACCTAGAGAACAGACTTGTGGTTGTCAAGCGGGAGGTGGGAAGGGGGAGGGATGGATTGGGAGTTTGAGATCAGCAGATACATACTATTATATGTAGAATGGATAACAACAAGGTCCTACTGTATAGCACAGGGAAATATATTCAATATCTTATGATAAACCATAAAGGAAAAGAATATGAGAAAGAATGTATATATATATATACATATACATATATATATGTATATACCCAAAAATAAACTCAAAATGGCTAAAAGACTTAAATATAAGACAAGACACCATAAAACTCCATATATATACATATATATATGTATATGTATAAGTGAGTCACTTTGCTGTACAGCAGAAATTAACACAACATTGTAAATCAACTATACTTGAATAAAATAAATTAAACAAACAAACAATGCATTCCTAAATAATACATAGGTCAAAGAAGAAATCTCAAGAGAAATTTATAAATATTTTAAACTAAAAGAAAATAAAAACATAATTTATCAAAATGTGTGGGATGCAGCGAAAGCTTAGAGAAAACTTTAACTCACTGAATACATACATTAGAAGAGAATAAAGATCTAAAATTAATGCTCTAAGCTTCCACCTTAGGAAATTTGAAAAAGAAGATCAAATTAAATTGAAAATATGCAGAGGAAAAGAGATAAAAATTAGAGCTGAAATCAATGAAATTGAAAACAGGGAATCAACAGGGAAAATCAATAAAACCAAAAGCTGGTTCTTTGAAAAAAAAAATCAGTAAACCTTTAGTCCAGCTAATTAAGAAAAAAATGTAGAACATAAATTACTAATATCAAAAATGAAAGACAGGGCCATCACTACAGGTCTCATGAACATTAAAAGAATAATAAAGAAATACTATGAACAACTCTATGTCTACACATCTGATAATTTAGTTGAAAAAGAAAAATTTCTTGGAAGATAAAATCTGCCAAATCTCGTAAGAAACCATAGAGAATCTGAATCAGCCTACATCTTTTTAAGAAATTGAAACAATAATTAATATACTTCCAAAGCAGAAAGCACTAGGTCCAGATGGATTCACTGGTGAGTTTTACCAAACATTTAAGGAAGAATTTATACAAATCCTCTACAATATCTTTCAGAAGATTAAAGCAGAGAGACTATGTCCTAACTTATTTCATGAGGCCAGCATTACCCTAATATTAAAACCGGACAAAGACATTACTAAAAAAGAAAACTACATAACAATATCTCTCATGAACAGAGATGCAAAATTCCTCAGCAAAATACTGGCAAATGAAATTGTATGTATAAAAAATTATACACTATGACCAAGTTGAATTTATCCCAGTTATGCAAGGGTGGTTCAACATTTGAATATCAATTAACACATTCCATCATATTAACAGGCTAAAGGAGAAAAATTGCATGATCATATCAATAGATGCAGAATAAGCACTTGACAAAATCTAACACCTATCTATGATTAAAAACTCTCAGCAAGCTAGAAGTAGAGAATAATTTCCTCAACTTGATACAGAATATTTTCAAAATCCTACAGCTGATATTATACCTATGGATGAGAAACTTCAAGTTTTCTAAGATCAAGAACAATACAAGGATGTCCCCGCTCACCACTCCTTTTCACTCCTGGATCTGATAAGTGATTATAACAAGGTTGCAGGATACACGGTTAGTGTGTAGACATCAACTGCTTTCCTATACACCATCAATGAAAAAATGAAATTTGAAATGAAAAACACAATACCATTTACATTAGTCCCCCAAATTGAAACACTTAAGTATAAATCAAACAAAATATGTCTAAGATCTATATGAGGAAAACTACAAAAGTCTGATGGAAGAATCAAAGAACTAAATAACATAGAAATACTCTATGTTCATAGACAGACTCATTATTGTCAAGGTATTAGTTCTTCCCAACTTGATCAATGAAATACTGATAAAAATCCAGCAAGTTGCATTTTGAATATCAATAAACTGATTCTTAAGTTTATATGGAGAGGTAAAGACCCAGAAGAACCAATACAATATTGAAGGAGAAAAAAAGTTGGAAGACTGACACTACCCAACTTCAAGACTTACTATAAAGCTACAGTAATCAAGACTGTGTAGTATTGGCAAAAATATATATATAATAATAATAGAGAAAGAGCAACAAAATAGAAAGAGTTCAGAAATAGACTCCTTTAAATATAGTTAATTGATCTTTGACATAGGAGCAAATGCCATACAATAGAGAAAAGATAGTCTTTTCAACAAATGGGGCTGGAAAAACAGGACATACAACATACCAAAAAAAAGAATCTAGTCACAGACCTTACAGCCTTCAAAAAATTAACTCTACATGATTGCAACCTAAATGTAAAATGTAAAACTGTAAAATTCCTAGAACATAACATAGGTGAAAACCTAGATGACCGTGGCTTTGGTGGTAAAGATTTAGATAAAACATCAAAGTTTCAATCCATGAGAGAATTGATAAGCAGGACTTTTTTAAAAGTAAAAATTTCTGCTCAGTGAAAAACACTTTTAAGAAAATGAAAAGACAATCAACAGACTGGAAAAAAATGTTTGCAAAAGATACAGCTGATAAAGGACTGCTATCCAAAATATACAAAGAACTCTTAAATTTCAACAATAAGAAAACTCAATTAAAAAATTGGCCAAGGAACAGACACCTCTCCAAAGAATACAATTGGAAAATAAGCATATGAAAAGCTGCTGCCCATCATATGTCATCAGGGAAATACAAATAAAAGCAACAGTGAAATACCACTACACATCTATTAGAATGGTTAATACCTAAAACACTGACAACATCAAATCCTGGTAAAGATGTGGAGCAAAGTGATTTCAACATCATGATAGCCTGAGTCATTCCTTTTTCCTTCCCTCTTTTATTAATAACTAATTGGACATCCATAATTGAATTGACTCTGTACATTACACCACGACACCTAGGAAGTTTCTACTCACCAGTGCATTTGAAAGTGGCCAGAAAGAACATCAGTGAGGGCTGCAGATCCAAAGGAGTCAGTGAGCCTGCCCCACCCCCACTGGTCAAGATCAGGAAAAAAGGGAGCCTAGAGAGTGCAAAACTGGACAGCTACCCATTGGTGAAATAATTTGTGGGGGTCCAGTCTCCCTGATGGGAAAGTTTGGCACACCATCAGAGTGGGAAGAAAATGAATTTAGATAGAGAGGGCAATACTTGCCATGGCAGCACCCCTCCCCAGGGTGACATTGCAGAGCACTGGGCCTCTGGTAGCCTCAGTGGCAACATCTCCATCAGAGGAGGTAGAAAGCAAAAGTGGTGAGTGACTGCCCGGTTGTGTAGGTTGTGGCTGGAGAAGCACATTTCTCCAGCAGCAACCAGATTTCTAAGGAGGTTACATTCATGACTGGGGGGGAGGGAGAGGAAAGGGACGAAGGCAGATAAGAATATTACAAGGCATTGAAGGAATGTGTTTCCTGCTGTATGCTTTGGGACTTCAGCAGCAGGTCTGCCCATGGACCTCTTTGGGTGTGTCCCAGTTGAGGATCCCTCTCACTGGGCACATAAACACCGACAAAGTCACAGGCACTAAGCCTACTTCCCACCTTCCTACTCTGCTGCTGGCTCCTTGTGAGTTCTCCAAAGTGCATCCTCAAGAGCCAGCTCCAGTAGGAGAAACTACAATATGGTTTCTTGAACTCCTGTCATCATATTTGCATTCAAGTCAGCAGTAAGTGGCAAAGACAGGTGCACTCATTCTTTTCAGGAAGTATCCAGAATTTGCACACATATCTACTTTCAGCTCTTTGACCAGAAATATGGATATACCAATCTGGAAGGGATACCATATATATTCAGAACAACCATGTACCCATCTAAAAACTGGGTCATCTTAAAAGAAAGGGAGAATAGATAATAGAGGACAATTAGTCATTATCATTTTTACTATCACAATTTATACAGCTATTCACCATGGAATGTCCCTCTTGTAAATACACTCTGACCCTATCAGAGAGGCCAAAAGGGTAAATGGAAACAGGAACTCTAAATACTTCAATCCTACAAATGAGCCTGTACTTAATAATGGTGAAGCCAATTTGAATATTAAGTGATTATCCAGATAATTTGGCAAAAGCTGTTCTCTATTTCTGTTTTCTAGAAAGAAACTTTCCTGTTGCCTGTTAAATAAAAGCCAGAAGAAAATTTGGATGATGACTGCTTTTCCTTAGTAAAAACAAACAAAAACCAAAACTCTTTTTATTGTTAGTTACATTATTTACTGTTTAACATTAATTGCATATCCAAAATCTGAAATTTGTTTCTTTTTTCTTGATGAAAAAATATTAATGATAAAGAAATCCTGATACTTTGTGTCATCTGAATGCAGATTCCAAACCAAGATTAGCAGTGCAAGACATTTACTAGGGGAAGTAACCAGAATACTGTAGGTGGAAAGAGAGAATTCACACTGCAGTGCAGGTCTGACAACTGTGGAAAGAGACTGGGAAGGAAGCAGGATTGGGTAGAAATCTTCTAAGACTATTTTAGAAAAGCTGATGAAGAGTTCTGTAACCAAAATCATCTGTTAGAAAAGTCTCATATACCAGTACCCCTTCATGCTCGGTCATTGGCTAGCAGCAGCCCATGGGAAGTATGGCGTTGGTGCAAATGTGGTGGATTTGGCACACCAGCAGTTTAGACCATTAGGTGATTATACTCCCCACATTAGAGACCTGAATGTGCATTTTTATTACTACCACATTCCACACTTTGCACCACAGATTTCCTGTTGGCCCTCCATATCCAAGGCTTCCACATCTGCCAATTCAACCAACTGCGAATTGAAAATATTTTCTAAAAAATTCCAGAACGTTCCAAAAGGCAAAACTTGAATTCTCTGTGTGCTGGCTGCCAACAATTTACATAGCATTTACATTGTATTAGATATTATAAGTAATCTAGAGACACTTTAAAGCATATAGGAGGATTGCATAAGTTATATGTAAATACTATGCCATTTTATATAAGGGGCTTAAGCATCTGTGGATTTTGATATTTGAGGGTTGTTCTAGGACCAATCCCCCATGAATACTGAGGGATGGCTGTACTTCCCCATGCAGGTTCAGGAAGGAGCTTCTCCATGGTTCTTGTGGGCCACTCTTCCTTAGGGTAAAGCTAGAAGACAGAGGATGATGATATGAACTACAACCACTGTAATTATAGTTGCTCTTGGTGCCATAGCACCTCCTCTTTCACTCTCTGTTCTAAATTTTTCTCACTCTCAACTGTCTCCTTAGTAAGTCTTGGTGGCTCACCTGGTGGCGTGATCCAAGCCCACATTGCTTAGAGCTCCCGGTCTTTGGTAATCATACCATTCTCAGGCTGGGATGGCTACCTCTGTACATTCAGTCATAGTTACAATGGGGCAAGGAAGTACAAAAAGTCACCCAGAGGGATCACATGGGTTCCACACACATTCCTTCCTGCTACTATCGTGACTCCTCTTGTTTTCTGTGGGCTCCTGGACATGAAGAGTCAGAAGTGCCCTGTAGCAGCTATAGCTTCTGTTTCAATTGTATCCTTGCCGTGTTCCCTGGCGAGGACCATTACATTTGAAGAGCCCGGAATTGCAGGTACAGCACAAAATCCCCCACTGCATCACTGAGATTGATAGTAAATGACTTCATCCTGCTTCCACTCCTTGATTCCAAGACCCATATAGTCTTCCTAGTGGGGGCACAGCATCATATAAAGTCTCTTATTTAATGCATATACCACATTCTTTCAGAGTTTTCTTTCCAAGCTTTAACTCAGCTGTGCTTTAAAGGTATTTTTATTACTCTATGAGGTTGGCTGCTTCTGGATGGTGCAGTATATGATATGATATGATCAGTAGAATCCATATTTATGGGATCACTCCCATACCTCTTTTGCTGTAAATTGGGTCTTCTGGTTGGATGTTAAGTTATATGGGATTCTATGGCTGTGGATGAGGTGTTCTGTAAGTTCCCAGGTAGTAGTGCTTGCTGAGGTTCTGCAGGTAGGAAAGGCAGACTCATACCCAGAAAATGTGTGTCTATCCCTGTGACAACTAATCTTTGTTCCTTCTAGGATAAGAGGGGCTTGGTATAGTAAGCTTGATACCAGGTAGTTGGTTGGTTTCTTTGAAGAACAGTGCCATATGGAGGACTCATCACTGCTCTCTGTTGCTGACAGATTGGACTTTCAGAGGAAGCAGTAGTTAAATCAGCCTTGGTAATTGAGAGCTGTTGTTGTTGGACCCGTATGCATTCTCCATCTCTGCCCTTATGGCCATTCTGTTCATAACATCATTGTGCCAGTTCCAGGGTGACCATTGATAAAGGCTGATGGGTATCAGTTGGCTAAAGCATTTTATGTACTTTGTTGTTCAGTATCTCTTCCATGGTAGGTGTTAATGTGTGTTATAAAAATCTTCATATTTTGTGCCCATTCCCATGTGTCTGTTCACATACCTCTACCTCAGATCCCCTTATCTCTAATCTTCCCATCCTTTTATTTTCAGGCCTCTGACCAGATGGCCATTATTTTAAATTCAATAACCTCTAGAACTAATCAGGATGCAAAAATATATCCTTTTCCATGCCACCTTAATGGAAATATCCATTATAGGTGTTTGCCATTTAAAATTGCATTGCTGCTATATATTTTAGTTCTGGAAGAGGATGTTACTAATATATTCCCCTTTTGTCAGTAGTAGAAAAAATTGACCACTGCATTATTTTTACAAATGTATCCAAGATAGCATTCTTTAGATAGTGGTCATTTGTGAGAGCCCATTTTGGCTTTGATTTTGGCTCTATTTCTTTTGCAGCCATTCTTCAAACTGAGCACTCCCACAATGATTGCTATGCATTGTTTCATTCTCAAAACCAGTCCAATTGGAACAAGTGAATGCAACCCTTTTTCAAATTAATCTAGATTCCAAGATATGACTGCATGAAATGTATTCAACATTTTCCTATTTTGTGCAAATTCTCTAGCTTTGAGATTGACATTTTTGACACTATGCACACGGTATGACTCCAAAGTAGTGATATCAATTAAAAACATGCAAAAATTGTACTTTATTTTTTATAAGCATTCACAAGTACCAACATTTTGAAAATATCCAAGTAGAAAATTGAGTAATGAGACAGCAACAAGCCTTTCACTTCACACAGGCATATTAACTGAAGCTTCTTTAAAAAGTTTCCTTCAGTAGATTTCTCTCACTTTCACATCAGTCAAAACTTAACATACCATATCAGGAAATATTCAGAGGAAATTTGCTTTCTATTCTCTTGTGTGCAGTTCATCACTTCTTCTTCTATTTATCTGGCATATGTTGAGACCCTTTGAAACATACACCATAGCATTTTTTTTCCAGGAAAGAAATATCTGTTTTATTTGAATGGATATAAAAATTTATAGATGCTAAATATTTCTTTTATTTAGACAAAAACATTTCGAGTAAAAATTTGTAACAATACTCAGAATTTCTACATGCTTCCAAACTTATTTTAATTGTATTGGCATTTCTTATTATTACTTATCTCCTCACAAAGTCTCATGTATAATTTGATTATCTTAAATCTTGATGGACAGTAACCTTATTTAACAACCTTAAACAAAATCTAGAAAGTAAACTCAGAAGTAATTGAGCCTCGCGAAGATATAAATAATTTTTGACATACAATATCTGAACTGCAAGTATAGCAATTGACATTTAGATAAAAGACATAGTACATCTGCCTTTTAAAAAAGACATCTAAGAACTGGAAATTAGATGAACTGGAAATTAAATTCTTTAGATTTTGATGATTTACTTCAAGTCAAACAAACTAGATTAATTTTTAGAGACGTTTTAATAATGAATCAAATTAATTATGAAATAAGATACAATTGCCACTAATTTATTGATGCTATGTAAAAGCCAATGATTTCTTCCTCTAAAGGTGCCAACAGATTCTTTAGTCATACATATATAAACTATATATATTGTATATAAGTATATATATGTATATTAACTAAATCAACTGCATTTAATCTGAAAAATATATTTTGAACATTTAAAAAATTTCTTTCTGCTAAATAGATGTCAAATCAACAATCTAGCCAAATTAGTAGTTAACAACTTAGAGTACTACCTTAGCTCTTTAAAATCTGGTGTTTTGTCATATGTATACTACATAGATCTAGGCTTGTTTTTCTTATGATATGTACATGATTTTGTCTTAAAGAAGAAAAATGTGTTACCCCTCACAAAAGCTGTAATCTGTTTCTTATAGAAACAAAGAAAAATTCTCACTATTTTATTTTAAATAAGTGTGAAATATTCCGTGCACTACAAATAATTAATAAACAGACATGGACGTCATTAGGACTAACACTACTGTGTGGCAGTCTACTGGTCATTTGTAGGAAGAGGTGACCTCCTGGTCTATTTAGGGGTGTATAGTTCTTTTAGAGAAACTCCCTTTGACAGGAAACCCTTAATGCCTACAGTAATTTCTGCCTCTTAATTGAGCAATTTCCACAGATGTTTCACATCTCCCAATATACACTTATTTTGTACAAAATCTTTTGGTAATCTATGGAATAAATTCTGTAGATATCAGTTCAAATGCCCTGCTCCTATCAATGTGAAATTAGGTGAGGTAAGTCTCAAGCCAGCTAATAAGAGCTATTCTTACACCAAAGGACCCAAATTTAAATAGTTTCTAAGATATACACTGAAGGATTTCCAAGAAATAGTATGAATTGCATAGCTAACAATAAAAAAATTATTTTTAATGGTGGCTTAAGACTGCGGAAATACAGATTGTTTCTAATTGCTTTGTTTTAAAAATTGGGACCAGATTTTGGACTACTTCTAGGTTCTCTCTTGGTGCCCATTGATACTTTTTCCAATGAAAGCCTTGCTCTCTTTTCTCAGTTAGTAAGGCTACATGTCTGTGTCTTAATGGCAAAGAACAAGATAAAAGTTTCTTTAACATCTTAAATATACTCTCTGCCTTCTAATACTCCTTATATGCAATTGAAATTATTCATCAGAATCTTATTTTAACCAATCTTTTCTATTTGACTACTGTCCATGAATTTGTATCTGAGAAAAGAGTGATTTAGACAAACTGTGCATGTTTAGTATGTTTAGTATTGGAAGCATGGTGCCTGAGTCCAAGCCCTCATATTTCCTCTCCTAAAAACCTAGGGCACTTTTTCTTCACATATGCCCTTACCTTGTTCATATTTAGATCCAACATTGACTTAGATCATTTAAGTATAATGAACGGATTTTGGTCTACTCTTGATCTATTCTTGAGCTTCTATTTTTCACTAGGTGACATATAATTATGGCTTTCTTATCCTTGTTTTGTATCATCCATAAAATTTGTCCTTGGTAGCAGTCCTTTTCTGAAAATATGAAATACTACATAATAGTTTTGCATAATTTTGTAAGCATTTTGAGTTACTTTTGAATATTCACATGCAATTTTAACCCAAAAATATGCCTAAGACTTCCAGTTTCTGATTCCACATGTAAGGAGCTTGGAAGTCACCACTCTGTCCTAACAACTAAAAAGCTGAACAGGTTGAAAAATCTGGATCCATAAGAGAGGGAAGCATACAGGGCAAACTGCTGTCCCCCAAAATCAAAGACATAGAAAGGTGAATATAGGGAATTGCCACTTACCAGAGCAGAGGCTCATGAGAGGAAACCTCCAAGGGAGCCAGTGCCCCAGTGGGAAAACCTGAACTGTAATTGATGAATTGCTGGAGATTGTGTGGACAACTTCCAGAGTTAAAACCTTCAGGAGGACTCAGTTATAGGGAGACTTCCACAACATTTTGAGAGTAACCTACAGGAGTTCAAACAGGTTCCCATAGTAAATAGCAGAAAAATCTCCTCAGGCTTCTGGCATGGGGAGGAGGAAAGAATCCATTTTGAAATATGCCAGATCTCTCTGTTCTTAAAAGGCCTACCCTCAAGGGAAACTAGTTAAACAGAGCCTAATCAGCTAACATTATCAGAGCCTAACTGACCAGGGGAGAGGAAATAACTCCAGGCTTTAGCCTTCCATCTGGAGAAGGGAAATGCTCTACCCTAGTGCACTCTAGTTATTATGTCCAACCTAAGAGTGGAGAAAAAAAATGAGAAACGTTAGTGAAGTTCACAGTTCAGCAGCATAAACACACAAAAACATTGGGTCCAAATCATAGGACTATAGAATGCTTCCTCTTCCCTCACAACTCACCAACACATTAGTAAGACTATTTACAGCAATTCCTTTCACATGTACATCATGCCCAGCTATCAATAAAAAATTACAAAACAAAAAGCAAAAAGCAAAAAGCAACACAATTTGAAGAGACAAAGCAAACAACAAAACCAGACATTGTAGGGATGTTGGAATTATCAGGCTGGGAACTAAACAACTATGATTAACATGCTAAGAGTACTAATGGATAAACTAGACAGCATGCAAAAACAGATAGGCAATGTAAGCAGAGAGATGGAAATCCTAAGAAAGGAGCCAAAAAATTCCTAGAGATCAAAACCACTGTAACAGAAATGAAGAATGCCTTTGATGAGCTTATAAGTAGACTGGACACAGCTTAGGAAAGAATTTCTGAGCTAGGGTATGTATGAATAGAATCTTTGAAAACCTAAAAGCAAAGAAAACAAAGCCTGAAACAACCAAAACAGAATATCCAATAACTGTGAGACAACAATAAAAGGTGTGATATATACACAATGGGAATACTGGAAGAAGAAGAAAGAGAGAAAATGACAGAAGAAATATTTGAAAAATAATGACTGAGAATTTCCTAAATTAATGCCAGACACCAAACTACAGATTCAGAAAGTCAGAGAACACCAAACAGAATATGGACAAAAAAATAAAACTACACCATGGCATATTATTTTCAAGTTACAGAAAATCAGAAATAAAGAAAAAAATCCTTAAAGAAGCCAGAGGAAACAAACAACATACTTATAGAAGAACAAAGATAGTAATTACATCCGACTTTTCCTCAGAAACTATACTAGCAAAAGGAGCGTGGAGTGAAATATTGTCTGGTTTCTTTCTTTTTTTTCAGTTTTTCACAAATCTTTTTAAAAATTTTTATTTTATATTGGAGCATAGTTGATTAACAATGTTCAATGTTGTGTTAGTTTCAGGTGTACAGCAAAGTGATTCAGTTATACATATACATGTATCTATTCTTTTTCAAGTTATTTTCCCATTTAGGTTATTACAGAACACTGAGCAGAGTTCCCTGTGCTATACTGTAGGTCCTTGTTGGTCACCTATTTTAAATATAATAGTGTATACATGGCTTATTTCACTTATCATAACACCCTCCAGGTTTAACCATGTTGCAAATGACAGGTTTTCCTTTTTTTAAAGGCTGAATAATATTCCACTGTGTGTATATATAACATTTTCTTTATCCATTCATCTGATGACAGACACTTAGGTTGTTTCTATACCTTGGCTATTGTGAATGCAGCAATGAACATTGGAGTCCAGACATCTCTTTTTTTATTTATTTTTTATTGGAGTATAATTGCTTTCCAATGTTGTGTTCGTTTCTGCTGCACAGTGAAGTGAAACAGCCATACGCATACACACATCCCCTCCCTCTTGGACCTCCCTCCTCTCTGCCATGCCACACAATAGGCCATCACAGAGCACCAAGCTGAGCTTACTGTGCTATACAGTATGTCAGAATGGCCATCACCAGAAAATCTACAAACAATAAATGCTGAAGTGTGTGCGGAGAAAAGGGAACCCTCTTGCACTGTTGGTGGGAATGTAAATTGATACAGCCACTGTGGAGAACAGTATGGAGGTTCCTTAAAAAACTAAAAATAGAACTAGCATATGACCCAGCAATCCCACTACTGGGCATATATCCTGAGCAAACCATAATTAAAAAAGACACAGGTACTCCAATATTCATTGCAGCACTATTTATAATGACCAGGACATGGAAACAACCTAAATGTCCATTGTCAGATGAATGGATAAAGAAGATGTGGTACATATATATAATAGAATATTACTCAGCCATAAAAAGAAATGAAATTGGGTCATTTGTAGAGATGTGGATGGACCTAGAGTCTGTCATACAGAGTGAAGTAAGTCAGGAAGAGAAAAACAAATATCGTATATTAACATATATATGTGGAGTCTAGAGAAATGGTACAGATGAACCTATTTGCAGGGCAGGAATAGAAAGGCAGATGTAGACAATAGACGTGTGGACACAGGGAGGGAAGGGGAGAGTGAGATGAGTTGTGAGATCAGGTTTGACATAAATACACTATCAGACATCTCTTTGAGATAGTTATTTCATTTCCTTGGGATATATAGCCAGAAGTGATATCGCTGGATAATATGATAGTCCTATTTGTAATATTTTGAGGGATTTTCATAATGATTACATAGTGGCTGTACCAATTTACATTCGTACCAACAGTGCACCAGGATTCCCTTTTCTCCATGTCCTCTCTATCACTTATTATTATTATTTTTGTAAATTTCCATTATGACAGATGTGAGGTGATGTCTCATTGTGGTTTTGATTTGCATTTCCCCAATGATTAGTGATGTTGAACACATTTTTATGTGCCTATTAGCCATTTGCATATCTTCGTTAGAAAAAATGTTTATCCAGGTCCTTTGCCCATTTTTGATTGGGTTATTTGTTTTTTGCTACTGAATTGTAAGCGTTCCTTATGTTTTTTTGATGTTAACTTCATATTGAATATACATATTGCTAATATTTTCTCCCATTTAGTAGGTTGCCTTTCATTTATTTATTTATTTATTTATTTATTTATTTATTTTAAATTTATTTATTTAATTAATTAATTTATTTATTTTTGGCTGTGCTGGGTCTTCGGTTCGTGCGAGGGCTTTCTCTAGTTGCGGCAAGTGGGGGCCACTCTTCATCGCGGTGCGGGGACCGCTCTTCATCGCGGTGCGCGGGCCTTTCACTATCGCGGCCCCTCCCGTTGCGGGGCACAGGCTCCAGACGCGCAGGCTCAGCAGCTGTGGCTCACGGGCCCAGCCGCTCCGTGGCATGTGGGATCTTCCCAGACCAGGGCTCGAACCCGTGTCTCCTGCATTAGCAGGCAGATTCTCAACCACTGCGCCACCAGGGAAGCCCGGTTGCCTTTCATTTTGTTATTTCCTTTGCTGTGAAGAAACTATTGAGTTTAATGTAGTGCCATTTGTTTATTTTTGCCTTTTTTGCCTTTGTTTTTCATGTCAAATCCAAAAAATCACTGCCAAGACCAATGTCAAGAAGATTTTCTCCTATGTTTATTTCCACGTGTTTTATCATTTCAGGTCTTACATTTAAGTCTTTATTCTGTTTTGAATAGATTTTTATGTGTAATATAATATAGGGTTCCAATTTCTTTCTTTTGAGTGTGGATGTCCAGTTTTTCCAACACACCTGTTGAAGGCACTATCTTTTTCCCATTGTATATTCTTGCCACCTTTGTTGAAAATTAGTTTCCCATATATCTGTGACGTCTGGGCTCTTTATTCTGTTCCATTGATCTATGTGTCTGTCACACTTTTTTTACTACTATAGCTTTGCAATATAATTTGAAATCAGGACATGTGATGCCTCCAGCTTTGTTCTTGCTCAAGATTACTTTAACTATTTGGGTATTTTGTAGTTCCATACAAATTTTAAGATTGCTTTTTCCTATTTCTGTAAAAATGACATTGGAATTTTGATAGGGATTACATTCAATTTGTGGATCACATTGGGTACCATGGACATTTTAACCGTATTAATTCTTCCAATCAAAGAACATGGGTTATCTTTCCATTTATTTATGTGTTCTTCTATTCATCAATGTTTTATAGTTTTCAGTGTATAGATCTTTTATCTTCTTGGTAAAATTTACCCATAAGTGTTTTTTTTTTTAATGTTATTGTAAACCAGATTGCTTTTTAAAAACTTTTTTGGATGGTTTATTTTTAGTGTATAGAAATTCAACTCATTTTTACATGTTAATATTATATCCTGTGACTTTCCTAAACTCGTTTATCAGTTCTAACTGTCTTTATTTTTTGTGGAGTCTTTAGTGTTTTCTATATATAAGATCATGTCATCTGCAGATAGAGACAATTTTACTTCTTCCTTTCTGATTTGGATGACATTTATTTCTTTTCCTTGCCTAACTGCTCTGGCTAGGACTTCCAGTATTACGTTGAATAGAAGTGGTGAGCATGGGAAATCGTGTCTTGTTCTTGATATTAGAAGAAAATCTTTCACCTTTTCATTGTTGAATATGATGTCAGCTGTGAGTTTGTCATATATGGCCTTTATTATGTTGGGTATGTTCCTTCTATACTAAATTTGTTGAGAGCTATTATCATGAAAGGGTATTCATTTTTGTCAAACACATTTTCTAAATCTACTCAGAAGATCATATAATTGTTATATTTCATTGTATTAAAGAGGTTTATCATGTTTATTGATTTTCACATGGTGAGTCATCCTTGAATCTCAGGGATAAATCCCATTTGATTATGGTTCATGATCCTTTTAATGTGCTGTTGAATTCAGAGTGCTATGATTTAATTGAGAATTTTTGCATCTATATTCATCAGGTTATTGGCCTATTTTTTTTCTTATAGTGTCCTTACCTGGCTTTGGTATCAGGATAATGCTGTCCTGGTAAAATGACTTTGGGTGTTCTCTCTCCTCTTAATTTTTGGAAGCATGAGAAGGATTGGTGTTAATTCTTCTCTGAATATTTGGTAGAATGCACCAGTGAAGCAATCTGTTCCTGACCTTTTCTTTGTAGGGAGGTTTTTCATTACTGAGTCAATCTCCTTGCTCACTTTTGGTCTCTTCAAATTTTCTATTGATTCATAATTCAGTCTTGGTAGGTTGTATGTTTTTAGGAATTTATCCACTTGTTTTAAGGTTATCCAATTTATTGGAGAATAATTGTTCATACTAGTCTTTTATGATTCTTTTTATTTCTGTAATATCATTTGTAATGTCTCTTCTTTCATTTCTGATTTTATTTGAGTCTTCTCTCTCTTTTCCTTAGTCATGCTAAAGGTTCATCAATTTTGCTTATCCTTTTAAAATTCCAACACTTTTTTCATTTTTGTTTTCTATTGTTTTTCTGTCCTCTATTTCATTTGTTTCTGCTCTAATTTTTGTTACTTTCTTCCTTCTGCTAACTTTGGGCTTAGTCTGTTCATTTCTATTGAAGTGTAAATTTACACTGTTTATCTGAGATCTTTATTTATATGGCTATGCAGTGTGGCTTGTGGGACCTTAGTTCCTTGACCAGGAATCAAACCCACGCCCTTGGCAGTGAAAGTGTGCAGTCCTTACCGCTGGACCACCAGGGAATTCCCAAGATCTTTATTTTTTCTTGATGTACATTTTTATCACTATAAACTTCCATTTTAGTACTGCTTTTGCTCCATCCCATGAGTTTTGGTATGTTATTTTTCCATTTTCATTTGTCTCAAGATATTTTTTGATTTCCCTGTTGATTTCTTCTTTGTCCCATTAGTTGTTTAATAACATGTATAATCTCTACATAATTGTAAATTTTCCAGTTTTGTCTCATATTATTGATTTCTAATTTTTTACTATTTTAGTTGGAAAAGATACTTGAAATGATTTTAAGCTTAAATTTGTTAAAACTTGTTTTGTAGCCTAACATATGGTCTATCCTGGAGAATATTCCATGTGCACTTGGGAAGAATGTGTATTCTGCTGCTGTTGGATGGTATGTTCTATATACGTATGTTAGGTTCATTTGGTCTAAAGTATAGTTCAAGTATAAAATTTCCTACCTGAATTTCTGTCTGGATAATCTATCAATAGTTGACAGTAAAATATTGAAATCCCTTACTCATATTTTATTCTCTATTTCTCCCTTCAAACCTGTTAGTATTTGCTTGATATTCTTAGATGCTTCTATGTTGGGTGCATATCTATTTACAATTTTTATATCTTCTTGATGAATTTATCCCTTATCATGACTTAATAACCTCTGTTTCTTGTTACAGTTTTTGACTTAAAACCATATTGTCTCAATATTACTACTCTTGTTATCTTTGGTTACCGTTTGCACAGCATATCTTATTCAATCCATTCACTTTCAGTCTATGTGTATACTTAAAGTTAAAGTGAGTTCCTTGTGGGCAGCATATTGTCAGATCACTTTTTTTTAATGCATTAATCTACTCTATGTCTTTCAATTGGTGATTTTATTCTGTTTAAATTTAAAGTAATTATTGATAGGTAAGGATTTACTATTTCCATTCGGTTAATTGTTTTGTGTCTTGTAGAACCTTTTCTCTTTTCTTCCTGTCTTGCTGTCTTCCTTTATTAATTTATGATTTTCAAAGTAGTGTGCTTTGATTCTCTTTAACATTTGTGTATCTACTGTATGTTTTCACTTTGTGGTAAACATGAGGCTCACATAAAACACATTATAGTTATAACAGGGTATTTTAAGCTGATAATTTTGATTACATATAGTAACTCAAATCTTTTACTCCCTCCCCAAATTTTACATTTTCATGACACATTTTGCATATTTTTATATTGTGTATGCATCAATAAATTATTGTAGTTATAGCTATTTTCAATACCTTTGTCTTTCAACCTTTATACTAGATTTGTATTTAACACATTACCATATTACAGTCTTAGAATATTTTCAATTTGCCTATATATTTACCTTTACCAATGTGTTTTTTATTTTTATATGTTTTCATGTTACTAAGTGTTCTTTCATTTCAGCTTAAAGAACTCCTTTGGGCAGTTCTTATGAGGCAGTTCTAGTAGTGATAAACTCCTTCAGCTTTCCTTGCCTAGGAAAGTCTACATTTCTCCTTCATGTCTGAAGGACTTCTTTGCCATGTGAAGTATTCTTGTTTAGCAGTTTTTCTTCTTCAGCACTATGAGTATATCATACCCCTTTCTCCTGGACTGCAAGTTTTACGCTGAGAAATTCACTGATAGCCTTATGGATGTTCCTTTGTTTGCGAGGACTTTTTTTTCTCTTCTTGCATTTCAAATTCCCTCACTTTCTATGGTTTTAGATAGTTTTAGTATAGTGTATCTTAAAGAAGATCTCTTTTGGATGGATCTGTTTTGGTACCTGTGTCCTTCATTAACTTGGAGGTCCAAATATTTTCCTTGAGGAATTTTTTAGAAAATATGGTGTAGAGAAATATTAATAATGCGATTCATATGCCACATTTTTCCACAAAGCATATACTTACAAATAACTACTCATAAACTGTGCATATATGCATATGTGCACAAGTGCATGTACACATATATAAACACACATATACTAAGGAAAAAAACTATATAAGGGTGAACAATACCAACTTGCTTACGTAATTACCAATTGGAAAAAATGGCACTGTGTAGATGGGGTTGAATGGTATGGTATCCATCATCCAAGATGGCTTCCAATAATACTTGCCTGGGCTATTTAACACCAAATGTGTTCCTCTCTTACAATGTATGACGTCTGGGCCATGTGAACAATGGCATGTGGCAAAAGTGATGGTATATCGCTTCCAAGGTTAAGCTATAGAATACTGCAGGCTCCCTATTGGGTTTCTCTCTCTCTTTCTGTGTGCATGCATGCGTGTGTGTGTGTGTGTGTCTGTGTGATTGTTCCCCCTGGAGAAATCCAGCTACCATCACATGAGGCTACTCAGGCAGCCTATGGAAAGATTTGCATGTTACATGACAAGGGATCAAAAAATCCAGCCAATAGCCAATGATTAGCTGAAGCCTGAAAACCACAAAATGAATAAGCTAGGAAGCAAATCTTATCCCAGTTGATCCTTCAAATGAGACTGCAGTCCTTGTCAACAGCTTGAGTGTAACATTGTGAGAGAACTTGAACGAGAACCACCCAGCTAAGCCACTCCTGAATTCCTGACCCACAAAAACTGAGATAAATTGTTTTAAGCTCCTAAGTTTTGGAGTAATTTGTTACACAGAAATAGATAACCAACACAGATGGTGGAGCAGGAGAAGGAATGCAAATAAAAATGAAAAAAGTAATAAAAAGACAATTAAAACAGATTGTATAACATTTATGTAAATGTGTATATATGTATGTATAAAAGCCTAAGAAGATTAGGAAAAATAAAGTAGAAAAAAAGTAGTTGCTGATTAATGAGCGCATATATATATATGTATATATATATTCTCTTTTTGGTGAAAACCTATTAACTAAAAACAAAACCTCGGGACTTCCCTGGTGGTGCAGTGGTTAAGAATCTGCCTGCCAGTGTAGGGGACACGGGTTTGAGCCCTGGTGGGGGAAGATCCCACATGCCAAGGAGCAACTAAGCCCATGTGCCACAACTGTTGATCCTGTGCTCTAGAGCCCCCAAGCCACAACTACTGAGCCCGTGTGCTACAACTACTGAAGCCCATGCACCTAGAGCCTGTGCTCCGCAACAAGAGAAGCCACTGCAATGAGAAGCCTGTGCTCGCCACAACTAGAGAAAGCCCGTGTACAGCAATGAAGACCCAACACAGCCAAAAATAAATAAATAAATAAATTTTAAAATAAATAAAACTAAACTTAAAAAAAAAAAACCCTCAGTATAAGTGTGTATATTTCAGTATACAGCTATGAAGAAGAATAAAAGTTAAAAAGCATAAATGCCATTCAGGTGACATAGGAGGAAATGAGAGGAGACGTTCTCTGGAAAGGGCATTGTCCTTGTCTTTATACATTTTTGTAGCATAATATTTTGCTTCTCATAAGAGGCATTTATTATTTTTCTAACTTGAAAGCTATCAAATAGTTAAAATCATTTACTAAGCAAATAAAAGTAGGAATAGAAAACATAAGAAAAGAACAAAACACAATTAACCAAAGAGAATAAGCTTTGATGAAGAACTAAATGGAAATTCAAAAATTTACTCATTAAAATTAAAAATCTAAAAAATCTGTTAAACAGCAGATTAAATAGACTTAAAAGAGAATTAGTTATTTGAACTCAGTCCTTGGAACTCTTCTCTCCTTTCTGTACTAACTCCCTTAGTGATCAGCCTCAAGGGTTTAAAAGACATCTGCACACAGATATTTTTCAGATTTATAACTACAACTTATACCAGTAGGCTGAACCCCATACTTTTATATGCAAATGACTCTTCAATGTCTACACTTGAATGAATAATAGACATCTTGAAGTTAATATATATTATATATATTAATACATATATAGTTTAGGTAGGTATATATATAGTTAAGGTATAGATATAATATATAATATAGTTATATATTATATAACTATAATATATATAGTTGCTGTATATATATATACATATATATGTGTGTGTGTGTATATATATATATATACATATATATGTGTGTGTGTATATATATATATACATATATATGTGTGTGTGTATATATATATACATATATATGTGTGTGTGTATATATATATATACATATATATGTTTTTGTATATATATATATATATATATATATATATAGTTAATGTAGGTGAGGCTAATACTGCGGTAATAAAATAATCCAAAAACATCAGAGTATTAACATGCAAAAATGTATTTTTTACACTCAAGCTGGTATAGGTTAAGTGGCTTTCTGAGGCAGCTTTCTTCTGGATAATGACACAGTGCATCAGGCTGCTTTAATCTTGCTATCTTAATACAAAAGGGAGAGACCTTGAAAATTATGTAGGAGTTTCTAACTTCCTCAGTCACTTCTGCTCACAGCCCATTGGCCAGAACTAGTCAAAAGACCCCTCCAGATTGCAAAATGAAAAATATCCCCTCATAGATCCACTCTGAAAGAATTATTAGGACACATAGTTCAGCAAGAATAATATGAATTCAAGGAGAAATCAGTGAGACACAAGGTGCAAAGTGAGGAATGATATTTGAAAGCTTCTTGTTAACACCAAGTATATACTGATAGTTAAAAAATAAAAATAATGTCATACAGCTTCTAAATAATAATGTAGAACTAAAAATTCAGATAACAAAAACATTAACTTTGCATTTTTAAACAAATTACATGCCTGTGGTACAATATATATTTTACAAAAGGATTTAATGTCATAAAAGGTTAGACTCTCAAATTAACTTAAAATTTAATGCCAATCCTATTAGAATCCTGAGTTTATGATTGTGAACTTTTAAATTACTTTCTGTAACTGAAGTTAATCTTGATGAATAAATATGCAAAGGACTTTTTGAGAAAGGAAAATAGTGAGGGAGAACTTGATCCAGTAAATATGAACACTTCCTATAAAGCTACTTATATCAAAATACAAATAGATAAACTGATCAGTAGAACAGAATGGAGAAACCAGAAAATGTTCTAAGTATTATGGGAACCTAATGTATGATTAAGCAGACGTTTCAAGTTATTTATTAAAAAATAATTTATTTAATAATTCACGATTTCATAATTGACTATATACCTGTGTAAAAGAAAACAGACATTCCCACTTCAAATAATTTAACAAAACACACACATACACACATATAAAGAAAATTTAAAATGCTTTTTTAATCTGAAGTTGGAGAACACAAAAACCTAGAAACTATTAAAGAAAAGATAGACACATTTTACAGCACAAAATTGTTTTTAAATTTATGACAAATAGATCACCACAGGCAGAATAAAAACACAAACTACAAACTGGATGAAAATATTTGAAACCCATTTGACTGACAAGAATAATTTTATCAGTATAGGATGGGTTTTACAAATTGATAAGAAAAAAATTTAAAACCCAGTAGTAAAATAGGTAAAGAAGGTAAACCTGAAATCCATTTGAGGGTGATTTCAAATGTCCAATAACTTAAGATTAGATGCTCACTCTTTTTCTTTTTCCATCTTTATTGGAGTATAATTGCTTTACAATGTTGTGTTAGTTTCTGCAGTATAACAGTGAATCAGCTATATGTATACATATATCCCCATATCCCCTCCCTCTTGCGTCTCCCTCCCACCCTCCCTATCCCACCCTTCTAGGTGTCCATCGACAGAGGAATGGATAAAGAAGATGTGGCACATATATACAATGGAATAGATGCTGACTCTTATTAGTAGTCAGGGTATTGAAATTTGAAATAACAAGATACATTTATGTTTTGATAATCCATGAGATACACAGATATTTAAATGGTTTGATAATATCAAATACTGATGTTGTTATGTGGAAATGACTACAATCACCCATTGCTTAGAATGTGATTTGCTACAATCTTTATGTTATGTTTACTAAGAAGGTAAAAATGCATGTACTCTGATTCATCAATCTCACTTTGTGGAAACTATTATTCAACAGTAAGTATCTGCAAGGTATAAGGATCCTATTTGAATCACTTTCAGTGGCCAAAAAGTAAGAAAAGCATGAACACCTTGCTTTACATTAAAAAATAAAAATCATAATAAAAAATTTAATTCGGTGGTAATATGTAGGAATTCTGTAATTTGTTATTTCAGTTATGAAAGTCATAAATTGAGAGTACTGTTTTTTTTGGGTTTTTTTTTTTTTTTTTTTTTTGCTGTGTTGGGTCCTCGTTTCTGTGCGAGGGCTTTCTCTAGTTGCGGCGAGTGGGGGCCACTCTTCATCGTGGTGCGCGGGCCTCTCATGTTGCAGAGCACAAGCTCCAGACGCACAAGCTCAGTAGTTGTGGCGCACGGGCCTAGTTGCTCCGTGGCATGTGGGACCTTCCCAGACCAGGGCTTGAACCCGTGTCCCCTGCATTGGCAGGCAGATTCTCAACCACTGCGCCACCAGGGAAGCCAAGAGAGTACTGGTTTTGAGAGACAACTATTTCAGATCTTTAGCTGGCAGAAAACCAAGCTGTCATCATCCCTTCTGCATGAAGACTATAAACTTGTTTTAAAGGCTGATGTTTACATTCATCAGATGTATTTTAACTGAAAATACACTCAAAGATGAAGTAATAAGAGAAAAAGTGTTTCTCTCTTCAATTAACAACTTTAATTGCATCTTTAATTTCCTGCCATTGAATAGAAAGCTGTTGGTTGGAAAAATGTTTCCACTAATTTTATGGGAAATGTGTTATGTGTTCCATCCCAAATCAAGACAATTTTCAAATATAGAAAAATCTACCAACTAGACAATGAAAATAATTTATATAATAATAAGAAACACTTGAAAATAATGACTTTTTGCATAAAGCATAGTATGTTAAATTATTTGTACTTGTCAAAGGAGGTTTTTGTAGGTGGAAAAGGATGTGATTCATTCTTTGTACAATAGTAGAGAGTCAAGTAACCAACTTATAGTCAGGCATTTAATATAAGAATCAGATATGGCTTGATGATAATTTTCTTTTCCTTGAGACTTGACATTGGAATTACATAGAGGATGTAAAATCCTTGGATTGAAAAAAACCTCGAAATGAAAATTTGCTTTCAAACATCTACATTGCATTCAAAATTCACTGAAGTACAAAATATCCTTTAGGGCAAAATAAAGGCAAAACATGAGGGCACTACATGACATACAGTTCAAAGTTGTTACATATTATAAGAATTGACTAGAAGTTTTGTGTCAAGTAAAATGGTGAGTGCGTCTTTGTCTGAAAAAAATGTTGAAATATAACTTCTTATAGCATTATTTATTTGGTATGAAAAAAAGTTATATCAACTCAAAAAGTACTTGCTGCCTAAAAAGTGAGACAACATGTCAAGAGCCATCCTGGTAAAAAGGTCATTAATAAAACAGTTGTTCTGTGAGTTGTCTGAAATTAGTTGCTACAATTTTAGTTCTATGATAAATTTGTATGTGAATGAGTGAACCATAGTTATCTGATTAAATCTCTTCAAAAATTATCAAAGTGGGAATATACATGAACTGTAAAAATGATACCTTGATAATATGCCTACCTCCAAACACAATACATTTATTTGACAGCTCCAACAATGGTGTCTACCTTTCTCATTTTTAAAATAAAGTTACTATGGTATTTTCATAATTGTAAAGTACACATTATATAAAGCATTTTATAGTAATGATATGAAAACCAAGTTATAGATAATGTAGAGCTGCTGAACACACGAGACCCCTGAGCTGCTCTCCTCATTTGTCTTCTGTGAACCTTTAGCAGAATTTCAATGCGGGCATTACTTTATTTTTGGAGTAAAATATTCTATGATCTTGCAAAATACAGCAACAAAAGACATATGCTATTACACTTTTGCAAGCTTGTGGCTAGAGTCTTGCCTTTGGGTTTTGGGAACTATGTAATGGAATTTATGTCACTATAAGGTTTCCATTATGTAATTTGTAAGCAGTCTTGTAAATACAGTATGCTAAATGTTAAAACAAAGAGCAATATCAAAATTAAATTACAAAGGAACACGCTAACATATCCTTTCCTACTTTAGGTTCAGAGCCTTTAAGCAAAGCAATGTAGTAGTTATTCTGCTCGTTTGTTTTTCTTTTTTTTTTTTTCCATTTTCATTTTCATTTATTTATTTATTTATGGCTGTGTT
Source organism: Balaenoptera acutorostrata (assembly GCF_949987535.1). Taxonomy (NCBI): domain Eukaryota; kingdom Metazoa; phylum Chordata; class Mammalia; order Artiodactyla; family Balaenopteridae; genus Balaenoptera; species Balaenoptera acutorostrata. The sequence continues at coordinate 83,096,649 of NC_080085.1, forward strand.
GGGTCTTCGTTTCTGTGTGAGGGCTCTCTCTAGTTGCGGCAAGTGGGGGCCACTCTTCATCGCGGTGCGCAGGCCGCTCACTATCATGGCCTCTCGTTGCGGAGCACAGGCTCCAGACGCGCAGGCTCAGTAATTGTGGCTCACGGGCCTAGTAGCTCCGCGGCACGTGGGATCTTCCCAGACCAGGGCTCGAACCCATGTCCCCTGCATTGGCAGGCAGATTCTCAACCACTGTGCCACCAGGGAAGCCCCATCTGCTCGTTTGTTTTTGATTCTGCTTTTGTGTTGCAGATTCTCAAAGAAAAGCTCTAGAAGTATGGAAAATACATTATGCAAGTCAAAGATACTTATTATTTTTTTAAGATTTTAGTATCAATACATTTGAACAAGTAACTTTAACAAATCACTAATATTTAAATAAGCATTTAGAATGTCACAATTTAGAGCAACTCATTTCAATTGGGTTCATTTCTTATTCATGATTTTTAAATATTTATCTCTTTTTAATCTAAATCTGATTTTGTTTTATAAATTGAATCCTAAAATGATCTGAAAAGTTTCATTAAATTTAAACAATCTCCAGTTTCTGCTTCCAGAAATTCAGAACTTTAGAGAAGCTCGCTGGATAAAAAACATTACAATCTTTTCTAAATTTTAAGAGGACCATATTTCACACAACAAAATGTATAGGAGTCATAACAAGACCAATTAAGAGCACTTCTTTTTCTTCTGCCATTTCTTTCCCTTCTCTAAGGGGGAAAAAAAACCCCCACTTTCTATGGCAAATGATTTTCTACTCTATATAGTTTATCTCAAGTGAAGGAGATTAAAATTCTATGTATGTATGAGCAATAAGAGACCATGATATCGTCAGATCTGCACATGTTTTTCACCCAAGTAGGATAGAAAAAAATTTTCTTTTTTCTGACTCCTCCCTTTATCATCTGCCTCAACATTTAAAGTCTAGAGATAGAATTAAAGTGTAGTAAGAATTAATATTCAAGGTTTAAATTTAACTACTAAGTTTCAGAACTGGTTTTCTTGTAGTTCCAGTTCACTTGTAGGAAAATGGGGAAATTCTGTGATGAGAACTAAGTATATGTGCACATAAAAATCTAATAAATAATCTTAAATACAGATAAAGATATCCTTTTATCATTTGACTTTTTTGTAGTAAAATATATATAACATAAAATTTACATTTTAACCTTTTTAATTGTATACTTTGTGGCATTGTGTACATTCACATTGTTGAACAACCACCACCACCATCCATTTCCAGAACTTTTTCATTTTCGCATATTGAAACTCTGTATCCATTGAACAACTCCTCTTTCCCTCTTGCCCCCACTTGTTGGTTCCCTCCATTCTACTTTCTGCCTCTGTAAATTTGACTATTTTAAGTACCTCATATAAGTGGATTCATACAATATTTGTGCATTTGTGTCTGGTTTATTTCATGTAGCATATAATGTGTTCAAAGTTCATCTATACTGTAGCATGTGTCAGAATTCCCTTCTTTTAAAAGTCTGAATAATATTCCATTTTATGTATAAACCACATTTTTATCTATTTATTCTGTGATAGACTGTTGAATTGTTTCTACCTTTTGGCTTTTGTGAATAATGCTATTAACATTGATTTAAAAATATATGTTCCAGTTCCTTCTTTCAGTTCTTTTGTGTATATACCCAAAGTGGAATTTCTGGATGAAATGGTGATTTTGTATTAATTTTTTGAGGTATCCTTGTCAAGAATCTTTTGGTGATACATGTGAGGGTTTCTTTCACTTTATAGGTCTGTGTGTCTATGACAATACAACACTGTTTGTGTGTGTGTGATTAAAAACAACTGAAGAGGGAATTTGGGAGATGGGAGATAGATCAGAAGAAAATATCCAGAATGTAGCAGGGATAAAGACAAGGTCATGGAAAGTGTGAAAAAGAGGCTGAGAGACTTGGAAGATAGAATGAGAAACTCTAATATATACATACATTTAATCAGGGCTCCTGAAAGAGAGAGTAGGAAACATGGAGGAGATAAGATAGTCAATTACTGAGAATTTTCTGGAATTAAATGCCATGAATTCACAATTACAGTAAGCCCAATGTATATCAAGTAAGTTAAGTAAAAACAAATTCACATCTCCATACATCATAGTGAAACTTTAAAAGAGCAAAGACAGGGAGATCTTAAAAGTATCATTCATTAAAATTCCATTAGGAAAAAAAAAGTTAAGATACAGAGAAAAACAAACTCTTGATCCCAAATGAAATTGTCTGGCAAGGTTAGAGCTCTATTCTACTATTACAGAAATAGGAAGGTAGAATCAGAATGACCCAAGCAAAGTCTGGTTGAAGTGAAACCATGAAGAAATGATTTTGGACCTAGTAGTACACTAGTGCTAGATGTGATGTCTTACAGTCTTTAGGCTGTTGTAAACATCTCATGAAGTTACCTTGAGGGGACAGCCTCACATCAATATAAAATGTAAAAAAAAATGTTTCTCATAATTCTCTGAGACACACAGGAAGAACATCGGTTCTGTAGCCATATATATAGGCATAAATATATAGCTTTGCGTGCTATAAGCAACTTTACCCTGTGCTTACAACCATTATTTAGAAGTTTCTATGTCTTTCCCTTGTCTTCCATGAGGAATTACACCTCTCTTCATTCTTTCTGGAAGGTAGTTTCATGTAAACACTAACTGGGTCTTCAAAAGGTCTCCCACAGATTCCCCATATTATTTAACTCTTCCTCTTTTTCTTCCTAGAGTCCCCTTTTTTTCACCTTATCTCATCCTCCTGGATCTCTATTTCTCTTACCTCCTCCCAATCTATGGGTTTCTTCTTTGGCTATGAAGTGGGGATAGGGTGGAGCAGAAGAAGGATCATAGTTATTGGATGGAGCTGCCTGGTTAAAGAATAAAATGCCTAGACTTAGTAAACATGCTGTTACATGATAGTTGCCTCATTCCTGCATAGGTTTTAAGGATGTAAACTGAACACATTTGTGATTAATTTTCCATTGCCATAAAACACATGTGTGTGCATGCACATATACATGACTCAAAGATTCAAAGGCAAGATTATTTCCAATGATCAAACAGAACCAATGTAAAATAAAAATAAAACTTTTTCTTAAACTTCAAAATGGTAGAACACCCACACATGCACACACACACACACACACACACACACACACACACAGACACATACCCACACAGTATCAGAAGTCATGACTTTGACTTTACTTACATAAAGCAACTTTTTTTATCTGTAACTTATGCCTGACTCAGAAATAGCAAGTATCTTGCAGATTTCTTAACACTTCATACCCAGGGCCATAGCCCCATCAACTCAATTATGATATTCTTTCCTGGTGAGAATTGCTATGGCTTCACTTTCTTCTCTGCACAGCATGCCAGGCAGCCACAACCAGGTGATCAGAGTTGGCATGTAAGGTGAAGTATATTTACTATCTTCAGTCTATCATCTTCAGCCAACCAGTTTGGAGTGCAGATATTTTGGCTCAGGTTATTCCTAGTTTCCTCTTCAGTCACTGGAGTCACTGTGGTGCAGATGGCTTGCAGGTGTTTGCTTTTTAGGCACCATCTGTTTAGGTGTCATAGAATACTAATTTGTGCTTTTGGTGTGTTTCATTATATTATTAGCAAATCACATGTATAAATAATTTGACTCCCTTATTAACCAAAACAATGAAATGATTTAAGAATTAAGAAAAGGTAGGTAAAGTAAATGATAGAAAAATATATTACTTTTACAAGGCAGACTTAGAGATAAAGCTGAATCACAAATCTGGACTCCTGTGTGTTGGGGAGGATAAAGCTGAGATGTACTAAAAGAAAGATGAGGTTAAATCAACTGATATAAATCCTAGTTTGTTTGTTTTTTCTGTGCTCTTTACAAGTTTATTGCGGAAAAAAGTAAAGCTAAATAATCCTATATACAGGATGAAAGATTAAGGAACAACCCTGATAACACATAGAGAGTCTTTCTTCAGTTATTCCAAGATAAATATGTTAATAAATGTAACTCCCAATTTTTTCCAGAACATCTTAGCTAATCCTTATATTTTAAAGCTATGATTATAACACGAAATAGAAATGAACATCCAAAGACTACAAAATAAATTTCTCTTGGCCAAAGAATCTCCTTAATAATTGAGAACAATCTCTTCCCTCCTCACTGAACCTACTAAAGTCATCTACCCATGGGAAGCACTTATTACTTATTTCCTGACTTGTGTAGGTATGTCATTGGCCTTAAATATTCAATAAAGTATTTCAAGGACTAACGTTAACATACCTAATGGATCTGGACAGAAAGTCAGTCTTATTCAGTTAACATGTTCAAGATCACTGGGGTAATGGCTTAGTCTGCTGATATTCTCATGGAGACGAGTCTATGGCTTCAAAGTACTTTGGAAGAAAGGCACTTATTTTGGTTTTATTTGAGTAAGAAGTGAGATGCAAAAGTAAATATACATCATCAATGACAATGAGAGAGGGAATTTTCAGAGGTAACTGCAAGTTGAGAAACATACTATGACCTCAATTGTGAGAAAAATGAAAAAAAATATTCTTTATTAAAAGGTATAAAATAGTTTCATCAATTTTAATGAGATTTAAGTAGGAAGGAGAGATCAGAGTTTCATTTACTCTCTTATCCATTGACTAAGATTATAGTTTAAATATTATCCAACATGTAATCCACACTACAATTTAAGTCAATGATGTTTTCAGTAAAAGAGTTTAATTCTTAAAATGAAAAAGAAATGTATATATACAGATATATCTTTTGAAAAGAAGTGAATGTTATTATCAATAGAATTTTGCATAATAGCTGTAAAGGAAACTTCGAATCGTATTTATTTTACATATAAGCATGCTTATTTAAAATACATACCATATTATGGAAATTTGTGTTTTTAAGGGGGGAGAGAGAGTGAGAAAACTATAGTAAAAGAAAGAGAACTTCATTCTTATGTAGGCATATTTAATTTTTTCCTTTCACTACTAATTGTGAAACAGTAAAGAATGTTTGAAGAACCCATGGAAGTGAGAAATAGCTTGCTTGAGACTAACAAATATACAGACATGAAAGGAAATATAAATATACCTATGAGTAGAAATATCTTGGGAAATTGGACAAAAGTATATTTCTATTCACTTTGTTTTCTCTCCTTTAGTATATCAACAGACAGGTCCTTAATTTATTTCTTCTTAAAACTTAGCAAAGAGGTAAATAGACTATCCATTAGCTTTGATATTATATTTCATCAATTCCATGGGACATCTAAGACCTTATCATCACAATATTGGTTAAAGTATGGCAGCAGTAAATGTCATGTCTGTCATCCTGAGCTGTACTGAGCCAATCCATGTTAGATTTACTCTGAGTAAATGTCAGTGCCATTGTTGAGTGCTTAGAAAATGTAAATTTTTTTTTTTCTACTGACAAGTGCTTGACAATAAATTGTCTGGCTAGTACAATAGCAGAAAGCTAATGACTAGGTCTTGCTTCTTGTAAAGATATGAAGACTATCATGTAGTTCATTTGATTTGTCAGGAAGGATTACAGTACTGCTTCTATATGCATATCTTATGTAGAAGAATTGGGATGGCACTTTAGTTTAAGAATTTCATGAAAAAAACTTTTTTTAGTCTGGTGCCCTTGTCTGTGATTTGATAAATAATTTCACCTAATGTCAGCTCTTTTCCTGCTTTTGTAATAAAAGGACAGGCTGCCCTTTACATTTTTGATAGCCTTTCATGCACAGAGGATAAGAAATCACTCTCACCTACAATGACTATTGCTGTCCTTAAGTATTGCTTTCATTCTTTGAAACAATCTCTACAGGCTACTCTAAGTATCACTTCTGTCAGATAGAGGACAAAAGACTAGGTGAGGTGTTCTATAACGAGAGGATACAGGGAACTGAAGGAAGGCCTCTCCTCTTCTTATTAGGAAACCACATAGCTAGTATAATTTGACTTAGAAAGATAAAAGAAAGTTTATTGCATATAAAATATTAAATAGAATAATGAAATTTTCCTCTTTCTCTCCCTCCAAAAAATATTAATAATTTTACACATCTCCTGACATCTACACTATGGTAAATAACAGTGTGGGCTTTGGAGGCAGTCACTTTCTAACCATGCAACTTTGAGTATACTATTTAATCTCTTTGAGTCTCAAGTTTCTGATATGTGAAACAAGGAAAATTATAGTTTACCTAAGAAATATATTTTTGAAGTATAAATGAGAGAATTTCTATAAACCACTGAGCATAATGTGTGAAACATAGTAACTACCCAATTAATGCTAGCTTTATAGAGATGTTAATAAGTATTTCCTCTATTTCCCACCAAGTTTCAATACCATTTGAAAGATACAGGAGTCAGACAGAGATTAAAACCTTAACATTATTAATGAGTAAATAAGACAATATGGTTTTGGATTTACAGCCAAATTAGTTTTCTAATATTCTCCTCTCTACCCCTCACCCTAGTAGAATCAGGAACAGGAAACGCTGAACTTTAGGACAAAGTTTACCCTACTGAGTTCCCCCACACAGTAAAGATTGCACCAGATTGTACCTCATCTGCAATCAGGCACATAAGAAAGAGAAAGGGATCGAGCTCAGTTCCTTTGTCCAAACTAAATAATCAGGTAAATCTTTCCTTTCTCCCTGTCCTCTTTCTAAGTGACTGATGCATGGGGATAGAGGCCAATAGGATTATTCTAACCAAAAAGCCTCTACATGGAAATACGAAGCCAAGGGAGAGGAGGTTCCTGACCACCAAGAATCACTGTAATGTTAATAATCATGTGTTCTCTACCTTGGTAATCTGAAAAACCCCAAGAACCCAAATATGGGAAAGATAACCTATGTATTCAGGTACTTTCTTAGAGAAATGTCTAGAACTCAACATGTTCTAGCCATGATCAGATTCTATTTCTCTCCTTGTCTCTTATTTGTGTGATTTATTACAAAGCTCCAAAGACTAGTTTATGGTATCATCTGTTTCTCTTGTCTTTATTCACTTGCATTTATATTTACATATGTACAAGGTCTTGGATTTTCTTTTCCCTACGTGTGGCTGTTTTGTCATAGGAAACATAGGTGTTTGCTCAGATAGATTTTCACCATAGCTGCTTGGAAGTAAACTGTTTTGTTTTCTTTTTTTAAAAAACCTCTTATTCTTGTTGAGTTTAATGGATGCCTTTAATCTCACAGTAAGAAACTAGTCTTAAAAGCAAAGAACATAAAAGTAGAATGTTCTGTGATGGACATAGCAGAACAAAAGGTGAATGGTTCCTTGTAGCAATCAACTTTCATAGTGTTAACATAGGTTTCAACTTGTTGCCAACTTCTTTGAGTAAATGACCATGAAATTAAGAGCAAATTTTTCCAAAATTAGAAAACAAACTACAATCCTGGAGCAGATTCTAGGAAATCACATTCTGGAATGCTAGAAGTAACTTTTATTTTCAAGAATGAGTACTTTGGACAGTGTCGTCTATTAAAATATATTATTTTTCATTGCCACTTAAAATACACACACCTTTGTTGCCAAAGCAGTTCAAGAAAATAATGTCAAAATTTTCGTAAAAACCTGGCTCTCAAAAACCAGTTTTAATATATCCAAAATCAATTTCAAATGCTCCACGGGTTGTTCAAGTTCTATTAATATTTGATATTTTATTTAAATTAAAATTGAGAATAATGAGCAAAAATAAAATGAATGCTTGAATAAACTGTAAGTAGATATCATGATCTTATTTTTAAAAGTTTCAATTCATAGGATAAAGAAATCTTTTAAGTGGCCATATTCATATTTATCTTGAATAATATTAAATATTAATTAGTATTATAAAACATTTATTTAGAATACCTACTTATTTTTAAATAGCATATATGCATTAGTTAATTATAACTTGATTAAAGTGGTATACACTAAACTAGAGTCCCTTTGGCCTGGTGGAAAATTGATTGAAATGGTACTTATACTGACATTATATATTTTTCATAATAAAAATTACTGAAGTGATATTTTCTAACTATTAAATATCAACAGAAAAGTAGCAGAGTCCATAAGGGCTTGTTTTGAGGGAGTCAGATGACACAAACAAAATAAACATAAACTAATACTAGAAATCTATATCAGAATTGAGCTTAGAAGTACAATTGAGGATTCACCAAAATATGATGAAAGAGCTTAAACAAGAGAATATCTATTAAGGTGATCTTTTTATAAAGTCAAGTAGATTAAAGTTTAAGTGCTAGTCAGATCAAAATTAAATAAATAATATCAAGGAAGGAGAGAATGGAGTTCAAATATCCAATGCCTTCGATGACAGATTGGTCATAGCTCTTGAGTGTAATTGCTCTGTAATTCCCATTTTGTGGCTTTGATGTGTCTTGAGGCAGTAGTCCTATTTGAAATCAAGTGCTCTGTGTAGCCAGATGCTACAAATTCTGATGTTTAAGGGCCTAACTCTGGCATAGTGCATAAAAGGAATGTAGCAGTAAGAGCCTTTTTTAAATTGAGGTATAATTGATTTATAATATTGTATTACTTTCAAGCATACAGCATAGTGGTTCAGTATTTTTACAGATTAAACACCTTTAAAGGTTATTACAGGATAAAGGGCTATAATTCCCTGTCCTGTACAGTATATGCTTGATACTTATCTATTTTATACATAGTAGTTTGTATGTCTAATCCCATAGCCCAAACTTGCCCCTCCCTCTTTCCTTCTCCCCATTGGTAACCACTAGTTTGTTTCTATATCTGTGATTCTGTTTTGCTATATACATTAGTTGGTATTATTTTTTAGATTCCACATATAAGTGATATCATACAGTATTTGTCTTTCTCTGTCTGACATTACACTAAGCATTATATTCTCTAGGTACAGCCATGTTGCTGCAAATGGCAGAATTTCATTCTTTTTTATGGTTGAGTAATATTCCACTATATATATAAGTATGTGTATAACATCTTCTTTATCCATTTCTCTGTTGATGGACACTTGGGTTGCTTCCATAGCTTGGCTACTGTAAACAGTGCTGCTATGAGCATCAAAGTGCATGTATCTTTTCAAATTAGTGTTTTCATTTTTTCCAGATGTATACCCTGGAGTGGAATTGCTGGATCATATGGTAGTCCTATTTTTAGTTTTTTGGGAAACCACCATACTGTCCACCATAGGGCTGCAACAATTTACATTCCCACCAACAATGTACAAGGATTCCCTTTTTTCCACAACCTCGCCAACATTTGTTATTTGTAGACTTTTTGATGATAGCCATTCTGATAGGTGTGAAGTGATATCTCATTGTTACATTGATTTGCATTTTCCTAATAGTTAGTGATGTTAAGTATCTTTTCACGTGCCTGTTAGCCATCTGTTTGTCTCCTTTGGAAAAATGTCTATCTAGGACTTCTGCACATTTTTTGATTGGGTTGTTTGTTCTTTTGATATTGAGTTTTATGAACTGTTTATATATTTTTGATATTAACCCATTGTTGGTAATATCATTTGCAAATATTTTCTCCCATTTGGTAAGTTGTATTTTTGCCTTGAAGATGGCTTCCTTTGCTGAGACAAAGTATTAAAATTTAATTAGGCCCATTTGTTTATTTTTGCTTTTATTTCTTTTGCTTTTATTTCTTTTGCTTTAGGAGACAGATCCAAAAAAATATTGTTATAATTTATGTCAAAGACTGTTCCTCTTATGTGGAGGCAAAAATTCCCTTTATCTAATTTTCAGAATGATTAAAATGTTTTTTACACAATCTGTATTTCCCACTATAAAAATGTCAATACATCTTGATTTCAATATAAAAGTCATTATTTGTTTGAAAGAAAATAGTATTATGTTATATTACATTACATTATACTATATCGTATTGTATCATATATCACATTATATTATATATATTGATGCCCTTTTTTTTTGCAGGTGCTGCTAAAATAGAAACAAGTAGTAATGCCATTTTAACATATTTTATGCCAAAAAATTATAAAGAATATAGATAAAGTAGTAGTTAATTAGCTACCTGTTACAGGCTTAAGTAAATACAAATTATAAAGGTGAAGGGACAAATGAAACAGATGACACTATTGGCTCTTTACAAGTACTGTTAAACTTTGTAGCACAATCGATTGCTGGTCTTACGTATTGATTCTAGGAGCCAGAATTTCTTATCGGTATGCCATTAAGAGGGTTATTAGCAAAAGAGTTAGACTTGTTTCTAATTGTGTCTCTCTATGCAGATCTGACCACATATTAAACTTGGTTTAGCATGAAATACAAACCAAATGAAAGCAAAGTTGTGGGAATTAAGGTCCATTTGGGGACATATATTACATGAATATTGTACTATATCTTTATAAGATATAAAGAGCCTCTTTCAAACCCATCTTCTTTCTGATATCCTTACCACTATTCAATATACATGAACATGATAGCTTTTTTTCTTATCAAATGAGTGAGATAAATGATCAAAATTTTCAACATTAGTCTAGAAAACACTGCATCAAGCAAATAAAACGATGCCAGCATACAGTATGACAGACTCCTTCCCCTTCCCCATGAAAACTCTTTGTATATGGATGGATTTGCTGCCTCATTTGATTCAATATGGCATTTTTAAGTACCTGAAATTTTCCTACTCAAATAAAAATGTCCCATAGAATCATATAAATCTATAAGCTAAAAAGAAAGCCTAACCTCTTTATTTCCATTTGGCTAAATGTGTTAAGTACTTTTCTACTCACATTTTGAGTAAATGCATACCAAATCACGTTAGTGGATTAAATGTTACTGAAAGTGTAAAATCTTTACATATTCAATGGAAATGCATTGCTATTCTTCATATACGTTACATTAAATATTATCATAGAATTGATCTAATTGACTGAGATGAAAAGATTATTCCCCATTATTAATGTCCTATTAGAATTTTTTATTTTATATTTTAAAGTTACCACAATTACTTTAACATTCTTTAAAAGTTTAAAAGTTATAAGCCACCAGAATTCAAGACTTGAGCTGGTTAAAACAGACGGTGGTCAGATGCACATTCTAAAACTCTTGACTATTTTTTTCATCTATATTCATTATATTTTTAACTAGGTAGTGGTATTCTAGCATGCCACTTGGATTGTGTGGTTAGGATCATTAGAAGAACACTAGAGAAAGTGATTGCTTCCCAAAGCATTTCAATTCCTTTACCTTAACTCACTTCAAACGTTGATGCAATTGAACCATTTTTCTATAAAACAACTTTTTTAAGATAAAAGAATATTTAAGTGAAATCATTTTTCTAATGATTTTTCTAATTTCTAATTTCTAATAAGTAACACTACTGAACTAAGGGCATAGATGATGTTTTCAAAACAGTAAATTCTATCCTCTCAGTCAAAATACTTCAGAGAGATACATTACACAAACTGAAGAACTAGGGCCAAAGTGATGATATCAGCATCAAAAGTATTTCTCTTTGTAACCAATCTTAGCAAAGGCATATTTGAATTCCTGATTTTTGTTTTCTTTTTATTCGAACTTATTTATATAAGATGTTTAGTAAGCAACATCATTTTTTCAGTCATCATAGGAGCTGGAAATATAATGATAAGCAAAACAGACAAAAAATTTCCACTCTCATGGAGCTTATATGCTAGAAGGGAAAGATACAATAAACACATTAACAAAATTATTTCTGATTTTGACATGTTATAAAGAACATAATAAATGGAGTGATGTTATAAAGAGTAATGGATGGGGAAGGGCAAGGTTACTTTGGAAAACATTTTAAAAGAAGGACCCTCTGAAGAGGTGACATTTGAGGTAAAACCTGAAAGATTTGAACTGGAAACCACATGAAGAAGGAGAAGACTTGTGAATAAGAAAGACAGACTTATTTGATGTCTTCATGGAGCTTAGAACTAAGAAGATGAGTTTTCAGGACAGGATCCAGCTGAAATCTGAATCTTAAGGAGATCTTGGAATGTATAAGATGGGAGATGATGTTTTCTCCTCTTCCCAAACTTTGTTTTTGCCTTTTATAACCTCTACACTGCCCTTCTCCCTTTAATACTAGCATTTTTCAGTTGCAGTCAGTTTCTGCTGTAATATGGGGGAAAAGCTATATTTCTATTAATGAATGCACTTAAAGGTGATTTCTCAATGACGACAACTTTCCCACAGAAAGTTAATTTCAGATACTCCCTGTCTCTTCTTTTTTCATGAACACAATTACTTTCATGCTGGAGGAGAGAAAGGTGTCAGACACTGTAAACATTGCTTAAACCAATAACATGATTGGCAAAGCTAACTAGATTATCCCAAACATATTTTTCTGAAACTCATCTGCATAAATTTTTAATGCACAAATGATGATTGAGCTTACTATGTACCTGTGGATACAAAAGTCTCCAGCACATGTCTGACTCATATTAAGCACTCAATAAATGAATGATGACATGTATAAGCAAATGAATAGATGAAAGATCAATTGAGTCAAAACATGTTCTTCCCCAAGACTTCTGTGTGCTTAGCATAGTAATTGACTCTCAGATTCTAGGATAGTCATCCTCAAATTGGGAAAAACCTATCACCCTTCAAGAAGACACATAAGAATATCAGGGTTGTGCATGGAAGCAGTTATAATTTCAGAAATAATTATTTTATTTTGATACTTAATTAATTTGAAATTTTAAATAATATTAAAAGTGGATTGAAGTTAGGTATATGCCCAAGAGGAATGAAATGTAAGTCCACACAAAAACTTATATACAAATGTTTTAGCAGAATTATTAATAATGCCAAAGAAGTAGAAACATTAGAAACGTCTATCAACTGAGGAATGGATAAACAGTTATGGTATATCCATAAAATGGAATATTACTCAGCCATTAAAAGAAATGAAGTACTAATACAAGCTTCAAAAATGGATAAACGTTGAAAACTTAGTGAAAGAAGCTAGTCACAAAAGACCACATATTGTATTATTCCTTTTATATGAAATGTCAATAATAGGAAAATCCTTAGAGATAGAAGGTAGATTAATGGTTGCCTAGGGATGGAGCAGGAGTGAATAGGTTGTGAGTACTAATGAGGTGATGAAAATGTTCTAATGTTAGGTCTTGGTGATGGTTGCACAATTCTGAATATAGTAAAACCATCAAATTATGCATTTTAAATGGATGTATTGTATGGTATGTGAATTATATATCAGTAAAGTTGTTGAAAATGAAAAAGTAAATGCAAGATTTTTATGTTTATTGGAAGATGACTTTTTAAAAATTGTTTGGGAAACTATATACTATATCAAAAACAAAGAACATAAGCTGACACTTCAGAGGATTGCATTCAAAATGATATATACTTGACTAAAAGTTTTAATAAGTTCTCTTATTTTCAAGATTTTTCAGAAGGAATAGAAAAAAACTTACACTGAATAATTCAGGCTTTTTGAAATACTTTTTATTTTTAATTTATTTATTGAGTCACTTTACCTCTGGAGCACTTAATTTCCTGATCTTAACTGATATTCATACTTCTTTAAAACTAAACAATAAAAAATTCAAAAAAATCATCTTTGCAGTATACTACAACAGGAATTAGAGGGGCATATATTGCATTGTCAGCCAGTAACAGAGTACTGCCAAATGAGCTGAAAAAACTTCAACTGAAATACAAATTAACCTTTCAAAGCACATGCCAAAGATATATCCAATTGAGCATAACAATATCTATATATAGGAACAGAGCTAAAGTCTACCTCTGAGAATGAATCTGACAGCAGTAGTTCAGAATCTAATTCAAAAAAATATTTATTGAGAGAATATTTATTAAGCACTCACTGGGAGGCACACACTGATGTCAGACAATAATGAGTAGAATGATGAAGAAGACACAATCCCTTCCTTATAGATATAACTGTGAAATAGTTCAAAATGTGTTATTTATGAAGATTTGTAAATTGCTCAACTCCAATCAGATGATTAAAGATTATTATTAGGACTGAGACTAAGCTAGTAAACAAATGAATAAAATTACAGTATAATCAAACATATCATCAAATCTCTGAAAAATGTTTGGCAACAGAAGTGTCTTGAAGTTTAGACAGAGAAAATGAAAAAAATAATAATTTATAAGCTTTTAATCATTATTCTTTAATGAAGTGACACTCTATCTTTACAGCTCCAGGTATAGGACCCGCTCTATGTGGCTCAGCACTCTATGTGGCTTGTAAGCAAGTTAACCAGAATGTGAATAAATTGCTTCTCAAGGGTAATATCCTTTGCTCTGATTAATTATCATTAATCTGTCTTCTTATTACTAACCCAGTTGTCTAGTTAACATTGATACAGGGAACTTTGTACCCTGTCCATGGTATTCTGATTACTGCAAATGTATTTCCCAAATGTAAATGAATCAATTAGCATGCTGATATACACATTGATCTCTTTTTTTTTTAACATCTTTATTGGAGTATAAGTGCTTTACAATGGTGTGTTAGTTTCTGCTTTATAACAAAGTGAATCAGTTATACATATACATATGTTCCCATATCTCTTCCCTCTTGCATCTCCTTCCCTCCCATCCTTCTTATCCCGCCCTTCTAGGTGGTCACAAAGCACAGAGCTGATCTCCCTGTGCTATGTGGCTGCTTCCCACTAGCTATCTATTTTACATTGGATAGTGTATATATGTCCACGCCACTCTTTCACTTTGTCACATCTTACCGTTTCCCCTCCCCATATCCTCAAGTCCATTCTCTAGTAGGTCTGTGTCTTTATTCCCGTCTTGCCACTAGGTTCTTCATGACCTTTTTTTTTTCCCCCTTAGATTCCATATATATGTGTTAGCATATTGTATTTGTTTTTCTCTTTCTGACTTACTTCACTCTGTATGACAAACTCCAACTCCATCCACCTCACTACAAATAACTCCATTTCGTTTCTTTTTATGGCTGAGTAATATTCCATTGTATATATGTGCCACATATTCTTTATTCATTCATCCGATGATGGACATTTAGGTTGCTTCCATGTCCTGGCTATTGTAAATAGAGCTGCAATGAACATTTTGGTACATGACTCTTTTTGAATTATGGTTTTCTCAGTAGTGGGATTGCCCAGTAGTGGGATTGCTGGGTCATATGGTAGTTTTATTTTTAGTTTTTTAAGGAACCTCCAAACTGTTCTCCATAGTGGCTGTATCAATTTACATTCCCACCAACAGTGCAAGAGTGTTCCCTTTTCTCCCCACCCTCTCCACCATTTATTGTTTCTAGATTTTTTGATGATGGCCATTCTGACCAGTGTGAGATGATATCTCGTAGTTTTGATTTGCATTTCTCTAATGATTAATGATGTTGAGCATTCTTTCATGTGTCTGTTGGCAATCTGTATATCTTCTTTGGAGAAATGTCTATTTAGGTCTTCTGCCCATTTTTGGATTGGGTTGTTTTTTTTGTTTGTTTGTTATTGAGCTGCATGAGCTGCTTGTAAATCTTGGAGATTAATCCTTTGTCAGTTGCTTCATTGGCAAATATTTTCTCCCATTCTGAGGGTTGTCTTTTGGTCTTGTTTATGGTTTCCTTTGCTGTGCAAAAGCTTTTAAATTTCATTAGGTCCCATTTGTTTATTTTTCTTTTTATTTCCATTTCTCTAGGAGCTTGGTCAAAAAGGATCTTGCTGTGATTTATGTCATAGAGTGTTCTGCCTATGTTTTCCTCTAAGAGTTTGATAGTGTCTGGCCTTACATTTAGGTCTTTATTCCATTTTGAGTTTATTTTTGTGTATGGTGTCAGGGACTGTTCTGATTTCATACTTTTACGTGTACCTGTTCAGTTTTCCCAGCACCACTTATTGAAGAGGCTCTTTTCTCCACTGTATATGCTTGCCTCCTTTATCAAAGGTAAGGTGACCATATGTGTGTGGGTTTATCTCTGGGCTTTCTAAACTGTTCCATTGACCTATGTTTCTGTTTTTGTGCCAGTACCATACTGTCTTGATTAGTGTAGCTTTGTATTATAGTCTGAAGTCAGGGAGCCTGATTCCTCCAGCTCCATTTTTCGTTCTCAAGATTGTTTTGGCTATTCGGGGTCTTTTGTGTTTCCATTCAAATTGTGAAATTTTTTGTTCTAGTTCTGTGAAAAATGCCAGTGGTAGTTTGATAGGGATTGCACTGAATCTGTAGATTGCTTTCGGTAGTAGAGTCATTTTCACAATGTTGATTCTTCCAATCCAAGAACATGGTATATCTCTCCATCTATTTGTATCATCTTTAATTTCTTTCATCAGTGTCTTTTAATTTTCTGTATACAGGTCTTTTGTCTCCTTAGGTAGGTTTATTCCTAGATATTTTATTCTTTTTGTTGCAATGGTAAATGGGAGTGTTTTCTTAATTTCACTTTCAGATTTTCATCATTAGTGTATAGGAATACAAGAGATTTCTGTGCATTAATTTTGTATCCTGCTACTTTGCCAAATTCATTGATTAGCTCTAGGAGTTTTCTGGTAGCATCTTTAGGATTCTCTGTGTATAGTATCATGTCATCTGCAAACAGTGACAGCTTTACTTCTTCTTTTCTGATTTGGATTCCTTTTATTTCTTTTTCTTCTCTGATTGCTGTGGCTAAAACTTCCAAAACTATGTTGAATAATAGCGGTGAGGGTGGGCAACCTTGTCTTGTTCCTGATCTTAGTGGAAATGGTTTCAGTTTTTCACCATTGAGGATGATTTGGGCTGTGGGTTTGTCATATATAGCCTTTATTATGTTGAGGAAGGTTCCCTCTATGCCTACTTTCTGCATGGCTTTTATCATAAATGGGTGTTGAATTTTGTCAAAAGCTTTCTCTGCATCTATTGAGATGATCATATGGTTTTTCTCCATCAATGTGTTAATATGGTGTATCACGTTGATTGATTTGCGTATATTGAAGAATACTTGCATTCCTGGAATACACCCCACTTGATCATGGTGTATGATCCTTTTAATGTGCTGTTGGATTCTGTTTGCTAGTATTTTGTTGAGGATTTTTGCATCTATGTTCATCAGTGATATTGGCCTGTAGTTTTCTTTCTTTGTGACATCTTTGTCTGGTTTTGGTATCAGGGTGATGGTGGCCTCCTAGAATGAGTTGGGAAGTGTTCCTCCCTCTGCAATATTTTGGAAGAGTTTGAGAAGGATAGGTGTTATCTCCTCCCTAAATGTTTGATAGAAATCGCCTGTGAAGCCATCTGGTCCTGGGCTTTTGTTTATTGGAAGATTTTTAATCACAGTTTCCATTTCAGTGCTTGTGATTTGTCTGTTCATATTTTCTATTTCTTCCTGGTTCAGTCTTGGCAGGTTGTGCATTTCTAAGAATTTGTCCATTCCTTCCAGGTTGTCCATTTTATTGGCATAGAGTTGCTTGTAGTAATCTCTCATGATCCATTGTATTTCTGCAGTGTCAGTTGTTACTTCTCCTTTTTCATTTCTAATTCCATTGATTTGAGTCTTCTCCCTTTTTTTCTTGCTGAGTCTGGCTAACGGTTTATCAATTTTGTTTATCTTCTCAAAGAATCAGCTTTTAGTTTTTTTGATCTTTGTTATTGTTTCCTTCATTTCTTTTTCATTTATTTCTGATCTGATCTTTATGATTTCTTTCCTTCTGCTAACTTTGGGGTTTTTTTGTTCTTCTTTCTCTAATTGCATTAGGTGCAAGGTTAGGTTGTTTATTCGAGATGTTTCCTGTTTCTTGAGGTAGGCTTGTATTGCTATAAACTTCCCTCTTAGAACTGCTTTTGCTGCATCCCATAGGTTTTGGGTCGTCGTGTCTCCATTGTCATTTGTTTCTAGGTATTTTTTGATTTCCCCTTTGATTTCTTCAGTGGTCACTTCGTTATTAAGTAGTGTATTGTGTAGCCTCCATGTGTTTGTATTTTTTACAGATCTTTTCCTATAATTGATATCTAGTGTCATAGCGTTGTGGTCAGAAAAGATACTTGATACAATTTCAATACCAAGGCTTGATTTGTGACCCAAGAAATGATCTATCCTGGAGAATGTTCCATGAGCATTTGAGAAAAATGTGTTTCTGTTGTTTTTGGGTGGAATGTCGTATAAATATCAATTAATTCCATCTTGTTTAATGTATTATTTAAAGCTTGTGTTTCCTTATTTATTTTCATTTTGGATGATCTGTCCATTGGTGAACCTGGGGTGTTAAAGTCCCCGACTATGATTGTGTTGCTGTTGATTTCGCCTTTTATGGCTGTTGGTATTTGCCTTATGTATTGAGGTGTTCCTATGTTGGGTGCATAAATATTTACAATGGTTATATCTTCTTTTTGAATCGATCCCTTGATCATTATATAGTGTCCTTCTTTGTCTCTTGTAATGGTCTTTATTTTAAAGTCTGTTTAGTCTGATATGAGAATTGTTACTCCAGCTTTCTTTTGATTTGCATTTGCATGGAATATCTTTTTCCATCCCCTCACTTTAAGTCTGTATGTGTCCCTAGGTCTGAAGTGGGTCTCTTGTAGACAGCATATATATGGGTCTTGTTTTTGTATCCATTCAGCCAGCCTGTGTCTTTTGGTGGGAGCATTTAATCCGTTTACATTTAAGGTAATTATCGATATGTATGTTCCTATTCCCATTTTCTTAAATGTTTTGGGGTTGTTATTGTAGGTGTTTTCCTTCTCTTGTGTTTCTTGCCTAGAGGAGTTCCTTTAGCATTTGTTGTAAAGCTGGTTTGGTGGTGCTGAACTCTCTCAGCTTTTGCTTGTCTGTAAAGATTTTAATTTCTCCACTGAATCTGAATGAGATCCTTGCTGGGTAGAGTAATCTTGGTTGTAGGTTTTTCTCCTTCATCACTTTAAATATGTTCTGCCACTCCCTTCTGGCTTGCAGAGTTTCTGCTGAAACATCAGCTGTTAACCTTATGGGGATTCCCTTGTGTGTTATTTGTTGTTTTTCCCTTGCTGCTTTTAATATGTTTTCTTTATATTTAATTTTTGACAGTTTGATTAATATGTGTCTTGGCCTGTTTCTCCTTGGATTTATCCTGTATGGGACTCTCTGTGCTTCCAGGACTTGATTAACTATTTCCTTTCCCATATTAGGGAAGTTTTCAACTAATATCTCTTCAAATATTTTCTCAGTCCCTTTCTTTTTCTCTTCTTCTGGGACCCCTATAATTCGAATGTTGGTGCATTTAATGTTGTCCCAGAGGTCTCTGAGACTGTCCTCAGTTCTTTTCGTTCTTTTTTCTTTATTCTGCTCTGAAGTAGTTGTTTCCACTATTTTGTCTTTCAGGTCACTTATCCGTTCTTTTGCCTCAGTTATTCTTCTATTGATCCCTTGTAGAGTATTTTTAATTTCATTTACTGTGTTTTTCATCATTGCTTGGTTCCTCTTGGTTCCTCTTCTAGGTCCTTGTTAACTGTTTCTTACATTTTGTCTATTCTATTTCCAAGATTTTGGGTCATCTTTACTATCATTATTCTGAATTCTTTTTCAGGTAGACTGCTTATTTCCTCTTCATTTGTTTGGTCTGGTGTGTTTTTACCTTGCTCCTTCATCTGCTGTGCGTTTTTCTGTCCTCTCATTTTGCTTATCTTACTGTGTTTGGGGTCTACTTTTTGCAGGCTGCAGGTTCATAGTTCCTGTTGTTTTTGGTATCTGTCCCCAGTGGCTAAGGTTGGTTCAGTGGGTTGTGTAGGCTTGCAGGTGGAGGGGAATAGTGTCTGTGTTCTGGTGGATGAGGCTGGATCTTGTCTTTCTGGTGGGCAGATCCACATCTGGTGGTGTGTTTTGGGGTGTCTGTGGCCTTACTATGATTTTAGACAGTCTCTCTGCTAATGGATGGGGCTGTGTTCCTGTCTTGCTAGTTGTTTTGCCTAGGGTGTCCAGCACTATAGCTTGCTGGTCGTTGAGTGAAGCTGGTTCTTGGTGTTGAGATGGAGATCTCTGGGAGATTTTCGTCATTTGGTATTACGTGGAGCTGGGAGGTCTCTTGTGGATCAGTGTCCTGAAGTTGGCTCTCCCACCTCAGAGGCACAGCCCTAATGCCTGGCTGGAGCACGAAGAGCCTTTCATCCACACGGCTCAGAATAAAAGGGAGAAAAAATAGAAAGAAAAAAAAGAAAGAGGAAAAAATAAAATAAAGTAAGATAAAATAAAATAAAGTTACTAAAATAAAAAATAATTATTAAGAAAAAGAGAAAAAAAATTTTTAATTAAAAAAAAATGGATGGACAGAACCCTAGGACAAATGGTGAAAGCAAAGCTATACAGACAAAATCTCACACAGAAGCATACACATACACACTCACAAAAAGAGGAAAAGGGGAAAAAATAATATATCTTGCTCCCAAAGTCCACCTCCTCAATTTGGGATGATTCATTGTCTATTCAGGTATTCCACAGATGCAGGGTACATCAAGTTGATTGTGGAGCTTTAATCTGCTGCTTCTGAGGCTGCTGGGAGAAATTTCCCTTTCTCTTCTTTGTTCGCACAGCTCCTGGGGTTCAACTTTGGATTTGGACCTGCCTCTGCGCGTAGGTCGCCTGAGGGCATCTGTTCTTCGCTCACACAGGATGGGGTTAAAGGAGCAGCTGGTTCGGGGGCTCTGGCTCACTCAGGCTGGGGGGAGGGAGGGGTACAGATGCGGGGTGAGCCTGCGGTGGCAGAGGCTGGCGTGACATTGCAGCAGCCTGAGGCGCGCCGTGCGTTCTCCCTGGGAAGTTGTCCCCGGATCACGGGAGCCTGGCCGTGGCGGACTGCACAGGCTCCCGGGAGGGGTGGTGTGGATAGTGACCTGTGCTCGCACACAGGCTTCTTGGTGGCGGCAACATCAGCCTTAGCATTTCCCCGTCTCTGGGGTCCGCGCTGATAGCCGCGGCTCGCACCCGTCTCTGGAGCTCATTTAGGTGATGCTCTGAATCCCCTCTCCTCGCACACCAGGAAACAAAGAGGCAAGAAAAATCTTTTGTCTGTTCGGCACCTCCAGACCTTTTCCCGGGCTCCCTCCCAGCTAGCTGTGGTGCACTAACTCCTTCAGACTGTGTTCACGCCGCCAGCCCCAATCCTCTCCCTGCGATCCAACCAAAGCCCGAGCCTCAGCTCCCAGCCCCCGCCCACCCCTGCAGGTGAGCAGACAAGCCTCCCGGGCTGGTGAGTGCTGGTCGGCACCGATCATCTGTGCGGGAATCTCTCAGCTTTGCCCTCTGCACCCTTGTTGCTGCGCTCTCCTCTGTGGCTCCGAAGCTCCCCCCTCTGCCACTCGCAGTCTCCGCCTGCAAAGGGGCTTCCTAGTGTGTAGAAACCTTTCCTCCTTCACAGCTCCCTCCCACTGGTGCAGATCCCATCCCTATTCTTTTGTCTCTGTTGTTTCTTTTTTCTTTTACCCTACCCAGGTAGGTGGGGGAGTTTCTTGCCTTTTGGGAGGTCTGACGTCTTCTGCCAGCATTCAGTGGGTGTTCTATAGGAGCGGTTCCACGCGTAGATGTAATTCTGATGTATCTGTGGGGAGGAAGGTGATCTCCACGTGTTACTCTTCCACCATCTTCTCCTCTCCTCAAGATTCACATTGATCGCTTATAAACTCAGTCAATGTGAAGTATCACTTTCACTTTCCTTCTCCCAGACACGAACAAATGAAAAACTCTTAATAGACTGACTCAAGTTTCTAGATCTACAAAACATTAATCCAGGTGATTGGAATGCTAACAAAAGACTGTTACATGAGGAAGCGCTGTCTGAGCACTCAGTTTCCTTCACAGGTATCTATCACTGTTTATAAATTAAATTACTTTAGAGATGTCTATACAACAAAAACATAACTGGTTCAAATTTGAACATTCAGTTAAATCACATATATGAAGAACTAGGTCTGTAGTCAAAGTCAAGTACATTTTAATTTGCAGGGGTAAGACAAATGATTTCTGCACAAATACATTTTGATGGAGGAAAAGGAGTTAATATGTGGCTACAAAGATGTTTCAACATGTATATGTCCCATTTCTGAGTGGGGCATTTAAGCTAATAATTACAGAGTTAACAGTCCAACTCCAATGGGAATGTTTTGATGATTCAGTGTAAAGGATACCATAAAGATTACGTTACCTATGTATGTATGTATGGATGATTATGCAAGTATGCATGTACATATCTATTCTGTTTCTATTGGTTTTGTTTCTCTGGACAGCCCTGACTAAGTGGACTGTCCAGAGAAACAATTTATGAACATTTATTATGCTCAATAAATGTTGAGTAAATTGGCACATACAGACACATACATATTGAATAAATGACAGTGGGAGCCATAACAGAAATCAGCCCAGTATTATTTTATTTTTCTACATTATTTGCTGATATTTTGTGTAGCTTGTGATATGTAAAATTGAATATAAAATTTTGAAACCTTCAACTTCCTTTTATTAAAATTCTTAATGTTGAAAAAAAAAGAGAATTGTTTCATGACCAAACAAATTATCTATCCTGGAGAATGTTCCATGTGCACTTGAGAAAAATGAACATTCTGCTCCTGTTGTTCTGTATATGTCTGTTCAGTTCATTTGTTTTGTAGTGTTGTTCAAGTTCTCTATTTCCTTATTGATCATCTGTCTGGTTGTTCTATATGCATTTCATTTTGAGAGGGTAAAAATGACTTTTAAAAATATGTTAAATCTGTTCATTTTGCACTTAATTGCTTTTCGAGTTCTATTATACAATATTCATCAAAACTCAGCATATTACATTTCACGCGGGTTCTATGACTACTTGTTTCTTTTCACTTACTCATGCACTGAAGATGGATAGGAGTATGGGAACAATTCATTCCACATTTACAACCTGAAATAACATTTTTGACAGTTATTATTGACATCTTAATATTGCTAGATGAGTTATCTTGCACACTATATGATTGTAAACAATATATTTTATTTTACCTAAATAACAGTGATAATGACAATGCTGATGATTACATTTGATGAATGATGCACTTTGTATCACTCAGAGTAGTCAAAGATCCTTTAACCCTAAGAACACGTTGCTCATTATTCTAAGGGACTTGCCTAAATATCTTTGCGCACAAAGATTAACCCAACTTGTCACCGTCATCATAATTGCTTTATAATAAAGATAGAAAATTATGATTTTCTAAAACTGTAAGTTCAGAGTATACTCAATAAGAATGATATGACACCATATTTTTTTTCTGGTTACCAGTTCATTGATTTTTATATTACTGCCATCTTGATTATCCAATTTTTCCAACAACTAAGGCATTTTTCTTATGAAGTCCCATATTAAAATGCTTAGTTTCTAGCTTCCTCTCTTATAATTTACTGATTCTAATGAGCATTTTCCCTGAAACTATAGGAAAACAAGAGTTGAGTGCAATAGAGAGAGAAGAGGTTCAGAAATAGAGGGACTATCACAAATAATTAGAAAACAAGAAGAATTAGAAATTAAGAATAATGGTTAAAGAACTCTCAGACTCTGTTCAGATGGGAACAGACAGATTCCCATAGCACCTCTTATATGGAAATTTCATACACCAACCTGAATGATAAAAGCAAATCTTTCTATTACATAATTTATGTTTTTACCAAGCTTGATCCATCTCCTTTTTTAAAAAAACTTTTTATTTTATATTGGAGTATAGTTGGTTAACAATGTTGCTATAGTTTCAGGGGTACAGCAAAGTGATTCAGTTATGCATACACATGTATCTATTCTTTTTCAAATTCTTTTCCCATTTAGGTTGTTACATAATACTGAGAAGAGTTCCCTGTGCTATACAGTAGGGCCTTGTTGGCTATCCATTTTAAATATAGCAGTGTGTACATGTCAATCCCAAAGATCCATCTCTTTTTTATGCACAGGATTATATAAATGCAGTAATGCAATTGTACTCACAATAATATACTATAACAAACGGGGAAAAGTGAACTAGAAGTAGCACATTTTATCACAAAAACAAAGCTGATAGAAAGAAGGAGAAAGAAAACAACATCTTTTGGTATATTGAATATTTGCTATTACATATTTTCATACTTTATACCAAGCAAAGTGAGAACTACTGAATGATGGAAATTATTCAGAATAATTTCTATTCCATGTAGTCAGCAGGAACATGAAATATGTTCACTGTCCATCATCCAAATTAGATGCATGACTACTAGATATAGAAATTCTGGTCAAAGGTGATGAATATGACCAACATCCTGACAACTTAAGATTTAGGATTCTAATAGCAACCATTTGGAGAGTGATAGGTAAAAAGGTAACCTACCCATTAAATTTATATGTAACTACAAGCCTGAATAAATTTAAATTTCTACTAATTTAATAGTATTAAAGAAAAAGAATAAAAATAAAAAGCAGGTCTATAAAATTATTTGGTAATGTAAAATAAGGACCATTGCGCTCAAAATACTTTTCAGGAAGAAAATATGAGTAAAACTGATGTATGTTTCTTAAATAAATTCTAGAATTATGGACTCTATGGCACAAAAGGCAAAATATTAGGGGAAAAAGAATAATATGAAAAAGGAGCTAGCTTGTTGAAACCAATAAACACATATAAAAGGAATATGATGAACTCAGGCAAGAGAGTAAAAAAAACTAAAATTAAAAGCTCAAAATATGAACTGACATTAGAACTATACTTAGTGTAATCCATAATGGATAAAAAGCAATCCATCATCTGTTGACTAAATAAATGAATTAATTAATTTAACTTATGGATAATTGGATTTCTGAACAAGAGACCAGGACAAAATTAGTAGTACTAACAGTAAAATATATAGTATTATAAAAACCTGCATAAACTAAATGAAGTCCTGTGCTTGTAGATCAAAAAAAGCTCAATGAATATCAGGCAAAGTAAATGAAAAAAAAAACATTTACACATAATGGGGGTAAAACATTTAAATTTCAAAGCTAAAGAAAAAACTATACAACCATATAGATTTACAAATGAAAAACAAAATAGGCTTTCATCAGGACTACCCTTCAGAACGCTACCATCCAATTAATCATAGCACAAAATATCTCGACTTCTAAAGGAAAAAATAAAGTTACAAAATAAGAATTTGATAATCAGCCAGACAATTGTTCTTTACTAAAAATTAAAGAAAGATAATAAAATAAACAACTGAAGCTGTAAGAAAATATACACATGTAGAATGCCATTCATGTTGTAAACATAAAACCAAAGACATCAATTATGAAAATAAATGTAAATGATTTAAAAAGTCCAGTTAAAAGAAAACAGTCATTCTAGTATCGAAGGAAAACAAATCAGTTACATGTTGTTTATGAGACCATATAGGACAAAATGCAGTTAAAAGTAAGAACTTGGACAGTACATACCAGATAAACACAAACTAAAAGAAAACAGGCTGTCAGTATCAGGAAGTAGAATTCAAGGCCAAAATATCACTAAAATAAAGAAATTATGTTTTAATTCACAATGAAAAACAATGTAGGACACTCTTAAATCTCAAATTGTCCAAGAAAAAATGTAAAATTGCATTAGGTATGTTTAGGTAATATAAACAACAGGAAACCCAGACCTTAAACCCATCCTCTACTTAGTCATGTATCTAAACCTTGCTTGATTCTTGGGCCAAATCCCATTCTTGACAGTCAGTGAAGGAGTCAGGCATGTCTGAGGTGATCCTCAAGAAAGTCTGTTTGATGCATTATTTTGTAATAAGAAAAGTTGAAAGGTAAATGGTTTGTTTATATGGACTGTGTCAAAATGTTCCTACGTCTAAAGGACCATGGTAAAAATTCTTGATGTCAAAAGGCAAAATCAAAACAGTTACTGCAAAATAGCTGTGTCAAAACTGTTACATCAAAATGTCATATAACCATCATGAACTGTATAGGCAAAACTCTCTGTGAAATATAAGGGTAGTTGACAGAAAAACAATAGTTGAAAAAGACTTTTGCTCAACATCCTAAATCTTTAAAAAATGTGGTGAAATAAGTGACACTTTAGACTATTTGAATATGTGATAAAGTGTATAAAATAGATATTCTCTGTTGACTAAAAGATTATTTTTTGTTAGCATTTATGAAAGATTTACAAACTGATTATATAATGACAGAAATATATCAGTACATTAAAAAATACAAGAATTATTCAGATCCTGATTGAAAAGAGATAAACAAAGTAAAATTAAAAATTCAGTTATCTAAAAGTAATGAAATAACTCTCATAAATAGTTCTTGGGATGAAAAAGAAATCAAAGACATAGTATTGTGTAAATAGTCAGTTTTTGCTGTATAACAAACAACCTCAAAAATCAGCAATTAATAAAACAAATATTTCATAATGAAGAAGGTTTGTATGATAACAGCTGGTCCCAAGTTTCAGACCAGGTTCGGGTTTTCTCCAAATGTCTTCATTATTCTGGGATAAGGGGTTAATTGGAATATACCTTTCTGATGTGATATCTGCAGTGCAAGATGGCCAAGCAAATCAGGTCAGTACATTTAAAGCCTCTGCTCATGTCATACCTACTATTATTCCATTGGTTATAAGAAGTCATGTGACTGAGACCAATATCAGTGGAATGGGGAAGCATGTGCTATTCACAGAGAAAGACAAGAAAACATTTAATGGCAAAGAGTATGGATTTGTAATCCTATTACAGCAGAGTGAAGAATTGGGAAAATAAACCAATCCATGAAATATTCTTTTAAATATATAGCAATAATATCAATATGTATCAAAGTATTCCCTTACATTTTAGCTCATTGAATAATAGCAAATTAAAGAGAGGAAATTTCTTCTTAGAAAATAAACTATAATATAAATTTAAGATAATTAAGATTAAGTAATCAATAAAGTAAAGAGAAGTATATTCATAGTTTACCAATATAATTGTAAATAAAATTCAGGAAGTGAATAATTTTAAAAGACTAGTATAATCAAAATTAGGAAAATATATACATACATTTTATATATACATATATGTATTGTGGTATACAGTTATATGATAACTTTTGAACATGTACATGAACTATATGATACTTTATGACTATAAATTACCAAGGCTCAAAAATTAAAAGTCTTAATGAATTTACTTAAGGAAAAAATAATTTTTATCTAATAACAATTTCCAATAAAGGCATTCGGCTAAGACAGTTTTACACCTAAGTTCTTTCAAATATTAAAGGAATAGATCAATCTTATGTTGCTTAAACATTTTCACAGTACAGGAAAAGGAATGCATCTTGTTTATGCTTTGAATATAATAGAATTCTAACCCTGAAATTCAAAAAAATCTATATACTAAAAAAATACAATATACAATAAAACTGAAAATCACTGATGAATGTGCAGCATAACTGTGGTAGATTGGATTGTTACTTCCAATACTTCAGTCCCTCCCTGTTATGAAATTATACATCTATGGCCTTTGCCATGTGATTTAATCCTCATAGCAACCAGTACATTATATTAAAGTATGTGGATTATATTTTCCCATCCCATTGATGCTAGGCTGGGCCTTGTGAGTTTCTTGGGTCAAAGGCATGAAGAAGAAGAGATTTTTAATCTGCTTTGAGCCAACCTAAATCCAGCCATAAGCCTGGAGTCCAGCCTGGCCTGGCCAAGCCCATGGGCATGAAAATAAAATGTGTTTGTTGTAGGACATTGAGACCTTAAGATTTTTTGTTAAATGGCTAAAACTGTCTAGTGCAGCACCATGAGGCTCATCACATTCCTCTCCCTTCCCCATTATTGATATAATTCCTTGATGCAAATCATAAACAGATACATCATATTAAGAATAATATAATCTAAATGGCAGTAGTAGTTCTCACTATGAGATGGTACTCATTTTTTAACTTGAATTTTTTTCTTCTTTGAAGAACATTTTCTAGCTTACGCCTTACTACCTAAATGACCTTGGGGAAATCATTTGAACTTCAGTGCCCCAGTTTTCTCATATATAAAAAAGGAATAGTACTTACTTCCAAATATGGTTGCTGTGAGGATTAAACGTACTAATACATATCAATCCTTTAGCAACATTCTTGGCACTTGTAGGTGTTCAGTAAAGGTTAGTTGTATTCCTTCTTCCTCATCCTCCCCCTCCTACTCCTCTTCCTGTGCTTCTTCTTCTTCTTCTTCTCCTTCTTCTTCTTCTTCTTCTTCTTCTTCTTCTTCTTCTTCTTCTTCCTCTTCCTCTTCCTCTTCCTCTTCCTCTTCTTCTTCTTCTTCTTCTTCTTCTTCTTCTTCTTCTTCTTCCATTCACTCAGAACAAATATAAGTATGACTTATGTATTATAATTTGTGTATTTTATTTAATGTACTATCCTTTAGCCAGACTCATCAAGAAAAAAAGGAAGATGACCCAAATCATTAAAATTAAAGACGAAAAGGGTGAAGTTACAAACAACACCACAGAAATACAAAGGACCATAAAAGACTACTACAAGCAACTATATGCCAATAAAATGGACAACCTGTAACAAATGGACAAATTCTTAGAAAGGTACAATCTCCCAAGACTGAACAAGGAAGAAATAGAAAATATGAACAGACCAATTACAGGTACTGAAATTGAATCTGTGATTAAAAAACTTCCAACAAACAAAAGTCCAGGATCAGATGGCCTCACAGGCAAATTCTATCAAACATTTACAAAAGAGTTAACACCAATCCTTCTGAAACTCTTCCAAAAAATTGCAGAGGAAGGAAGCCTTCTAAACTCCTTTTATGAGGCCACCATCACCTTGATACCAAAACCAGACAAAGATATCACAAAAAAAGAAAATTACAGGCCAATATCATTGATGAACATAGATGCAAAAATCCTCAATAAAATACTAGCAAACTGAATCCAACAATGCATTAAAAGGATCATACATCATAATCAAGCAGGATTTATCCCAAGGATGCAAGGATTTTTCAATATCCACAAATCAATCAGTGTGATACACCACATTAAAAAATTGAAGAATAAAAACCATGTGACCATCTCAATAGATGCAGAAAAAGCTTTTGATAAAACTCAACATCCATTTATGATAAAAACTCTCCAAAAGTGAGCATAGAGGGAACATAACTCAACACAATAAAGGCCATATATGACAAACCGACAGCTAACATCTTACTCAATGGTGAAAAACTGAAAGCGTTTCCTCTAAGATCAGGGACAAGGAAAGGATGTCCACTTTCACCACTTTTATTCAACATAGTTTTTTTTTTTTTTTTAATTTTTTTTTTAATTAAACCTTTCTTACAACGCTTCTTAATTTTTTATTTATTTTTGCTGTGTTGGGTCTTCGTTTCTGTGCAAGGGCTTTCTCTAGTTGCGGCAAGCGGAGGCCTCTCTTCATCGCGGTGCGCGGGCCTCTCACTATCGTGGCCTCTCTTGTTGCGGAGCACAGGCTCCAGACGCGCAGGCTCAGTAATTGTGGCTCACGGGCCCAGTTGCTCCGTGGCATGTGGGATCTTCCCAGACCAGGGCTCGAACCCGTGTCCCCTGCATTAGCAGGCAGACTCTCAACCACTGCGCCACCAGGGAAGCCCTCAACATAGTTTTGGAAGATGTAGCCACAGCAATCAGCGAAGAAAAAGAAATAAGAGGAATCCAAATTGGAAAAGAAGTAAAACTGTCAGTGTTTGCAGATGACATGATACTATACATAGAAAATCCTAAAGACACTACCAGAAAACTACTAGAGCTCATTAATGAATTTGGTAAAGTTGCAGGATAAAAAATTAATACACAAGTTCTATTTTTTTTTACATTTTTGAGAATTAGAATTCTCACTGAATGATTAGAGCATTATATTGTGATATACAAAAGGTGTTTTAGAGTGAAGTGTAGGGCATATTGGGATTTTATATTACTGAATGCATTTACAAAATGTGAAATTATTACCAGAAAATCAAGCCCAACTTTCTAATGAATAATGATTTATCCTGAAAATTTTTATTTATTAAGAAAATGCAAAAGTAGCTGAATAGTAGGAAATGCATTACAATAGCTCATCATGTGAGTCTGTCAAATGGAATATCTTAGAAAGATAGCTTTGAGAAAGCTGGTTTACAACTCTCAAAATCTCTCAAGTACTGATAGATACAAAGAAAGGGAAACAAAGGAAATTATCTCCTTTCACGCAATAGCTAGAGAATGATGAAAACATTTTCACCATAGCATTGAGTAATTTTTGTCACATACAGTACAATTTGGAAAAAATTATTGAGAGCAAAGAGAACTAATATTCAACTTCATCAAGAGAGTAGTACAAAGTTTTCAGAAGTAATGGAAAATATTTAGGCAAAACCTGCTAACCCAATAATTTCCCCTAATTTGGATGGAGATCTAGAAGCATAGCTGGGCTCTGAGAGACATGGAAACAGCGACATATATAGCCCTTTTCACTGCTGCAGATTAAAACAACCTGAGCTTTAGCAGCAAAAGAAGTAGAGGAGAAAGTATGTGATTATTTTGTTATTTTTCTCTGACTCATCATCTTAAAAGTGGTAAGAGCATCTCTGAGCTGGGGAAGAAATTTACTAATCTATCCAAACAAGATTTGGAGGTAGAGCAGATTAAGGGAGAGACTAGGGAAATCTACATGTATTTTCATAGGGGCAGAAAATAACAGCAAATTTGGTTGTGCAGAAGAGGAAAAAATACATATCTTTACCAACATAAAACTAGAAGCCCTCTGGGATTTATTCTAAACCAAGAGCTTTCAAATCTGTTACCTAGAGGTCTAGATTTCTCTAGAGGTGATTAAGGGACCACAACAGGTGTCAATGGGAATTCATTTTCAAGAATATGTGTATATGTGTATATATATATATATATATATATATATATATATATATATATATATATTCGTATTCATTACAGCCTGTCCCTGTTTGATGTGATAGATATACTCTCATCTTTCTAAGGTTATTACATTTATTTTTATAACATTCATTTATTGTTATTTATGTTTCTTCTGTTGTTACTCCTTAGTTCTGAGGCTTATGTATTTTTATTTAAGAATCATTACATGTTAAGTGCTATTCTAAGTGTTTTATACATATTGACTAATAATCACAAGACATATGTAATATATATGTATGCATATATATATTCCTCATAGCCTCCTTAACAGGTAGTTATTATTATTAATCCCATTTTATAAATGGGGAAACTGGGACAAGGATGTTGTGAAATTTACACAAGGTCACACAGCAAGTTCCAGAGCCAGGATTTGAAGCCAGGTAGTCTGGCTCCCAGAGTTCTTGTTCTTAGCTACCATAGGATGCTGCCACTCCTTCCTGTTTCACTTTCACGGTGTCAGCTTTTCTGTAGTCTTGAGAGATTCTTGATGGTGTGCTCATTCTTTTTTATTTTTATT
Source organism: Balaenoptera acutorostrata (assembly GCF_949987535.1). NCBI lineage: Eukaryota > Metazoa > Chordata > Mammalia > Artiodactyla > Balaenopteridae > Balaenoptera > Balaenoptera acutorostrata. The sequence goes on from NC_080085.1 coordinate 83,128,091, forward strand.
TTTGTATTCCCCCTTTGCTGCTTTGTGAAAGCTGTTCTTTTACTTTAGTGTCCATCTGGAACAGTGAGAAATGCATTTGGCTAGGTAAGTACCAGCAACTAACATTTGGTGTGTGGTTCTTCAACATTCTTTGTGAGTGTCAACAGCTACCCATGACGCTTGCCCTGCTTCCTTGGGCTGCATACTCTTGCTTTGTTCCCACATGGGGGCTAAATATCTTGACAACTCCTTATTTGGAAGAAAATGAGGTTGCAGTGGCTCAACTGACTCATCAAGAATTTGTCTTGACTACATAAAAAATTCACAATTCCTTTATAAAAATATATATATTATATTAACTAACAAATACAGCTAACCCTTGAACAACACAGGGGGTTAGGGGCACTGACCCCTGCACCATCAAAAATCTGCATATAACTTTATAGTCCACCCTCTGTATCTGTAGTTCCATATTTACAGTTCCCCATCTGCAGATACAACCAATCGTGGATTGTGTAGTACTTAGTACATATTAATTAAAAAAAATCCACATATAAGTGGACCTACTCAGTTCAAACCTATGCTGTTAAAGGGTCAACTGTAGTAAATTAGGAAAATACATTTGCAACATACACTTGTAGCTAAAATTTAGTAACCTCAATACAAAAATACCATAAAAACCCATAGAAAATGGCAAACACCAAAATACAAAAATGGTAAGGTTATAAAAAGGAAATGTGAAAGAGAAAATATTCCTGAAAATATTTCTTATTTCCTATGAATGAAGTGTAATATAAAATAATATCATGTTTGCAAAGATAAAACAGTTAGCAGTGTCCAGTGTTGATTTGAGATGTAGGGAAATGGACACATTCAAACAATGTTTCTGGGCAAATAAATTGGTGCAACTTTTCGTGATTACCATCTGGTAATACGTACCTGAATCAGTTAGAATTAAGTTCAGTTCTAACAGAGATCCCAGAATAAGCAACACTTAAACATATTAGTTTTTGTTCACATAAGTATTGGCTTGGCCAAAAAGTTCCTTCGGTTACTGAATACTTTGTTCAATAAAGTTCTTGGTGAAAATGAAAAATATGTCTTTTATTTTTACTTAAAACCAAACAAACATTTTGGCCAAGCCAACATTTTAAACAAAGATTAAATATGCAATTAAAAAGAGAACTTATTAAAAGTAATGTTATATCAGAGAGTGGTGTCGGCATCATGGCAGCATAAGTCATTCCTTTTTTGTCTCCCACCCTATTTTGGAGCAACTTATTAGACTTCCATAACTGAACAAAAGTGCATCTGCACCTTACTCCAAGGGACCTGGGAGGTTTCTAGCCCACCTGTGCATTAGAAAATAAACAAAAAAAACCTTGGTGAGGGATGTGGATACTCAGGAGCTGATGAACCTGCCTTAACCCCACTCACCAGAACGGAGGTTGGAGGAAACCTGTAAAGTACAAAACTGGGCAGTTACCCATGGACGAGAGAGAATTTGTAGAAGTCCAGCGTACCTGAGGGGGGATTTCATCATGTAATTAGAGCAGGGTAGAGATGAGTCTGGACACAAAGGAAAGGAAGGAATTCATCAGGGCTGTCCCCCTTCTCAGAGTGATACTGCAAGGAGCTAAGCTTTTGATGGCAGCAGCAAAAACTTCTCTGGCAGATGAGGTGAAAAGCAGTGACCTCTTCCATGGAGAAGGGGGAAAGCAAAAATGGTAACTGACCACCTGGCTATCTCAGTTATGTGGGTTGCAACTAGAGAAATGTATTTCTCCCCAGCACTATCTGTATTTCTGAGGAAGGACTTCCATGACTGGAAGGAGGGAGATGAAAGAGAAGGAAGCAGTTAGGAATATCAAAGGGCATTCATAGAATGCATTTCTTGCTGTCTACTTCTGGATTTCACGAGGAAGTTCACCCATAAACCTACGGGAGTACCCCACTGGAGGATTTGCCCACCAGGTCCATAGGCACCCCCAGAACTCCAAGTGTGAAACCCACACCTCCTCTCACACTGCTGCCAGCTACTTGCGCTTTCTCTGGAGTTCATCTGGGAGAGCCAGTTTAGGTAGATTCAGAGGGTACTTGGATAATAAGCCAAGGTCAGTGGGCAAGTGAGAAACCACAAACTTGAACTATAGTGCCACCTTCTGCAAAGGTTTCTAATAGCCAGTCTATTGAATTTAAGAACCAAATAAGACATAAAAGCTTAAATAAAGAATATCTGCTACTTCAAATGTGAAAGCAGAAGTACATACCTACAAACACTATGAAAAATCAAGGAAATATGGTATCACATAAAAAAATGATAATTCCCTAATGACCTGCAAGAAAACTCAGAAACGCAATTAAACAAGATCAGGAGTAAAATTAATGAACAGAGGAAGTTCTTTACAAAGAGGTTGAAATTATAAAAAAGAACCAAACAAAAATTCTGGAGCTGAAGAATTTAATGAATGAAACAAAGAATGAAATAGAGAGCATCAGTAACTGGGCAAACAAGTTGGAAGAAAGAATACATAACATGGAGGATAGGAATACAGAAATAATTCAGTTAGAAGACAAGAGAGAACTAAGATTTTAAAAATGAAGAAACCATAAGAGAGCTACTGGAATCAATCATAAAGGAAAATATTACAATAATTGGTATTCCAGAAGGAGAAGAGAGGGAGAAGGTGGCAGAGATTGTATTTAAAGAAATAATAGCTTAGATCTTCCCAAACCTGGGGAATGACTTAGACATACAACATACAAGTCCATGAACCTAACAGAACACTCTATTATCTCAATGCAAAAAGTCCTTCTCCAAGGCACATTATAATGAAACTGTCAAAAATTAATGATAAATAAAGAATCTTAAAGGCAGCCACAGGAGAAAAGAAAGTAACCTACAAAGGAACCTCCATTAGGCTATTAGTGGATTTCTCAGCAGTAACTCTACAGTCCTGGAGAGCAGGATGATATATAAAAAGTGTGGAAAGATAACAATTGACAGGCAAGAATACTTTATGTGGTAAAGTTATCCTTCAGACAAACAAAAGCTGAGCGAGTTCACCACCACTGGATGTGTCTTACAAGAAATGCTGAAAGGAGTTCTTCAAGCAGAAATGAAAAGATGCTTATCAGCAACATGAAAACATGAAAGTACACAACACAGGTAAAGGTGAAAAATAAAGTCAGAATTTGAAAATTGTAGCTTTGTATTAGGAGGATGTGTTAACCCCACTTAACTATAGTATAAAGTTTAAAGAAAATAAGTATTAAAAATAAATATAGGGCTTCCCTGGTGGCGCAGTGGTTGAGAGTCTGCCTGCCGATGCAGGGGACACGGGTTCGAGCCCTGGTCTGGGAGGATCCCGCATGCCGCACAGCAACTAGGCCCGTGAGCCACAATTACTGAGCCTGCGCGTCTGGAGCCTGTGCTCCGCAACAAGAGAGGCCGCGATGGTGAGAGGCCCGCGCACCGCGATGAAGGGTGGCCCCCGCTTGCCGCGGCTGGAGAAAGCCCTCGCGCAGGGACGAAGACCCAACACAGCCATAAATAAATAAATAAATAAACCCAAAGTTTAAAAAAAGAAAGAGCAGCCATTTGAGAAGATAACATACCCAGATTTAGGGGTTTGGAACACAAGATTTAAAAAATAAATAAATAAATAAATAAATAAATAAATATAGCTACTATAATTTTTAACAAATACACAGCATAAAAAGAAGTAAATTGTGATATCAAAAATTTAAAAGGGGAGGAGTAAAAGAGTGGAGCCTTTATAGGTGAACAAAGATGCTGGTAGCTTTGCTACTAGCATAAAATGAACTTTTTTATCTATGCTAATTATCACTACAATGGCAATCATAGTACAATATATGAACGTATCAAATTAACATGTACACATTAAATTTATACAGTATTATATGTCAAATATATTTCAATAAAAAGTAATGTATTATCCTTAGAGGGATGAGAATGTACTATCCCATGAAATGGGGATAGGTTGTTATGACAATAAGAAAAAAAGAAAAAAAAAACAGATATCTGCTTTCTCTCAAAACATCAGAAGACCGTTAATATTGAGCCAGCATTTCTGCATGGCATTAATATGTGGAATTGAGTAGCAACTACCACCTTTAGAATGAGATTATGCCCAATAATATTGTAATGATTAAATAATTCATGTTACATCCTTTTAATGGAAAAAATGAGGTGACTATCACTGTGTTAATATTTTTAAAAAGCCACATAAATTTAAAGTCATGTTAAGCAAAACTAGGTTATAGAAGAGAATATACATAGTGCATGTGTGTATCTATTTATAAATATATCACATATATGTGAAAAACAACCTAAGATATATATACCTTTGATTGGTTTTCTCTTGGATTTGGGGGATTGTTTATTTCCATTTTATTATTTTCATTTCTATTTTGGGGTAATATTTTATTTTTATATTTATATGTATTATTACTTAATTTGTCATTTAATAGATACTCCTGAAGAGCTAGAGCACCTGTTGTGTGATAGGCAAAACAATTTGTATTAACGTTATGTTTTCACAAATAAATAAACAAAAATATTTCTGTTAATATAAAATGAAATATAGAAACTAGAATAAATAGTCCAGGTGAAGTTCTTCTGGGGAACTCCTTATGTGAAACAAAACCCAAGGAAAAGATCCAATATTAGCAAATATTATCCAAAGAGGACTACTAAAATAAAGCATTAATATTCATTCTCCAATGTCTACTTTATAGCTAAGGAATATTTTATTTATTTTGTGTTGTTTAGTATTTTGGTTTATTTTGAGACAATAAAGAAATGGTAGTATCAGTTTCTGTGAAATCATATTTCATTTTAACGAAAATGAATGTATCCTGTTAAAATAGTTTCCATTTAACAACAATTTCTAAAATATGGTTTCCAGGAATTTGAATGAGTCTTTTAATGTGTCCATAAATCTTGACAAGGTAAAGTGGATGAATACAAGCATGTGACGGCTGTAGCAAGCCTAGTGATGACAAATTGTGAAGAAGCTGTGAGGGAACAGATTTTTTTAAGGCTAAGTATGGAATGTACAGATACTAAAGTGAATATTACATGTTAACTGTTGTTTTCTCCAAATCATGAATGACTTTAGTGTCAAATACACTTCCACAGGACAGATCTATTTTTATATATTTTCTTGTGTTTTGCTAAAACTGATAATCTTAAGTTTTCAGAAACTATTAAAAAATTGAGAATCCCCAACAAAAGTATGGATGATGTTTATGAATGAATAATTATTTTTAACATAATAAGCATATATTATGAAATATGTACATAAAAAGTAAAAGTAGGAAAGGGACAGAGAGAATGATTCCAATTATAACTTAATTTTCGAGTCTCTCTTTCATTTTCTTGCAGTTACAGAAGCATCTTTTTTTTTCTACATTTGCCCTTTTTACCAAGGGAGACTTTATTTAACCCTTTGAATTGTGAAGGTAGGTAATAATGATGACAGTAGTAACACAATTAATGAACAATAAGAGTTAACAAGTTCAGCATGGATCATGTGGTGGGCTCTGGGTAAGTGATTTCCATAATTATCTCTTAATCCTCATCCCAGCCCTGTAAAGTGAATTTATCATTATAAAATGAGGTTAGGTGACTTGTTTAACGTCATATATATAGCTAGTGATAGGGTTGGGAGGAGAACCTATTTTCGTCTGACCTAGAGCCCCATGTTCCTAAGCACTTCTATTTCTAGTAAATAACTGTACTGAAAGAGTTATCAATAGGTATCACTCACTGTGCTAACTTCTAGGTATACACTTCAGTAACAAAATAGACAAGGTCATTCCCTGTCCTCATGGAACTTACTTCTTCTCATACAAAGAAGTATTCAAGGTGCAAGTAAATAAGTGCAAAGACAATAAAAAACAACCTAGACATTGTGATACTTATTTTGAAGGAAATTAACAAGGTGTTATGATTAAAGAAAAAAACAAGGGAGAGAAAAACATACATGATAGCGGCCCTGAAATCCCCTCTGAAGAGATAGCATTTAAATTAAGGCCAAAATTTAAATACAAATCAGTCACATGAATAGAAGTTGTTGAAGAGTGAGAAGGGAGAATTGCAGGAAGAGACAAAAGTATTGCCAGATGCAGTAAAATATGGAAGAATTGGAATACTTGAGGTATAAATAAAGGAAGATCATCTGGCTGGTGCACAGTAAGTGAGGGAAAAATGCTAAGACATAAAGACATAAAGTGAGAAAGATAATATGAGGCCTTGCAAGACCATAGTGAAGAGCTCGGATATTATTCCACATGTAATGGGAAGTCATTTGACGGTTTTAAACAGAGAGATTTTAGTTATTCATTCAATACATATTTACTGAATGCCTACTATGTACAAGGAAATATTCTAAGCGCTACAGAAACAGCATTGAATGAAAAAGACAAAAAGTCACAGCCCTCAAGGAGCTTATATTCTACCTAGTGGGAAAGGTAGAAAAGAAACAAAACAAATAATAAAATATATATAGTACATTAGAACTGAATAACTGCTAAAGAAGAAAATAAAGGGAAAAAATGGAATCTGGAATTATATTAGTAATGGAGGTAACAATGATAGTGATGGTGAAGTTAAAATTTAGACGGGGTAGGGCAGTTATATGGCAAAAATTGGACAACTTAGAAGAAATGGACAAATTTCTAGAAATATACAACCTGCCAGAACTGAATCATGAAGAAACAGACAATCTGAATAGACCAATCACTAGCAGTGAAATTGAATTAGTAATAATAATAAAAAAAAAACTCCCAGCAACTGAAAGTCCAGAATCAGATGGCTTCACAAGGGAATTCTAACAAGCATATAATGAAGAACTAATACCTGTCCTTCTCAAACTGTTCCAAAAAATTGACGATGGATGGAACAATTCCAAATTCATTCTATGAAGCAACCATTATTCTGATACCAAAACCAAAGACACTACAAAAAAGAAAATTATAAGTCAATATCTTTGATGAACATAGATGCAAAAATCCTTAAAAAATATCAGCAAATGGAATCCAACAATATATAAAAAGTGTCATACACCATGATTGAGTTGGACTTATTCCAGTGACACAAGGATGGTTCAACATTCGCAAATCAATTAGTGTGATACACTACATTAACCAAAGGAAGGATAATAACATGATCATCTCAGTAGATGCAGAAAAAGCATTTGACAAAATTCACCGTCTATTTATGACAAAAACTCTCATCAAAGTGGGTATAGAGGTAATACATCTCAACATAATAAAGTCATTTATGACTAACCCACAACCAACATCATACTCAATAGTGAAAAGCTGACAGCCTTTCCTCTAAATTCAGGAACAAGAAAAGGATACCCACTTTCACCACTTTTATGTAACATAGTCCTAGCCACAGATATCAGAGAAGAAAAAGAAATAGAAGGCATCTAATTTGGAAAGGAGAAGTAAAACTCTCCTTATTTGCAGATGACGTGATACTTTATATAGAAAACTCTAAAGTCTCCACCCAAAAACTATTAGAACTAATAAATGAATTCTGCCAAGTTGCAGGATACAAGGTTAATATACAGAAATTTGTTGTTTTTCTGTACACTAATAATGAACTATCAGAAAGAGATAGCAAAAACAAAAATCACTTTTAAAATTTCATCAAAATGAAAAGAATACCCAGGAATAAACTTAACCAAGGAGGTGAAAGCTCTATACTCTGAAAACTATAAAACATTGATGAAAGGAATTGAAGATGACACAAATTGATTGAAAGATAGTTGTGCTCTTGTATTGGAATAATTAATATTGTTAAAATGTCCATATTACCCAAACATTCTAGAAATTTAATGCAAGCTCTATCAAAATACACATGACATATTTCACAGAACTAGAGAAAATAATCCTACAATTAACTTGGAACAGCAAAAGACCCCAAATTGCCAAAGCAATCTTGAGAAAAAAGAACAAAGCTGGAGGTATCACTCTCCCAGACTTCAGGCTATACTACAAAGCTTCAGTAATCAAAACAGTATGGTACTGGCACAAAAACAGACACATAGATCAATGGAACAGAATAGAGAACTCAGAACTAAACCCACACAACTATGGCCAATTAATCTACAACAATGGAGGCAAGAATATGCAATAGAGAAGAGAGTCTCTTCAACAAGTGGTGCTGGTAAAACTGGACAGCTACATGTAAAACAATAGATTAGAACATTTCCTTACAGCATATACAAAAATAAACACAAAATGGATTAAAGACCTAAATGTAAGATCTAAAACCATAAAGCTCCTAGAAGAGAACATAGGCATAACACTCTTTGACACAAATTGTAGCAATACTTTTTTTTGGATCTGTTTCCTAAGGCAAAAGAAATACAAGCAAAAATTTAAAAATGGGATCTAATTACACTTCATCTTTTGCACAGCAAAGGAAACCATTGACAAAACAAAATTATAACCTATTGAATGGGAGAAAATATTTGCAAATGATGTGACTGATGGGGGTTAATATGCAAAATATATGAACAGCTCATACAACTCAATACAAAAAAAACAATCAAAAATGGGTGGAAGACCTGAATAGACATTTTTCCAAAGAAGACATACAGATGACTAACAGACACATGAAAAGATGCTCAACATCACTAATTATTAAAGAAATGCAACTCAAAACAACAATGAGATATCACCTCACATCTGTCAGAATGGCTATCATAAAAGAGTCTACAGATAACAAAATTTGGCAAGGATGTAGAGAAATAGGAAGTCTTGTGCACTGTTGGTGGGAATGTAAATTAGTGCAGCCACTATGAAAACTCTATGGAGGTTCCTGAAAAAACCGAAAAATAGAACTACCATATGATCCTGCAATTCCACTCCAGGGTATATATCCAGAAAAAAATGAAAACAGTAATTCAAAAAGATACATGCATATATACAATGGAATGTTACTCAGCCATAGAAAAGAATGAAACAATGCCATTTGCAACAACATGGATGGACCTAGAGATTATCATATTAAGTGAAGTAAGAGAAAGAAAAATATTATGTGATATCACTTATATGTGGAACCTTAAAAATATGATACAAATGAACTTATTTACAAATCAGAAATAGACTCACAGACATAGAAAGCAAACTTATGGTTACCAAAGTGGATAGTGGGGAGGGGGGAATTAAGAGTTTGGGATTAACATATACACTCTACTATATATAAAATAGATAAACAACAAGGACCTACTGTATAGCACAGGGGACTATATTCAACATTTTGTAGTAACCTATAATGGAAAATAATCTGAAAAATATATATATATGTATAACTGAATCACTCTGCTGCACACCTGAAACTAATACAACATTGTAAATTAACTATATTTCAATTTAAAAAATGGTTAAAAAAGATACATGCACTTTAATGTTTATAGCAGCACTATTTACAATAGCTGAGATATGGAAGCAACCCAAGTGTCCACCAGCAGATGAACAGATAAAAAAGATGTGCTGCATATATATACATATATATATGTATATATATGTATAATGGAATATTACTCAGCTACAAAAAATGAATGAAATTCTGCCATTTGCAGCAACATGGATGGACTTAGAGAATATTATGCTTGGTGAAATAAGTCAGACAGAGAAAGACAAATACTGTATGATACCACTTATACGTGGAATCTAAAAAATAATACCAACAAATGTATATAGCAAAACAGAAACAGACTCACAGATATAGAAAAGAAATTAGTGGTTACCAGTGGGGAGAGGTAAAGGCGGAGGGGCAGCAGAGAGGTATGGGATAAGAAATACAATCTACTGTGTATAAAATAGATAAGCAACAAGCATATATTGTATAACACAGGGAATTATATCCATTTTCTTATATAACTTCTAATGGAGTATTATCTGTAAAAATACTGAATCATTGTGCTGTACACCTTAAACTGATATAATATTACAAATCAACTACACTTCAATAAAAATATTCAGACAGGGTAACCCTAGTTCAGAAAGTGACATTTGAGTAAGGTTTTAGAGGAGATGAGGTAGCAAACTTTGTAGATATAGAAGAGAAGATCATTCCAGGTAGAAAGAATAGTTAGTTAATGCAAAACCATGATATGGGATCCTGCAAAGTACTTTATGGTGGTCAGGAAAATATGCTGCTTATACTTGTCTTATGGCTCCAGCTACTAACCCTCTATATCCACCAGGGTGTTTGTACCAAGCCCATGCTCTCACAGGTGTCAGATCTGCACCATAGTCTGATGGCTCTCCTGACTTCTTCTGCTCCTTCCTCCAATAAATGTCTTGTACTTCTACTCCTGTCTTGCCTAATTCTCACTGGACACAAATTAATGCCTAAGATTAACTAGGCTGTAGGAGAGTGAGTGGGGGGAAGGATACTAAGAGGAAGTGGGGGATAGATGACATAGAGTCATGGCCTATGGTATGGTAAAGAAAAATTTTTTCTGATCGAGATTGGTAACATCAGAGGGCTTTGAACATTCGATTTGTTACATCATCTGCTTTATGTTAATAGGGTCACTCTGGCTGCTACATTGAAAACAGAAGCAGAAAAAGGAAGAAGCAGAGAGACTTTGTAGGATGTTTTGCAATAATCAAAATGAGAGGTCTTAACGGTTTATTACATTCAGATATGGTGAGAAGTGGTCAGATCCTGGATATATATTTGAAGGTAGATCATGTAAACGTCAAAGATGTGGTGTGTGATGAAATGAGAGGATTTGGGATCAATATTTCAATTTAAAAATTTTGAGATATTTATTGGACATCTAAGTGAAAATGATGAATAAACAAATATCTGTCTGGAGTCCATATAATTGGTCCTTCTTTAAGAACTAAATATGGGGGTCATCAGCATGTAAATGGTAATTAAAACATAAGAATGGATGACATCACAAAGGGGATGAGGATAAATAGGAAGGAAAAGAAGTCCAAAGGGTTAAGAAGTAATTTCTGTAAGGTGGCCAAATAATGTATCTACCAAACTAAGACACTTGTGTGAGTGAAAGGGCATTATACTGCACAGCAGGTATAAGCCAGAACTGTTCTGAGCAAACTGACACATACGGTCATGTATGAAGGGAAGAATTATTGGGGCAATTTCTTTGAGTAAGTGTGTCTTTTGGGTGCTCCAGTAAGCAGATATTGAGATGGATATAGGAACAGAAGCAGTTGGGGGTGAGGCTGTGATGCTTGTGAAAGTTAAAAAAGGGGGAAGGAGCAGGATTGGTCAGGGACTTCCTTCAGAATATGATGAAGAACTGACACTTATAAAAGTAAAGGAAGGAGGATGTGAGATTTGGAAGGGATTAGATTGCTGTGCTGATCTGATAAAGCCTTGCCCAATCAAGTGGGAAAATCCATAGCAAATACTGAATGCTAGATGAGTCCTCTGCATTGGGCAGAATTGGCCAACTCCTCTCTTGTACTCTAGCTCAGCCATTAGCTGTGGGCTTCCCAGGAAGACCATGGACTTGGTTTAAAGCCTGAGGTGAATCCTCAAATAGTTAACACCTGGAGGCTGCCAGCTAACTGCACTTCTCATAGTTAAACATCATGTTCTTTCTTGAAGGGAGATTCAAGCAGCACACCTCCATGTCTGCTACAGTAGGTGAGAGAGCATGGGATCTAGTACACAAGTAGAAAAATTTACCTTAGCCATGAGTTCAGGGGGTAATACAAAATAATAGGAAATACAGTACAATAGGAAAGAACAGATACAGATAGTGTTTAGCTTTAGCTGGGAGCTTGTGACAGTTCTCTTCTAATTGCTTCCATTTTCTCAGTAAAATAGGAAATGAAGTCAGCCACAGAGAGTAATGATGAAAAAATAGGTATTTTAGGTCAAGGAAATATGAGAGTATAAGAAAAACTCATCTGAGAAACAGGATAATAAATAGTTTAGGGAAATATGAGTCCTACACGGCATTTTGGAGCATAGTTTAATGATCTCCAACTTAAAATGAGACCAATTCAAGAGGTACAAATTTCCAGTCATAAAATAAATGTCATGGGGATGTAACGTATAGGCATGGTGATTACAGTCAATAATATTATATTGCACATTTTGTAACTTTGTATGATGATAGAGGATAACTAGACTTATTGTGGTGATTATTTTGCAGTGTATACAAATACAAAATCATTGTGTTGTACACCTGAAACTAATATAACGTTATACGCCAGTTACATCTCAATAAAAATTAAAAAATAAAATGAGACCAAGCAACATGTCTTTGTGCTTTTCTACATCCATATTCAGTTATATGGTTGCAAGCACCAGGTAGATAGAGCTGGATGTTAGGAGTCTGGTTTAGCTACGTGAGAATACAGAAACAAAGGAGAAGCAAGATAGTTAAGGAAGAATACAAAGAACGTAGTAGTAAATATAGTGACTGATCATTGGTTTAAAGAGGGTATGGAAGAAAGTGAAGATAAAAAGGGGGTGGATTAGTGAATTATAATTCCTAGAGAGATGAAGGGATTGCTGAATTTGGAATTCTTCCATGAGGGAACTGAAAAGATCGGAGGTGTTGGTCAGACATAGGGATGCTTGAAATTGAGACCGTGGGAGTGAGTGACCGAAGTAGGGTAGACTATAAAATCATTGATGAAGAGGAATTCAAGGAACTGATATGTCAGGATACTGAGAGAAGCACTGGCAAAGCTATTGCTTAAAGTTTTTAAAAGCTAACTTTTTCTAGGTATATTATTGATACATAAAGAAACTTTCACAAGCATACAATTATGTTTAGCTAAACACTGTTTGGAAGAGGCAAAAATTGGAAATGACACATATTGATCAGTAGGGAATTGGATCATCTGAATATGATAAATTCTTAAAATATAATAATATAATAATTCACATAGCAGTAAAAATTGAATTAATTATCTCAACCTTGATTGATACAAAAATAAATTATGGGTGAAAAAAGCAGGTTGCATAACAATTAGAAAAGTTTGATACAGTTATTTATAGTAAGTTAGTAATCATTCATTAAAAACACATTCTTTTAAATTCCTGCTATGTGCCAAGCACTAGGAGAGAAATTTAGTTTGATGTAAGTGTAAGTAAAACATAACCCTTGCCTTTGAGGAGAACATAGAGTACACAAGGAGACAGACATACAAATGAATGATAACAAAATAACAGGATAACTGGATAAATGCCATAATGGAAGTGTTCATAGTGAGTATAAGAACTCTGGGGCTCATCTACTCTGCCTAGGGTGGTTAGGAAAAGCTTCATGGTAAAGCGTGCCCTTTCTTGGGTATTACTCTGCTTTTTAGGCTGACTCTTCAAAGGTCACCTCATTTAACCTGTCTTTGCTTTTTGCAAATGTTATTCCTTTCTTCATTTTTTCACCAACGGAAGATGGAACTGTGAGGATATAGAAAGAGTGTTTACATGATTTAAGTTTTGTAAGAGCCACTCACACCTACTAGACTGCAACACAATCTGAATTTAAGAACCAACAAAAGAAAATATTAAATGGTATCCAGATCTATGTTCTTTCACAGAAAGGGACACATGTTCAGGATATAGTCTCTAGGTTAGAAGTTGGTGATAAGACAATGATGGGTAGGATTTCAGGCATCATAATCACATCTACTTGGGTGTGTTTCTGGACTGTTAACATATAATCTTAGAGTCACATTAGAGTGTATTCTTCTGAAAATTAAAAAAATAATTGTATAGTATAGTGTATACTCTGGTCAACCTGAGTTACACCATAATTAGTGTGGATTATTTTATGTGTTCATTTCTGGAATGCATAAGAATCCCAGCAGTATTCATAGTTTTGTAGAGTAGTTTCTATAGGCACACAAAAAATTAAATTTGTGTATGTGTGTCTTTAAGTTCACAATTTAAACTGAATGATTCCTGCATCCATAGAAAATTAGCTCTAGGAAAGTCAATTGTGTTCTGACATTATAAGTTATCCAATAAACCAATGCTCCATTGTTAACCAAATGAAAACCTTCAGGTCTATTTCTCCTTGGTGTATTGCAAAAACATGGCAAAGAGTGAAGTGTTCATTTGAATAAACAAAACTGGCATCCCACATACCTGATAACTGTCATCAATGGTGAGATTCTTCTTTGCTCTCTTTTCTCTCTCTCTCTCTTTTATTGTGTCCTTTCTGTCTCTTCCTTTCTATTCTTTCTTTCTACCTCAGATGCACACAATTAGAATCAAAATCCTTGGCTCATTAGACATTCTCATCACTAGTTCATGGAGTGTCTCCTTTTTTCATTTCTTCATTTGCTTTTAATAATGCAATAAGTACCAATGTACCCATCTACCAACACCAAAATCTAACACTTTGAGAAAACCCTTGTCTCAATACATGGTCCCAGAGCATCTTCCGAATTATTGTAAGGTAACCATAAGCCTGAAATCCATGTTTATCATTTCCTTGTTTTTCTTCTTATACAGTTTTATTGCATTTATATAATACCCCTTAATTTTAAATTTTATTTTATTTTAAGTTTTTAAAAACAGGTACTATTCAGTATAAAACCTTTGGGACTTATTTTTTTCACATACTCTTTTGAAGTTTTGTCCATATTGTGTGTGCTGTAAGATATCATTTATTTAAATTTTACAAAGACACACAAAGCATTTATTATATTAATAAAACATATATAGGTACAAATATGTGCAGATAGTATAAATAGATATATTCAATACTGTTCATAGCTTTCCACACATACAGATATCTCTTTATCTTCAGATTTTCACTATCAGATATTCACCATAACAACTTGTAATACTTTCCCAAATTCACTATCTAAATTTTAAAAAATACTATATCAACTCGTGGGTACTGGTGAAAACATTTAAGTTGTGCATGGGTACTGTTGAGAGTATACAATGTACGGCAGTTGTATTGCAGCTCTTCTACAGATAGGATTATGTCTGTGCTCACATGGTTTAAATGTGTTGCGTGTTATCACAGTTATCTTCCCCAAACTTTCCCTGACATTTTGGCCCTTTATGAACACAAGTCTTCACTTTTTCTAAGATCTGTGGTCACTACAAACACAGTTTTAATTTAGAAACTATTTTTAGCCTTTCAACATGTTATATCATGTTTGTTGCAATGCAAAAGGTCATATTATTGTTGATTAACTGCACACAAACATACTAAACGGTTGACTAAGCATTAAATAATTAGGTAATTTCTGTTGTGAATGCTTTATATTATGTAGATTTTTTTTCTGGATTGTTATACAGGCATTTAAATGTGTTTTAATGATGGCTGGGAAAACTGGTTAAGTTTTTAATGAGTTGGGAAAACACTATTTTCCATTTAAAATAATAGAATATGTGTCTGTTTTCACACACACACACAGACACACACACACACACACACACATGCACACCCAGACTCCTATAGTAAAAGCATGAAGAATACACACAGAAATATATACACTATATAACCATGCATGCATTAAAATAATATGCAACATATTCAAGATAAATGGTTGGGGAAAGAAGGAAGTGAGAGGGATGGGCATATGGGACTCTAGATGTATTATGATGGTTTGTTTCCATGAATCTCAAAGAAATCCAAAGCAAATATGGAGAAATGTTAATACATATTTTAAAGTAATTGCAGAGGTATAGGTGTTTGTTATGTTATCTTTTGTAATTTTCCCTATGGTTGAACAATTTCATAAACAAAATTAAAGGTAAAGAATGTTGGGCATGATGTCTCTGATCAGAAATAATATAACATGATTTCTTTGCAGTTGTCACTGATTTGACAGTAGATTTGAAACTAACTTAGGCTTACTGGCTCTTACAAAATCTAAGAAAAAAAATTCTATAAGGCAATACAGTCTTTTTTTGCAGTCTTTCTATTAATCTTTTAAAATATAATTCAATTATGAATGACTTACATCTTGATAATGCTCGAGTTTTGTGGCACTAATTAAAATTAACATTAGTATGTTATTTTTAAATGACTCATAATATTTATGTAATTGCTCTGGAAAAAAAGAAAAGAATCAGATGATGCAGTGTTTCCTCACGTATTTCAAAACTGGTACCTTGGAATCAATAAATAGTGTAAGCAGTTAGTAGAATCATGACATGAATGTTTAGCTTTCATTCAGGCTAGTCACACTTTGCTAGTAATACAGATGATTCAATTATGCAGTAATGGTCTGTAAAAGTAGGGATTGCTACAGTATCACCAAGTTACAATATTGCTTTGGACCATTACTACAGAATGCAATAATAGTTTTTCATAAGTAACATTGTGGTAAAGATGAAACATCAGCAGTCAAGATAAGTTTTTCAACATCATATATAAACAACAAAAGACATTCAAGACTTTTACACTTACTTTAAAAATATGACGCATTATTTTATTAAGATCTTTTATTTAATTCATATGGAATTTTGAGTTTTGTTTCATTGAAAATTCTGTAATCTATTTTTTCACCTATATCCTTTATAGCTACAACTTTCCTAAAAGGACCCACATTGGAAATAAAGCTATAGCCTTGTAGAACTGTCTCATTCTTCTTTTTTGTAAGAGTCATGATTATTGCTGACAATCTTATTTTTAAAAATATATCTTTAATATTGTAGGATTATCAAAAGCTAAACTTGGGTCTGAAACAACTGCATCTCAAATAAAATCTCACAGTTCCACTTTTAGCATCTCCTAAAGTCAAAAAAATAGGTCTAAACACAGCCACAGAAAGTAAGCCTGAAGAAAAACCTGGTATAGTAGAATATAATGGTTGAAAGGAAGATAAGAAAGCTCATACGTTTTGTAATGGGTCTTAAAACATCTAAGTTTTACAAATCAGGAAAAAAGGTTACAACTTTTCCTGCATGTGAACCACATGTTTATTCTTTTATTCTGTGACAGAGGGTTTGAGAACATATCCTGTATTTATAACTACAGAGCATTCAATTCTGGAACAGTGTGTTAGGGGAAAACAACCCTCATCATATAAAATATTGGTGCAGGACCTATATATATTGTTAATGAGAAAGCAGATGAGATATTTCAAAAAGCAAAAGGTAGTTTGATTTCATGCAAGAATCTTCTAAATAGCATTGGAAGAGTGTGACTAGAGAGGATTAACATTTAGTGAGCAATTTCATCGTGGTAAGTCCTGGCTAAATACTTTGATTATTTTAAATTATTTAATTTTCAAAATAACTTTATTAAGTATTATTCTAATTTTATCTGAGATTCAGGCTAAATTCCTTGTCCAGTGGTACAAAGCTTGATAAAAAGTAGATCTGAATTCAGAATGAATTCTGTTAGTTCCCAGCTAGCCTCATTTTGGCGAGGTAATGAAATTAACTTTGCGATGGCAACTGATTCAGTAGGAAGTTAGACAATATGGTAACAAGAGGTCTACAAGTTTCTATGAACTACTTCTGGTTATAGCCATAAAATAATTAAAAAACTAAATAGGGTGAAGCAAACATAATCATTTTTCTGATAGAAACACACATGGAAAGTCAAAGTATGCAAATGTTCTCCCACCTCAGTGAATAGCCATAAACCTATTTTAATAGCAAAAATTATTAGAGAAATATCTCCTTGTTAGGTTGGAGAGACCTAAAGTAATAAAGCAACAATGACAGCTCTTCATTTAAGCTGAGAGAATGACTGTGGTGCAAGGCCTAAAATTAAGGCTCAATATGTGCTCCCCCCACTCTCCTCCCACAGATAAGATCTCTTAGTCAAACAACACTCCTTATCAAAAGGACTAAGTACAGTTCCTGTTTATCCCTGAGTAGTGGGTTTCAGGCCTTTGCCAGCCTGTGGAATTCAACAAGCCAGTCACATCTTCTAGGGGGACCAGGGGATACCTCATCATTTTGATACTATAAACCCTACCTATGACAAACCTTGATTTACTCTGATCTTGAGTGCAACCACCATTTGGACTGTAAATATATGTAACTAATAAACTGCTGTCAGTACATTTGTCCAGGTTCTGGTGTCATGTGTCTGGTCATCCCCATAACTCTAGGGCAGAAATCCTTTCCTCAACAATGAGGTGAATAGGAAGCAGTTAAGATAATAACAGCACAGAAGTCTCATTTTGTGATGAAGAAATAGAGATTTTTAAATGATGAGAAATGCCAAATGAATATAATCATTTATTATGTATATGTGTATTTATTAAAAATATTCATTGAGTGACCAATATTTTTCAGGCATTGTGCTACTACTGGAAGATAGTGGAAAAAAAGAAAGTTACAATCCTTGACTCTTAGGGAGTTAATAGTTGTCAATACCATAAAGTTTAGTAATTTCTTGTTCTCTAATCATGTCACATGATTTAGTTTTTGTACTCCAGTTAGATTTTAGTTTTCATTAGAGCTTTCTTTAATCACTTACTCTATCCATTGTAAAGTTTGTACTCAATACACCTAGCTGATTGATTCATGTGTGCTATACATGCATATGGATAAAATATGGCCAGTGACCTCATAAAGGAATACCATGGACTTTACTACCATAAGGAATTAAATTGTGGGGTTGAACTGGATTTCAATTTTTCTCACTATTAAGATATATTCAATTAACTTTAATAAATAATGAGAATAAGAGTTATGGCCTGAATAACAACATATATTTTTATGTATTTTAGGTGATGACATATTTAAGATCATTAAAAAATTAAAATGAAGTAACAATGGTTCAGGCATCTAAAATGGAGCTGAGTGGTCATTGTGGATATGGTTTCAGACACATCTCTGCATCACTGAGAACTTGAACTCTCTGACCTGTATCAAACTCAAGGTCAACACCACCCATGTTTTCAAAACAATATTTGCTAGCAGCTGCTAGCTACAACCTTGTAGTTTCAAAGTCCCCCTCCCTTTACAACTATGTAATCACTTTGAACCCCAACCAATACCTGCTTAACAAGCACCCTTATTTCTTGCCAGCTCCAATCCTAATTGTTGACAATTTATGTAACCTTGCAGTTTTTGCCTTTAAAAGCTTCCCCCATTTTGTAGTCCAGTGGAACACAACTGAAGTGCTTTCTTGGATTTGTTCTTCCAGTCTGCAGTCTTAACAAACCCCAAATAAAAGCATTTTGCTTTGCTTCAACCAGGTTTCTATTCTTAGAATTCTTGATTAATATAGATAAGTTTGAGTGCTAAACCCCTTTCATTTCTTCCTCTCTATTTTCAAATCATTATATCTTAGAGGTATTGGAAATATTCCAAATAACGTAATGCAATATTAATCATATGAGAAAATTATAAGCATTCCTACTGTCAGCCTGCCAATACTAATTAATTCTACTGTGTGACTATGGATAAATATAAAAGAGATGAACAGCCCAATCCCTGACATGGAGGAGTTTATAGATGCTGAAATTATCTCAAGTCTGTGCCAACAGAGCTTGGAACGGTTAGTTTAGCAAAAGCAATGAATCAACTTGAGTACTACCTGTTTCCTTAGAATTAGGTCACATTCAACCCTCAGAATGGGAGAAAATATTTGCAAATGAAGCAACTGACAAAGGATTAACCTCCAAAATTTACAAGCAGCTCATGCAGCTCAATATCAAAAAAACAAACAACTCAATACAAAAATGGGCAGAAGACCTAAATAGACATTTCTCCAAAGAAGATATACAGATTGCCAACAAACACATGAAAGAATGCTCAACATCACTAATCATTAGAGAAATGCAAATCAAAACTACAATGAGGTATCACCTCACACCAGTCACAATGGCCATCATCAAAAAATCTACAAACAATAAATGCTGGAGAGGGTGTGGAGAAAAGGGAACCCTCTTGCACTGTTGGTGGGAATGTAAACTGATACAGCCACTATGGAGAACAGTATAGAGGTTCCTTAAAATACTAAAAACAGAACTACCATACGAGCCAGCAATCCCACTACTGGGCATATACCCTGAGAAAACCATAATTCAAAAAGAGTCATGTACCACAATGTTCATTGTAGTTCTATTTACAATAGCCAGGACATGGAAGCAACCTAAGTGTCTGACAACAGATGAATGGATAAAGAAAATGTGGCACATATATACAGTAGAATATTACTCAGCCATAAAAAGAAATGAAATTGAATTATTTGTAGTGAGACGGATGGACGTAGAGTCCGTCATACAGAGTGAAGTAAATCAGAAAGAGAAAAACAAATACCGTATGCTAACATATATATATGGAATCTAAAAAAAAAAAAAAAAAAAAAAGGTTCTGAAGAACCTAGGGGCAGGACAGGAAAAAAAGACGCAGATGTAGAGAATGGACTTGAGGACACAGGGAGGGGGAAGGGGAAGCTGGGATGAAGTGAGAGAGTGGCATGGACATATATACACTACCAAATGTAAAATAGATAGCTAGTGGGAAGCAGCCACATAGCACAGGGAGATCAGCTCGGTGCTTTGTGATCACCTAGAGCAGGGGGATAGGGACGGTGGGAGGGAGATGCAAGAGGGAGGAGATATGGGGATATATGTATATGTATAGCTGATCCACTTTGTTATTAAGCAGAAACTAACACACCATTGTAAAGCAATTATACTCCAATAGAGATGTTAAAAAAGAAAAAGAATTAAGTCAAATTAACATTGCAACTCAGACTGTTTCTTTCATCAGTTTCACAGTAATTCAACTGGGACCAATTTTTCTGCCTCTTAGGTCCTCAAAATATCTTTCTATGGTTTCTCGTAGCCTTGATGTGAATTTTACTGACTCACATTACTTCTCAAACTCTAAATAGAAAGAGTAAAAACACATATCACCAAGAGAATCATAAAGCATCTGCTTCTCTTAAATGATTTCCCATTTAGGATCTAGTCTAGATATACCCTGCCAAATATCTAAAACATAATCACCTTGGCAATATTCCCTGAAATTCAGAATTTAGGAAATGTATCACCTCTCCTTTCTTTACTTAGGTTATCAACAACATAATCTTTTGAAATTGAAGTAGATGATATTACTTTACTGTAATTGCTAATTACAGAAATTACCCACAAAGAATGAATTGCCAGTTCTATCTCAAGTTGCTCATCTTTAATTCAGGCTTTAACTTGAATTTGAATGACTATTGGCCTAGAGACATGAAACCACAGCCAGACTTATGTTTAATAGAGTTTCAGAAACTTTATTCCACACCCTCCCTGGCTCAAGGCAATATATCTGTCTTAACTGAAAGTCTAATACTAATTTATTTTCAGTATAAAATATGTTTCATATCTTTAAGTGCCCTTCCCATTAGAGTGGAATTGGTAATGAGAAAGGAGAAAAAAATCTATTTGTTTCCCATAAATGTTCAACCACTTACTATTTAATAAAGTGGAATATTGGACTTATTTTTTTAATAATGGCAACTTAGTGAAGTCAATCCTCAATCTAGCTATCTATTTATTTATTTATTTATTTATTTTTGGCTGCGTTGGGTCTTCACTGCTGCCTGCAGGCTTTCTCTAGTTGCGGCAAGCGGGGGCTATTCTTCGTTGCAGTGTGAGGGCTTCTCTTATTGTGGTGTGCGGGCTTCAGTAGTTGTGTCACTATGGGCTCAGTAG
Organism: Balaenoptera acutorostrata; assembly: GCF_949987535.1. NCBI lineage: Eukaryota > Metazoa > Chordata > Mammalia > Artiodactyla > Balaenopteridae > Balaenoptera > Balaenoptera acutorostrata. Next base: position 83,149,700 of record NC_080085.1, read on the forward strand.
TTGTGGTACACAGGCTCAGTAGTTGTGGTTCGTGGGCTCTAGAGTGCAGGCTCAGTAGTTGTGGTGCACGGGCTTAGTTGCTCCGCTGCATGTGGGACCTTCCCGGACCAGGGCTCAAACCCGCGTCTCCTGCATTGGCAGGCGGACTCCCGAACACTGTGCCATCAGGGAAGCCCTGGACTTATTCTTATGATTCAAATTGTGTAAAGGAAGTGTTCTTGAGTAATCCAAGTGTGTCATTCAGTGGCTCGTATAAATGCCAATGTAATTATTCTAGAAGTCTCGTTTACACCATTCTAGCAATTTAATTTCAAATATTCTACATTTCCACTGTGCAGCAGTTTAAGAATGAATAAAAGCCATTATACAATCATCAGAATGTTCTTTCACAATAAATATTAGGAACATCCACAAAATTCTAAATTGGTTTTATAACATCCTTCCAGACTAGAACGTACATGGTATTTCACTTTAGTATAACAAGAATCCTATTATTTCATCAGAATATAGTTATCTCCTGTACATTTTCCACTTCACCTTGGATTTTTGAAAATATTCTTCTAAAATTCTTCTAACTCTCTCTTTTGATAGTCTTTATTGTAAAAAATTCATTCTATATTGGATGGATAGTGTATTTAATGCATAGATGTGCATTATATTCAAATGAACAGTATCTATTGCTAAGTGATAGTTCATGGTTAAATATTGATAATTTAAGATGTAGACTTAATGAAACCAATGTGTCAAAAATCACTGCATTTTGAAGAGGAGATCAGGGTGACAGAGCAGGAAGACGCTGAGCTCACCTCCTTCCACAAACACATCAAAAACATATCTACACTTGGAGCAATTATCACTGAAAATAAACTGGTGACTGGCAGAAAACTCTTCTACAATCAAGACTCTAAGGAAAGATCCACAAGGAGTCAGGTAGGAAAGAAAGAGAAGTGATCAGGTCAGAACCTGAGCTCCTAGGAGAGGGCACAGAAGAGGAGGGGGATATCATGGGCTTCGAAATCTTCCTTGTGGAGTGAGCAGTTCAAATAACATATTGGGCACCCCAGTCCTGGGACTCCAACACCTGGAAGATGAGTCCCCCTAGCTGGCTTGAACACCAGTGGGGCTTAGGCGAGGGCTGTAAGAAACCTAGACTCCACTTGTGAAGAGTGCACACACACTTGCTTACTCCCAGAATCATGACAGAGGAAGCAGATTGAAACTGCCCAGGGCTCTTGCCAGTTTCCCTGCGAGGACCCCAGTGTGCGCCCTGGCACCAATAGCTCCAGCGCAGCTCCCCACCAGACAAAAGCTTCCATTGCTGTGGCCATGGAAAATAAGTACTTTGGGGAAATGGAGATTGCTCCAACCTGGCACTGTATCTGAATGGGGTGAGGGTGACCTTGACTGGTGCTCATGGAGGTGGTGGATTAGGAGCTGTCTAGAGCTCTGATGGGTGTGCCAGGACCATCACAGCATGCACCCCAGCCTGTATTGGGCACTCACTCCAGCTCTTCTGGCCTCAGCACTGCTCACCTCTGGGGCAAAGGTAACATTGCTGTGAGTGGGAAGAGCGCACACTCAGAAGGAATGGAACCAGCTCACACATGAACTTCAGGGTTTCTGCTCCAGCACCTTAGGAACTGCCCATGCCCCTGGCCATGATAGGATGGTGATGACCACTGAACAGAGAAGACGCTCTGACATACCCTTGCTCTGGCTCTAGCCCCTCTATCACCAGCCCCACCTCACTCCAAGGTGATAGCTACCAGCACACCCTGGGGGAAGGTGTGACCCTTGCACACTTCTGAGCCAGTTCTCACACCAAAGCCATGGGGCACATGCAGACTGTATAGGGACATTCCCACACAAGGAGACCACTTCAAGACTGGGATAGGTAACTGTTTCACCTAGTTCATAGAAACAGAAAAGTTAAACAAAAGGAGAAGACAGAGGGATTTGATTCAAATGAAAGAACAAGGGAAAAAACCCTGAAGAAACAACTAATAAAAGAGATAAATAATTTACCAGATAAAGAGCTCAAAGAATTAGTAATAAGAATGCTAGCTGAACTTGGCAAAAGAATAGATGAACACAGTAAGAACTTTAACAAGGAACTAGAAAATATATAATGAAACTCTAAGAGCTGAAGAATACAATAACTGAAATAAAAAACACTCTAGAAGGAAATAAAAGCAGACTAGGTGATATAGAAGAATGCATAAGTGATCTGGAAGATAGAATAATGGAAAACACAAAATCAGAAAAACAAATAAAATAATGAGAACAGTTTAAGGGACCTCTGAGACAATATCAAATGTACTAACCTTCTCATTATGGGGTTCCCAGAGGGAAGACAGAGAGAGCAGCATAGCACAGGGAGATCAGCTCGGTGCTTTGCGATGACCTAGAGGGGTGGAATAGGGAGGATGGGAGGGAGGCTCAAGAGGGAAGGGATATGGGGACACGTGTATGCATATGGCTGATTCACTTTGTTGTGCAACAGAAACTAACGCAGTATTGTGAAGCAATTATACTCCAATAAAGATTTATTTTAAAAAAATGAAAATATATTTCACAAAATTATGGCTGAAAACTTCCTGAACCTGAAAAAGGAAACAGATATCCACTTACAGGATGCACAGAGAGTCCCAAATACATGAGTCCAAGAAATCCACAGTAGACATATAATAATTAAAATATAAAACCTAGGGGGCTTCCCTGGTGGCGCAGTGGTTGAGAATCTGCCTGCTAATGCAGGGGACACGGGTTCGAGCCCTGGTCTGGGAAGATCCCACATGCCACGGAGCAGCTGGGCCCGTGAGCCACAATTGCTGAGCCTGCGCGTCTGGAGCCTGTGCCCCGTGACGGGAGGGGCCGCGATAGAGAAAGGCCCGCACACCGCAATGAAGAGCGGTCCCCGCACCGCGATGAAGAGTGGCCCCCGCTTGCCGCAACTGGAGAAAGCCCTCGCACGAACCGAAGACCCAACACAGCCAAAAAAAATAAAAACAAATAAATAAATAAATAAATAAGAAAATCCTTAAAAAAAAAAATATATAAAACCTAAAGAGAGAATTTTAAAAGTAAAAAGAGCAAAACAAAGAATCACACACAAGGGAACCTCCATAAAGATATTAGCTATTTTTTTTTTTTTTACAAAAGCTTTGCAGGCCAGAAGGGAGTGGCATGATATATTGAATATTTAAAATGATGAAAGGGAAAAACCTACAAAATAGGATACTCTACTTAATAAGATTTCCATTCAGATTTGAAGGAGAGGTAAAGAACTTCCCAGACAAGCAAAAACTAAGAGTTCGTGAACACTAAACTGACCATAAAAGAAGTGTTAAAGGGTCTGTCTAAACAAGAAAGAAAAGGCTACAACAAAAAGTAAGAATGTATAGGAAAATGAACAACAAACAGCAAGGCATGTTTGTTGCATCTTTGGAACACCAAGAAGCAATTTTGTGTTGTAGTTGACTGCAGGGAAAAATGATAAGAACCTAAGTCCAACAGGTAGCCAGAGGATGGGTAAGCCCTGATAGGCTGTTGAAAGGGTTTTGAATTTATTTTAGTAAGCTAGTGGAGGATTGTGAGATAATTGAAGAGATTAAGTTTTTATTAAGATAATTTTGGCTATTTTGTTGTGAATAGACCATATGAGGTAAAAGTTTAGGCTGGAATCTCAATTAGGAGGCTATAATTTGAATATACAACCAAGAGTATTTACTGATAGATTAGATGTGAATAGTGAGAAAGAAAGAGAATTAAAGATTTACTCTAAATCTTTTGCATGAATTACTGGAGTGACAATGGTGCTGCCACTGGAAGAGAAACAGTTTGGATGTACATAGGAAAAAAAAGTTTGTTTTTAGCCATGTTGTTTGATCATGCTTGATAGATATTCAAATAATCTGTTCTATATAAAATAGAAGTTTAATTGCAAAGTCTAAGGCTAAGAATATGAATTTGGCATCCATCAATGTATAACTGTATTTCAAACCCAGGGGACACGGGTTTGAGCCCTGGTCTGGGAAGATCCCACATGCCGCAGAGCAACTAAGCCCATGCGCCACAACTACTGAAGCCCGCATGCCTAGAGCCCGTGCTCTACAACAAGAGAAGCCACTGCAATGAGAAGTCCTCGCACTGCAATGAAGAGTAGCCCCCGCTCGCCGCAACTAGGGAAAGCCTGCACACAGCAACAAAGATACCAATGCAGCTAAAAATAAATAAATAAAATAAATAAATTAAAAAAGAAAAAGAAGGATGAGGTTGAGTATCAAGTGACACACGAAGGAAAGCAGTGCATAGTACCTAGAGTCAAGAGAAGAAAGGCTTTCAAGAAGTAAGTGGTATCTTAGTCTTAGTCCGTTCAAGCTGCTATGCCAAAATTCCTTAGACTGGGGGGCTTATAAAATATGGAAATTTATTTCTCACAGTTCAGGAGGCTTGAAGTCCAAGATCAGGATGCTAGAATGGTTGAATTCTGGTGAACGCCCTCTTCTGAGACTATCAACTTCTCTCTGTGTCCTCATGTGGTGAAAGGGATTAGACATTCTGTGGAGTCTCTTATAAAGGGCACTAATCTCATCCAGGATGTCTCTACCCTCATGACCTAAGAACCTCCCAAAGGCGCCACCTCCCAATACTGTCATATTGGGCATTAGATTTCAACATATGAATTTTGGGGAGACACAAATATGTAATCTACAGCAGGGAGTGATAACTGTGTCCAATGCTCTTTGAAGGTCAAATAATGGGAAGATGGAGATGTGACTATTGGATTTTGCAATGTGAAGGCCACTAGTGGTCTTGAAATCAACAGTTCTGTTTCACTGGAGTGATATGGAGAAAAGTCAAATCATAATGTGTTCAAAGGAGAGTAGGAGGACCAGAATTGCAGAAGGTGAGGATATACTACTTTCTTTGAGGGATTCTTATGAAAAGGGAACATAGATTTGAGCAGTAGTTCAGGAGACTTGGGGGAAAATTAGGGATTTTAAAAAGACGGTTGTAGGCTGATGAAAGTGAACCACTGAGAAGAAAAAAACTAATGTTGCAAGAGAGAGCAGATGACTTCAAAAGCACAGTCATTGAATAGATGGGAGTGGGGTGGGGATGGAATCCAGTGCATGTGAGAAAGGGTTGGTTTGGGGTGAACAGACAGTTCATCCATTGTAATAGAAAGATAAATAAGGTTATATGAGTTTGGTAGAAGATCTGGTAGTGCAAGAATATAGAATTTCTCTGATGGTTCTTATTTTTCTCAGTGAACTAATAAGCATGATTATCGAGTGCATATGGTGGAGTGACAGTAATGTTGGAATTTGGAAAGAAATGAGAAACTGTAAAATATGTGACTGATAAATTAAGAGAGTGAATTAAATAAGCACAGAAATGTAATAGAATTTCTGAGCATCACTGATGGCCATTTAACATTGTGGTCTTAACTTTATAATCAGGGAGTATAATCAGCATGGTTGTGTGTTTTTCCCTAACCAGCTTTGATGTAGATGTGGAGTCAGTGCAAAGTTGGATTTAATTATAGTTGGGGTATTTTCAAATAGGACGAGGGAAAGAGAGCAAGATATGTGAGTATATATTCAAGAGAGTGATTATAATCAGATACTATACTAACAAACCTGGGTAATAAAGAAAGCAAGGATGTGTGGTGATGTTAGGCAGCAAAGTTGATTGGATCAAGAAATTGATGATCATAATGGGGTGGAAAAATTGTGGTGGTTCTTCTAGAAGATGTGAGCAGGAAAGTCAGAAGCTTGTGTTCAGAGGGAAGGATGATTGAAACTGAGATTTTGGAGAGGACACATTACTGGTAATGACTAGACTAGCATATAACCATGGGAATGGATGGTTTAAGTGGTATAAAAGAAAAAAAAATTAAAAAGGAAGTGAACCAAGAGACTGGAGTGTTGTATGGATCATCTGAATTGATATTAAAGTCACCGAATATTTTGGTAAACGTAATGTAAGAGACAATACTAATGAGCCATAAGCTAAAATCTCCAATGAATAAAAGTGAGAGACCTCAAATTCTAAAAATGACAGAATCATGCAAGTGCAGTGAGTAATACAGCATAATGACACATGCATAAAAGGGAGTGGGGATGGTAAGATATTTCTATGTACTGGACATAATGTAAAGTAAAAAAAAAATTGCAAAAGTTGTAGCTGAAAAACATGGTTTACAAAAAAAGATTATGGTAAAAGATTAAGATGCTTGAATTCATGATCCTGTAGGTAGAATGTTTTTGGTGATGACAAAATCAGAGAGTGATCATAGGAGAGGTCGGCTCATGTAGGGTGAAGCAGAAGGTAATTATTGACTAGAAGTAAGAGAGCAGAGAGGCAGAGATGTTGAATGGTATGTGTACATAGACATTGAACTGATCCTCAGTGATACTAAGTAAGATAGTGAGGAAGACAGCATACTGACAAAGCTTTTAATAAAAGGAGATAGGTGAATTGTCTGTAGATGATAGCGACAAGGAAGAGAAGAGCTTGGTAAACTGAAAAGGCATGTCCCTTAAAGAAGCAGGGAGATTATATATATACACATTATATAATATAGTATATAGTATATAATATTAATATTAATAAATAACGTTAATATATCATATGTATACTTTTTTCTCAGAAGAGATAGAAACTAATACACTGGAAAAGAAAGGGCAATGGAGAATAAGGAGATAATATGCACATAATTTTTCCCCCTGATTCTGAGAAATATTGACTGTAGGGAAATAAACAGTCATATCTTAAAAAACGCTATGCAGGAGAGGGGGCACTCTCAGAAATGATGTCAAAGATATAGCAAAGTTATATTAAGGTTATCAGGCAATATCAGAGGCTCAATGGAAGACACTTTCTTGTTCATTTTTTTTAAAAAAAGTTAAGTTAGACTGAATGATGGTAACGATGCCAAATATCTCGAGGTAAAAATATGACATGCCTCAATGGAGGTGATTTCTCTTTCATGACAAAATTTTATTTCATTTTAAACAGTCTCCTCAATCGTCACTGACAAATACCTTAACCAAATTTCTTATAGTTTTCAACAAATTTTAAAACTGAATAAAATCTATTCCCCACAGTTTAAATAGGAAAATAGTACTCAAAATACGAGGAAATGCATCTTCTTAAGTAAAAGGACCATGAATACAGTGAAGAGTATCAGTGATCTATTCATCCTGAAAACTTGTCAGAAAAACCTTCCTAGCTTAAAAGAATGTCTTCTAAGAATGGTATTCCTTACCTCTTTTCATAACCATACTGGTGCAAGATTCTCCATCAAACTTTTTATATCAGGGTAAGCTTGAAATATGCTCTAATGTGAATGCATATTTTATCAATGAAAAATCTCATTGACGCTACCCTTTGCAGGGTATAATGTGACAGTGGCATTTTAAAAATAATTTGCAGATTCATCAAGGCTGCTGTATAGTTAGTTGATCTTTTCACACCGAGTTGGCTGAAATTGCAATTGCTACTTTGGACACAGGCAGAAAACATAGCAAACAACCCCAAACTGCCCTTTATCCAGTTTGATGATTGTCTGATGATGTTGAATGCAAGCAATTAAGAAGGGACTACCTGGCACTGAAAGATAAGCTTTCAGTACATAAGAAGCCAATCAGTTTCTGTAGAAAGGGCATTAGACAATACAAAAGTCAAAAGATTTCATGTTCTATCTCCTCAATGAACAGTTTGGAACAGTTAATCTTAAATGCTTAAGTTCCAGACTAGCATTTTCTATGGTACTTTCTCAATTACAGTCCTGCAGTAATATTTACTATTAGTTCTGACCAAAGCATTCTTGAATAGTATTTTGAGGCTGTCCTAATTTATACAAGAGTGTAAAATAAGACCAAAATGTAGATTTGGAAATAAAATATCTATTGATTGATAAGGTGTCAACCAGGAACTCAAAAAGCCTGACTCAGTATCTCTTCATGTGTGTGAAATTCTTACTTCTCTGTTACCTCATCATTCTATGGTCATTCTCAGCTCTCATGTTGTGGTACTAAGATTAAAATTTTAAAAGTCACTTTCTGACTGAGTCTTTTAATTTTGTTCCATCTTTCGACTCCCACACAGAGCACAAATCAGAGATTTGGCATGAGGCATTCTCTGTATATGACAAAAAGCAGTGACAGATGGGGAATTTAATCTACAGATTGTCTATCTTAACAATAGTAATATTTTCACAAGGAAATATATAAAGCATAGATTAATAGAAAGAGCACAGTCTTAGTAGTTTGTCAGATAAGTGTTCAAATCTGCTATATTAACTGTGAGGGATTTTTGTGTTTGTTCTTCTTTGTTTTTAACTTGGACAAGAGATTTATCCACTTTAAATGCCTCTATCTGTAAAATAGCAATAACAATTTTTACCTTTCAGGGTTATAATTAAGATTATATGTATGGTGATATAAAAGAATATAGAATGAGAGTGGAAATGGGGTAAATAAAAAATAATTTTAAAATGCAAGGAGAGGCTGAATCAGAGAGACATTTAAGAATTCATTATGAATGCAATTTAGAAGCATTCACTATTTCAAGCATGAGGGTTGTTTGATGGCGTGTTTCAGAAATGTAAGAACAGTAGCACTGTATTTGAATTGATATGGGGGAGAAATTAGAGACAGAGTGGGCAATGAGGCTATTGATATAGTTTATCAGCACCCCACACTGAACATATGTGGATTGGGACACTGGGCATGATAAAAGCTCTACCTTGGGTCAGAGAGGCAAGGCTATCTTGCAGTGATGAGTTTCATAGTCAAACTGACAAGATTCTGGAAAGGGAAGTGAAATTAGAATATGGATTAAGGAGCCTAATGAAGATGAGGGCAAAGCTAGATCTTTATGGAAATACAGTATCTAGCTCCTACTTCAAGCAGACTAACTACTGACTTTTGGGCATCAAGATTAATTTTAGATTCTTCCCACCAGAGCAGAAGAGGTTTCTGATATTTATAGGATAACCACCTTATTTCTTATCGAAACTGAGACACTTTTCAGAGTGAAGGAGTACTGTTGATAATTAAATAAAGGAAACAGGTAAAAATCAAGACTTATCCTGGGAAAACCAGAACTTATGTTCACCTTGCTGTTTGACCACATTTAGCTCAAAAACTGAGCAAAATGAAACTTGAGGTTTTAAAATCTGTTACGTTTATTTTGGGGGAAGTTGGGGCAGTTCCTTGGGAAAACAAATAAATCTTCATTCCATTCATTTATAAAATACATTTTTGGAGGGAGGGATAAATCAGGAGATTGGGATTGATATATACACACTACTATATATAAAATAGATTACTAATAAGTACCTACTGTATAGCACAGGAAACTCTACTCAATATTCTGTAATGACCTATATGGGAATAGAATCTTAAAAAGAATGGATATATGTATATGTATAACTGATTCACTTTGCTGTACAGCAGAAACTAACACAACATTGTAAGTCAACTATACTCCAATAAAAATTAAGTAAAAAATAAAATAAAATACATTTTTATAAATAATTTTTTAATTTATAAATACATAAAAGACTAGACTACTACACATCTAGTAAATAAAATGGAGTGAAATATATTGCTTTGGAGATGTGAGCTCTAGTTCTAACTCCAAGTTACTGTGTGTGACCCTGGAAAAATCAGATCAGGTAATACTTACCACCAAGTCTCTAAAGCTTTCTTATATCATGTGTAAGAGTAGAAATAATATAACATTCCTGCTTTTATAGAGCTTTTTATGGATCAAATAATAGAATCAAAAATAGTTTTGAGACTGTGGGAGTGACTTCAGCATCATGGTGGCATAAGACGTTCCTCTTTTTTGTCCCCCCTTTTCAACAAAGAATTAGACATTCATCCACTAACAAAAGCACCTTTATGGGAGCTATGGGATCCAACACCATATGCCAAGGGGCCCAGGAGTAGTCTCATCTACCTGTGAGTCCAGTAATAGGCAGGCAGATGTCATTATGGGGCCGAGCCGAGCAATGAACCTACTCCAACCTCTCTTGCCATGGCTGGAAAAAAACCTGGAGAGTGCTGAGTTGAGCAGATACCAAAGAAATGGTATGCAGAAATAAGTCTTCCTGTGGGAAGATTTTAAAGTTTGGATGCAACAGAGATGAGTATAAGAAGAACATTACCAGTACCATCCCCCACCCAACCAAGGCGAAACTGCATGGATCTGAACTATCAGGTGGCATCTATCTTTCCCGCTGAGGAAAAGGAGAGCAGTGAGTGAGTGTCTGACTACCTCAGTGATGTGGGACACAGCAAAAGGAAACCCATTTCTTTCCAGCACCACCCAGAGTACTAAGGTGGGACCTCTATGACTGGGCAGAGGCAGGAGATCAGGAAAGAGGTGAATAAGAATGTCAAAGGGCATTGAAGGGACACAGTTCCTGATAACTGCTCAGCAGGAAGTCTAATCATGACCTTCTAGTAATACTACACATAGGGATTTCCCTTCCAGGTCCCTGGGCACCCCCAGAGTCCCAAGCTGTAAACCCACTCCTCTCCCCAATCTGTGGTTGGCTCTTTGTGCACAGTCCCAATTGTGGCAGCAAGAGCAAGAACAAGCAGATAGGAAGTACACAGGCCAGGGTGTGTGGGCAAGTGAGAAACCACAAAGTTGACCTATAGAGCCACCTCAGGAAAACAAAAGAGAGGTTTCCAGTAGCCACTATGGTGAGCTGTAAGAACCAGAGAAGACATAAAAGCTTAAGAATTCTGCCATTGGCCTGGGAAGTTGTCCATTCAACTGCTGAGGTGCCCACAACTCTGGCCTCCTGTCCCTACTCGCAGAGGTGGAGCCCACAAACCTTATAACACTGGACATGGCAGAGGCACCTGTGCAATTCCCCTTCCCCCTACAGGGGTAGAGCTTGTGACAGGGATCTCAGATGCAGAAGAAGAGCCCACCACCCCTGTGCACCAGGTGGTGATGCCAGAGACACTGGCAGAAACAAGGCACCACTGATCCCAGTGGCCTTCCCATGTAGCTATAACAAGGGCATAGGGTCACACGTTTGACAGAGGAAATGGAAGGGTGGAAAGTACAAATTCTCAAATATAACTAGAGACAGACCAGGTTAAAAAGAAACCAAAAACTTGTGCTCTAGCACCACCTACTGAAAAACAAAAGAAAGGCCTATAATTTCTAGTCTGTTGAATCATTAGAATCAAACAAAAAGGTGTTTGCTACTTCAAATGCACCAGCAAAGGAACAAGTCATCAAGAACCATGAAGAAACACAGTAACACTGTACCACAAAAAGAAAATGACAATTCTCCAGAAACCAAATTTAAAGTTATGGAATATTGTTATTTAACTGATAGAGAATTCAAAATAGCTGTCATGAAGAAACTCAATGAGCTACAAGAAAACTCAAAAAGGCAGTTCAATGAGCTCAGGAATAAAATTAGTGAACAGAAGGAATAATTTACCAAAGAGATTGAAACTCCAAAAAACCACCAAACAGAAATTCTTAAGTATTAGAAGTCATAGCACAGCAATCAGACAGGAAAAAAAGGCATCCAAATTAAAAAGGAAGAAGTAAAACTGTCAGTTTGCAGATGATTTGATACTATATATAGAAAATCCTGAATACACCACCAAAAAACTGTTAAAACTCATCAATTAATTCAGTAAAGTTTCAAGATACAAAATTAATATACAGAAATCTGTTGCTTCTATACAGTAAAAATGAACTATCAGAGAGAGAAATTAAGAAAACAATCTCATTTACAATTGTATGAAAAAGAATAAAATACCTAGGAATAAATTTAACCAAAGGTGGGTAAAGACTTCTACTAAGAAAGCTATAAGACACTGATGAAAGAAATTGAAGATGACATAAACAAATTGAAAAATAAACTGTGCTTATAGATTGGAAGAATTAATATTGTTAAAATTACTATACTATCCAAGGCAATCTGCAGATTCAATGCAATTTCTATCAAAATACCAATGGCATATCTCACAAAACTAGAACAAATATTTCTAAAGTTTATATGGAAAAAACAAAAGATCTTGAATAGCCAAACAATCTTGAGAAAGAAAAACAAAGCTGAAGTTATCACGTTCCCTGATTTCAAACTATACTACAAAGCTACAGCAATCAAAACAGTATGGTCTTGACACAAAAACAGATAAATAGAGCAATGGGATAGCATAGAGAGCCCAGGAATGAACCCACAATTTTATGGTTAATTAACCTATGACTTAACTCAAACTGGATTAAAGACTTAATTGTAAGACTTGAAACCAAAACTCCTAGAAGAGAAAATAGGCAGTACACTCTTTGACACTGGCTTTAGCAATAGCTTTTTGGGTATGTTTTCTCAGGTGAGGGAAATAAAAGCAAAATAGACAAATGGGACTACATCAAACTAAAAAGCTTTTGTACAGCAAAGGAAACTACCAACAAAAATGAAAGGGCAACCTACTGAATGGGAGAAGATATTTGCAAACCGTATATCTAATGAGGAGTTAATAGCCAAAATATACAAAGATCTCATACAACTCAGTATCACACACACACACACAAAAACCCAATTAAAATTGAGCAGAGTGCCTGAATAAATATTTTTCCAAGGAAGACATATAGGTAGCCAACAAGTCCATGTAAAGATGTTCAACATCACTAATCATCAAGGAAATGCAAATGAAAACCACAATAAGCTATTACCTCACACCTGTCAGAATGGCTATTATCAAAAAGACAACAAATAACAAGTGTTGGTGAGGATGTGGAGAAAAGGGAACCCTAGTTCACTGTTGTTGGGGATGTAAATTGGTAGAGCCACTAAGGAAAACTGTATGGCGTTTCCTCAAAAATTAAAAGTATAACCACCATATGATCCAGTAATTCTTTTCTTTTATAATATACATATGTTTTTATTTCAGTCATACTCCAAAAGCTATTACTGTTTTTTCTATTGTTGTTATTTTTCATGGTTTTATTTTTGTTAATTCTATTGCCACTTTTAACTTTATTCCATTATTTCATATTATAAATTATAATTGGCATTAATAGCAGTAATACAACAACAGAAAACATTTTCTTTTTGTAAAATCCACTCAATTGTTTATTAAAATATGTAGCATTTAAACATTTTTTGAAAGACAAGATAATGTCTCTATACAAAATAGTATGTATTAGTTATTCTATAAAGGTTACAAATTGAATTGATGAGTGATAGAAGTGATCTTTTGGTGAAAAATTCAATAAACATCATATGATCCAGTAATTCTACTTCTGAGTATTTTTCCAAAGAAAACAAAAAAACAATTCAAAAATATATATGCAGATTTTTTGATGATGGCCATTCTGAATGGTGTGAGATGATATCTCATCGTAGTTTTGATTTTCATTTCTCTAATGATTAATGACGTTGAGCATTCCTTCATGTGTTGTTGGCCATCTGTATATCTTCTTTGGAGAAATGTCTGTTTAGGTCTTCTGCCCATTTTTGGATTGGGTTGTTTGTTTTTTTGATATTGAGCTGCATGTGTTGCTTGTATGTTTTGGAGATTAATCCTTTCTCAGTTGCTGGAGAGGGTGTGGAGAAAAGGGAACCCTCTTGCACTGTTGGTGGGAATGTAAATTGATACAGCCACTATGGAGAACAGTATGGAGGTTCCTTAAAAAACTGAAAATAGAACTACCATATGACCCAGCAATCCCACTACTGGGCATACACCCTGAGCAAACCATAATTCAAAAAGAGTCATGTACCAAAATGTTCATTGCATCTCTGTTTACAATAGCCAGGACATGGAAGCAACCTAAATGTCCATCAACAGATGAATGGATAAAGAAGATGTGGCACATATATATAATGGAATATTACTCAGCCATGAAAAAGAATGAAACTGAGTTATTTGTAGTGAGGTGGATGGACCTAGAGACTGTCATACATTGTGAAGTAAGTCAGAAAGAGAAAAACAAATACCGTATGCTAATACATATATATGGAATCTAAAAAAAAAAAGAAAAGTAAAAATAAATGGTCAGAAGAACCTAGGGGCAAGACGGGAATAAAGATGCAGACCTACTAGAGAGTGGATTTGAGGATACAGGGAGGGGGAAGGGTAAGCTGGGACAAAGTGAGAGAGTGGCATGGACATATATACACTACCAAATGTAAAATAGATAGCTAGTGGGAAGCAGCTGCATAGAACAGGGAGATCAGCTCAGTGCTTTGTGACCACCTAGAGGGGTGGGATACGGAGGGTGGGAGGGAGGGAGGTGCAAGAAGGAAGAGATATGGGGACATACGTATATGTATAACTGATTCACTTTGTTATAAAGCAGAAACTAACACACCATTGTAAAGCAATTATACTCCAATAAAGATGTTAACAACAAACAAACAAACAAACAAAACCCCAAAAATATATATGCACTCCTATGCTCATTGAAGCATTATTTACAATATATAAATGGATAAAGATGTGGTGTGTGTGTGTATATATATATATGATAGAATATTATATATATGAAAGAATATTATAGATATATATGATAGAATATTAGCCATAAAAATGAATGAAATCTTGCCATTTGTGACAACATGGATGGACCTTAAGAGTATTATACGAAGTGAAATAAGTCAGACAGAGAAAAAAATATGATATGATTTCACTTACATGTGGAATCTAAAACACAAAACAAAGGAACAAATATAACAAAACAGAACAGACTCATAGATACAGAGAACAAACAGGTGGTTACCGTAGGGGAGAGATGTTGGGGGATGAGTGAAAAAGGTGAGGGATATTAAGAAGTACAAACTTCCAGTTAAATAAATGAGTCATGGGGATGAAATGTACAGCATGAGGAATATCATCAATTATATTGTAATATATTTGCATGGTGACAGATAGTAACTAGTCATATTATAGCGATCATTTTGTAATCTATAGAAATATCAAATTACAATGTTGTGCACCTAGAACTAATACAGCGATTCAGGTCAATTACACATCAACTGAAAAAAAAATTATGTAGACATTGGGAGGAAATGCATCAAAATGCTACTGATGATTGGGTTGGGATTATGGGTGATTGTAAATTTCCTCTTTATGTTTTTATGTATTTCTAGTTGTCTTCAATGAACATGTATGTTTTTTCAAACCATGTTTGAAAATGATTGGCTAATTTTCTTTTTTTTTTTTAATGAAACTCTCTAGGAGTTAAGCCAGCATTTTATTTATTTATTTATTTTTGCTGTGTTGGGTCTTTGTTTCTGTGTGAGGGCTTTCTCTAGTTGCGGCAAGCGGGGCCACTCTTCATCACGGTGTGTGGGCCTTTCACCATCGCAGCCTCTCTTGTTGCGGGGCACAGGCTCCAGACACGCAGGCTCAGTAGTTGTGGCTCACGGGCCCAGTTGTTCCGTGGCATATGGGATCCTCCCAGACCAGGGCGCGAACCCGCGTCCCCTGCATTGGCAGGCAGACTCTCAACCACTGCGCCACCAGGGAAGCCCAAATGGCCAATTTATTATGTACAAACACATGCAGTGCACTTTGGATTTAAGAAACTAATCCTTCATCTAAACTAATCCTTTAATTATTTTAGTGTCATACAAACCCTTAATAAAAAGGGATATTCATTTGAAATGGGATTGTGAAGTAAGAAGTTAACAGTCTAGGAGCAAAATCTATTTTAAAAATGTTTTGTAGCACTGTTAAGTACAATGCATAATTTTATTCATATTGTAATGAAAAGAAATAAAATAAGCAACCCCTTGATATTACTCCCTTTATTCTTTTTATCTTCGTTTTATTCATCCACATCAATGACATGAGCTGTGGGTTATCTTTGCCAAAGCAAATATATGCATGTAGGACTTGTCAGAATGAGATAGTAAGTACAAGTCTGGCCCATTTTGAACATGACGTGACCTTTAAAAGTAAAGAAGTACTCCCAACTAACCATGAATTGTCATTTAGAAGGCAAAAGCTTGATTAAAGATTTATATCATTTGATATCAAACATATCTAGAAAATGAAATTTGAAAGGAAATATATTAAATTGAACATGTATCATCATCTCTGGATTGTTAAAGAAATAATCTGAAATTAAAGAAAGTTCCAATGAATCACCTTTATCTGTAAAGACTATATTTTTTAAATGAATGCTAATGTTGTAAGCATTCAAGATAGATAAGATTTCAGAGGCACTCTGACTTGTCTTTTGGGGAAAATGTTGAAAAGATGAAAGGAAGCTCAATGCCTTCTTTTAGGTAACAAAAGATGTTTATAAATCTTTAGTCAGGGCCACTTAATGACTGTTAAGAAGGCAACAATTAGAAAAGAAAAATAATACTTTGTTGATGTAATAAGAAAAAATCTGAAAGTGTCTTATAAACCTTCATGTTAATATTATTCTCATTATCCTGTTTCAACTTTATTTCTCTGTTAATAGATTGCTAGTAGCTCTCTTTTCTCTTAATTTCCATTATGATTTTTTTTCCCTTGAGGTGAGGGATGCTTTTTATACATTTGAGGTCTCTGAATACAGTGCTTTGTGAAAGGTGTACATTTCTCATTTCAAACTATGAAACTTACACAAGAGAGAACTCAGTGGGGGAGGTTTTATCTTGTCTCACAGCTATTGCTGAGTTGTCAGAACAGAATAAGAATTGTACCAGATGATGGAAAATACCAAAAGTAAAATCTTTGTTCAATATGACATAGCTAACTAAATGTGAACTTTCTCAGAATATTAAATGTGTAGCTAAATTATTTGGATTCTAACATATGACACATATGGACAGTTTTAATTTGGACAAAAGTTTTATATAGTTTGACACAAGTAGTGGATAGACTTTCCCTGACTCTAGTGCAGGGGTTTGCAAACTACTTCCCTGGACCAAATCCAGTCTACTGCCTTTTAAAAAAACTAATGTTTTATTAAAACGAAGCCAGAATTATTTATTTATGTATTGTCTATGGCTGCTTTGGGACTACACCAGCACAGGTGAATAGTTGCAACAGAAACTTTATGGCCTGAAAAACTGAAAATAGTTACTATGTGTTCTTTTATAAGAAAGTTTGCTGATGCCTGCTCTAGTGTATTCTTCAATTACAAAGTAATACAATTTTACAAGAAAAGACACAAGATTTGTTTATACTTCTACATATTTCACAAGGTATCTGGAACAAATTTCTAAGCAACTAAAACAGGTAGAGGAACACTTCACAATGGGAGCAACATCGGCAAATATCACTGAGAATGACCTCTATTGACTAGTATGTCACTGTTGCATGCATGCACAATTTTGAGTGTGTTGTATGCTGCTAAGTTGGTACCCAAACACCCTTGAAGATTTTACAAATATTCATTCACTTATTCACCTGGGCAGTAAGTCAGTCTGTATTTGATTGCCCATTCTATAATTTTCAGACACTGAGTTCCAGTTAAGTTGTGTACCAGAATGTTAATATTAGTTGAAGATAATTATACCTGGGGAAAATTATCCAATAAGTTGAAATAATAAGAAGAAAACACTTCATTATTGTTGAAACACTGATATGTTTTCTGATGCAATAAGTCAAAATCAAAATACCCTCAGGACCAAATTCTGACCTGGATTATTTGAAGAGGAGAGTTTGTGTAATTACCAGCATGATATAATACTTAGTTCATAACAGACACCAACAATTTTACTTCTTTACAGGTGTCGACTAAAAATTGTCACTTGCCATCTGGTTCTACTAGAATGAAGTCATTAGCCACTGCAGTCGCTGACCTTCGACACATCCTGAAAAGAGTTCAGGGTGGAGATCAGGAATGAGGCACTCTGGGCTCTGGAAAAAACTGGCAGAACAGGGCTTCAGATAGATATTTTCAGGAGAAGATTTTTATGAGCTCAATTTCTTGCATCTTATATCTCGAAAAGCACTAAAATCATTAACAGAGGCATCTGCTCCTCTTGACTAATAGCAACCTTCTTGTGACTAGCAGCAACCTTCTGCCAAAATGTGTGCTTAACTCCACGTATCCCCCCTTTGCTAAAATCACATATAATGTTGACTTCCCCCTCTACCTCTTCAGAGCAGTTCCTCAGAGCTATCTAAGGAGCTGTCTCTTGGGCTATAGTCCTCATTTCGCCCCAAATAAAACTTAACTCACAACTCTCACATTGTGCTTTTTTGTTGTTGTTGACATGTAAAATGGGTTCATCATTGGTCAAATGAACATGTCATTGAATCAAAGAATATATATATATATATATATATATATATATATATATATATATAAATTCAACAAATTGAACTAAAGGTGATTGGACTAAGAATTAGATGGCTTTACTTCAAACTATAACTCAAAAACTTACTAATGGTATATACTTGTACAATTAATTTATCTTCTTTAAGCTTCAATGGCCTTGTCTAAGAAATATGGGTAATAACAATAGTGCTGTCAAGAAATCAAAAGAGATAATGTGTCAAAGTGCAGTTACAAATGTAAGATAGCAAATTGATAAATTATATATCAATATGTAACATTCCCTGTATTAACTCTACATGTTTATAATGCATCAGAAATGAAACTAACATTAGTACTTACCTCCTGATGTTTTTCATAGTAAAAAAAGCACTAAATAAATGACTGACAATGGTATGTGCTCAAAAATACTTAGCAGTTAATAGTAACATGGATTATTATTATGGAAAGATTATTGGATTGGAATTAAGGATATCTGTATTTAAATATTTTATTTTATTTTCAAAATCTGTAATCAATTAGTCTATTTTTTAGAGCCTTAGTTTTCTTAACTATAATAAAATATACCTCCCTCAAGTATTGCTGATAGGATTAAATGAGATAAAACATGTAATGCTAGCTTACTGGGTACTCAATAAATGTTATTTGAATCTAAATCTGAAATACATAAAGTAATTCTAAAGTAATATCCAATAATTAATATATTTAAAATTTTACCATATCCCTGATGATTCACGTTATGACTTCCATAGTCAGAAGTGAACTTCAATGCTTAAATAGATTTTTACTGACTGATTTTACATTATATGTTACCAGATTTTCCTCAGAATTTGGGTTCAGAGAATTATGATTTTAGGCTTCATACCATCAATTTACCCATTTTTGCATGTTTAGTATAATTAGAAAAGAAGACATGCATTTCCAAATTTAATTACTCATTATGTGGACTTACTATTAAAATTATTTCCGTTTTTTGATAAAATATAGTCTGACAGTTTGAATGTGGGATTGGAAATCTAAAAACATATTGAATTTTATTTAACACAAATTCTTATCCCCAAATATTCAACTTTTTGGCCTTTTAACTTTTTTGGATCTCAGTTGCAAGACAATATCAACAATAGCTATTTTTCAGAATTATTATGTAGATTCATCTTTCAGTATTATGCAGATACTAGCTAATATAAAAAAGTAGCTATGGAAAAGCAAAATGTAAGATAAACATATATAAACATAAATTATTATCATTTTAAAATAAACTTGCAAGTGCAATTTCTTATTCAACCACACATTTGCATTTTATGCAGTAACTTTCTCCATTTTTGTTATGCAATGTTCAATTATATTTTTGTACCTGATGTGGAGTAAGGTCAGGAACATATGTGTTTCTTCCTAGTATTAAACAAATCTAGTGGGATTTGTTGTTGTTGTTCCTTTTCCTAATTGCATTCTGTATGATGAGTCCCTGTTTATGCAAAATCTGAAAGTGTGTTAAGAAATTACAAAGGTTCCTGCATTTATCCTAGGAAGGTAAGCAGAGATTCTGCTTTGGTGCATCTCAGGAAAAAATATCTGATTAGGAAAGAGAAACAAAAGGGGCTAAGGTTGCACTGGTAATGAGCTGTTTGCTTGTAATTTATGTTCTTAGCAAAATTTGCTATAGTCGTATAGCAAGATTTGCTTATAGTCAATGCTGATTTTGAAGGAAAGTGGAGATTGGGTAATGGTTGAGGAAGATCTATAGTCATGGTCATTATTAAAGACTATTGATCAACTTACAGAGGAAGCCATAGAGCTAAATGGAGCATGAATACATCTTACCCCTCCACAAAATGAAAGCAAAAAGAGAAGTCATTGAGAATCTTTCTGCTGTGAACACATAAACACTTTATGAGAAGTTTATGTCCTATTTTATCCATATTAACAGAAATAATGTAGATATAATTTCATACTTTATATCACTTTGAACAGTTATTTTTAAATACCTTTTAGGTCACTGACTCCTTTTAAAATGTTATGAAGGAAATAGATACCTCCCTCCAATTATTATATGCTTATATGTTATATAAACATATGTATATATATATATTATGTATAAAAATAATAATATGTATATATATATAATTTCTCATAAAATTTCTGGGACTCCACAGACCATCTTAAAGCCTATTTGAGACCACTGTTTATGTATTTCTGCTCTAGTATAGTTTTTAAAGGGAAGTTGCATAA
The DNA here is from genome assembly GCF_949987535.1 of Balaenoptera acutorostrata. NCBI lineage: Eukaryota > Metazoa > Chordata > Mammalia > Artiodactyla > Balaenopteridae > Balaenoptera > Balaenoptera acutorostrata. The sequence goes on from NC_080085.1 coordinate 83,170,211, forward strand.
TATCACTTTTATTAATTTTTCACTCAAAAATAGTTTGCTTTTCAATTAAAAAAAAACCAACAAGGACCTACTGTATAGCACAGGGAACTCTGTTCAATATTATGTAACAACCTAAATGGGAAAAAAATTTGAAAAAGAATCGATACATATGTATGTATAACTGAGTCAATTTGCTGTACACCTAAAACTATCACAACATTGTAAATCAACTATACTCCAATATACAATAAAAGGTTAAAAAAAAACTTCTTCAATCTCAGGGCTGTGTACTTTCCTACATAGAATGGACATCAGGCTCTCTACTTAGATTTTAGATACTTAAAGGTTTGCTTTGCTACATATAAAATCCTTGTCTTACCCTTTCTTTTTAAGCACTTGTTCTTTTTCATTTATTTTAAAATTCTTTTTCATAGACTCCAATTAAAGGTATGTATGTTAGATCTTTGCATGTCTCTACAAGAATAAATTATCTTTGATTTTTTTTTCCAGGCTGTTTTCATTCATTTATTTACTTTTTAAACATTTTCAGTTGAATTTCTTCTCCCTTGTGAGCCTATTATTTTAGCCTTCATTTCTGGGGTGACTTTTTGTTTCAATCATTTCATATTTCCTCAGTGTTTTTCCATTTACTTTCTAAGTTTTTGAATTTATTATTTGAATAATTTTTCATGAATTTAGATGCTTGTTTCAGGACATTTACTTCAGGTTGTGATAATATGGTAAGTTTCCTCTGCTCTATGTGTGTACGTTTTGAGAAGAGTTTTCAGCATGTAAATTTTAATTCTCATATTCTATTTTCTTCTAATGATAGTTTTCTATGGTTTTACGTCTACTATTTTCTGTTTATTCTGCTAATGTCTCAGTTCTTAAAGATCAGCAATAGGAGCTGGTTGTGAGGTGTCTGTGTGACTTCTTGTTTCCTTAGTTCACCATACCAAGAGGTGTGGTGAAATGCAGTTTATTTTCATTAGGACATTTTCATCTTGTCAATGGGAAAGAGCTGATATGTCTTACAATTTTGTGATTCAACATTGTTTTTTAGACCTTGAATTTTCACTGCTTGTTTACTTTAATCTCTTCACTACCAATCCACCAACAAATGGGTCTTCCTTCCAAGGTATCCCATTCTTCCCTGAAAGGATAGTTCCCTGAGACTTTCCCACACCTTCTCGAGCTTTTTCTTTTAATTCCATTTCAGTTTCTTTCATGGTCTTATTCACATGTATTACCTGAATTAGATATTTCCTTACTTTGGATGATCCCTTCTTTCTCTGGGGTTGATTTCTTCCAAGTTCTGTCACAAAGAGCACTTGAACTCTCCACTTTTATGTGCTTATTCTTCCTGAGTCAGTTCTGGCATGGATTCTGGAACTGACAGTAGTTTCAAAAAGTTTATTGCCTACTGAGTTAGCTTCCTAATGCTGTAACAAATTGCCCCAATCTGGGAGGCTGAAAACAACAGAAATTTATTATCATGAAGCTAGAAGTATGAATCAAGGTGGTGGCAGAGCCATAATCACTTCTGAAAACTCTAGGAAAGAATCTTCCCTTGCTTCTTCCTTGCTTCTGGTGGTTGTCAGCAATCCTTGGCATTCCTTGGCTTCTAGTTGCATCATTTCAATTTCTGCCTCTGTCTTCACATGGCCAACTTTCCTCTATGTATGTCTATATCTCTGTGTCTTCTTCTCCTCTTATAAGGAGAGCAGTCATATTGAAATTAAGGCTCACCCTAATCCAGTATGGACTCATCTTGACTAAATATATATGCAAAGACTCTTTGTCAAATAAAGTCACATCTTTAGTTTCAGGGTGAACATAAAATTAGGGGAAGGCGTAGTAGATACTATTCAAACCAGTACACTTACATACATATAAATTGTGTTATAGGTATGGGTTATATTGGTTTTATTTTCTCTACTTTTACATCATACACTTTTTCGAAGATTGTGCAGAGAAATTCAGGTATAGGTAACTGTCATTATCCTATGGGAAATGGATCACCAAAACACTCTGAAGCTAAGAAAATAATCATCAAATTAATCAATGTTTAGTTAATGTTTATAAAATTTTCTCTTGATTCTGTTTACATTAATCAAAGGTGTTTTATCTCAGGAAAACTGATACAACATCTTATTGAGAATTAGCTTATTTGATGATATTTTTTCCCAGAGGAGAAAACTCAGAATGGTATAAGAACACATAACCCCTTAAAGAGAGGTTAAGGGCTAAAAATTAGGATGTGAATGTAAAAACAACAAAATATTTTCTGGGAAAAAAAACTACTTAATAATATTGTCCAAGGAAATTAGAAATCAGCCAAATTAATAGAAACGGGAGAGTATATTGATAAACACAATAAATTAAATTTTAACGTTTAGTTAACTTGATTTTTAAAAATTTCTTAAGCTATGTTTACATCTGATCTATAAGTTAGGTTCACCTTAAATTATTCCTCATCAACCCTTATTCTTCTGCACTCTGTGAAATTTTTAAAAATTATAAAAAGATAAGTTTTCTGATTTGAGTCCAAGATGGCAGAGTAGGAGGACACAGAGCTCTCCCTGCCCTCCACCCCAAAACACATAATAACTACAACTACATGTGGAGCAATTTTCACTGAAAACTAACTGGAGAGTGGTAGAAAGACTCTTGTACAACTAAGGCTGTAAGAATAATTCATATGGAATCAGGTAGGAAGGGAAGATAAGCAATCAGGTCAGAACATGTACCCTTGGGAGAGGACACAGAAGAGGAGGGGATTACATGGGCAGAGATCCTCTCTGGGGTGTATGTGGTTCAAGTCACATATTGCACCCCCCACCCCCAGTCCTAGGATCTGACACCAGGAAGACAAGTCCCCTTAGCTGGTTTGAAAACCAGTGGCACTAACAGAAAGGTTGAAAGAAATCTAGACTCTGGTGAAGAGTATACACATACTTACTAACTCCTGAAATAAGGCAGAAGAAACAGATTGAAACTGCATGGGACTCTAACCAGTTTCCCACAAACACCAAGCACGTGCGTCAGTCTGAGTCAAGCACCTGCTCTGGCCTGGCTTGCTCTGTGATGCAGCTCCACACTAGGGCAAGGGCTGCTGTGGCCAAGGGAAATGCTTAGTTGTGAGAGACAGAGATGCCTCAGACCCAGACCAGCATCTGAAAAAGGTGGGGGAAGGCATTACTGGTACCTAAGGAGGCAGTGGATCAGGAGGAGCCCAGAACTCTGACTGGGGTTGGGACTGCCACAGCCCATACTCTGACCCATGCCAAGTACCTGCTCCAGGTCCTCTTGCTCCAGCATTGTTCCCTTCTGGCACAAGGTTACTGGTGCTGGAAAGGGGGAGAGTACACACTTAGAGGGAACAGAGCTAGCTTGGACCTGGCCCTCAGGTCTTCTGCTCTAGCAACTTGGGACCCGCCACCACTCCCAATAGTGTAGTGTTGGCCACTGAGCAGAGGAGAATCTCCGTATCACACCTAGCTCTGACCCTTGCCCTTCCAACTCAAGTCTCACCTCCTACCGAGGTGATAACTGACAGCACACCCCAGGGAAGATGTGAGTCATGCTCACATCAGATCCAGCTCTCCCATCAAAGCCACTGGGCACATGCAGACTATATAGGGATGCTCCCACACAAGGATACCACTTTAAGACTGAAATACAAAGCTATTTTACCTAATTTCACAGAGACAGAAATTTAAGCAAAATAAGAAGACAGAGGGATTTGTTTCAATTGAAAGAACAAGAGAAAATCTATGAATAAACAACTGATGAAACTCAAATAATTTACTAGATAAAGAGTTAAAAGCATTAGTCATAAGAATGCTAACTGAATTAGGGAAAGAGTAGATCAACACACTGAGAATTTTAACAAGGAACTGGAAAATATAAAAAATAACGAGTGAGAACTGAATAATAAAATAGTTGAAATGAAAAACATACTAGAAGGAATTAACAGCAGACTAGGTTATACACAAAAACACATTGGTGATATGGAAGATAGAATAATGGAAATCAACTTCAGAACAGCAGAAAGAAAAACAATTAAAAAAATGAAAACAGTTTAAGGAAATTCTGGGACAATATCAAGCTTACCCACATTTGCATTATAGGGGTCCCAGAAGGAGAAGAGAGAAAGAAAAAGGTTGAAAATAGATTTGATAAAATTGTGGCTAAAAATCTCCTTAAACTGAAAAAGGAAACAGATATCCAGGGATAGGAAACACAGAGGATCCCAAACAAGGTAAACCTAAAAAGACTCACATCAAGACATATAATGATTAAAATGGCAAAAGTTAAAGACAGAGAATTCTAAAGGCAGCAAGAGAAAAATGAAGAATCATATAAAAGAGAACCTCAATAAGGCTATCATCTGATCTTTCTGCAGAAATTTGGCAGGCCGGGAAGGAGTAGAATGATATATTTAAAGTGCTAAAGGAAAAAACCTGCAACCTAGGATACTCTTCCCAGAAAGATTACCATTATGAATTGAAGGAGAGAAAAAGAACTTCTCAGATGAGCAAAAACTAAGAGTTCATCAACACTAAAATTAAATTAAAATAAATGTTAAAAGTTTTTAACTAACTGGAAAAGAAAAGGCTATAACAAGTAGTAAATATCTATAGGAAAAGAGAAAAATCTTACTAGTAAAGGCAAATATATAGTAAGAGCTGAGGATGAACCACTTTAAAAATCTAGTACAAAGATTAAAAGACAAAAAAATTGTAAAATCAACTACAGTTATAATAATAGTGAAGGGATAAACCCTAAGAAGTAAAATATAACATCAAAAGAACAAAATGTGGGGGAGGATAGAAAATCTGTAGTTCTTTTAGAATGTTTTTGAACTTAAATGACTACCAGTTTAAAACAAGTAGATATAGGTCAACATATATGAACCCCACGGTAACCAAAAACCTGCAGTAGATACACAAAAGGTAGAAAGAAAGGAACACAAGCATACCACTAAAGAAAATCATCAAACCACAAGGGAAGGAACTAAAAGGAAAAGAAAATGTGAAAGAAGAACTACAAAAACAACCAAAAAGCAAGTAACAAAATGGCAATAAGTACATACCTATCAATAATCACTTTAAATGTCAATGGACTAAATGTTCTAAGCAAAAGACATAGGGTGGCTGATTGGTTAAAAAAAAAAAAGACAGGACCCATCTATATGCAGCCTATAGGAGACTCACTTCAGAGTTACAAATGCACAGACTGAAAGTGAGGGGATGGAAAAATATATTTCATACAAATGGAAATGACAAGAAATTGGAGGCAGCAATACACATATCAGACACAATAGACTTCAAAACAAAGTCTGTAACAAGACAAATAAGGGCATTATATAGTGATAAATGGACCAATAAAAGAAGAGGATATAACAACTGTTAACATATATACACCCAATAGAGGAGCACCTAAATATATAAAGCAAATATTAACAGACATAAAGGGAGAAATTGACAATAATACAATAAAATTAGGGGACTTTAACACCCGACTTACATCAATGGACAGATCAAAAGACAGAAAATCAATAAGGAAACAGTGGTTTTAAATGACACATTTAGACAGGTGAGACTTAGTAGATAACTACAGGACATTCTATCCAAAAACAGAATAAACATTCTTTTCAAGTGCACATGGAATGTTCTCCAGGATAGATCACATGATAGGCCACAAAACAGATCTCAACAAATTAAGAGGATAGAAATTATATTAAGCATTTTTACCAACCTCAATGGTATGAAATTAGAATTCAATAACAGACGAAAAATGAGAAAAGAGTCCATTAGTACATTGTTGGTGGGAATGTGAATTGGTGAAGCCACTGTGGAAAACAGTATGGAGGTTCCTCAAGAAACTAAGAATAGAACTACCATGTGATCCAGCAATTCCACTGCTGGGTATATATCTGAAGAAAATGAAATCACTAACTCCAAAAGATATAGACACCACAATGTTCATAGAAGCATTATTTACAATAGCCAAGATTTAGAAGCAAGCAAAATGTCCATCAACAGATGAATGGCTAAAGAATATATGGTATATATATATATAATGGAATACTACTCAGACATAAAAATGAATAAAATTTTACTATTTACAGCAGCTTGGAAGGACTTGGAGGGTATTATGCCAAGTGAAATAAGTCAGCCAGAGAAAGACAAATACTGCATGATATCACTTATAGGTGGAATCTAAGACCCAGAAACCCCACTACTGGGCACATATCCTGAGAAAACCATAATTCAAAAAGACACATGCACCCCAATGGTCATTGCTGCACTATTTACAATAGCCAGGACATGGAAGCAACCTAAATGTCCATCAACAGATGAATAGATAAAGAAGATGTGGTACATATATACAATGGAATATTACTAAGCCATAAAAAGGAATGAAATTGGGTCATTTGTAGAGACGTGCATGGACCTAGAGTCTGTCATACAGAGTGAACTGAAGTAAGTCAGAAAGAGAAAAACAAATATCGTATATTAATGAATGTATGTGGAATCTAGAAAAATGGTACAGATGAACCTATTTGCAGGGCAGAATAGAGATGCATATGTAGGGAACCGATGTGTGGACATGAGGTGGGGGGGGGGTGGGATGAATTGCGAGACTGGGATTGATGTACTTGCACTGCCATGTGTAAAACAGATAGCTAGTGGGAACTTGCTGCATAATGCAGGGAGCTCAGCTTGGTGCTCTGGTGACCTAGATGGATGGGATGGGGGGGTGGTGAGAGGGAGGTCCAAGAGGGAAGGGATATATGTATACATATAACTGATCCACTTCATTGTACAACAGAAACTAACACAACATTGTTAAGCAACTCTACCCCAATTTTAAAAAATCAAAAACAGAAACAGACTCTTACCAGTGGGGAGAGGGAAGGGTGGAGGCACAAGACAGGGGTAGGGGATTAAGAGGTACAAATTACTTTGTATAAAGTAATTAAGCTATAAAGATGTATTGTACAGCACAGAATAATATAACCATTATTTTATAACTTTAAATGGAGTATAATCTATACAAATATTGAATCACTATGTTGTACATATGAAACAAATATAATATTATAAATCAACCATACTTCAGTAAAATAAACGATAAATTTTCTGGATCATTTTTTCCATTCACTCAAAATGTTTCCTTATTTCCAAATTCCTGTGTGACGACCCTTAATTATCATAACATTCTTTCCAGCTGGCCTCAGGCAGGACTGTGAAGGTGCCAATTATCCTGGAGAACTTATATGGGATTCTCCATGAATAAAGAAATAAATTTGCTCATAACTCTTCCTGTTACTCTGTCAGGAATTTATAAAAATTATTACATGTTACTGAGTACTTAGAACTATGCCAAAGAATGGTGGGAGGATAACAAGGAAGGGATGGTATGAGAGACAGTCCACAAAAAAAAAAGTTTCACATTTACCAACTAATTGTATAAAAAACAAGAATGTGCAGAAAGTGATTCCAAGACTTTGATCTCTCTGACAGAGATAATAACTTTTCTGCCTTTCCCAAGCTGGTATTAAAGAGTTTCCAGTCATTTTGGGAATAACTTGAAACATCAGGCATTTTCATTCTTTCATGCATAATTTACATGCTTGAATTGTGTATGTTCTTATTTCAGGTATATTAAGAGGTAGTGAAGTTTGCACATGATTTCCTTCAATGGGTTATCTAATTAAGAAACTTTTTTCAGCACCTGTGTGCAAAGTATTACATTGAGGATAAAATGACAGATGATTCTTGATATGAACATGTTTTCAAAACTGGGATCAAAGACAGGGAAGATAAACCTAATATCTCTTTTTTTGAGCTAAAATCTTGGTCTTTCAAGTAACGATTAATGTATAAATCCATCATTGAATTAATTGTGCAAGATATCCTTGTCCAACTGAAGTGGTAGTGTATACAAATAAGTGTGTGTATGTGTGTGTGTATAGTATCTATATCATGCAAATATGTATGTTAAATATATCTATATCTATATTGCTCCACCTATATGCCTGTCAGACTAGAAAAACATGGAATAAAAGCTGAATTAGAATTGCTTTGTCTAGCAATCTTCTTTCTCAAAGTTTTAATACTTATTGTGTTTGTATGTGTGTGTGCATCTATGATATATATGTATATAATATAATATAATATAATACAATATAATATAATATAATATAATATAATATATACCCATCCACCCATATGTCTGTCTGACTAGAATAACATGAACTAAAACATGAAATAAAAGCTGAATTAGAACTGCCTTGTCTAGCAATCTTTCTTAATGTTTATTCTCAGAAAGATTGGAGCCAAGCTCCCTCACTCTTTAATGTAATATGTAACTTGTATTTAATAAATCCACAATTGTCATGCATTTGTGGAGCTACTACCATGTGTCTTTGACTTCTTGGGTGCAGGAAGAGTAGCACGTCCTATATATTCCATATTCTGCCATGCTTATCTTCAACCTGCTTGTCCTTCCCCTGTTTTGTTCTATCTAGAAGGAAGCTTGACCATTATAGACTGTTTCCCAGACTCCCTAGTGAGTCGGCTTCAGTCTAAGGGAAGTAAAGTTTAGAGACGGGAGGATAGAACAAACAGCAGTTTTTCCTCCATGGCTCCAGCCACTGTCAGTCCTGCCTTAGCTTAGCTTTCACCCAATGAAAGTATCACGTCTCTTCAGCCCACCATTAATAGGAACTTCTTTCTACTGCTAATACTTTGGTTGCCTCACTGTCCCCTCTTTGGCTTTTCAGCTCCTCCGTAATCTGTGCAAACAAACAAACAAACAAAAATCACCTGCATTAAAGCCCATCTGCTTTAAGGTCTCAGGTTTCTCCGTCCTGGTTTCATCTTGATTGATTTGACAAGACCAGAGTTTACACACAGACAATGAGGTATTCAGATGATAGGTTGGAGAATAAAGGAAGCTTGCAAAACAAACCACATATTTCAGAGTTTTTACTTTCTTCTGAGTAAAGAGACTCCCCTCATGATCTTGCATTTTAAGAAAATATTAAAGAGGCATAGTCTTCTTGTATATTTTGGTAATAGCAACTAAATATTAGCATGAAAAAGTTCTCATCCTTCTTTTAGTTGTGTAGCTTCCTTTCATCAAATGAGAGAAATCTTTCAATGTATTCATTGGGTGAGATTAACTGGTTTATTTCACAATAATGAATCAATCAATCACCACATATTTCTTGAATTTTTGCTGTGGGCAACGCATTGTTGTTGATAAGGAGAAACAAAGACACACAAATGCATGTGCAAGGAAAAGGTTGAAGGTGAATAACTAAAATATATCAATCACCATTGCTCTGAAATGTTTACTGATTTCCAAAGCAAAGCACTGGAATTTGAATTTAGAACATTTGCTTTGACAAATTTAGTTCTCACAGAGGGGTAAAAATGAATTAACTTATTTTTACAAGCATAGAGAACCCATTATTCACATTCTTAACTACAGCTCCTAAACCATTCCTTATCTTTTTCTTGACAGGTAGGCCGCTGACAGTTAGCTTTGAATGTCTTTCCGTCTACTCACTTTTTTTTGTATGAGAAAAAACTGAAGCAAAAGAATCAATTTTTAGAGAACTGTAATTTATATCCTGAATCAGAAAATATCATAGTTTCCTTGATCACAGTATTTTTTTAAATTCTGAGTATGATTTAAATCTGTCTTAGCCAGCTTCCTGGTGCAGAGTACACGTAATTACCACACATCTAGATTATAGATTATATTTCATAAAAAGGACCACTATGATTATACACATGTAAGACTATTTTCTGACGTAAGGCTGCATTTAGCTCACTGAAACAGACAATAAGTGTTATTTTCTGATCTGAAAGTGTTATACACTCTCAATGTAACATGAACTGATGAGACTTGTTTAATAGGATTTAATGTTTGATATTGGACTCTCACAGTTTCTAATTTTATTTCTAAAAGAACAAGCTTATGAAGTGATTTAAATGCAGTAATTACTAATCAAATGTGCTAGAGGAAAAATGTTACAATTTACAATAGCTTGAAATTATTATTTTTCCCTCCATACACAACATTTGCATTTATAAATTTGAATAACTTTATAGTCAAATTACTGTTTCTTCATTTGAAAATGCAATAATTCTGTAATAATTTTTAGATAAAAATTCATAATTTGCATACATATTTTAATGAAACCCACCTATCTCATTTTTAAAATGAAAATAGATAGATAAAATTATGTCAAGCAAAGGAAAGCCAAATGAAAAAGCAGATGTTTTCTGGACAAAGGAATAAAAGTTTAACTTTATCCCTTGGTGGAAATGAAATATTAATTTGGTGAATTAAAGCCCAAGAAATTTGGCAAAAGCTATTTTAATAAAGTAACCAAATCATAATTAAAGGATAATCCTTTATGAACACAAAGATATTTCTTAGATAAATTTTTTCCTCTAAATTAATCTAATAAAATGAGATGTTTCCTCAAAATGTGATTTCTATTCTACAATCCACTTCCCATGCTTTGATAACTGGGAAAGGTAGAACATTATGTTAACATTAATATAGATGAAAGTTGATTTTTATCACCACATTTGGGTTCAACTTCTTTTTATTTTGCTATTTGTAATTAGTGCAGGGGTTTGGAATAATTTTTATTTGAAATATGGGGTATAATCATAACCAACAGTGAAAAGAAAATTACAATATCAAAATAATAATTATCAAGACTGAGGTAGCATATGGTATTTGTTTTTTCCTTTCAGACTTACTTCACTCTCTATGACAGACGCTAGGTCCGTGTAAGGAATCTAAAAGAAAATGGTACTGATGAACCTAGTGGCAGGGCAGGAATAAAGACGCAGACATAGAAAACGGACTTGAGGACACGGGGCGGGGGAAGGGGAAGCTGGGGCGAAGTGAGAGTACCCTACCACATGTAAAATAGATAGCTAGTGGGAAGCAGCAGCATAGCACAGGGAGATTAGCTTGGTGCTTTGTGAACACCTAGAGGGGTGGGATAGGGAGGATGGGAGGGAGGCTCAAGAAGGAGGGGATATGGGGATATATGTATGCATATGGCTGATTCACTTTGTTGTACAACAGAAACTAACACAGCATTGTGAAGCAATTATACTCCAATAAAGATGTATTAAAAAAAGAAAAAGACTGAGGTAGGTTCCAGTTTGTACTAAAAGGTTCTATATGAAATTTGAACTTTAATTTCACTTTTTCTCTTCTTTTAGTTCTCCAAAGTTTGGAGAATTTCTATGTCTTCTGTTGGAAATCATTTATCAGTTTAATGAACACATTCAAGGAAAACTAACCATAGGGGAGGAGGAAAGGAAGATCTGATTCTTTTGGTGCACACATAGTAATACTACCCATCTCTCAGTATATCTGACAGACTCCAAACATTAAATTAACTGAAATGAAAACCTCATTCTGAACAGTGATTTCTCATACATACCAAACAGCCTGTGAAACGCCTTAGCTTTTATGTCCAAATCCATTAAACACACTGCAGAGAAAAGTATAGCAAATGCATGGTTGAATATATGCTCATAGAAAGCTTCCTTACTTTGTTAACTTCATACCTGAATTGATCCACAGGGTGCAAAGCAAGGCAGTGAGTGTACTAAATGGCCTGGCATAATCGGGAATGAAATTGCATTCTGTATGAAATCACAACGTTAGGAAGAAGCTCAAAATCAGAATCATCTTCTATTCTGTAATCTTTCTACTGTTCATGTGAATTTAAGTATGTAGAAATGGAGCTTGTAAGTGATTGCTGCTCAAAGGCAATGCCAGCTGTTAGAGTGATTATGCTTTAGTAAAGACCTGTTTGATGGAAACCTTCTCAAGCATCCCTCCCTTGATTGTATATTTCTTACGGATCTTTAAGAGTTTCACTGGAACACTAACAGAAGTTATTAAACTCTTCAATTCTTTTGTTATTATCTTCATACTTTCACAAGTTTCATTGGCATACAGAGAAGGTTTTTCATTTTTTTTCTTTCTTGATAAAGGACCATATACAACTATCTGAAGCAGCAGGAAGTTAATGGCAGTGAACCAGAATAAAACTAAATGTCACCACATCTTACTTTTCTCTAAAACTTTCTAAGTAGATTAGACATGTGCAGAAAGCTGTAAAATGTGCCCTTTGCTTACAAGAAAAAGGTCACTTCTGCGTTAACAAATTGTAATAGGTTACTCATAAATGATCACATCAGTGACTGAAATACCATGCCTTGCACACTTTAAATATTAGTACAATTACCTTGGCTCTAACCAGTGATTTTTTTTTGCCTGAAAAAAAGTACATTAAAGCTTTTGAGAGATTATAAAAGTTAATATAATTCACAAACTAAGTGAAATGAGTCTTAAAGTCAACAAAATAACATTAGTTTTGTCATCTACACAGTTTATCTTTTGAGTCTACATTCTTAATTCTGCATGGCCATTAGAATTCTGCATGACCTTCCAATTATTATACTGAAGAGACATACAACAACATTTGGACTACAACAGACATAATGGGCAGTTGAAAAGTATACATGGAAAGGTTACAAGAGCATGATCTTTTGTAATACGTTCTTTTGAAAAAAATATTGTAAAGCAGCTGTCACAAAGGGCAGCTTAAAACTATATGCATATCGTCAGGTAATGTAAAATTTTCAATCTGAATGTTTTAAAACTACAATGGCAACAGTGGAGGAAGAAGCATGGCTAGGCCAATAGCATTAGTCTTACATTCTATATCATTAGTTTAGAGGGTTTTTTTTTTTAACCTCATTGACTAATTATTTGAAAACTTTCAGAAACCATTTGTTAGAGACAATTACTATTCTCATGGAAAATATCCAACTTGCTACTGTTAATAAAATGTCTCAAGATCACCTAAATGAGAAAAGGCAACTTATAATTGCCTACACTAGCCATTAGGCTTGCAGCAAATATATTAGGCATCAGGTAGTGGATATTGGATCCTTTCTTTAATGGTAGGCCAATGACAAGCATTCTTATCCAGAAGTCCTAGAACACTCATAAAGTAGTATTTAAACCTAAAACATTTGTGCAATTGTGAAAGAGAAGTCTTGATTCTACTAAGTTGGTAGTGGCTAACCTGTACTACAGTTGTTAAAATGAAATGTCTGTCCATATTCCCAAAACCTCCTGTAAAAGAAAGAATCTGATACAGAATTGACACATGACAAGATTTCATGAGGTGAAAAAGTACAGCAACAAAGAGATCATCTGGTTATTAGGCAGCATATCTAAGATGCCAATTTTATGAGAAAATCACCTGTGTGAAAACAACACACTTTAGTTTGGAGAAATTTTTCTTACAATGTATGGAGATGACTTTTTAATTTTTATTTTACAATACTTTAAAAAAATTACAAAAGTTTGAGACTGACTCTTTTTTTTTTCTCTCCGTTATTTCAAATAACTCAGGTTCTCATTCTGTTGCTTAGAAGTCATCAGTGATTTCTGATTACCTGGGGAATAAAATCCAATTTTCTTTGTTTTTCATCCATTGCCATTCATATTCTTGACCTAAAGAACTTTTCCAGAATAAACCTTTAACGTGCATGACATTATTTTACAAAAATTGGCTAATTGCTGCTCCTCACACAAGTCATTCATCTTTGTCTCTGTGTCATTTTGCTCATGTTTTTCTTCCTGCCTGGAAAGTGTTTCCTCTCCCTTTTCTCCTGGAAATATACCCTCTATCTCATAAGGCTCACCCAAATATCACTTCTTCTATAAAGCTTTCCTTGAATACTCCTTTAATCTTACTAATTTATTCAACAAACATTTATTGAGCACTTACCATATGACAGGCACTTGTTCACTGGGGATTCTCCATGAAAAGAAATACAAGGAGTATGTATATAAGATGAAATTAACCACTTCTTCCTTTTTATTCCCATAGGGTTTTGTTCATGTTAATAATGGATATAACCATCACTGGCGTTTTTTTTCCTTAACTCGAGATATCTGGTTTTCTTTTTTTAAATTAATTTTTTATTGGAGTATAGTTGCTTTACAATGTTGTGTTAGATTCTGCTGTACAGCAAAGTAAATCAGTTATACATATACATATATCTACTCTTTTTTAGATTCATAATTGGTATTTGTTTCTGTCTCCTCCACTAGTATGTGAACCTCCTAGCCAAGTCAGAGAAAGGAATTATTCTTCTTCGGATTCCTACCACATTGGCTTTTGAAGTGCTACCATAATGGCATTCGTGTAAAGAACTATTAAATTAATGAATAATTATTGATGACAAATACATAAGAGAAGCACATTAGCTTACTTTCTCATAAATTCAGTTAAGCTAATATAGTCTATAAAATCACATACTTCAGATGAAGTGAAAAAATTAAAACAGTATCAATAAGATTATAGGGCCCCTAACTGATAAGTATTCTGTACTAATCTTCTATTCCATAATAGTGCCTGGAATGATTCTTAGCATATCTTAAGGGTTCAATAAAGATATGATTAACTGATGAGAATATTTATGTTCTTAGGAAAGAAACATATCAGGGAAGTAAACTTTTAAGTCAAAGTAAGGAACTTTCTGTAGACACCCCACTTTTTAAGACTCATCTCCTGGAATCCATTTTCCTCCAAAACATTAGGACATATTTATATCAATTTAACTTGAAAAAAATATAGCAAATGTGTGACAGGTTTCAGAAAATAGAAAAATGACTTAGACTCTTATGGTACATTTCAAAAAATGAAAACATTAAGATTTCCAATAAAGCTACTAGTGAAGATTTAAAGAAAAAATGCTATAATTGTTGTAAAAAGAAGGGGGAAAAAAGGAGATGTGATATTTTATTCAATAACCAATCATGATTTTCTGGGTTTTAATAATGGTTTCTTGCAAGGCCTTGCTCAACTACCTTATAATTTTTATGGACACAAATATAGATTAAAAATAATAACTTCCCCTCTCTTCCAAAATAAGGCTAATGTACTGCTTATTGTCAGAATTGGAAGGGAATGTCCAGTCACAACAAGAGAAACAGAGGTGATATAAGTTCTACAATGTGCAAGACATAGAGCAATTGTGCCAGTCAGATAGATATTAAGGGTGTTATTATCCAAAAATCTGACCAGCCAGCCCTCATTGGCATGGATATTATTTTTGTGAAAGTGCCAGAGTATTACTTGCCCTTAGACTACTTTTCATTTACATTCAAGGACTATAAGCATCCCTCCTCTACCTCCAAAAAGGAGTTGAAGCTTCTGTATCTGCGTGGATACAGAAGTATACTGCACAAAAAAAGTGCAGTTAAATAAATAAAACAAAAATAATTGTGTGTTGGTGTGCAGGTACTGGCCAATGGAACATCTGGAGTGTATGCTGGGAATTAAGTTTTTCCAGGTAGTTTATAGGTTTAGAGTGTTATAGAATGTTTAAGTAGTTGTAGTAGATAAATAATTTTGACATAGTAAAAATTGGAATATGATCTAGATACATCAATCTTCTCTATCTGTTGTTTGGGTAAAAATGATGCAGTCCGTATCAGAGAGTAAGCTGTCTATATTTTTAACTGAACAGCCGAGTATTTAAGCATTGCATGCAGGAAAAAATGTATGTGGCATGAAAACATGTAAACAAATATTCCTTCTCAATGCAGAGGCTTATATCATATAAAAATGATGATTTTTCCATTTCTATTGAAATTATAAGACTTACTGGGGCTTATCCAAACCACATTCTGTCTCATAGCAAATATCATGTTTACATCTCTCTTACCATCTCAGCATGTTTAACCAGAATAAAAAAGTCTTACAGAAGCTATCTGAAATCTATTGTAGATCTAGGGAAATAAGAGCTATTCCTGAAGGCTCAGAAAATATATCCTCCAAAAATTATTTCATACACAGAAGGAGACTGAATAAAAATAAATCTGATTGGCATTACCAGCGAGATGTTAGAAAACATGTTCTCCATGAAACAGCAACAGAAAGCCATAAAGGTAAGATTAACGTTCTTAAACTGCAAAGAAATGAAAATGAAAAGAGTGAGCAATTTATATGGAGATCAGAAAGTGGATATTCAGTTTAAGAATTATAGGTATTTCTTAACAACAAATCATAACAATTGACAATAAATATTCAAAGTTAAACTGAAGAATTTTTCCCTTAAGTTGAAAACAATCATGTATATGCAGATTGACAGTCTCCATATTAAAAAAATGACATCTACATCTAGATATCCACTGGAAATGTTTTCAGATTACAAATACAATTTCAAGTTTTTAGAAAATATAACTGATGAAAAATATATAAGCTAAACACATGGAATAGTTGAGCTGGCTTCATACTTCTGTACAGCATCAAAAAACATGAAACTAAAGAGAAACAGGCATATTTTTTCTACCTTTTTATCATTTATGTGCCTAAGGCACTCCCATTACTAACATCATTGCTTACATCAAGGGCTGTATAGTTGAAGTCACTTTTTCTCACGTTTAGAGGCGAGAATAACAAATATTGAAAGAGTGAAAACTAGAATGCAAATTTTAATTGTGTAATTTAATTGTGTAATTTTAATTGTGTAATATCAGATTGGTTTTGGACATGTCAGTATAAACTTTTACTGAGGGGACTTAGAATCAATGACTCCCCAGTAGGAATGAACAAAACCAACAATCAGATTTTCACTTATGTATACCATTCTCCACTAAAAGACTCCAGAAATCGTTGGAGGAATGGCCAAATCCAAGTCTGGATCAGGAAGAATACAAGATGATCATGGAATAGCTTTTTGTGCCAGAAAGATAGGAAATACTCAAACAGATGATGAGGACATGTCTAAGGGACACAAGAGGTAGTTTTAATGAATTCCCACTGGCCAAAATTGAGGCAACCTAAGATCAAATTAAATTATTATAATAATGGATAATAATCATTTGAATATTATAGAATCCATGAGTTTATACTGATATAAATGAATAAATAGTTAAATAAATATATGGGGAGAACAGAAAGCTCTTCTTTACATTTGAATGCTAACTAATAAATGTAGAAGGAATGACAGAGTTAGAAAATTATAAAAGAATGTTAAAAATAGTGGGTGGAAACATTCATGTGGAAAAGATATTTACATAGTCTCTAATTATCCCCCAAATATTACTTATTACTTACAAAAAGAAACATAGTATATTTACAGTGGAGAAATCTGACAGGACCACTTAGCTAGGTGATCAAAGTTAACATCACCAGCATCCATAATACATGCATCTTGATAAAATGCGCTAAAGAGAACACATCACTTCTGGGCCATTCTTACCCTAAAACGAATAATCTGAATCCTACAATGAAAAAACATCAGACAATACCAAATTGAGGAATATTCTACAAAATGACTACACTCTGTATTTAATTTTGAGGTCAAGAAACACTAAAAAAGGCTAAATAACTATTCCAGATTGTAGAGTACAAAGCAGACATCACAATTAAACACGAGGTACGATTTTAGATTGGATCTCAGAATGAAAGAAAAACAGATGTAAAGGACATTATTGCAAAAACTGATGACATTTGAATATGGGATGTGAATAGATAATATTATTATATAAAAATTAAATTCCTTGATATTTATAATTTTACTGTGACTATCTGTATCTTTTTTCTTAAGATACTTACTGATTTACTTAAAGGTAAAGAAGCATGGTGATTACAACTTACTCTCAAATGATTCTAAAAGAGAGAGAAGGAGGAGAGAGGAATAATAATGATAAAGAAAATGGGACAAAATATTTTAAATGATCATGAATCTGGATAAAGTGCTCATGACAGTTTTTTGTATTATTGCAACTTTTCTGTAATTTGGAAATGATATCAATTTTTTTTTGAAAATAGGAAAATATGAACATGTGGATGATAATTGGAGCAGACTATCATTGTCAAATCTAAAAATACATATAAAAAGGAAAAGACAGTGCAACAGTAGCACTAGAAATTAGGAACATTTACCAATGTTATGATAATAATTGAAGTAATTTATTGTCTACCAAAGTTTAAGAAAGTCTAAAGTAGAGACTAGAATCATAGAGTGGAGTTAGTGGTAGGATCACATGGGGGAAAAATAGTGCATGCCCATAAACACATTCCAACTGCATAACTATCTCAGAGACAGAGACGTTTTCTTGGTAATAGGAGGGAAGACACTCTCCCATTACAAGAACCAAATTTATAAGGTGTTCAAGGCTATCATCATTCACCTTTCACTTTAGTTTACCTAGGGAAAGAGGAAAAGTAGGTTACACTTTATCCCTGGAGATGTGATTTTGACAGTAGTCAATAACTTAATCTTTAACAAGTATAGTAAAGATGCACTCTGACTGTTTTATCTTTTCATTTATGTCTTTTGATAGGATAAGAACTACAAAAGCCTTGATATTGTTTCTGAACAATTCTATTATTCATAATTACTTGAGCAGGAGAAAAGACTATGAGACTTTTTCTCACTAGAGCCCATTTATACTAAATAAAAGAGTGAAAACAAGGCAATATTTCATTTAAATATACTCTATGCCTCCAACTTAAGATTTGAAAAGTGAATTTGGCTCACTCAAGATAAATTAAATAGAAAATAATCTATAAAAAGAAGATATTTATAACTGTGTAAAAAAGTAGTATTAGTATCCAGAATACAGAGAAAACAAATTAAAAATCCTGCTGAAAAATCAATCAAAAGGCACTTGATTTAATATAGAAAGGGCATAAATAAGCATTTTATAGAAGAAAAATATGAATTGCCAATGAACATAAGAAACTCAATCTCAGAAAAGGAAGCAAAATAAGACTATAATGATATAATGTTTTATATGATTTAATTTAACAATAATAAAGAAATTTTACAATACAAAGCTTTGGAAAGAATGTGGATAAAAGGGAATTCTTGAACGCTGCTAGTGGGAGTGTAAATTGGTCAACTATTTTATACGGTATTTTGGCGTTAGTAAAGCTGAACACACACATACCCTATGGTTCAGCAATACTACTCCTAGGTTACAGGTTTAAGCAAGTAAGAAAATATTAGAGGAAGAATACACTTAGTCATAAAAAATAAAATCTTTGTGTTTTTACACATTCAATAATTAACTTCATGATTATTTTATTAGTGGAATATGTGTATCCAGTATATTCAGTATGTATATTTATAATAAAATTTATTAAACTGACATCTACATGGTAAAATTTGAGGCAGAGAGATATTTAGTTTCCTTGAATTATTCACTTTCTCTAATAAGTTGCATATATTATAGTAAGTCCCTAAAATAATCATAACGAGTAAGTGCTAAAGTAGTAAAATCCAATATTATGGAGTACATAGTGTGATTCATCTCCATGATTTTACACACACCCACAAACAAACACAAACATACACACAAATATATTACTATAGAATTTTGTGTGCATAATGTTTTAAGAAGTTTTCTATTGGTCTCTAATAACTATTTAATTTGAAATCTCAACACTGTATACTATAAACTACAGGAATCTTTCTAAAACATTTGTTTATCTTTCCAGGTTTATTTTCTAAATACAGAATGGAAGTAGTCATGTTCTTAGTGTAACTATCATTCAGAAAAAAACTACATGCCTTTTAAGAGTTATAGTCTTTCTAGATATTAGAATATGAAGATAATTATGTCATCTATTCAAGAACAGCTTCAGAGTTTAGGGAAGAATTGACTAGTACATTCACATCTGAGTGGTGTTTTCCCAAATACATAGCCAGATGTACATTAAAAAAAAAATATCCTGTTATCTCCTAAGGAGCAGAAATTTCCATGTAATCTATTTATTGATCTTATATTGTTTAGTCCTGATTTAAAATATAAAATTTGCAATTTTCAAAGGATTAAATGTCTTGTTTTTACTTGAAACTTAAGGCTGCCTAATACTATTTTTTTGGAGGATAAGCATTAAAATTAAGTAGAAAAAAATTGGGTTTTGTTCATTTTTAGAAAAGCAACAACTTTAAAAAGTCTCTGATGAGGAGTAATGTGATCAATGTTTCACTTGCATGATTCTGCCTTGCCCTATGATATTCTATTCATCTGTATTCATTCCTCTCTTTCCTTTGTTCTTCTCCTTTTCCCCAATGTTTTATTTTTGGACCCATTGACATAAATCAGGCTGCTAATGGTACATTCTTAATAAAAGCCTCAGTCTCTCCTTTTGATCATCATGAAGTGTATATCCATGAAATCATGTAATTTCACTAGAAAGGCAGCACGGGTCTCTTGGAAATACACGAGTTCTATTATTTTCTTACCCACAAGAAAGAACTTCAGTGAAAAAAATTAAAAGCATTACTTTACTATTTGTTTATATTTTTCTTTTGATTTCCATAAATGACTTCATCATTATATGTATTGGTGAAAACATGTGTAGAATATTTTTTTAATATTTAGGAATAAAAATAGTATTATACATAAGGTGCTGCATTAAGATTGTTGTTGGTTTATAATCAATGCCACTTGTAAAATTCATTATGCATGTATTCTTGAAATCTAATGAAACATTTTAAACACCAGAAGATTAAGCTTAAGCTTCATATTTACTCTAGAAATGGATAGAATTAGATTTTGGAAGGGTTTAGATGTCTTTCAAAGTACATTTTTAAAAACTATGAATACTAAAATAGACAACTGTCATAATATAATGCATAATGTGATGAAATCAATGGAATTATATATTCTTCATTTTTCATCAGTAAAAAAATAATTTAGAAAAAAATTCTTGCTATTATGATTGTAATTAGGTTAACTGTCCTGCTGCCTTAGCCATGGCTTTCCTTTTACAGAGTTATACTCTTCAAATGCAATCATAATATGCTTCTTCTACCTTGTTACATTCTAACATTTTTTCCTATATTTCATAGCATATTTACTTTTTTACTTGTTTCCTGTTGTCTATGAATAGAAAGTGATTGGCAGTGAAAAGAACTATGCCAACAAAAATAAAACATATTGCAGGTTATGGATGATGTGGTAATGAAATGGAAAGAAAAATGTCTGCTGTCAAATATAGAAATTACTGTATATTTTCACAGGCAAAAACCTCTGTAAAAGTGCAGCTCATACTTATGAAGGATGTTAAAATCAGGACTAGAACAAACCAACCCTCGTAAAACAAGTGAGTATCCTGATTTTGAAAACTGCTACTAATATTCTAAATGTTATTCTTCACATTCTCTAGAAAGTATGCTTAGAATATTCAATAATTAAACACAGACAACTCTGTAAGCCAAGAAGAACTCCAGTAAAAAAAAAAAATGTCTTCCGTGTTTGATATTCCCTTCATTACTTCTTTTGAGTCTAATTTCTTTAGTTGTCCAAAGCTTTCTTTGTTCTGCATCAATCCATTTGTGCACTAAAACTTCCTGACAGTTTTCTCCTTCTCATCTTTCTGGTCTTGTGTTCAGTTTCCTCTGGAACCTGTATCTATAGCTATTTCTAGCCTCAACCCTTTTGTATTAGTCTTTCCCTCTTTTTGGAAGTGATTTAAAATTGCAATCACTTGGATAAAAATATATTTAGATTGCTTAACTGGTAATGCACATTTGTGCCTTACCTCTTTTGATTGGTAATGATTTGCTATTGAGATAAAATACCATCAAGAATATCTAATATGCTTGACAAAATTAAAGTAAAATTAAGCCCCAAACTTTAGAAAAGTTGCCTGTACCAAAGATAAAAGTGAAGTGCTACTTCTTATTCTGATTTCTCCACAAGAGATCATGTTTGAGTATTGGAAAAATAGGAATCTCCCAACTCTTAATACAGATACACAGATATAGACACACACACATACACATATACAACTTAAAATTCATTATATATTCTAATGTTGTTACCAGTGTAGTAAAATTCATCATGTTTTTTTGAAAAGAAAAATTTTCAAACTCACTAAGAAAACACTGTGTTACTGTCCTATGGCATCTATGGTGAGAGAGAAGGAATCTATTTTTATGTAGCCAGTAATGTTAACCATATTAAATGCATTTAAGATATGCAAATCCTGAGCAGCTGCTTAAATACCTGCTGCTCACTTCAGAAGGTTTTCAAGTAATATATCCATAGATGATACTCCAGGCCAATGATCCATGAGCTTCAGACCCACTTGCATGCTGTCCACTATCCCAGTGAGCTAAACTTGATGCCCAAGGACTCAACTTATTTTGTTGGCAGAAACCCTATCAGAGGATCATGTAAAGCCTTTAGATATTGGAGGTGGCTCTCTTTGGCTCTGTTTTCATCACTTGTTTTATTCCCTGGTATTAAATTGGGAAAAGATCTACTAGAGTGAAATTGAAAAGAGAGATGAGGTAACTCATAATGCAAAATTATGACTCTTGCTCCTCATGAAAAACCCTCTGCACAGTATTACAGTATATAATTTTGTGTTTCATTTTGCCTTTGATGTATGTCAAAACCTTTCTCATTTGAGATGGCTTGACAGGGGATGGGGACAATGAGCTTTCCTAAAAGTTGGGGTAATTTATCTATATGTAGTACTAATAAGTATGGCAAAAGATATGTATGAATAGTACTAATAAATTTGGTAAAAAGTTAATCCCCCAAAAGAAAGAAAAATATACATTGTTTTATCGAATGAAAGTCATCAATTTCTTCTTGACCACTAGTGTATATGAATAATATGCAAAATTTCCAACATATATATATATATGTTTTCATCATATATATATGCAGATATATCTGATGAAATTCTTAAGAGAAGTTTTTGAACTTCCCATTATCTTTCTAAATTTAAGTAACTAGACTAATGCACCTGCAAAACATACTGTAAAATTATTATATTAGGCTAAAATTCTCAAATATTTTTCCTGAATTAAGATATATATTTCATACCGTAACATTACTTATTTTATCGTGGTAAGAATTTTTAACATGAGATCTACTTCCTTAACACATTTTAAATGTATAATACAGTATGTTAACTATAGGCATGATGTTGTGCAGCAGACCTCTAGAACTTATTCATCTTGCATAACTGAGATTTTATAACTGTTCTATAGCAACTCTTCATTTTCCCCTCCCCTCAGCCCCGTCAACCACCATTATACTCTCTGCTTCTAGCAGTTTGATTGTTTTAGATACTTCATACTAGTGTAATCATGTAGTAATTGTTCTTCCGTGACTAGCTGGTGTCATTTATAATCCTTTTAAAGTGTAC
This sequence comes from Balaenoptera acutorostrata, assembly GCF_949987535.1. NCBI lineage: Eukaryota > Metazoa > Chordata > Mammalia > Artiodactyla > Balaenopteridae > Balaenoptera > Balaenoptera acutorostrata. Next base: position 83,193,462 of record NC_080085.1, read on the forward strand.
AGTTGAGTGGTTTATAGTATGTTCACAATATTGTGCAACCATCACTACTACCTAATAGCAGAATATTTTCATCACACTCAAAAAACTAGATGCTGTCCCATCAACAGTTATACTCCATTATCTCTTCCTCCAATTCCCTTTTAAGAATTCAGTAATGCATGGGGAAAAAATGTACACAAGGGAAAAGAAATTCACTATAAGTCAAGGTGTTCTAACATAAGAACTTTCTTTCTAAATAAGCAGAAGCAACTCTGAACAGCTCTACATGTCATTTTTTAAGATCATGGTTATTGTAACTAAGACCACACTGAGAGTGATAGAAAAATTTATGCCAGTTTGAGAGGCAACACAGAGATGTCAGGCAGAACTTATCCTAAAACTGTTGGATATTTAAAATCTCATTCACAAGAGCTTATCAATGGAGATCTTATGGAAAAGGAAGACTAAAGGATCTTTAATAAAATAGAGTGGCCCTGCATCTTGTTCCTCCTCCAACACTGTCGTTCAAAGAATTTCAGTGTTATTTACTGATCTCTAAAATGGATTATTTTTATATCAAATGCAGTTGAAAGTCCTTGTGCAGCCAAGAATGTCTGTGCTTGCTTCAGGGCAAAGAAGAAAGCTTCCAAACATTAGACTCTTATTTTCAAGAGCCTCAATCAATCAAAAAAGAGTTTAGGAATAGAACTGTAAAAAAGAAAATACCGCTTTTTAGATTATTTTTTACCCTTTCAGAGTTGGTTGTCTGTCGTTCCTAAAATTAAAATAAATAATTAAAAAGAAAAATAACAATGCCATAATTTTGTTTATTCATAATTTACCTTGAATTTAGATGCCCTCTTAAGAAGTAGTATATGACGTGATAACATGACATTAGTTGAATTATTCAGTTTCACTTCATTTTATGTGGTGTCTGGTATTGTTGTTTTTAATAAAAATAGATAAAATAATTTTGGAAAAAATTAGCTTCATAATAATGACAATTTAAAACTATTTCTATTTAGGTGTCTAAGTGTTTTTAAACTGCATATATGCATAAAAAGATGCCTGGATAATTTCTAAGTGATGAAAGTGCTTTCTATATTTAATTATTATTATAAATGTATATCAGTTTGCAGTTTAAACTATTGCATTTATAGTTTAAATGATTGGGGTTTTCTTCAATAAAAGTTATAGGTGCACATAGTTTTTGTTTTTGTTTTTGTTCTTTTTAATTTTTTAACATCTTTATTGGAGCATAATTGCTTTACAATTGTGTGTTAGTTTCTGCTTTATAACAAAGTGAATCAGTTATACATATACATATGTCCCCATATCTCTTCCCTCTTGTGTCTCCCTCCCTCCCACCCTCCCTATCCCACCCCTCTAGGTGGTCACAAAGCACCGAGCTGATCTCCCTGTGCTATGCGGCTGCTTCCCACTAGCTATCTATTTTAGGTTTGGTAGTGTATATATGTCCATGCCGCTCTCTCACTTTGTCACAGCTTACCCTTCCCCCTCCCCATGTCAAGTCCATTCTCTAGTAGGTCTGCGTCTTTATTCCCGTCTTGACCCTAGGTTCTTCATGACCATTTTTTTTTCTTTCTTTTAGATTCCCTATATATGTGTTAGCATACGGTGTTTGTTTTTCTCTTCCTGACTTACTTCACTCTGTATGACAGACTCTGGGTCCATCCACCTCACTACAAATAACTCAATTTCATTTCTTTTTATGGCTGAGTAATATTCCATTGTATATATGTGCCACATCTTCTTTATCCATTCATCTGTTGATAGGCACTTAAGTTGCTTCCATGTCCTGGCTATTATAAATAGAGCTGCAATGAACATTGTGGTACATGACTCTTTTTGAATTATGGTTTTCTCAGGGTATATGCCCAGTAGTGGGATTGCTGGCTCGTATGGTAGTTCTATTTTTAGTTTTTTAAGGAACCTCCATACTGTTCTCCATAGTGGCTGTATCAATTTATATTCCCACCAACAGTGCAAGAGTGTTCCCTTTTCTCCACACCCTCTCCAGCATTTATTGTTTGTACAACCAGCTCATTCAGCTCAATATCAAAAAAACAAACAACCCAATCCAAAAATTGGCAGAAGACCTAAATAGACATTTCTCCAAAGAAGATATACAGATTGCCAACAAATACATGAAAGAATGCTCAACATCATTAATCATTAGAGAAATGCAAATCAAAACTACAATGAGATATCATCTCACAACGGTCAGAATGGCCATCATCAAAAAATCTACAAGCACATAGTTTTAAAATTCAAGAGATTAACCAAGCATATTAAGAAAAACAAACAACAGTTTCCTCATTCACAACTCCATTTCCTACTACTCAGAGCACCTATTTTTCATACTTTGACTATTTCATATAATTTATTTAAATAACACATTTTTATTGCTACCACTTTATGTTTCAGAGGTAGGACTTAGCTATTAATTTCTAATTATAAAATCTGAGAATTTAGCTATTTTTCACACTTACTCTCTCCTCCCACTCTGCCAAACTGGACAATTTGTATCACATCAGTCTCTTGGATCTCTGCCTGTGGAGTCCAATTGAGCAAAGGTAGTAAGAGTGTTTTTCTTTCCAAATTCAGTTTACCAGATGAAAAACATTTTTAAAAATAAGTTCTTTGGACTGTGACTCTGGTTAAAATTTGTTTTGGGGACATGCTTATTTGGTTATTGTCTCTTCCAGGGACAGCTATTTCTTTCCTGTTTATTTCTTGTTTTGTGTTTTGAAGACTTAGGTTTCCACCTGTCAATGTGCACAGTTTATCAGTGATTGTGTGTGCAGGTGGCCAATTGTTATACTGGTGGCCCCCAAAATGTAGCTAGACCGAAATATGAATGGTGTCCCATTTCAATTAATATCCTACCAATCACTGCCAGCTTTCAAGTAGAATGGCCTAATTCTCTTTCTTTTAGTTATCTTTGGGGGTGTTTCTGGAACTTGGGAGGGCTGCACATTTTGTGTCCTCTTCGGGGATGCTTCTTGCATCCATAGTTAAGTTTTGTTTTTGGTTTTGACTCATTTGATAGGTATAACTTTCATTTAAATACTTGAAATGGTTTTTAAAGAGAGCTTTATGATCAGAAGTTGGACAAATTGTAAGCTGATATTCAGAGCCTGATAGGAATGTTTTTGATACCTTCTCTCCTAAGCTAAAATGAAGCTAGGTAATAAGAGAGAAAGAAAACATACTGACACGTTTGTGGAAAGATTTATTAAGATATTCCAAAGATACACAGCTCTAAATCTAGAACATAGGAATCTTTTGATTTCCATCTTAGTTGGAAATCTTCTCTCTGATATAAACAAGTAAACTGAAAATAATGTGTGTGGATGCAGAGATCAACCCTTGGATATCATTCAGGCTGAAATCTAATTCTTTCAGACATTAAAAACAACTTTTGTTGTCTTATTCAATTTGAGTCTTTACCAAACCAGAAACATTGCTCTAGAAGCAACTCAAAGTCCACATATTCTTATCAATCCCCAACCGTTCCCTATTCATCTCAAAACACTTGTGATATTGTAAAAGATCGGGACATTGCAAAGAGAATCATCCTATACTTAAGAAATAAAGGAAAATTGTAAATAGTAATTACTATCGACCTCTGATAATAGACTCTGATAATTTATCAACTAAGAGACCATTCATTGATGACTGTGGAAAAGTCAGATTCAGTGGAGCTATTGAAGCAGAAAAGCAATTGATGTGGATATAAGAGTGAATAGATGGAAAGGAAGAAAAAGTAATGAGTAGTGAGCACCACACAAATAGTGAATGATGGAGTTGAGCTGTCTTATTAGTCTTCCTTTGTACACTCATTAAACTATTTTCCAGTGGAGTATCTGAGGCAGTATGTCAAATAAAAATAAAAACACCGGAGTTCATATGACACCTACTCTATATGACAGAGAGTTTGGAGATCAACAGGTCCTGCTTAAAAGCAAGTCTCTCAAAGCATGTAGGGACATTTGTGTCCCTGAGAAGAAAGGGAACTCAGGAAATCTTCAAATGAAACTCAATTTCAATTTAAAATACCAATGGCCCAAAGCTTCCTCAGGTTTTCTCCCTGTTTTCTTGGTATTTAGATTTTGACACTGGAGATCTTCCTATAGAGGGATTTATTTTTTGAAGCAGCACTTACATATTTGTTATCAAAATTCAGTATCAACTGCCACCATAGTTTGGAAATTACATCAACACAAATTTGTTCAAAGAAGAATATTTTATCACTGACATTGTTTGGAATTGCTGGGTGCATGGTGATAACAAAAAGTAAACACACTTTCAGTGAACTTTATTATTGTGTGCACCCAGGATAGACCACTTCCACCACCTTAACATAGCTTACCCTGCTCCTGGTACAAGCCTGCACGTTTCCAAAGTTCAATCCTCAAAGAAAAGAATGAGATAATATATTCACTGGAGGAGAGCTCCAGTGTCCAAGGAAGTGTCAATGAGGTAAATTAAAAAAGCTGTGTAACAGAAGCAAGATGAAAGACCTAGTAAAAGATGAATTTGCTATCATATGTTTGAATATTAGAATTTAATATTTTAAAAGCAGAATGATTTTGAGTGTTAAGAGGTCTGAAGTGGGGCCATGAGTACGAAAGGCTGAAGTGGAATAGAATTTAAGATATTAAGCAATTGTGAAGCAAGGTTCTTGTGAGAGCTATCCAAATGGTCACTAAGACCATCTATGAAGTTGTCAGGACCTGTATACCAAGATGTTAGGACCTGTATACAAATATCATATCAATAACATCAAGAAATGATAACTATTTTACGTTATAATTATGTATTTAGATATATGCCTTACCCACTAAACTGATAGTTCCTACTATGTGCCATGTTATCTCATTAGAGTTCCTACAAAATGTGTTTGATTAAGTATTATTTTTCCCGAATTAATGGATGAGGAAACCAAGAATTAGAGAGACAAAATTACTTAGCTCAGTACACACAGCTAATGAGAGGTAGAGTTGGGCTGTTCTGATATGGACTCACGAAATAATTGCTGAATGAATCAATGATCTAAACTTCTAAATGTATATAGCTTTCATAGTGTTTTTTGTTCTTATTCTGAAAAGTGTGTGTGTGTGTATGTGTGCGTGTGTGTGCATCATTACCTATTAATTTAATCAGATTAAACAGACTTAAAACTTTTGTTAAAGAAGAGAATTAATTAGCACATAAAAGCATAAACAAAAATATCTCAGTCCTCAAATTATTTTCATAATTTCCCTATATATATTTAGAGCTCTGTTGCAAAACTGTAGGTTTTCCATGATGAAAGAAATTGTCCTGGGCAAGTAACCTTTGTCTGTAAGAATTAGATACCACTCTGCCTTAGATTTTATTACCATATAACCTCCAAACCTATGCAAAAAAATAACATGGAAGGAAATATTTATTAAAAGGAAACAGATTTCTGAACATGTTTGTTTCACATTGAAACAGACTTATAGTCCTTTATATTGTTGTCCTGATTGGATCAAATTGTACCCAATACCCTCCTTGCAATTGCAATCACAAGCAGAGAGCATAATCAAACCACAGTTTTGTGTGTTTTTGAAGAAAAGGAAAAACACCAAAAGCAGGTGATATGCACCTGGCTTGAGGTTTAATGTGAAACAAGTCTGGCTCAGTTTTTTGATCCTTCCAAACAAACAAGAGTGGAGTGCCTAGAACTTCCTCCTGTAGTACATAATTAGGCAAGGTAGAAAGAATTTTAAATGTTTCAGGCTCTGATAAATCCAACAAAATCATCACCTGAATCTTAAATTCAACTGGCATCAAATATTACCTTTATTAACTTATCTAATTTTAATCTTAAAGCATAGCTGTAAGCCCAGGGAAGGTGAATATATAACTGAACTATATGCAAGTTGGAGGAAAATAGCTCTGGGATAAACTCCACTTAATCATAGTGTATGATCCTTTTAATGTGCTGTTGGATTCTGTTTGCTAGTATTTTGTTGAGGATATTTGCATCTATGTTCATCAGTGATATTGGCCTGTAGTTTTCTTTCTTTGTGATATCATTGTCTGGTTTTGGTATCAGGGTGATGGTGGTCTCGTAGAAAGAGTTTGGGAGTGTTCATTCCTCTGCTATATTTTGGAAGAGTCTGAGGATAGGTGCTTGCTTGTCTCTAAATGTTTGATAGAATTCACCTGTGAAGCCATCTGGTCCTGAGCTTTTGTTTGTTGGAAGATTTTTAACCACAGTTTCAATTTCATTAGTTGTGATTGGTCTGTTCGTATTTTCTATTTCTTCCTGGTTCAGTCTTGGAAGGTTATACCTTTCTAAAAATTTGTCCATTTCTTCCATGTTGTCCATTTTATTGGCATAGAGTTGCTTGCAGTAATCTCTCATGATCCTTTGTATTTCTGCAGTGTCAGTTGTTCTTCTTTTTCATTTCTAATTCTATTGATTTGAGTCTTCTCCCTTTTTTTTTTTTTTGGTGAGTCTGGCTAATGTTTTATCAATTTTATTTATCTTCTCATAGAACCAGCTTTTAGTTTTATTGATCTTTGATATAATTTCTTTCATATCTCTTTCATTTATTTCTGATCTGATCTTTATGATTTCTTTCCTTCTGCTAACTTTGGGGATTTTTGTTCTTCTTTCCCTGATTGCTTTAGGTGTAAGGTTAGGTTGTTTATTTGAGATGTTTCTTGTTCCTTGAAGGTAGGATTGCATTGTTATAAACTTCCCTCTTAGAACTACTTTTGCTGAATCCCATAGGTTTTGTGTTGTCGTGTTTTCATTGTGATTTGTTTCTAGGTATTTTTTTATGTCCTCTTTGATTTCTTCAGTGATGTCTTGGTTATTTAGGAGTGTATGTTTAGCCTCCATGTGTTTGCATTTTTTACAGTTTCTTTCCTGTAATTGATATCTAGTGTTATAGAGTTGTGGTCAGAAAAGATACTTGATATGATTTCAATTTTCATAAATTTACCAAGGCTTGATTTGTGATTCAAGATATGATCTATTCTGGAGAATGTTTCATGAGCACTTGAGAAGAAAGTGTATTCCATAGTTTTTGGATGGAATGTCCTATAAATATCAATTAAGTCCATCTTGTTTAATGTGTCATTTAAAGCTTGTGTTTCCTTATTTATATTCATTTTGTTTGATCTATCCATTGGAGAAAGTGGGGTTTTAAAGTCCCCTACTATTTTTGTGTTACTGTCGTTTTCCCCTTTAATGGCTGTTAGCATTTGCCTTATGTATTGAGATACTCCTATGCCAGGTGCATAAATATTCACAATTGTTATATCTTCTTCTTGGATTGATCCCTTGATCATTGTGTAGTGTTCTTCTTTGTCTCTTGTAATAGTCTTTATTTTAAAGTCTATTTTGTCTGATGTGAGAATTGCTACTCCAGATTTCTGTTGATTTCCATTTGCATGGAATATCTTTTTCCATCCCCTCACTTTCAGTCTGTATGTGTACCTAGGTCTGAAGTGGGTCTCTTGTAGACAGCATATATACGGGTCTTATTTTTGTATCCATTCAGCCAGTCTATGTCTTTTGGTTGGAGAATTTAAACCATTTACATTTAAGGTAATTATCAATATGTATGTTCCTATTACCATTTTCTTAATTATTTTGGGTTTGTTATTGTAGGTCTTTTCCTTCTCTTGTGTTTCCTGCCTAGAGAACCTCCTTTAGCATTTGTTGAAAATCTTCTTTGGTGGTGCTGAATTCTCTTAGCTTTTGCTTGTCTGTCAAGGTTTTAATTTCTCCATCAAATCTGAATGAGATCCTTGCTGGGTAGAGTAAACTTGGTTATAGGTTCCTCCCTTTCATCACTTTAAATATGTCCTGCCACTCCCTTCTGGCTTGCAGACTTTCTGCTGAAAGATCAGCTGTTAACTTTATGGGGATTCACTTGTATGTTATTATTTTTCCCTTGCTGCTTTTAATATTTTTTCTTTATATTTAATTTTTGATAGTTTGATTAATATGTGTCTTAGCGTGTTTCTCCTTGGATTTATCATGTATGGGACTCGCTGCACGTCCTGGGCTTGATTGACTATTCCCTTACCCATATTAGGGAAGTTTTCAACTGTAATCTATTCAAATATTTTCTCAGTCTATTTTTTTTCTCTTCTTCTTCTGGGACCCCTATAATTTGAATGTTGGTGCATTTAATGCTGTCCCAGCAGTCCCTGAGATTGCCCTCAATTCTTTTCATTCTTTTTTTTTTATTCTGCTCTGCAGTAGTTATTTCCACTATTTTATCTTCCAGGTCACTTATCCGTTCTTCTGCCTCAGTTATTCTGCTATTGATCCCTTCTAGAGAATTTTTAATTTCATTTATTGTGTTGTTCAACACTGTTTGCTGTTTAATTCTTCTAGGTCCCTGTTATACGTTTCTTGCAATTTCTCCATTTTATTTCCAGATTTTGGATCATCTTTACAATCATTACCCTGAATTCTTTTTCAGGCAGACTGCCTATTTCCTCTTCATTTGTTTTGTCTGGTGGGTTTTTACCTTGCTCCTTCATCTGCTGTGTGTTTCTCTGTCTACTCATTTTGCTTAACTTACTGTGTTTGAGGTCTCTTTTTTGCAGGCTGCAGATACAGGTTGGTTCAGTGGGTTGTGTAGGCTTCCTGGTGGAGGGGACTGGCACTTGTGTTCTGGTGGATGAGGCTGGATCTTGTCTTTCTGGTGGGCAGGACTGCGTCTGGTGGTGTGTTTTGTGGTGTCTGTGACCTTATTATGATTTTAGGCAGCCTCTCTGCTAATGGGTGAGGTTGTGTTCCTGTCTTGTTAGTTGTTTTGCATAAGGTGTCCAGCACTGTAGCTTGCTGGTAGTTTAGTGGAGCTGGGTCTTAGCATTGAGATGGAGAGCTCTGGGAGAGCTTTCGCCATTTGATGTTACATGGGGCAGGGAGGTCTCTGGTGGACCAATGTTCTGAACTCATCTCTCCCACCTCAGAGGCTCAGGCCTGACACCCGACCAGAGCACCAAGACCGTGTCAGCCACATGGCTCAGAAGAAAAGGGAGAAAAAAAGAAAGAAAGAAAGAAAATCAATCAATAAATAAATAAATTAAATAAAGTTATTAAAATAGAAAAGAATTAGTAAAAATAAAAGAGTAACAAAGTAATTTAAGAAAAGAAAGAGAGAAAGAAAGAGAGCAACCAAACCAAAAACCAAATCCACCAATGATAACAAGCGCTAAAAACTATACTAAAAAAAAACAAAAACAAAAACAAAAAAAGGACAGTCAGAACCCCCTAGGGCAAATGGCAAAAGCAAATCTATACAGACAAAATTACAGAAAGAAGCATACATATACACACTCACACAAAGGGAAAAAGGAAAAAATACTTATATATATGTATAAAAAATAAAAAAGGAAGAAAGCCACCAAGTCAATAAACAAATCTACCAAAGATAATAAGCTCTAAATACTGAACTATGATAAACATAAACCCAGAAACTGATTAGATGCAGAAAGCAAACCCCATGTCTACAGTTGCTCCCAAAGTCCACTGCCTCAATTTTGGGTTGTTTCACTGTCTGTTCTGGTATCCCACAGATGCAGGGAACATCAAGTTGATTGTGGAGATTTAATCTGCTGCTCCTGAGGCTGCTGGGAGAGATTTCCCTTTCTCTTCTTTGTTTGCACAGCTCTTGGGGTTCAGCTTTGGATTTGGCCCAGCCTCTGCATGTAGGTTGCATGAGGAAGTTGATTGTGGAGATTTAATGTGCTGCTCCTGAGGCTGCTGGGAGAGATTTCCCTTTCTCTTCTTTGTTTGCACAGCTCCTGGGGCTCAGCTTTGGATTTGGTGCCGCCTCTGCATGTAGGTTGCCTGAGGGTGTCTGTTCTTTGCTTAGGTCGGACAGGACGGAGTTAAAGTAGCAGCTGATTAAGGGGCTCTGGTTAACACAGGCTGGGGGGAGGGAGGGGTACAGAATGAGGGTTGAGCCTGTGGCAGCAGAGGCTGGTGTGACATTGCAACAGCCTGAAGCGTGCTATGTGTTCTCCCTGGTGTGGGGGACCCTGGCAGTGGCGGGCTGCACAGGCTCCCAGGAGGGGAGGTGTGGGTAGTGACCCGTGCTTGCACACAGGCTTCTTGGTGGCTGTAGCAGCAGCCTTAGTGTTTCATGCCCGTCTCTGGTGTCCGCGCTGATAGCCACGGCTCACGCCCTTATCTAGAGCTCATTTAGGTGGTGTTCTGAATTCCCTCTTCGCGCACCCTGAAACAATGGTCTCTTGCCTCTTAGGCAGGTCCAGAGTTTTTCCTGGACTCCCTCCTGGCTAGCTGTGGTGCACTAGCCCCCTCCAGCTGTCTTCATGCAGCCAACCCCAGTCTTCTCCCTGGGATCTGACCTCCGAAGTACGAGCTTCAGCTCCCAGTCCCGACCCGTCCCAGCAGGTGAGCAGACAAGCCTCTCAGGCTGATGAGTGCTGGTCGGCAATGATCCTCTGTGTGGGAATCTCTCTGCTTTGCCCTCTGCGCCCCTGTTGCTGTGCTCTCCTCTTTGGCTCTGAAGCTTCCCCCCTGCCCACAACCTGTCCCCACCAGTGAAGTGGCTTCCTAGTGTGCAGAAACTTTTTCTCCTTCACAGCTCCCTCCCCGAGGTGTAGGTTCCATCCCTATTCTTTTGTCTCTGTTTTTCCTGTTTTCTTTTGCCCTACCCAAGTACGTGGGGAGTTTCTTGCCTTTTGGGAAGTCTGAGGTCTTCTGCCAGCGTTCAGTAGGTGTTCTGTAAGAGTTGTTCCACATGTAGATGTATTTTTGATGTATTTGTGGGGATGAAGGTGATCTCCACGTCTTACTCCTCTGCCATCTTGAAGGTGCCCCCTGACGAAAATATTCTTATATACAGCTGTGAATCAGAATAAGAAGTTCTGTGTTGCTCTGCTAATTCCCACAGTTGTCATGTGTGCCACTATAATTTATTCTACTGATATCTTTCATAACACTTCAGTACTTGTCATGTTAATTACATTGACCACCCTTCCCATTGATTTGGGATTTCTTGGCATGCAAGTAATTAATAGTATACTTAGTAATACTGGAAATGTAATTGTTTTAGGTATACTTTTAGCATTGATATTAATACCATCAATGACTTCACCCTCAGTATTAGTGTAATGATACTTTCATGTAAATCAGGACTTACTGACTTTTAAAACGTCAGAGTAAGAATGTTTTCTTATAACTCAGGAGCTTCTTCCTGCTGTCAGTCACAGGATTGCTGGCAGCACTAACCTTATATTACATTCTGATGTCTAAATATTTCTGTCCAGTAATGCATATATCTTAGGAAGTGAAACATTTATCTGTTCTTCTAGATCAGGGTTCAGTAAACTTTTTCTGAAAAATGCCAGATTGTAAATATTTTATGCTTTTCAGACTATCAACTCTCTATCACAACCTCTTAACTCTGGTGTCATAGCACAAAAGCAGTCAAAGGCAATAAGCAAACACATGGATTTGATTATGTTCCAATTAAACTTTATTAACAAAAATAAGCAGTGGACTGGATTTGGCCCTCAGGCTACAGCTTACTGACCCTTGTTTTATATCATTTAAATTGTTCTCTTCTTCTTCTGATTAATGACTCATTAATTTATCTTATGAGAGTTGGTATTTTCAACATTCTTAAACCAGTTTCATAGTTAATCTGCGTGCATGTTTGTATAAATTTAACTATTTTAGCAGAAGTAGTAGCACCTAAATATTGATTTTGAGATTGAAGCTTCTGAGTTCTGTTTTCACATTGATCCATGGCTATCATGTATTTATAAGAAGTTATAATCATTGACAAGTGTAAAAGAAAATATTTAAAAATTCACCAAATGAATGTGGAATGTTGAGATATAAATTAAATCATTTCATCACAAAATACAAGGTCATTAAGAGGTATCATAGTTCAAAAAAGTGCCTTTTCATATATAAGGCAAGAAATTAAGAATAGTTTGTTTGATCTATGTTTATGGTACCTGCTGTCATGCCTGTGCTATAGTAGATATTATAAGGGATTCATACAAGGATACAGTCTCTACCAAATATACAGGGATACAAAATCTATACATCTTATGCACCAAGGAATTGTGCAATATGCAGTTCTCTGGCAAAGATATCTCCATAGAACCCACAAAAGGAATCCAAGAAAAAGAGAGTAAACATTTGGTCACCTAATATAATAGAGGGCACTTAATAGGCAAAGAAGAAATTCAAACAGCACCAGCTAAATCAACAGGTAATTGCTACTTTACCACTCACCACTCTCAGTGCTGAAGCAGCAGAAGTGGGGAAGAGTGGGGAAAAAATGAAGAAAATAACAGAACATGCCCTTCTATCCTACAAATTCGACACTGAGCATCAAGTGAGAGGGATTGGTGTGAGTAAACTATAAATTATATATAAGATACAAAATTTGATCTTATACTATACTTCACTTTCTTTAAACTTTGAAAAACAGGCTATTAATATCTGAATGTAAGCTGAAATATTGTGTGACTTTACAATTTGCCATCAAAAAGCAAGTAAGAGATATTGGATTAAGTGTGTTTGAAAGGACTAGTGCAAGAAAGATGAACTTGTTTTTTAATCTTACTCCATGAAGGTTCACTTATTCAATAAACCAGTTAAAATGCATATTCCTTTGAGCAACTTAAAGCAATCTTGTTTATACATAGACTGCTATATCAAAACCTCATGGGAACAACAAACCCAAAAACTACAATAGATACACACATAAAAAAGAAAAAGCAATGCAAACAAAACACTAAAGATGGTCATCAAACCACAAGAGAAAAGAACAAAAGAGAAAGGAAAGAAAACAGACTTATAAAACAATTAAGATAATGGCAATAGGAACATATATAACAATAATTACCTTAAATATAAATGGATTAAATACTCCAACCAAAAGACATAGACTGGCTGAATGGATACAAAAACAACACCCATATACATATTGTCTACAAGAGACCCACATCAGACACACAGAGACTGAAAGTGAGGGGATAGAAAAAGATATCCCATGCAAATGGGAATCAAAATAAAGCTGGAGTAGCAATACTCATATCAGGCAAAATGAACTTTAAAATAAAGACTGTTATAAGAGACAAGGAAGGACACTACATAATGATCAAGGGAGCAATCTAAGAAGAAGATATAGCAGTTGTAAATATATATGCACCCAACATAGGAGCACCTCAATGTATAAGGCAAATGCTAACAGCCATAAAAGGGAAATAGACAATAACACAATAATAGTCGGGGAGTTTAACAGCCCACTTAAACCAATGGAGAGATCATCCAGACAGAAATTAATAAGGAAACACAAGCCTAATAACAGATTAGACAAGATAGACTTAATTGATATCTATAGGACATTCCACCCAAAAGCAGCAGAATACACTTACTTCTCAAGTACACATGGAACATTCTCCATGATAGACCATATATTGGGCTACAAATCAAGCCTTGGTAAATTTAAGAAAATTGAAATCATATTAAGCATTTTATCCAACCACAACTCTGAGATTAGAAATCAATTACAGGAAAAACAAAACTGTAAAAAGCACAAAAAAGTGGAGGTTCAACAGTATGTTACTAAACAACCAATGAATCACTGGAGAAATCAAAGAGGAAATCAGAAAATACTTAAAGGCAAATGACAACAAAAACCTGATGATCCAAAACCTATGGGACACAGCAAAAGCAGTTCTAAGACGGAAGTTTATAGCAATAAAATCGCATCTCAAGAAATAAGAAAAATGTCAAAGGAACAACCTAATCTTACACCTAAATCACCTAGAGAAAGAAGAACAAACAAAATCCAAACTTAGTAGAAGGAAAGAAATCATGAAGATCAGAGCAGAAATAAATGAAATAGAAACGAAAAATACAAAAGCAAAGATCAATGAAACTAAAAGCTGGTTCTTTGAGAACATAAACCAAGTTGATAAACCTTTAACCAGACTCATCAAAAAAAAAAAAAAAAAAAGGAAGAGGACTCAAATCAATAAAATTAAAAATGAAAAAGGAGGGGAGCTGAGGCTCGGGCTTCGGTCGGATCGCAGGGAGAGGACTGGGGTTGGCGGCGTGAACACAGCCTGAAGGGGCTAGTGCGCCACGGTTAGGCGGGAGGGAGTCCAGGAATTCTGGACCTGCCGAAGAGGCAAGAGACTTTTTCTTTCCTCTTTGTTTCCTGGTGTGTGAGGAGAGGGGATTAAGAGAGCTGCTTAAAGGAGCTCCAGAGATGGGTGTGAGCCGCGGAGATCAGCACGGACCCCAGAGACGGGCATGAGATGCTAAGGCTGCTGCTGCCACCACCAAGAAGCCTGTGAGCAAGCACAGGTCATTATCCACACCTCCCCTCCCAGGAGCCTGTGCAGCCCGCCACTGCCAGGGTCCCGTGATCTAGGGACAACTTCCCTGGGAGAATGCACAGTGTGCCTCAGGCTGGTGCAATATCACGCTGGCCTCTGCCGCTGCAGGCTAACCCCACATCCATACCCCTCCCTCCCCCACGGTCTGAGTGAGCCAGAGCCCCCGAATCAGCTGCTCCTTTAACCCTGTCCTGTCTGAGCGAAGAACACACGCCCTCAGGTGACCTACACACAGAGGCGGGGCCAAATCCAAAGCTGAACCCTGGGAGCTGTGCGAACAAAGAAGAGAAAGGGAAATTTCTCCAAGCAGCCTCAGAAGCAGTAGATTAAAGCTCCACAATCAAATTGATGTACCCTGCATCTGTGGAATACCTGAATAGACAATGAATCATCCCAAATTGAGGAGGTGGACTTTGGGAGCAAAGATATATTATTTTTTCCCCTTTTTCTCTTTTTGTGAGTGTGTATGTGTATGCTTCTGTGTGATTTGCCTGTATAGCTTTGCTTTCACCATTTGTCCTAGGGTTCTGACCATCCATTTGTGTTTTTTTTTTTTCAAACATCTTTATTGAAGTATAATTGCCTTACAATAGTGTGTTAGCATCTGCTTTATAACAAAGTGAATCTGTTATACATATACAATATGTTCCCATTTCTCTTCCCTCTTGCATCTCCCTCCCTCCCACCCTCCCAATCCCACCCCTCTAGGTGGTCACAAAGCACCGAGCTGATCTCCCTGTGCTATGCGGCTGCTTCCCACTAGCTATCTATTTTACATTTGGTAGTGTATATATGTCCATGACACTCTCTTTCCCTGTCACATCTCACCCTACCCCCTCCCCATATCCTCAAGTCCCTTCTCTAGTAGGTCTGTGTCTTTATTCCCGTCTTGCCACTAGGTTCTTCATGGCCTTTTTTTTTTCCCCCTTAGATTCCATATATATGTGTTAGCATACTGTATTTGTTTTTCTCTTTCTGACTTACTTCACTCTGTATGACAGACTCTAACACCATCCACCTCATTACAAATACCTCCATTTCATTTCTTTTTATGGCTGAGTAATATTCCATTGTATATATGTGCCACATCTTCTTTATCCATTCATCTGTCGATGGACATTTAGGTTGCTTCCATGTCCTGGCTATTGTAAATAGAGCTGCAATGAACATTTTGGTACATGACTCTTTTTGACCTATGGTTTTCTCAGGGTATATGCCCAGTAGTGGGATTGCTGGGTCGTATGGTAGTTCTATTTGTAGTTTTTTAAGGAACCTCCATACTGTTCTCCATAGTGGCTGTATCAATTTACATTCCCACCAACAGTGCAAGAGTGTTCCCTTTCCTCCACACCCTCTCCAGCATTTATTGTTTCTAGACTTTTTGATGATGGCCATTCTGACCGGTGTGAGATGATATCTCATTGTAGTTTTGATTTGCATTTCTCTAATGTTAATGATGTTGAGCATTCTTTCATGTGTGTGTTGGCAATCTGTATATCTTCTTTGGAGAAATGTCTATTTAGGTCTTCTGCCCATTTTTGAGTTGGGTTGTTTGTTTTTTTGTTATTGAGCTGCATGAGCTGCTTGTAAATTTTGGAGATTAATCCTTTGTCAGTTGCTTCATTTGCAAATATTTTCTCCCATTCTGAGGGTTGTCTTTTGGTCTTGTTTATGGTTTCCTTTGCAGTGCAAAAGCTTTTAAATTTCATTAGGTCCCATTTGTTTATTTTTGTTTTTATTTCCATTTCTCTATGAGCTGGATCAAAAAGGATCTTGCTGTGATGTATGTCATAGAGTGTTCTGCCTATGTTTTCCTCTAAGAGTTTGATAGTGTCTGGCCTTACAATTAGGTCTTTAATCCATTTTGAGTTTATTTTTGTGTATGGTGTTAGGGAGTGTTCTAATTTCATACTTTTACATGTACTTGTCCAGTTTTCCCAGCACCACTTATTGAACAGGCTGTCTTTTCTCCATTGTATATTCTTGCCTCCTTTATCAAAGATAAGGTGACCATATGTGTGTGGGTTTATCTCTGGGTTTCTATCCTGTTCCATTGATCTATATTTCTGTTTTTGTGCCAGTACCATACTGTCTTGATTACTGTAGCTTTGTAATATAGTCTGAAGTCAGGGAGCCTGATTCCTACAGCTCCAGTTTTCATTCTCAAGACTGCTTTGGCTATTCGGGATCTTTTGTGTTTCCATACAAATTGTGAAATTTTTTGTCCTAGTTCTGTGAAAAATGCCAGTGGTAGTTTGATAGGGAGTGCATTGAATCTGTAGATTGCTTTAGGTAGCAGAGTCATTTTTGCAATGTTGGTTTTTCCAATCCAAGAACATGGTATATCTCTCCATCTATTTGTATCATCTTTAATTTCTTTCATCAGTGTCTTATAATTTTCTGCATACAGGTCTTTTGCCTCCTTAGGTAGGTTTATTCCTAGATATTTTATTCTTTTTGTTGCAATGGTAAACGGGAGTGTTTTCTTAATTTCACTTTCAGATTTTTCATCATTAGTGTATAGGAATGCCAAAGATTTCTGTGCATTAATTTTGTATCCTGCTACTTTACCAAATTCATTGATTAGCTCTAGGAGTTTTCTGGTGGCATCTTTAGGATTCTCCATGTATAGTATCATGTCATCTGCAAACAGTGACAGCTTTACTTCTTCTTTTCCGATTTGGATTCCTTTTATTTCTTTTTCTTCTCTGATTGCTGTGGCTACAACTTCCAAAACTATGTTGAATGATAGTGGTGAGAATGGGCAACCTTGTGTTGTTCCTGATCTTAGTGGAAATGGTTTCAGTTTTTCACCATTGAGGATGATGTTGGCTGTGGGTTTGTCATATATGGGCTTTATTTTGTTGAGGAAAGTTTCCTCTATGCCTGCTTTCTGGAGGGTTTTTATCATAAATGGGTGTTGAATTTTGTCAAAAGTTTTCTCTGCATCTATTGAGATTATCATATGGTTTTTATCCTTCAATTTGTTAATATGGTGTATCACATTGATTGATTTGCGTATATTGAAGAATCCTTGCATTCCTGTAATAAACCCCACTTGATCATGGTGTATGATCCTTTTAATGTGCTGTTGGATTCTGTTTGCTAGTATTTTGTTGAGGATTTTTGCGTCTATGCTCATCAGTGATATTGGCCTGTAGTTTTCTTTCTTTGTGACATCTTTGTCTGGTTTGGGTATCAGGGTGGTGGTGGCCTTGTAGAATGAGTTTGGGAGTGTTCCTCCCTCTGCTATATTTTGGAAGAGTTTGAGAAGAATAGGTGTTAGCTCTTCTCTAAATGTTTGATAGAATTCACCTGTGAAGCCATCTGATCCTGGGCTTTTGTTTTTTGGAAGATTTTTAATAACAGTTTCAATTTCAGTGCTTGTGATTGCTCTGTTCATATTTTCTATTTCTTCCTGGTTCAGTCTCAGCAGGTTGTGCGTTTCTAAAAATTTGTCCATTCCTTCCAGGTTGTCCATTTTATTGGCATAGAGTTGCTTGTAGTAATCTCTCATGATCCATTGTATTTCTGCAGTGTCAGTTGTTACTTCTCCTTTTTCATTTCTAATTCTATTAATTTGAGTCTTCTCCCTTTTTTTTGATGAGTCTGGCTAATGGCTTATCAATTTTGTTTATCTTCTCAAAGAACCAGCTTTTAGTTTTATTGATCTTTGCTATCATTTCCTTCATTTCTCTTTCATTTATTTCTGATCTGATCTTTATGATTTATTTCCTTCTGCTAACTTTTGGGTTTTTTGTTCTTCTTTCTCCAATTGCTTTAGGTGTAAGTTTAGGTTGTTTATCTTAGATGTTTCCTGTTTCTTATGGTAGGATTGTATTGCTATAAACTTCCCTCATATAACTGCTTTTGCTGCGTCCCTTAGGTTTTGGGTCGTCGTGTCTCCATTGTCATTTGTTTCTAGGTATTTTTTGATTTCCTCTTTGATTTCTTCAGTGATCTCTTGGTTATTAAGTAGTGTATTGTTTGGCCTCCATGTGTTTGTATTTTTTACAGATCTTATTCTGTAGTTGATATCTAGTCTCATAGCATTGTGGTCGGAAAAGATACTTGATACGATTTCAATTTTCTTAAATTTACCAAGGTTTGATTTGTGACCCAAGATTTGATCTATCCTGGAGAATGTTCCATGAGCACTTGAGAAGAATGTGTATTCTGTTGTTTTTGAATAGAATGTCCTATAAATATCAATTAATTCCATCTTGTTTAATGTATCATTTAAAGCTTGTGTTTCCTTATTTTTTTTCATTTTGCATGATCTGTCCATTGGTGAAAGTGGGGTGTTAAAGTCCCCTACTATGATTGTGTTACTGTCAATTTCCCCTTTTATAGCTGTTTGTATTTGCCTTATGTATTGAGGTGCTCCTATGTCGGGTGCATAAATATTTACAATTGTTATATCTTCTTCTTGGATAAATCCCTTGATCATTATGTAGTGTCCTTCTTTGTCTCTTGTAATAGTCTGTATTTTAAAGTCTATTTTGTCTGATATGAGAATTGCTACTCCAGCCTTCTTCTGATTTCCATTTGCATGGAGTATCTTTTTCCATCCCCTCACTTTCAGTCTGTATGTGTCCCTAGGTCTGAAGTGAGTCTCTTGCAGACAGCATATATATGGGTCTTGTTTTTGTATCCATTCAGCCGGTCTGTGTCTTTTGTTGGGAGTGTTTAATCCATTTACATTTAAGGTAATTATCGATATGTATGTTCCTATTTCCATTTTCTTAATTGTTTTGGATTTGTTATTGTAGGTCCTTTCCTTCTCTTGGATTTCCTGCCTAGAGAAGTTCCTTTAGCATTTGTTGTAAAGCTGGTTTGGTGGTGCTGAACTCTCTCAGCTTTTGCTTGTCTTTCAAGGTTTTAATTTCTCCATCAAATCTGAACGAGATCCTTGCTGGGTAGAGTAATCTTGGTTGTAGGTTTTTCCCTTTCATCACTTTAAATATGTCCTGCCACTCCCTTCTGGCTTGCAGAGTTTCTGCTGATAGATCAGCTGTTAACCTTATGGGGATTCCCTTGTTTGTTATTTGTTGTTTTTCCCTTGCTGCTTTTAATATCTTTTCTTCGTATTTAATTTTTGATAGTTTGATTAATATGTGTCTTGGCATGTTTCTCCTTGGATTTGTCCTGTAGGGCCAAATAGGATCCTGTAGGGTCTGGTGGGTTTTTGCCTTGCTACTTCATCTGCTGTGTGTTTTTCTGTCTTCTCATTTTGCTTAACTTACTGTGTTTGGGGTCTCCTTTTCGCAGGCTGCAGGTTCATAGTTCCCGTTGTTTTTGGTGTCTGTCCCCGGTGGCTAAGGTTGGTTCAATGGGTTGTGTAGGCTTCCTGGTGGAGGGGACTAGTGCCTGTGTTCTGGTGGATGAGGCTGGATCTTGTCTTTCTGGTGGGCAGGTCCACAACTGGTGGTGTGATTTAGGGTGTCTGTGGCCTTATTATGATTTTAGGCAGCCTCTCTGCTAATGGGTGAGGTTGTGTTCCTGTCTTGTTAGTTGTTTTGCATAAGGTGTCCAGCACTGTAGCTTGCTGGTAGTTTAGTGGAGCTGGGTCTTAGCATTGAGATGGAGAGCTCTGGGAGAGCTTTCGCCATTTGATGTTACATGGGGCAGGGAGGTCTCTGGTGGACCAATGTTCTGAACTCATCTCTCCCACCTCAGAGGCTCAGGCCTGACACCCGACCAGAGCACCAAGACCGTGTCAGCCACATGGCTCAGAAGAAAAGGGAGAAAAAAAGAAAGAAAGAAAGAAAATCAATCAATAAATAAATAAATTAAATAAAGTTATTAAAATAGAAAAGAATTAGTAAAAATAAAAGAGTAACAAAGTAATTTAAGAAAAGAAAGAGAGAAAGAAAGAGAGCAACCAAACCAAAAACCAAATCCACCAATGATAACAAGCGCTAAAAACTATACTAAAAAAAAACAAAAACAAAAACAAAAAAAGGACAGTCAGAACCCCCTAGGGCAAATGGCAAAAGCAAATCTATACAGACAAAATTACAGAAAGAAGCATACATATACACACTCACACAAAGGGAAAAAGGAAAAAATACTTATATATATGTATAAAAAATAAAAAAGGAAGAAAGCCACCAAGTCAATAAACAAATCTACCAAAGATAATAAGCTCTAAATACTGAACTATGATAAACATAAACCCAGAAACTGATTAGATGCAGAAAGCAAACCCCATGTCTACAGTTGCTCCCAAAGTCCACTGCCTCAATTTTGGGTTGTTTCACTGTCTGTTCTGGTATCCCACAGATGCAGGGAACATCAAGTTGATTGTGGAGATTTAATCTGCTGCTCCTGAGGCTGCTGGGAGAGATTTCCCTTTCTCTTCTTTGTTTGCACAGCTCTTGGGGTTCAGCTTTGGATTTGGCCCAGCCTCTGCATGTAGGTTGCATGAGGAAGTTGATTGTGGAGATTTAATGTGCTGCTCCTGAGGCTGCTGGGAGAGATTTCCCTTTCTCTTCTTTGTTTGCACAGCTCCTGGGGCTCAGCTTTGGATTTGGTGCCGCCTCTGCATGTAGGTTGCCTGAGGGTGTCTGTTCTTTGCTTAGGTCGGACAGGACGGAGTTAAAGTAGCAGCTGATTAAGGGGCTCTGGTTAACACAGGCTGGGGGGAGGGAGGGGTACAGAATGAGGGTTGAGCCTGTGGCAGCAGAGGCTGGTGTGACATTGCAACAGCCTGAAGCGTGCTATGTGTTCTCCCTGGTGTGGGGGACCCTGGCAGTGGCGGGCTGCACAGGCTCCCAGGAGGGGAGGTGTGGGTAGTGACCCGTGCTTGCACACAGGCTTCTTGGTGGCTGTAGCAGCAGCCTTAGTGTTTCATGCCCGTCTCTGGTGTCCGCGCTGATAGCCACGGCTCACGCCCTTATCTAGAGCTCATTTAGGTGGTGTTCTGAATTCCCTCTTCGCGCACCCTGAAACAATGGTCTCTTGCCTCTTAGGCAGGTCCAGAGTTTTTCCTGGACTCCCTCCTGGCTAGCTGTGGTGCACTAGCCCCCTCCAGCTGTCTTCATGCAGCCAACCCCAGTCTTCTCCCTGGGATCTGACCTCCGAAGTACGAGCTTCAGCTCCCAGTCCCGACCCGTCCCAGCAGGTGAGCAGACAAGCCTCTCAGGCTGATGAGTGCTGGTCGGCAATGATCCTCTGTGTGGGAATCTCTCTGCTTTGCCCTCTGCGCCCCTGTTGCTGTGCTCTCCTCTTTGGCTCTGAAGCTTCCCCCCTGCCCACAACCTGTCCCCACCAGTGAAGTGGCTTCCTAGTGTGCAGAAACTTTTTCTCCTTCACAGCTCCCTCCCCGAGGTGTAGGTTCCATCCCTATTCTTTTGTCTCTGTTTTTCCTGTTTTCTTTTGCCCTACCCAAGTACGTGGGGAGTTTCTTGCCTTTTGGGAAGTCTGAGGTCTTCTGCCAGCGTTCAGTAGGTGTTCTGTAAGAGTTGTTCCACATGTAGATGTATTTTTGATGTATTTGTGGGGATGAAGGTGATCTCCACGTCTTACTCCTCTGCCATCTTGAAGGTGCCCCCTGACGAAAATATTCTTATATACAGCTGTGAATCAGAATAAGAAGTTCTGTGTTGCTCTGCTAATTCCCACAGTTGTCATGTGTGCCACTATAATTTATTCTACTGATATCTTTCATAACACTTCAGTACTTGTCATGTTAATTACATTGACCACCCTTCCCATTGATTTGGGATTTCTTGGCATGCAAGTAATTAATAGTATACTTAGTAATACTGGAAATGTAATTGTTTTAGGTATACTTTTAGCATTGATATTAATACCATCAATGACTTCACCCTCAGTATTAGTGTAATGATACTTTCATGTAAATCAGGACTTACTGACTTTTAAAACGTCAGAGTAAGAATGTTTTCTTATAACTCAGGAGCTTCTTCCTGCTGTCAGTCACAGGATTGCTGGCAGCACTAACCTTATATTACATTCTGATGTCTAAATATTTCTGTCCAGTAATGCATATATCTTAGGAAGTGAAACATTTATCTGTTCTTCTAGATCAGGGTTCAGTAAACTTTTTCTGAAAAATGCCAGATTGTAAATATTTTATGCTTTTCAGACTATCAACTCTCTATCACAACCTCTTAACTCTGGTGTCATAGCACAAAAGCAGTCAAAGGCAATAAGCAAACACATGGATTTGATTATGTTCCAATTAAACTTTATTAACAAAAATAAGCAGTGGACTGGATTTGGCCCTCAGGCTACAGCTTACTGACCCTTGTTTTATATCATTTAAATTGTTCTCTTCTTCTTCTGATTAATGACTCATTAATTTATCTTATGAGAGTTGGTATTTTCAACATTCTTAAACCAGTTTCATAGTTAATCTGCGTGCATGTTTGTATAAATTTAACTATTTTAGCAGAAGTAGTAGCACCTAAATATTGATTTTGAGATTGAAGCTTCTGAGTTCTGTTTTCACATTGATCCATGGCTATCATGTATTTATAAGAAGTTATAATCATTGACAAGTGTAAAAGAAAATATTTAAAAATTCACCAAATGAATGTGGAATGTTGAGATATAAATTAAATCATTTCATCACAAAATACAAGGTCATTAAGAGGTATCATAGTTCAAAAAAGTGCCTTTTCATATATAAGGCAAGAAATTAAGAATAGTTTGTTTGATCTATGTTTATGGTACCTGCTGTCATGCCTGTGCTATAGTAGATATTATAAGGGATTCATACAAGGATACAGTCTCTACCAAATATACAGGGATACAAAATCTATACATCTTATGCACCAAGGAATTGTGCAATATGCAGTTCTCTGGCAAAGATATCTCCATAGAACCCACAAAAGGAATCCAAGAAAAAGAGAGTAAACATTTGGTCACCTAATATAATAGAGGGCACTTAATAGGCAAAGAAGAAATTCAAACAGCACCAGCTAAATCAACAGGTAATTGCTACTTTACCACTCACCACTCTCAGTGCTGAAGCAGCAGAAGTGGGGAAGAGTGGGGAAAAAATGAAGAAAATAACAGAACATGCCCTTCTATCCTACAAATTCGACACTGAGCATCAAGTGAGAGGGATTGGTGTGAGTAAACTATAAATTATATATAAGATACAAAATTTGATCTTATACTATACTTCACTTTCTTTAAACTTTGAAAAACAGGCTATTAATATCTGAATGTAAGCTGAAATATTGTGTGACTTTACAATTTGCCATCAAAAAGCAAGTAAGAGATATTGGATTAAGTGTGTTTGAAAGGACTAGTGCAAGAAAGATGAACTTGTTTTTTAATCTTACTCCATGAAGGTTCACTTATTCAATAAACCAGTTAAAATGCATATTCCTTTGAGCAACTTAAAGCAATCTTGTTTATACATAGACTGCTATATCAAAACCTCATGGGAACAACAAACCCAAAAACTACAATAGATACACACATAAAAAAGAAAAAGCAATGCAAACAAAACACTAAAGATGGTCATCAAACCACAAGAGAAAAGAACAAAAGAGAAAGGAAAGAAAACAGACTTATAAAACAATTAAGATAATGGCAATAGGAACATATATAACAATAATTACCTTAAATATAAATGGATTAAATACTCCAACCAAAAGACATAGACTGGCTGAATGGATACAAAAACAACACCCATATACATATTGTCTACAAGAGACCCACATCAGACACACAGAGACTGAAAGTGAGGGGATAGAAAAAGATATCCCATGCAAATGGGAATCAAAATAAAGCTGGAGTAGCAATACTCATATCAGGCAAAATGAACTTTAAAATAAAGACTGTTATAAGAGACAAGGAAGGACACTACATAATGATCAAGGGAGCAATCTAAGAAGAAGATATAGCAGTTGTAAATATATATGCACCCAACATAGGAGCACCTCAATGTATAAGGCAAATGCTAACAGCCATAAAAGGGAAATAGACAATAACACAATAATAGTCGGGGAGTTTAACAGCCCACTTAAACCAATGGAGAGATCATCCAGACAGAAATTAATAAGGAAACACAAGCCTAATAACAGATTAGACAAGATAGACTTAATTGATATCTATAGGACATTCCACCCAAAAGCAGCAGAATACACTTACTTCTCAAGTACACATGGAACATTCTCCATGATAGACCATATATTGGGCTACAAATCAAGCCTTGGTAAATTTAAGAAAATTGAAATCATATTAAGCATTTTATCCAACCACAACTCTGAGATTAGAAATCAATTACAGGAAAAACAAAACTGTAAAAAGCACAAAAAAGTGGAGGTTCAACAGTATGTTACTAAACAACCAATGAATCACTGGAGAAATCAAAGAGGAAATCAGAAAATACTTAAAGGCAAATGACAACAAAAACCTGATGATCCAAAACCTATGGGACACAGCAAAAGCAGTTCTAAGACGGAAGTTTATAGCAATAAAATCGCATCTCAAGAAATAAGAAAAATGTCAAAGGAACAACCTAATCTTACACCTAAATCACCTAGAGAAAGAAGAACAAACAAAATCCAAACTTAGTAGAAGGAAAGAAATCATGAAGATCAGAGCAGAAATAAATGAAATAGAAACGAAAAATACAAAAGCAAAGATCAATGAAACTAAAAGCTGGTTCTTTGAGAACATAAACCAAGTTGATAAACCTTTAACCAGACTCATCAAAAAAAAAAAAAAAAAAAGGAAGAGGACTCAAATCAATAAAATTAAAAATGAAAAAGGAGGGGAGCTGAGGCTCGGGCTTCGGTCGGATCGCAGGGAGAGGACTGGGGTTGGCGGCGTGAACACAGCCTGAAGGGGCTAGTGCGCCACGGTTAGGCGGGAGGGAGTCCAGGAATTCTGGACCTGCCGAAGAGGCAAGAGACTTTTTCTTTCCTCTTTGTTTCCTGGTGTGTGAGGAGAGGGGATTAAGAGAGCTGCTTAAAGGAGCTCCAGAGATGGGTGTGAGCCGCGGAGATCAGCACGGACCCCAGAGACGGGCATGAGATGCTAAGGCTGCTGCTGCCACCACCAAGAAGCCTGTGAGCAAGCACAGGTCATTATCCACACCTCCCCTCCCAGGAGCCTGTGCAGCCCGCCACTGCCAGGGTCCCGTGATCTAGGGACAACTTCCCTGGGAGAATGCACAGTGTGCCTCAGGCTGGTGCAATATCACGCTGGCCTCTGCCGCTGCAGGCTAACCCCACATCCATACCCCTCCCTCCCCCACGGTCTGAGTGAGCCAGAGCCCCCGAATCAGCTGCTCCTTTAACCCTGTCCTGTCTGAGCGAAGAACACACGCCCTCAGGTGACCTACACACAGAGGCGGGGCCAAATCCAAAGCTGAACCCTGGGAGCTGTGCGAACAAAGAAGAGAAAGGGAAATTTCTCCAAGCAGCCTCAGAAGCAGTAGATTAAAGCTCCACAATCAAATTGATGTACCCTGCATCTGTGGAATACCTGAATAGACAATGAATCATCCCAAATTGAGGAGGTGGACTTTGGGAGCAAAGATATATTATTTTTTCCCCTTTTTCTCTTTTTGTGAGTGTGTATGTGTATGCTTCTGTGTGATTTGCCTGTATAGCTTTGCTTTCACCATTTGTCCTAGGGTTCTGACCATCCATTTGTGTTTTTTTTTTTTCAAACATCTTTATTGAAGTATAATTGCCTTACAATAGTGTGTTAGCATCTGCTTTATAACAAAGTGAATCTGTTATACATATACAATATGTTCCCATTTCTCTTCCCTCTTGCATCTCCCTCCCTCCCACCCTCCCAATCCCACCCCTCTAGGTGGTCACAAAGCACCGAGCTGATCTCCCTGTGCTATGCGGCTGCTTCCCACTAGCTATCTATTTTACATTTGGTAGTGTATATATGTCCATGACACTCTCTTTCCCTGTCACATCTCACCCTACCCCCTCCCCATATCCTCAAGTCCCTTCTCTAGTAGGTCTGTGTCTTTATTCCCGTCTTGCCACTAGGTTCTTCATGGCCTTTTTTTTTTTCCCCTTAGATTCCATATATATGTGTTAGCATACTGTATTTGTTTTTCTCTTTCTGACTTACTTCACTCTGTATGACAGACTCTAACACCATCCACCTCATTACAAATACCTCCATTTCATTTCTTTTTATGGCTGAGTAATATTCCATTGTATATATGTGCCACATCTTCTTTATCCATTCATCTGTCGATGGACATTTAGGTTGCTTCCATGTCCTGGCTATTGTAAATAGAGCTGCAATGAACATTTTGGTACATGACTCTTTTTGACCTATGGTTTTCTCAGGGTATATGCCCAGTAGTGGGATTGCTGGGTCGTATGGTAGTTCTATTTGTAGTTTTTTAAGGAACCTCCATACTGTTCTCCATAGTGGCTGTATCAATTTACATTCCCACCAACAGTGCAAGAGTGTTCCCTTTCCTCCACACCCTCTCCAGCATTTATTGTTTCTAGACTTTTTGATGATGGCCATTCTGACCGGTGTGAGATGATATCTCATTGTAGTTTTGATTTGCATTTCTCTAATGATTAATGATGTTGAGCATTCTTTCATGTGTCTGTAGGCCATCTGTATATCTCCTTTGGAGAAATGTCTATTTAGATCTTCTGCCCATTTTTGGATTGGGTTGTTCGTTTTTTTGTTATTGAGCTGCATGAGCTGCTTGTAAATCTTGGAGATTAATCCTTTGTCAGTTGCTTCATTTGCAAATATTTTCTCCCATTCTGAGGGTTGTCTTTTGGTCTTGTTTATGGTTTCCTTTGCTGTGCAAAAGCTTTTCAGTTTCATTAGGTCCCATTTGTTTATTTGTGTACTTATTTCCATTTCTCTGGGAGCTGGGTCAAAAAGAATCTTGCTGTGATGTATGTCATAGAGTGTTCTGCCTATGTTTTCCTCTAAGAGTTTGATAGTGTCTGCCCTTACACTTAGGTCTTTAATCCATTTTGAGTTTATTTTTGTGCATGGTGTCAGGGAGTGTTCTAATTTCATACTTTTACATGTTCCTGTCCAATTTTCCCAGCACCACTTATTGAAGAGGCTGTCTTTTCTCCACTGTATATGCTTGCCTCCTTTATCAAAGATAAGTTGACCATATGTGTGTGGGTTTATCTCTGGGCTTTCTATCCTGTTCCATTGATCTATATTTCTGTTTTTGTGCCAATACCAAACTGTCTTGATTACTGAAGCTTTGTAATATAGTCTGAAGTCAGGGAGCCTGATTCCCCCAGCTCCATTTTTCGTTCTCAAGATTGCTTTGGCTATTCGGGGTCTTTTGTGTTTCCATACAAATTGTGAAATTTTTTGTTCTAGTTCTGTGAAAAATGCCAGTGGTAGTTTGATAGGGATTGCATTGAATCTGTAGATTGCTTTGGGTAGTAGAGACATTTTCCCAATGTTGATTCTTCCAATCCAGGAACATGGTATATCTCTCCATCTATTTGTATCATCTTTAATTTCTTTCATCAGTGTCTTATAATTTTCTGCATACAGGTCTTTTGTCTCCTTAGGTAGGTTTATTCCTAGATATTTTATTCTTTTTGTTGCAATGGTAAATGGGAGTGTTTTCTTAATTTCACTTTCAGATTTTTTGTCATTAGTGTATAGAAATGCAAGAGATTTCTGTGCATTAATTTTGTATCCTGCTACTTTACCAAATTCATTGATTAGCTCTAGGAGTTTTCTGGTAGCATCTTTAGGATTCTCTATGTATAGTATCATGTCATCTGCAAATAGTGACAGCTTTACTTCTTCTTTTCCGATTTGGATTCCTTTTATTTCTTTGTCTTCTCTGATTGCTGTGGCTAGGACTTCCAGAACTATGTTGAATAATAGTGGTGAGAGTGGGCAACCTTGTCTTGTTCCTGATCTTAGTGGAAATGGTTTCAGTTTTTCACCATTGAGGACAATGTTGGCTGTGTGTTTGTCATATATGGCCTTTATTATGTTGAGGAAAGTTCCCTCTATGCCTACTTTCTGCAGGGCTTTTATCATAAATGGGTGTTGAATTTTGTCAAAAGCTTTCTCTGCATCTATTGAGATGATCATATGGTTTTTCTCCTTCAATTTGTTAATATGGTGTATCACATTGATTGATTTGCGTATATTGAAGAATCCTTGCATTCCTGGGATAAACCCCACTTGATCATGGTGTATGATCCTTTTAATGTGCTGTTGGATTCTGTTTGCTAGTATTTTGTTGAGGATTTTTGCATCTATGTTCATCAGTGATATTGGCCTGTAGTTTTCTTTCTTTGTGACATCTTTGTCTGGTTTTGGTATCAGGGTGATGGTGGACTCGTAGAATGAGTTTGGGAGTGTTCCTCCCTCTGCAATATTTTGGAAGAGTTTGAGAAGGATAGGTGTTAGCTCTTCTCTAAATGTTTGATAGAATTCGCCTGTGAAGCCATCTGGTCCTGGGCTTTTGTTTGTTGGAAGGTTTTTAATCACAGTTTCAATTTCAGTGCTTGTGATTGGTCTGTTCATATTTTCTATTTCTTCCTGGTTCAGTCTCGGCAGTTTGTGCATTTCTAAGAATCTGTCCATTTCTTCCAGGTTGTCCATTTTATTGGCATAGAGTTGCTTGTAGTAATCTCTCATGATCTTTTGTATTTCTGCAGTGTCAGTGGTTACTTCTCCTTTTTCATTTCTAATTCTATTGATCTGAGTCTTCTCCCTTTTTCTCTTGATGAGTCTGGCTAATGGTTTATCAATTTTGTTTATCTTCTCAAAGAACCAGCTTTTAGTTTCATTGATTTTTGCTATTGTTTCCTTCATTTCTTTTTCATTTATTTCTGACCTGATCTTTATAATTTCTTTCCTTCTGCTGGCTTTGGGGTTTTTTTGTTCTTCTTTCTCTAATTGCTTTAGGTGCAAGGTTAGGTTGTTTATTCGAGATGTTTCCTGTTTCTTGAGGTAGGCTTGTATTGCTATAAACTTCCCTCTTAGCACTGCTTTTGCTGTGTCCCATAGGTTTTGGGTCGTCGTGTCTCCATTGTCATTTGTTTCTAGGTATTTTTTGATTTCCCCTTTGATTTCTTCAGTAATCACTTCGTTATTAAGTAATGTATTGTGTAGCCTCCATGTGTTTGTATTTTTTACAGATCTTTTCCTGTAATTGATACATAGCATTGTGGTCGGAAAAGATACTTGATACGATTTCAATTTTCTTAAATTTACCAAGGCTTGATTTGTGACCCAAGATATGATCTATCCTGGAGAATGTTCCATGAGCACTTGAGAAAAATGTGTATTCTGTTGTTTTTGGGTGGAATGTCCTATAAATATCAATTAAGTCCATCTTGTTTAATGTATCATTTAAAGCTTGTGTTTCCTTATTTATTTTCATTTTGGATGATCTGTCCATTGGTGAAAGTGGGGTGTTAAAGTCCCCTACTATGATTGTGTTGCTGTCAATTTCCCCTTTCATGGCTGTTAGTATTTGCCTTATGTATTGAGGTGCTCCTATGTTGGGTGCATAAATATTTACAATTGTTATACCTTCCTCTTGGATCGATCCCTTGATCATTATATAGTGTCCTTCTTTGTCTCTTGTAATAGTCTTTATTTTAAAGTCTATTTTGTCTGATATGAGAATTGCTACTCCAGCTTTCTTTTGATTTCCATTTGCATGGAATATCTTTTTCCATCCCCTCACTTTAAGTCTGTATGTGTCCCTAGGTCTGAAGTGGGTCTCTTGTAGACAGCATATGTATGGGTCTTGTTTTTGTATCCATTCAGCCAGCCTGTGTCTTTTGGTGGGAGCATTTAATCCATTTACATTCAAGGTAATTATCGATATGTATGTTCCTATTCCCATTTTCTTAAATGTATTGGGTTTGTTATTGTAGGTGTTTTCCTTCTCTTGTGTTTCTTGCCTAGAGAATTTCCTTTAGCATTTGTTGTAAAGCTGGTTTGGTGGTGCTGAACTCTCTCAGCTTTTGCTTGTCTGTAAAGGTTTTAATTTCTCCATCGAATCTGAATGAGATCCTTGCTGGGTAGAGTAATCTTGGTTGTAGGTTTTTCTCCTTCATGACTTTAAGTATATCCTGCCACTCCCTTCTGGCTTGCAGAGTTTCTGCTGAGAGATCAGATGTTAACCTTATGGGGATTCCCTTGTGTGTTATTTGTTTTTGTTCCCTTGCTGCCTTTAATATGTTTTCCTTATATTTAATTTTTGACAGTTTGATTAATATGTGTCTTGGCGTGTTCCTCCTTGGGTTTATCCTGTATGGGACTCTCTGTGCTTCCAGGACTTGATTAACTATTTCCTTTCCCATATTAGGGAAGTTTTCAACTATAATCTCTTCAAAAATTTTCTCAGTCCCTTTCTTTTTCTCTTCTTCTTCTGGTACCCCTATAATTCGAATGTTGGCACGTTTAATGTTGTCCCAGAGGTCCCTGAGACTGTCCTCAGTTCTTTTCATTCTTTTTTCTTTATCCTGCTCTGTCGTAGTTATTTCCACCATTTTATCTTCCAGGTCACTTATCCTTTCTTCTGCCTCAGTTATTCTACTATTGATCCCATCTAGAGTATTTTTAATTTCATTTATTGTGTTTTTCATCATTGCTTGGTTCCTCTTTAGTTCTTCTACATCCTTGTTAAATGTTTCTTGCATTTTGTCTATTCTGTTTCCAAGATTTTGGATCATCCTTACTATCATTATTCTGAATTCTTTTTCAGGTAGACTACCTATTTCCTCTTCATTTGTTAAGTCCAGTGTGTTTTGAGCCTGCTCCTTCATCTGCTGTGTGTTTTTCTGTCGTCTCATTTTGCCTATCTTACTGTGTTTGGGGTCTCCTTTTCACAGGCTGCAGGTTCGTAGTTCCCGTTGTTTTTGGTATCTGTCCCCAGCGGCTAAGGTTGGTTCAGTGGGTTGTGTAGGCTTCCTGGTGGAGGGAACTAGTGCCTGAGTTCTGGTGGATGAGGCTAGATCTTGTCTTTCTGGTGGGCACATCCACGTCTGTTGGTGTATTTTGGTGTGTCTGTGGCCTTATTATGATTTTAGGCAGCCTCTCTGCCAATGGATGGGGTTGTGTTCCTGTCTAGCTAGTTGTTTGGCATAGGATGTCCAGCACTGTAGCTTGCTGGTCGTTGAGTGAAGCTGGGTCTTGATGTTGAGATGGAGATCTCTGGGAGATTTTTGCCGTTTGGTATTACGTGGAGCTGGGAGCTCTCTTGTGGACCAGTGTTCTGAAGTTGGCTCTCCCACCTCACAGGCACGGCCCTGATGCCTGGCTGGAGCACCAAGAGCCTTTCGTCCACACGGCTCAGAGTAAAAGGGAGAAAAAATAGAAAGAAAGAAAGAAAGAGGCTATAATATAGTGAAGTAAAATAAAGCTATTGTAAAGCAAAGCTATACAGACAAAATCTCACCCAGAAGCATATACATATACACTCACAAAAAAAAGGAAAAGGGGAAAAATTAATATCTCCTGCTCCCAGAGTCCACCTCCTGAATTTGGGATGATTCGTTGTCTATTCAGGTGTTCAGCAGATGCAGGCACATCAAGGTGTTTGTGGAGCTTTAATCCGCTGCTTCTGAGGCTGCTGGGAGAGATTTCCCCTTCTCTTCCCTGTTCGCACAGCTCCCGGGGTTCAGCTTTGGATTTGGACCCGCCTCTGCGTGTAGGTCGCCTGAGGGCGTCTGTTCCCCGCCCAGACAGGACGGGGTTAAAGGAGCAGCTGCTTTGGGGGCTCTGGCTCACCCAGGCCGCGGGGAGGGAGGGGTACGGAGGAGCCGGGGCGAGCCTGCGGCGGCCGAGGCCGGCGTGACGTTGCACCAGCTCGAGGCGCGCAGTGCGTTCTCCCGGGGATGTTGTCCCCGGATCCCGGGACCCTGGCAGTGGCGGGCTGCACAGGCTCCCGGGAGGGGAAGTGTGGAGAGTGACCTGTGCTCACACACAGGCTTTTTGGAGGCGGCAGCAGCAGCCCCAGCGTCTCACGCCCGTCTCTGGGGTCCGCGCTGATCGCCGCGGCTCGCGCCCTTCTCTGGAGTTCGTTTAGGCGGCGCTCTGAATCCCCTCTCCTTGCCCGCCGCGAATCAAAGAGGCAAGAAAAAGTCTCTTGCCTCTTCGGCAGCTGCAGACCTTTTCCCGGTCTCCCTCCCGGCTAGCTGTGGTGCGCCAACCCCTTCAGGCTGTGTTCACGCCGCCAGCCCCAGTCCTCTCCCTGCGATCCGACCGAAGCCCGAGCCTCAGCTCCCAGCCCTGCCCGCCCCGGCGGGGGAGCAGACAAGCCTCTCGGGCTGGTGAGCGCCGCTCGGCGCCGAGCCTCTGTGCGGGAGTCTCTCCGATTTTCCCTCTGCGCCCCTGTTGCTGTGGGATCCGCGCTGATAGCCGCGGCTTGCGCCCTTCTCTGGAGTTCGTTTAGGCGGCGCTCTGAATCCCCTCTCCTTGCCTGCCGCGAATCAAAGAGGCAAGAAAAAGTCTCTTGCCTCTTCGGCAGCTGCAGACTTTTTCCCGGACTTCTTCCGGGCTAGCTGTGGTGCACTAAACCCTTCAGGCTGTGTTCACGCCGCCAGCCCCAGTCCTCTCCCTGCGATCCGACCGCAGCCCGAGCCTCAGCTCCCAGCCCCGCCCGCCCCGGCGGCTAAGCAGACAAGCCTCTCGGGCTGGTGAGTGCTGCTCGGCGCCGAGCCTCTGTGCGGGAACCTCTCCGCTTTGCCCTCCGCACCTCTGTGGCTGCGCTCTCCTCCGTGGCTCTGAAGCTTCCCCCCTCCGCCCCCCGCAGTCTCCGCCCGCGAAGGGGCTCCTAGTGCGTGGAAACCTTTCCTCCTTCACGGCTCCCTCCCACTGGTGCAGGTGCCGTCCCTATTCTTTTGTCTCTGTTATTTCTTTTTTCTTTTGCCCTACCCAAGTACGGGGGGAGTTTCTTGCCTTTTTGGAGGTCGGACGTTTTCTGCCAGCGTTCAGTGGGTGTTCTGTAGGAGCAGTTCCACGTGTAGGTGTATTTCTACTGTATCTGTGGGAAGGAATGTGATCTCCGCGTCTTACTCTTCCGCCATCTTCTCTCCCCCTCCAAGAACTATTTTTTAATATCCAGATATTTTACTTTGTTCTGAATCCTTGCTCTCCTTCTTTCTATTAGTTCTGCCTGTGCTACAAAAGTAATCTTAATTAAATATCTATGTATTATATATAATATATATGCATATATATGTATATCTTTACAGATTACCTTATTCTCCACTCTTATGCTCACCTGCCCGCAGGTATTACATATCATTTAATAACTAAGTTACAATACAGCAACTGCCCAGTTTCCAAGCTCAAAAACAAACAGCAATTCTTACCCTCTGGTGTCATCTATTGGTTAGATGTTAAAATTACAAATACTGTTTTATATAAATATTCTTAAAAGTACCTGCCTCCTCATTTTTACTCTCCTATGGTAATACTGCTTAATTGTACTGTTTTAAATTATGGTTGTTTAACTTATTGTTAAATATTTAATAGCCTTTCCAAGTCTCCAGCCTACAAATGATGACATTGTTCAGTCATAAATTGTTCTATTGAAGGAGAATTTGTATTAAAAATTTGAACCAACTGAAAACTGTCAGACACTACATAGAATTCTCATTTCACTCTCCATTACGATATAGTAAAGCGCAATCCAAATTAAGCAATGTATTTTAAGTATTAGGTGAAAATATCATAAAATATACTTATTTTGAATTTCTATATTAGTGCCATTTTGCATGACAAAATATTTCTGTTTTATGCATTCCTCATTTTAAATCAAAAGAAACTACTTGAAATCATAGTAAAGCCAAAACTAATAATAAAAAAAAAAAGAATCATTCATTTCACCTGTTGAAATTGTCAGTTACAAATATTTAAATGGATCAACAGATTTCCATTACTGGAACAACACATCAGAATAACAAAATCTTTTGAAGAAATGCTTGTGAAGAGATTGAGTATGCATGATAGATCTGTTTATCATGATATTTTCATATTCCTTTTTATAGGGCTTCAGAGAAAAGCTACAGTATATGGAAATTGAAAATGAAAAATTGTTGTTGCAGATGATGTATTTCAGGGAAGCCAGATAGATCACTATATTTGCTAGATGGCTCGGGAATTAATATTATTAGGATAATATATTATCCTAGAATAAAATTTCACTTTCTCTAGCATTTACAATATACTGTTTTATACTTTCGTATTCAGAATCTCTAGTTCTTTATTTTGAAACCTTAATGCTTTTCAAAATTTATCACTGGTCCAACAGATGAATTAACCAAATGGTAAGCTCTGGATGAAGGTGAATGTAGATCCTTAAATCTAGCTCTCTTATTTTCTCCTACTGGTATTATATGATTTCACAGCAAGTCTAAATGAAACTAAAAAAATATAATGTAGCTTTTCCCTTGCAAAAAGAGTTCTTAATCATTTCATTCTCATTGAATTACTTTATTTTAGTGTAAATCATTGCTTATTGCATTTATTTTACTTGGTTGAGAGATAGTTTATTTTGTTACCAGATCTAAGAAGCTGGTTACATCACCATTGGTCTCTTAACTAATTAATGTATAGGCCAGATTTTATTAAACAACAAGTATCTTGTAGAGAAACAATCACTGGACTATGGATAAGCTCACCAAGGGGCTAGTTTCTGTATCGATTTATATTAAAATACAGGTATAACTGTTGTCAAACCTGCTCATATGCCCAATGCGCAGTGAGGCCAAACAAATCAAAATGTCAGAGTTTGGAGCAGAGAAAGGTTTATTGCAGTCAAGCAAGGAGAAAATGTGGCTCCTGCTCGAAACACCGGCACTCCCCAGTGGTTTTCATGGAAGAGATTTTAAAAGCAACATTTTGGGTGGGGCTGCATGATGCATGACTTTCTCTGATTAGTTGGTGGTATAGGGTGGTGTTCCTGGAATCTCAATCATCAACCTTCTGGTTCCAATCAGTGTAGGATCTCAGCAGGTAGTTGCCATCCTCTACTTGGGTGGAGGCCTTAGTTCCAGCAGAACAATTCAAAGATATATATCGGATTATTATGTATATCCCTTGAAGAGTAGCTAGGACTCTGTTTTATTGCTGAACTATTGTTTCTTAACTGCTCTTCTTTTGTTTCTGCATCCCTCACTTCCCTAATTAGTAACTGTTTGAATCTGCTCTTTGGAACTCAGGAAGGCCTAGGAGACTAAAGCTTTTTTCTACAAACAAGAGATGGGGGGGGGGGCGGTGCACAGAGGATCTTTTGTATCCAGGAGGGCCCCGCAGGTTCCTGTTCAGTTTCAATCATCTCCTATTTTCTTTGATACTCCTAAATCCTGAGAGGAACAGGTGCAGGAAAAGAAAGGGAATAAAGTTTTGGATAGAGAGGTTAATCATAAACTCAGCAGAGGAACTGGGTTTTAGGGGGACTCTGTTTCATAACTATTTCAATTTTACTCTCTTTAATTTTCTCTCTGTCCCTATTTGTTAGTGCTTCAGTTGTTCACTTGATATCTTGCTCTAGAGTAGGATTTATTATGTGAGGTTATTGATTACAGGTATTGCAGTGTGATTCTGACACAAGCTACGTGGAGTTAGGCCAAATTTCACAGGTTAAATACACAGCCCTTCACAGAACTCCTCTCACTTCAGATACTAACCACAAGCTCCAGGGATCCCGGGTTCTCTGAACTTCCGACAAGTTTGAGAGTTCTCACTACCCTCTCAGATTTGATAACTTGCCGGAATGAATCACAAAACTCAGAAAAGCATTATAATGACAATTACAGTCTTATTATAAAGAATACAAATTAAGATTAGTGAAATGAAAAGACACATAGAGTGAAACCTGTGAAGGTTCCAAATGCAAAGTTTCTGTGTCCTCAGAATGCCTCACCCTCCTGGCACACTGACGTGTATTAACAACTTGGAAGTTAAACCAAACTTCCGGTATCCAAAGTTTTTACTGGGGTTTTATTGCATTTATTGCTTGAATCACTGGCCACATAACTGTGCTCAATATATAACCCCCCTTTCCTTTCTAAAGTTTGGGTGGTCGGAATTATGTCACATGGCTCAAAGCCCCAATCCTCTAATGATATGGCTGGTCTTTCCAGAATGGCTGGCACCCATTCTGAAACTATCCAGGAACCCAGAACGAGTGTCTTTATTAGCATAAACATAAGTGTGGTTCGAGGGACCCACCATGAATAATAAAAACATTCCTATCACTAAGGAAATTCCAAAGTGTAGAAGCTCCCATCCAGGAACCAGATACAAAGACCAGACAATTGTTTATTATAAAACAGATTTCATTATCTTTGTTTTCCTTAACATGACATAACATAGTATAGTTATGGAAAACTGCCTTTGAATCCAAGATATCTGTGCTGTATTTTAATGTTCTATAAGCTGTTTCACTGTTCTATAGGCAGGCTCTGTAAGACCAGCTTTATCTACTTAAAATTTTACCCAATAGTTTCAACTTTAAGATGAGGAGAATTGACCTCATCTTAAAAGTCATCCAAATGCCTAGTTCAAATTCTTCCTGCTCCATAAAACTTTTCCTAGTAATGGTACTCAAAATTAACGTTTTTCTTCTTTATTTTACCAGAGTTCTTTATAGGTGGTAAATAATTAATATGCATTAAAAATTACCTATAATTGGGTTAATTACATGAACGTATATTTTCCTTCAGCAATTTATGAAATTTGGGTAATGTAC
This sequence comes from Balaenoptera acutorostrata, assembly GCF_949987535.1. Lineage (NCBI taxonomy): Eukaryota > Metazoa > Chordata > Mammalia > Artiodactyla > Balaenopteridae > Balaenoptera > Balaenoptera acutorostrata. Next base: position 83,230,555 of record NC_080085.1, read on the forward strand.
TACCAATATGTAGCACAATGTTTTGTGTATTAGAGTTATTCAATGAATATTTGATAAATTCGTGGTATGTTCATTCATTCTGGCTCTGAATGCACTACATAAAAATAAAATTACAATTAAAAATGAATATCTGTACACATACTTATGTTTAAAGAAGAATTTAATATTCAAACAACTGACAAATTTGCAGAAACACTTTACTAATTAATTACTTTTGTTTTATCATGCCTAAGAGTACATAGTCCCAGTTAAAGGAAACGCAGTGTTCACTCAGATAAATAGAAGATGACATTGAAGAGTCAACAGGTAAACAAAACATTTAGAGAACAGGATTACAACAAAAAAAGATTAAATATTTTATAAAAACAACACAAATGTGCACAAAGTATATGGAAATTTTTAAAAGCTTGTATCATCAAATACTTGAATAATGGGAGAGACATATGTTTCAGAATGGAAATATTAGTATTAAAGTATATCAATAGCCTTTAAATATACTCACATATTTATTGAGTGTCCCAGCAAAACCCAATTATATAATCTTGAAACAATTATAAAAAACACACCTGAAGGAATACAAGGTGAAATTATTCAAGAAAATTTTACAGCAGGAAATTAACAAGGAGAACTTCCACTAACAGATATTAAAATGAGGCAATATCATGAAACCATGTGACTGTGGTAAGAGTCGTGCATAAATAGAAGCCTGTCTTAGTAGTGTCATCAGCATCATGGTGACATAAGACATCCTCATTTTTGTCTCCCCCTTCAACAACAAAAATTTAACATCTATCCATGAACAGAGGTGCCTCTGTGGGAGGTATGGGACCTAGCATCATGTGCCAAGGGACCCAGGAGGAGATGTATGCACTGTTGCTTTGGGTAATAGGCATACAGACTTCCATACCAACTGTGAAACCTACAGGAGACTGAATCATTCTGGCCTTTATTGGGCATGGTCCAGCAATGCTTGCAGAATAATGACTTGGGCCATAACCTATGGACAAAAGAGCCTTTGTGGATATGGAGGTTTTCATGAAAGAAGTTCCACCACCCCACGAGAGAAAAAAAATTTGTCTGGATTGAGCAAGAGAAACAGCTTGACTTTGTCAGAATCATTCCTCCCCCAAAGAGGCACAACTTGAGGCTAAACTATACAGCTCATGATTTCTCCCACAGGGGAAAGGGATAGACAGTGACTGAATGCCTGGCTTTCCCAGCTAAGGGAGGGAGGAGATTGGGAGCATGGCATATAAAATTCCCAGAGGGCACTACAGAGTTCCTGCTGACTATGCTCTGGACTCCATCAGTAAGTCTGCCCACAAGCTGCAGGGAAACATTACCTACAGATTTCCCAACAGACCTGTGGTTAAACCCTGAGCACATTACGTGACAAACACACGCTTTCCTCCACTCTGTGGATGGCTCCCTGAGCATGATCCTGAGGGTGTTGGTGAGACTGAGCTCCAGTAGACATGGAAAACAGAAAGCAGATCAGACTCTACAGGCAAGGGAGAAACCACAAATGAACTGTAGCATTACCTTCAAGAAAACAAAAGAGAGGCAACTAGCAGCCATAGTGGTGCACTGTAGGATTAAGAGAAGACATACAAACTTAAGGATTCTTAAAAAAGAGGGAGCAAGGAGCAGGTGTATCCTTGCAAGTTCAGAGAATGCCTTGGAATCTATAGCAGGACTGATGAAAGATATTTTTATCCCGAAGGCAGTTAGTAAAAATTGGAGGAAGTGACTTCTACTTCAAATGTGAAAAACGCAATGCAAAACTTCAAGAGTCATGAAAATTGAAGGAAATATAATAACATCAAAAATTCACAATAATTTTTCAGTAACAGAAAACGAGGACATGGAAATCTATGATTTATCTGACCAATAGATAACCATAGTTTTGATTTTAATTTACCCTCTACACTGCCTTCTACATTAGTTTGCTCAAGCAGCCATAACAAAAACCCCACTGACTGAGTGGCTTAAACAACAGAAATTTATTTTCTTACAGTTCTGGAGACTGGAATTCCAAGATCAAGGTGTCAGTGAGATTGGTTTCTCCTGAGGCCTCTCTCCTTGGCTTGCAGATGGCCACCTTCTCACTGTGTTCTCTTCATGGCCTGTTCTCTCTAAGTGCCCATCCTTGTACTATCTGTGTGTGTCCTAATCTCTTCTTATTATGACACTAGTCAGTTTGGATTAGGGCCCATACTAAAGGCCCCATTTCAATTTAATTATCACTTTAAAACTTCTATATCCAAATGCAGGTACATTCTGAGGTACTGAGAATTAGAGTTTTATCATTAAAAGTTGAGGGGACACAATTTAGTCTATAACACCCTCTAATAAAATAGTTTTCTCTCTTTTACACCTTTATGGCCATTTTGTAATTCTATGTCTTCAATCTTATAAGTTCTTGCCTTCCAATGAAAGACTTTTCTAATCGACGTTAAATATTTGATCATCATCATAACACATCTTAACCAACCCTTGGAATCTAGTTGCAGATTTCACAGCAGCATACATATTTGTGCTAGCAGCTTTACCCAATAGCTTAAAATTAATCAATACATGTTGACTTCTGAAAGGATAAAACCAGCCTTCACTGACAGTAACATGTTCTTTAACCTTCTTGGAATTACTGTTTTCTTTCAAAAACTCACTGGGATTTTTAATGACATCCTTCAATCAAAAGTAGAAGTTAACACATCATTTCAACCATAAGTGGCTTTCTGTTCCTGTGCATGAATTGAAAAGCAGATATGCAGTGACAAATCAATGACACATTTTGAAAGAAGTGATATTAGTCACTAACCATGATACACAACTTTAATATATATAGTAATTTTTGGCCTGAAGAACCAGAAGTAAAGTTTGTGTTTTATGCAATTACTCATGGTTAATATATCATGGTAACTGAAATTTGAATTATGTTTTTGTAAAGGGGGTTGCTAGTGTTTAAGTGAACCTGTTAACTTGAATCTGTTCATATTGAAACAGTGCAAAGCAAGGACTAAGTAAAGGCATAGCTACACCTGGTTCTAGTTACCTTCACCTAGCATAAACATCTGGGGAGGAGCTTAAGAAATGTTTGTGACGCAAAGAAAAAAATTTGAAGGAGAATTTGAAATATAAACTATAATAGCTAGAGTGATACTAATTATCATAAAAGTCCTCCACATTTCAGTGTATTAACAAAATAGAAATTAATTTATTACTTGTATAACAGTCTGATGCTGGTATTACTGATTGTGGGGAGGGGTTCCCTTCTTCATGTGGCTATTCTAGACCCTGGTTTACGAAGGATCTTTCATCTTTAACAAATAGTTTTCAAGGTTGCCCTACAAGTAGAAATCCAACCATCAAAGGAGAAAAGTATTCTCACATGGGGTGATTTAATGGGTCAGGCGTAGAAGAGACACACATCACTTCCCCTCACATTCTATTTGTTAGAACAAAAATTCATGTCCAAATATAACTGTAAGACAAACTGCAAAACATAGTCCCTGGCTGAAAAACTACTTCCTAGCAACAATTTTATGCTATGGAAGGAAAAGCATGAATTTTAGAGAATATCAAATATTCTCTGACACATTTATAAAAAGGTTAATTTAACTTGAATGCTCAAAAAGGCTTTTGGGCATTGCCTATATATTATCCCCAGGTTAATTTGGTCCTCTCAGTGTAGGAAATACATTATATACTAGCATATTTGAATTTTGTTTTTCTGTTCGGCTTGTGGCTATGCTACATGGATGCAGCCATGGACTAAAAAAACCTTTGGTAGTCTATCTCCTAGCAAGTTGTCTAAGTTTGTGTAACATACAATTGGGACCACATAGAAGAGGAGAATATTGGGAATTAAATTAAATTAAAATAATAAACAACAAATAAAAAAGGTGTATAGGACATGCAAATATAAGGTGCTGAAGAAGAAATACAGGAAGCAAGTATATATAGGAAGAAAATATTCAACCTCATTAATAAAGAAATAAACATTAAATTGAGATATCATTTTAGTAAATTAGAGAAAATAAAGATCTAAAAATAATTTATGTCCTATATTTGTTAATGTCTTCCTGAAATTAGATTTTAAAAAGTTACTTTGAATGAGCCTATAATTTGACACAGCTTTTCTGAGAAATAATTTATCAATATAAACAATCTTAAGATGGTGGTTTCCTTGGCTCAGTAATTTTACTGTTATTGATGTTAATTAATGAAATGATTGAGAATATAACCTAAGTATCCAACATTAAGGCAGTAATTAAAACAATAAGGTATATATTTTATCAAATCACTACTGTACAATCTTCAACCTTTCAAAACATATTTCATAACACTGAAGTGCTAATGGTAATATTTAGTTGAGTAATTAAGATACAGAATTATATATATTCTGTAATACCAATTAAAATGAAAAATAAAGAGGCCAAAATTTAAACTGAAACAAAATATTAACTGTTAGTATACTTGAGTGACAGAAATATGTATGTTTTTAAAAATACTTTCTGCGTTTTTAAAACTCTCACAATTTATATCTATAATTGTTAGCATCAGACATATAAGCATTATTTTACAAAGAATTGGATCACTGAGTGTGCTCCACATATGTTCAGTTTAAAATAGTTTTGCTAATCTGGGGTACTAAAACCTAAGATAACAATAAAATTAAGATTTTTATATAATGTTAAAAGTGTTAGTTTAAATTATTATTGACACATTGTGAAAGGTATTTAAACATGGATTCTCTTTTATTAACTTAATATAATATATATTCTGGAATTGGAGAGCATATTCGGGCTATACTGTAAATATTGAATTTATTTATTCATGTCCAGTTCTTTCTAACAAAGACTTCCAGATGAGTCATAAATAGTGGAAACCTATGATAGCAAATGCATGAATTGAAAATATGATCCATTTTTATATCATGTACAAAGAATAGAGACACATAAAAATTCTCATTAGGAGGTGTTATTAAAACTTATCTGATTTATTTGTTGAATAAATTATATTGGTAGATCATGAAAATGATTTTTAGAATGGAACATGAGATCAGAACAATGATGAGTGGTTGAATGAAAAACTAAAAATATAAATCGTCTTCAAAGTTGACTTGAAGGTGCAAAACAGCATGGCTATTCCATTATACAAATTTTTAATCATCAGTCTTTTCATTAATTATTAGATGTAAAGCTTATTAGAACATAATTAAAATAACATTATTAGATGTTCTTAATGGAAATAATTTACAAAATCTTAAACTAACATAACATGCAATAAAATAATATCCCACTGAATTTTCTCTTCCTAGATATCCAATTTTTTCTATGTGACATGATACTCAAAATATTTTTAAATATTAATATTTTTTGCAAACATATTTTCATTATCACTTGCACATTTGGTATTTTAAAGATCATTCATATTTGCTTTGTTGCCAATCAACGTGTCTTCCTTCATAAAATCTGTAGCTAACTGATTAATTAACTTTATGATTTGGTTCTGAATAAAGACATACAAAAAAGCATTATTAAGTTCAAGAGGTATGTAAATTATAAAAAATTGTGAATAAATATATGTTACTTTTCTACTATATACCAGGTATTATTCTAGGCATTGGGGCAGAGTAGGGTATTAACCAAAAATAAAAGTAATAAGAGTTTCCATAAATCAAATGCTTACATTGTCTTAAGCACTTTACTTACATTAACTCATTTGAACCTCAAAACATCTTTGTGAAGCTGATCTGATAAGTTTCTTAATTCTCTGGGCCTCAATATATTTACCTATACAATATGTATAATATTAACTTTCTTATTGATTGCTTAGAAGAATTTACATTCCTACCTTGATTATATATATTATATATATAATAAAGATTCTGATTTTTTTTCTCACATCGACCTTGAGACCTCTCTTGACTATCAAATCTATGACTCACAATTACAATATCTAAAACACATTCTTCTCTGAGAGAAGATATTGAGAAAAAAAATCTTTATATCATGGTCAGTGAAGAGGCACTTAGAAACAGGTCAATATTAAATTATGTAAAACATGAAAAACAATATATTCCTAATCTTAGATTTGTATAGCCAATAAAAGTAGATTCTGAACAAATGCATTTTCTGTTTGTTGAAATATCCTTCATTTTCCCTCCATAACCACCCTTATATCCTTATTTCTCCTGTCATCCAGATCCTTCTTTTTTTTCACGCATCTCTAAACATCTGGAGCATTCATCAGATCCTGTTCCTCACTAACCCTGTGTTCAGACTCTCTGGCAATATGCTTAAAAGAAGAAGCTTTGCCACAAAGGGCATCAGCTGCTAATAAGATCTTTAACTTCTCCCTCTATCATTTTGCCCTTCCCCCTCCCTTTTTCTCTCCTTCACAGATATCAGATTTTTTGGTCTGATATACAGAAATAGGGTATGGATTATGACATTCAATTCTTACATTATCTTAAATCTATTGTCATGATGTCTGTAAATGAGAGGGATTGTGTATGACTGTCTCAGAATGCAGTAGACTTACGTATAATCAACTAAAGAGTATTTCTTTAAGTAAGAAAAATGTGCAGAAAAAATATTGAAATTTACAAATGACACTGCTTTTAGTGTGCACTTCTAATTGCTATAGAACATGCTTTTTTTTCAGCAGCCAGACCCATTTATGACAATGCTATTTGCTTGAATTCCATTACAGCTATAAAATTGTACCGTAATGTAGCACTTTTCATCTAAAAATGTCAAAGTGCTATACAAGCACAGGCTCTTATTACACTAATCCTCTTAACATTTGGGATGGGGGGAGCAGCAGAGAAAGGCCACTTCCACTTGTGTGGCTCGCCATCTAAGCAGATCCCTGTCCAGGCCTGGGGAGGTCTCCCTGCTTAGGGCTGCATGTAGAAACTTCCAAAATCTGGAAAAGTTCTTAGGTGAGTCTAGGACATGCATTTTTGAGAGTTAGAGATAATGGCTTCTTTTGCTCTCTAGATAAAATATCACTCTCAGATTATATGTCTGTTTTCCTTTTGATGGAAACAATATGGGAGGCTGGAGAGAGGTGAGTAAATTTCCACCATTTGCCACCCTTTAAAAGGCAAAAATAGTAAGATATTTTTGACCATTCTTTTTGAAAATCTATATTTTAAAGCTATATTTTCTCCCTTCTATTTTTCCAACTAAAATGAACTTAATCTTAATAATATGATAAGTGGTAATTTTTTTATAAAAGAAGTACATAACTAGATCATGGATAACCTGAGCTAAAGGGTGATTTGGTAGGATGAGTTATAGGCACTGCCAAACAAATCTCACAGGCTATAGTCTTTTTCCTATTTTCCTATTGTCTTCTGCCTGTATTATTTAAGAGGTTATTGTTTACATGGTCTTAAATTGGGTGCCAGGATTCTGACACACTGTACTTATTATTCTTCTATTTCTAATAACAATTTTATTACACTATTTACATGAACAGGAAATTTATTGCACTACTTATTACCAGGTTAGCACTCTAACTCTAGACTGAATGTATAAATAGAGTTTTAAAATAAGATGAGAACATCTTCACAAAATAAATTTTCTTTCTGTGATCCAGAAGCTCATTTATCTTAATTATTTTTGATGTTTTTCCCCATTACAGCTCCACTTTACATTTTCAGAGAACTGAAATCATTAACTAGTTTCCTTTAAAATGAATGTAAATTCTGAAAGATGACTTCCCTATAATTATTTCTGTCACCTGAATAAAAGGTATATTGTTCAGAATGTCACAAATCATTAAGAAAAATAATTTATGCATAGTAAATTCTACCAGGAGAAGTGCATCTTTTATGAATAACTCCCTGCAGATAATGAGTAAATCTCACTGTTAAATTTTCAGGTTTACATTGGCAATAACAGGCTATATGCTTTGTGCAATTGGCAAAAAGATCAGAAAAGAGCAAACTTTTTGAAATAATGACCTATTGAATTGAAATTTAAATCTACAATGATATCATAGTGCCAGCTGGTAAATTGGATGGGAATTGGATTTAAGCAGAAGTAGTAGGAGTAACTTGTGATAGTTGTTTTAGTTTTGCTGTGTGTTTGTTTTCTTGTTATATTTTGTTTTGTTTTGTTTTGATCTAGGTCAACAGAATCAAAAGGTAAAATTATATAAAAGAAATGTGACTTAAATCAATTAAAGATTATTTACTAGACTTAGAGGTTTTCTATTTATAAGTTATCTACATTCACTTTATAGGAGATTGTCCAGATATCTGTAGATTATATTTCATGAAGTAAATTTTAAATATTCTATCTGCAAAGTATATTCTTTTCATAGAGTTTCATTTTTTATATTCTTAAAATAGGAGTATTAAATTTTAGAATAAATAAATATTTGTAATTCATGATTAAAAATTTCTTATCTTGCCATGAGGTTGCATGGTTATCAAATTGACTTTCCATTCCAACAGCAATTTGATCATTCCAATCCTAACTAAATTTGATTCGGGTTACCACTTAAGAAGCACATTCTCATGATCATGTTAAATGGTCCAATTTCTTCCCAACTGTAGTAAAAGTTGACATTGGCAACTTAGCATTGGTCAAAAGAAAATGTGTGTATGTGTAACTTTAGTAGAAACTGGAAACTATTTCTTAGTTTTTAGTAGGTTCATTTCTAAACACTGGAGCTCTAAAAGTTTAAATGTTTATCAAACACACCAATTTTTCAAAAGGACTCAAGTTGCCTACAAGTTCAAAACATTTACTTATCACACAATTTTTCCTTTGTATGTATTTATTGTCATAGGTCAGGAGAGAATAATCAGTCACACTGTCAGTGTTTCAGCTGAAATGCCTTCAAAAGACTTTAGAGGTTTTTACCCTTTAGCTCATGTTATAACTTTTGAATTTCAGATTTTGATGTCAATCCAGTTCTTGCATTACTGCTGATTCAGATGACAACAATTCAAGACTGTGCATACTAATTATTTACATGCTATATGTATATTTATTTTCAATTAATATTTTAAAAATTAGTTTTATCTTTTGTTCTTTAAGGTACCAGTTTGTTTTGTGATGTAGGGAAAAGAAATTCATGCATTTAAAATTCAGTAGTTTATTATTTTATTTGATTTTGATTCACCTTGAAAGACACCAAGAGGTATGTTTATTTTCTTCATTAAAATGATTTTCGACACAAGTCTCTTAGATAGCCTCATCCACCAGAGGGCAGACAGCAGAAGCAAGAAGAGCTACAATCCTGCAGCCTATGGAACAAGAACCACATTCACAGAAAGAAAGACAAGATGAAAAGGTGCAGAGCTATGTACCATATGAAGGAACAAGATAAAACCCAGAAAAACAACTAAATGAAGTGGAGATACACAACCTTCCAGAAAAAGAATTCAGAATAATGATACTGAAGATGATCCAGGACCTTGGGAAAAGAATGGAGGCAAAGATCGAGAAGATGCAAGAAATGTTTAACAAAGACCTAGAAGAATTAAAGAACAAACAAACAGAGATGAACAATACAATAACTGAAATGAAAACTACACTAGAAGGAATCAATAGCAGAATAACTGAGGCAGAAGAACGGATAAGTGACCTGAAAGACAGAATGGTGGAATTCACTGCTGCGGAACAGACTAAAGAAAAAAGAATGAAAGGAAATGAACACAGCCTAAGAGATCTCTGGGACAACATTAAATGCAACAACATTCATATCATAGGGTCCCAGAAGGAGAAGAGAGAGAGAAAGGACCAGAGAAAATATTTGAAGAGATTAGAGTCGAAAATTCCCTAACATGGGAAAGGAAAGAGTGACCCAAGTCCAGGAAGAGCAGTGAGTCCCATTCAGGATAAACCCAAGGAGAAACACTCCGAGACACACAGTAATCAAATCGGCAAAAATTAAAGACAAAGAAAAATTTTTGAAAGCAGCAAGGGAAAAATGAGAAATAACATACAAGAGAACTCCCATAAGGTTAACAGCTGATTTCTCAGCAGAAAATCTACAAGCCAGAAGGGAGTGGCATGATATACTTAAAGTGATGAAAGGGAAGAACCTACAACCAAGATTACTCTACCTGGCAAGGATCTTATTCAGATTCGATGGAGAAATCAAAAGCTTTCCAGACAAGCCAAAGCTAAGAGAATTCAGCACCACCAAACCAGCTTTACAACAAATGCTAAAGGAATTTCTCTAAGTGGGAAACACAAAAGAAGAAAAGAACCTAAAAAAACAAACCCAAAACAATTAAGAAAATGGTCATAGGAACATACATATCGATAATTACCTTAAACGTGAATGGATTAAATGCTCCAACCAAAAGACATAGACTGGCTGAATGGATACAAAAACAAGACCCGTATATATGCTGTCTACAAGAGACCCACTTCAGACCTAGGGACACCTACAGACTGAAAGTGAGGGGATGGAAAAAGATATTCCATGCAAAAGGAAATGAAAAGAAACCTGGAGTAGCAATACTCATATCAGAAAAAATAGACTTTAAAGTAAAGAAAGTTACAAAAGACAAGGAAGTACACCACATAATGATCAAGGGATCAAACCAAGGAGAAGATATAACAATTATAAATATATATGCACCCAACATAGGAGCACCTCAAAACATAAGGCAACTGCTAACAGTTATAGAAGAGTAAATCAACAATAACACTATAATAGTGGGGGACTTTAACACCTCACTTACAACAATGGACAGATCATCCAAAATGAAAATAAATAAGGAAACAGAAACTTTAAATGACACAATAGACCAGATAGATTTAATTGATATTTATAGGACATTCTATCCAAAAACAGCAGGTTACACTTTCTTCTCAAGTGCCCATGGAACATTCTCCAGGATAGATCACGTCTTGGGTCACAAATCAGCCTCAGTAAATTTAAGAAAATTGAAATCATATCAAGCATCTTTTCTGATGACAACACTATGAGATTAGAAATTAATTACAGGGAAAAAAATGTAAAAAACACAAATACATGGAGGCTAAACAATACGTTACTAAATAACCAAGAGATCACTGAAGAAAACAAAGAGGAAATCAAAAAATACCTAGAGACAAATGACAATGAAACCCCAATGATCCAAATCCTATGCGATGCAGCAAAAGCAGTTCTAAGACGGAAGTTTATAGCTATCCAAGCCTACCTCAAGAAACAAGAAAAATCTCAAATAAACAATGTAACCTTACACCTAACGGAATTAAATAAAGAGGAACAAACAAAACCCAAAGCTAGTAGAAGGAAAGAAATCATAAAGATCAGAGCAGAAATAAATGAAATAGAAACAAAGAAAACAAAAGCAAAGATCAATAAAACTAAAAGCTGGTTCTTTGAGAAGGTAAACAAAATTGATAAACCATTAGCCAGACTCATCAAGAAAAAGAGGGAGAGGACTCAAATCAATAAAATCAGAAACGAAAAAGGAGAAGTTACAACAGACACCACAGAAATACAAAGCATCCTGAGACTACTGCAAGCAACTCTATGCCAATAAAATGGACAACCTGGAAGAAATGGACAACTTCTTAGAAAGGTATAACCTTCCAAGACTGAACCAGGAAGAAATAGAAAATACTAACAGACCAATCACAAGTAATGAAATTGAAACTGTGGTTAAAAATCTTCCAACAAACAAAAGTCCAGGACCAGATGGCTTCACAGGTGAATTCTATCAAACATTTAGAGAAGAACTAATACCCATCCTTCTCAAACTCTTCCAAAAAATTGCAGAGGAAGGAACACTCCCAAATTCATTCTATGAGGCCACCATCACCCTGATACCAAAACCAGACAAAGATACTACAAAAAAAGAAAATTACACACCAGTATCACTGATGAATATAGATGCAAAAATCCTCAACAAAATACTAGCAAACAGAATCCAACAACACATGGTCAAGTGGGATTTATCCCAGGGATGCAAGGATTCTTCAATATACGCAAATCAATCAATGTGATACACCATATTAACAAATTCAAGATTAAAAACCATATGATCATCTCAATAGATGCAGAAAAAGCTTTTGACAAAATTCAACACCCATTTATGATAAAAAATCTCCAGAAAGTGGGCATGGGGAGACCTACCTCAACATAATAAAGGCCATATATGACAAACCCACAGCAAACATCATTCTCAGTGATGAAAAACTGAATGCATTTCCTCTAAGATCAGGAACAAGACAAGGCTGTCCACTCTCACCACTATTATTCAACATAGTTTTGGAAGTCCTAACCACGGCAATCAGAGAAGAAAAAGAAATAAAAGGAAAACAAATTGGAAAAGAAGAAGTAAAACTGTCACTGTTTGCAGATGACATGATATCATACGTAGAGAATCCTACTGATGCCACCAGAAAACTACTAGAGCTAATCAATGAATTTGGTAAAGTAGCAGGATACAAAATTAATGCACAGAAATCTCTTGCATTCCTATACACTAATGATGAAAAACCTGAAAGAGAAATTAAGGAAACACTCCCATTTACCATTGCACCAAAAAGAGTAAAATATCTAGGAATAAACCTACTTAGGTACAAAAGACCTGTATGCAGAAAACTATAAGACACTGATGAAAGAAATTAAAGATGATACCAACAGATGGAGAGATATACCGTGTTCTTGGATTGGAAGAATCAATATTGTGAAAATGACTATACTACCCAAAGCAATCTACAGATTTAATGCAATCCCTGTCAAATTACCAATGGCATTTTTTACGGAACTAGAAAAAATAATCTTAAAATTTGTATGGAGACACAAAAAACGCCGAATAGCCAAAGCAGTCTTGAGGGAAAAAAACGGAGTTGGAGGAATCAGACTCCCTGACTTCAGACTATACTACAAAGGTACAGTAATCAAGACAATATGGTACTGGCACAAAACCAGAAACATAGATCAATGGAACAAGATAGAAAGCCCAGAGATAAACCCACACACCTATGGTCAACTAATCTATGACAAAGGAGACAAGGATATACAATGGAGAAAAGACAGTCTCTTCAATAAGTGGTGCTAGGAAAACTGGACAGCTACATGTAAAAGAATGAAATTAGAATACTCCCTAACACCATACAGAAAAATAAACTCAAAATGGATTAGAGACCTAAATGTAAGACCGGACACTATAAAACTCTTAGAGGAAAACAGGAAGAACACTCTTTGACATAAATCACAGCAAGATCTTTTTTGATCCACCTCCTAGAGTAATGGAAATAAAAACAAAAATAAACAAATGGGACCTAATGAAAAGTAAAAGCTTTTGCACAGAAAAGGAAACCATAAACAAGATGAAAAGACAACCCTCAGAATGGGAGAAAATATTTGCAAATGAATCAACGGACAAAGGATTAACCTCCAAAATATATAAACAGCTCATGCAGCTCAGTATTAAAGAAGCAAACAACCCAATCCAAAAATGGGCAGAAGACCTAAATAGACATTTCTCCAAAGAAGACATACAGATGGCCAAGAAGCACATGAAAAGCTGCTCAACATCACTAATTATTAGAGAAATGCAAATCAAAACTACAATGAGGTCTCACCTCACACCAGTTAGAATGGGCATCATCAGAAAATCTACAAACAACAAATGCTGGAGAGGGTGTGGAGAAAAGGGAACCCTCTTGCACTGTTGGTGGGAATGTAAATTGATACAGCCACTGTAGAGAACAGTACGGAGGTTCCTTAAAAAACTAAAAATAGAATTACCATATGATCCAGCAATCCCACTACTGGCCATATACCCAGAGAAAACCATAATTCAAAAAGACACATGCACCCCAATGTTCATTGCAGCACTATTTACAATAGCCAGGTCATGGAAGCAACCTAAATGCCCATGGACAGACGAATGGATAAAGAAGAAGTGGTACATATATGCAATGGGATATTATTCACCCATAAAAAAGGAACGAAATTGAGTCATTTGTTGAGACATGTATGGATCTAGAGACTGTCATACAGAGTGAAGTAAGTCAGAAAGAGAAAAACAAATATCGTATCTTAACACATGTATGTGGAACCTAGAAAAATGGTACAGATGAACCGGTTTGCAGGGCAGAAGTTGAGACACGGATGTGGATAACAAATGTATGGACCCTAAGGGGGGAAAGCTGCGGGGGGGTGGGGATGGTGGTGTGCTGAATTGGGCGATTGGGATTGACATGTATACACTGATGTGTATAAAATTGATGACTAATAAGAACCTGCTGTATAAAAAAATAAATTAAATAAAATTAAATTTTTTTTTTAGAAAAAGAAGCAGACTCACAGATAAAAAGAAAAAACTAGTGGTTACCACTTGTGGGGGTGGGCAGTATAAGGGTGTGGGAAAAAAGTGTTATCATGGGTTTATATGAAGTCACGAGTATGAAACTTTTAGAAATTTTAAAGCACTAAAAAATTTTTAAAATCTTTCATTCAATAAAAAATTATTTACAATTCAATTATTTTAATACCTATACAGAAGTAAGTCAAAACTGTGATTTTGATATAGAAAATTTAAAAAAATGATTTTCAAATACTTATGCATAAAGGTTGCATAGCATCTTTTCAAATTTATTTTAGATGTAATCTCATTGGTTTATTCACTTTTAGGACTAAATTGAATAAACAATTCCTGAATCCATTGATTGTTTTACCAAGTTATAATTACTTCATTTACTTGAAGCAACATAGTTGATTCATGAAATGGTTTTGACTATCATATTATTATGGAAAAAATATGAAAAGAGTGAATTCACTTATTCTAAATAAACAAAAACAAATTAATAATTTAGGGCAGCAGAGTGCTGTTAATTTGGTAGTTTACACCAATAAGTACTAAAAGACTATGCAATTACTCTGAAATATTAATACACAACAATACAGTTCCAATTTTAGGCAACACTTCAAAGTAAAGAAAGGTCCTATACAACATGTATGAAAGAAGCATACTGGAGGAAGCCTCTGCTCCATCCCTTCACCCTCCATAATTAACAGTACATCAGAAAATTTATGCTGCATTTAAAATAAAATATAAACTTTAAGATATTATGGATGTAGAAATCAAAGATTTTCTGCAGATTGTAACTGTATCTTGTAACTATCCCAATGGTAACTATCATGGAACAAGAATAATGTGGAATAGAAGAAGAGGATCTGCCAAACTTGAATCTTAGTAGAAAAAAATCCAATTCAAAGAATCATTCCCTGTTTTTTAGCTAAGGAACACACTCTGGTCTTCATAAGAGGTGTTAGGTTTAAATATAATCAAAACTCAACATATTGTAGTTTGTGTAAGCTTTCTTAATTACTTCCATAATAAATAGTCCAAGGCTTTGGAAATTTAGAATGTTCTGTGATGGATTTGTACTAAGTGGAGGAGATATGGTGGAAATATATTGATTGTGTTTATTTGCTTTTGCTTTTCTTCCATCAAAATGCAAATTTGTGCCCTTTAGATGTCTGGATTAAATGGTTTGTAATACTAAAATTAATTAGAATTTAGGAGGTATGAGATTTAAATACAATTGTTTTTAATTTGTTCTTAGACCTAAAACGGGACATTAGTGGAAAAACTGGTAAAATCCAAATAAAGTTTGAAGTTTAGTTAGCACTAATGTACTCATATTGATTTCTTAGTTTTACCTGGACCTTATAGATGTGAGATACTAATAATACCATGTCTTAGTCTGTTCTAGCTTCTATAACAAAATGCCATAAACTAGGTGGCTGGTAAACAACAGAAATTTATTTTTACAGTTCTGGAGGCTGAGAAGTCCAGGATCAAGTCACTGGCAGATTTAGTGTCTCGTGAAGGCTCACTCCTTGTCACAGCAAGAAGACAGCCATCTTCTTGCTGTGTTCTCACATGATTTAAGGGGGTGAGGGAGCTCTTTGGAGTCTCTTTTATGAGAGCGTTAATCCCATTTAAGTGGGCTCTGCAATCATGACCTAATCACCTCCCAAAGGTCCTGCCTCCAAATGCCATCACATTGGGGATTAAGTTTCAATATATGAATTTTGGGTTAATGAAATACTCAGTGTATAACTTTCTGTCCCTGTTCCCCCCAAATCCATGTCCTTCTCACATGCAAAATGCAATCATTCCATCTCAATAGCCCTGAAAGTGTCAATTTGTTTTAGCATGAACTGAAAAATCTAAATCCAAAGTCTCCTCTAAATATCATCTAAGTCAGATATAGGTGAGACTCAATGTTTGATTCACTCTGAGGCAAATTCCTTTCTCGCTGGGAAACCAAAAAAGTTATGCGTTTTCAAAATACAATTGTGGAATAGGCATAGGATAGGTATTACCTTTCCAAAAGGGAGAACTAGGAAAAGGGGAAAAAGAAGGATAGGTCCCATATAAGTTTAAGAGCTAACAGGGCAAACAACATTAACTTTTAAAGCTCAAGAATAATCCTCTTTGGCTTGATGTTCTGCCTTCCAGGCCCACTGGGGTAGCAACATCACCCCCTTGGCTCAATGAAACCACTGAAGTGTCTCTTCCAAGCTGGAGTCCTGGGCCCATGACTTTATCAGGCAGCCACATCCTTTGAAGTCTAGTTAGAGGCAGCCTTAACCTCCAGGCCTGTGCATTCTGTGCACCAGCAGAGAGGGCACCACATGGAAACCATCAAAGATTTCTGCCTGTGCTCTTTGGTGGGGTGGCCACCGTGGCTCACACCACACTGGGACCCACTGGAGTTGCACCTGGGGCAACTAAGGAGCATAGTACCAGCGTGTGGGGGAGGGAGCTTTCAATGTGATGCAACATTAGGCAGTGCAGTCAAATGTCCCACAGGTGGACACAGGTGGCCCATCTTACGAAATCTCTGTCCCCTAGCCCTGGCACTCTGGGCCTGTCAGGTGATTGGCAACCCTGATGATCTCTGAATTGCCTTCAGGGTCCTTCTTCCATTGTCTTGAAAAATAGCTCTTGACTTCTATTGAGATGGCTGATTCATCCTAATCTCCTTATGGTTGCTTGGCCACATCTTACCATTTTTTGCAATATGGATAGGCTGAGAGTTTTGCAAATCTTTAAGTCTTGCTTCTATTTTGCTTAACAGTACCACCTTTATGTCATTTTTCTCTTTTCACATTTTACTGTAAGCAGTCAGGAGGAGCCAAGCCACACCTTCATTACTTTCCATAAAAATAGCTTCAGCTGAATATTCAATTTCATCACTCACAAGTCCTACATTTCAAAAAACACCAGAACATTAACAGAATTCAGCCAGGTTTCTTTCCCACTTTATAACCAAGATCACCTTTCCTGTAGTTTCCAATAACATGTTTCTCATTTCCACCTGGGACCTCATCAGAATAGCCTGTACCATCCATATTTCTACCAACATTCTGTTCAGGATTACTTAGCTATTCCCTAAGAAGTTTGGGGCTTTCTCTACAGCTCTCCTCTTTTCTTTCAGAGCTCTCATCAGAATCACCTTTAACTATCTGTTCACAGAAATGTAGGCTTTTCTAGCATGCACCTCAAAACTCTTACAGCTTCTACCACTACCCAGTTCCAAAGCTGCTTTCACATTTTAGGAATTTGTTACCGCAGCGTCCCACTTCTCAGTACCAATTCTGTCTCAGTACATTCAGGATGCTATAACAGAATATAAGATAGCTATTTAGATAAATTGTATGACAAGATGTTCCAGGTGTATCATCTACCCCATCTACATTTCCTAATCCAGACCTGAAATTATCAATTTCTCCAAGGAATCCCAATTTATTTTTAGTGGGAAATGATATTTGCAGATCAGAATTTGGAGGATGTTGGGTAATTACCTCAATATTTTGAAAACTGTTAAATAAAGGGAAAAAATAAAATATTGCAACTTTCTGTGTGACTGGGAAAATTATTTAAGATACTTTCCATATTTATTAAGTAGGTGTACATTTAAAGAGTACCTTTGAAAATTAAATACGTATATTCTAGTGACTGAAATACAGTATTCACTCAGTAAGCAGAGAAGAAAAATAAAATTTGTCATGAGAAATAAAATATCTACAGATACATTCTATCTATCTATCTATCTACATCCCTAAAGAAACCACAAGAAAACTGGTAGAATATATAAATGAATTCAGTAAAGTTGCAGGTTATAAAACCAATACATTATATCTATCTATATAGATAGATATAAGGAAATATTCAGCCATAAAAAAGAATGAAATTTTGCCATTTGTGACATCATGGAA
The DNA here is from genome assembly GCF_949987535.1 of Balaenoptera acutorostrata. NCBI lineage: Eukaryota > Metazoa > Chordata > Mammalia > Artiodactyla > Balaenopteridae > Balaenoptera > Balaenoptera acutorostrata. The sequence continues at coordinate 83,248,792 of NC_080085.1, forward strand.
GAACTCTGAGGACATTATGCTAAGTTAAATGTGTCAGAAAGAGAAAGGCAAGTACCATATAATCTTACTTATGTGTGGAATCTAACAGTGACAACAACAAAGCTTGTAGAAACAGAACTAATTTGTGATTGCCAGAGGTGGGGGCTGTGCGTGGGCAAAATGGGTAAAGGAAGTCAAAAGGTACAAACTTCCAGTTCTAATATAAATAAGTCATGAGGATGTATTGTACAGAATGGAGACAATAGTACTCCAATAATAATACTGCATTGTATGTTTTAAAGTTGCTAAGACAGTAGATCTTAAAAATTCTCACCACAAGAAATAAAATTCTGTAACTATGTGTGGTGATGGATATTAACTAGACTTACTGTGGTGATCATTTCACAATATATACAAATATCAAATCATTATATTATACACCTGAAACTAATATAATATTGTATGCCAATTATACTTCAATAAAAAATAAGACAGAATATAGACCAATGGAATAGAATAGAGAGCCCAGAAATAAACCATTGTATGTATAGTCAATTGATTTTTGACAAGGGTGCCAATAACATTAAAGGGAGAAAGGAGAAAGGACAATCTTTGAAGCAAATGGTGCTGGGGAAATTGGGTATCAACATGCAAAGAATAAAGTTGGACCCTTACTTTAGAGCATATGCGAAAATTAATTAAAAATGGATTCAAGACCTAAACATAAGTGCTAAAATTATAAAACTCTTAGAAGAATATGTAGAGCGTATCTCCCATGGCATTGTATTTGGCAGTGATTTCATGGATGTGACATTAAGCACAGGCAAAATATGAAAAATAGATAAATTTGATTCATAAAATTAAAAATTTTGCACATCAATGTGAACTGCCAAAAGAGGGAAAATGCAACTCACAGAAAGGAAAAAATATTTGCAAGTCATATGTATGACAAGGAATTAATATCCAGAATATATAAAGAACAGTTATGACTCAACCCCCAAAAAACAAACAATCCAATTAAGAATGAGCAAATAACCTGAATAGATATTTCTCTAAAGAAGATAACAAATGACCAATAAACTCATGAAAAGATGCTCAACATCACTAACTATTAGGGAAATGCAAGTCAAAATCACAATGTGTTACTACTTCACACACATTAGGATGGCTATTATAATTAAAAAAAAAATTATAAGTGTTGGCAAGGATTCCTGGGGAATTCCAGGATGGAATGCAGAATGTGACAAAACAATCTAACTGCCTTATAAATGTATGAAATACCCTCACTGAAGTCTGGAGCAAAAAAGCTGCTGACTTAATGTAACTTTAGAAATGAGTTGGGTCTTTAAGTCTAAAGGGGAAAGAAAAATGCTCATAACGAATGAACTTTAGGTGATAAAACTGATTTCTACTGAGGTAGAATGTTAACAATTCTGATATTTCATCCCTTGCTTATATGTAACCTCCCACTCTAACAAACAGTGAGAAACCTGGATCCCGACATCTGTCATTCATATATTTAATTGTTCAATTCCAGTATATATGAATAACTTTCATCTGTTAGCCCAGTCAGAGATTGTCTCAGCTCTGCAGAGAGCTTCCTGCACACTCAACTCTCAGAGTCTGCTTCCCATGAAACCAAACCTGTAATAAACTTTTACCATTGAAACGATCAACCTTATTAATTTAAAATGTTTTTCTCTTCAAATGTGTCAGTTTCTTCCTTTTATTATTTAAAAATGATTTTTATTATTTCTGAACCAGTCTTAAGCAGTGACAAGATTATTCCATTAAACTCTGAGGTGCGGGCTATATACCTTCGCTGTTGCCACATTCTTGAGTGGGACTTCTGCTTAGGTTCATCAAAAGTGATGTACATACAGATTATTGTGCATGTCTATATTCATACCGTTAGAGAAAAAAAATTAAATGACACTTTTTAAAGCATGGTAGAAAGAAGACTTTTTGTTCAGGGAGGGGAGGACAATTACGATAAGTATAAGGATCACTGTGATGGCATTTTGCAGTGGAGGAGAGAGATTGGGCTCAACTCTGAATAGAGCATGGGCAAATGAGTATCAATAGCCAGAAAGCAGGGTGGGGTCAGTGGGTGAAAAACTACTAAGAAGTACATCAGGGGTAAGGGAGGAATCTGGCTTAACCGACTTAAAGGATTGTTGCTGAAGGCAGGCCAGGGTGATCACACATCACCAGGAGGATAGTGAAGGGTGAGGAACTCAACTGATATCAAGGGTAATCAGATATGGAGGATAGGATATTATGGCTAAACTCAGACAGAATTCTTGATAAAATTGGACAATGCAGAGAAGAACACATAAGCCCAAAAGTCAGGCCTAATTGAAAAAGAGTTCAAGGGACCCTGAGAAGAATTTGAACAATGACATAATCTTTGTCACTATCCAGCTGTAGAGATGGTAGTACAACCTCTTAGGAGGTATAATGGTGGTTATATATAATGGTTTAACTCAATGAAGATGCCAACTAAAACTGTTTTGTGTAGCAGCCTTCAGATCAAATCACATGTATTTCTTCTGTGAGGATATCCTCCTGTTTGTATTTTAAAATATATCAATATCATGTGCTTCTCATATTGGATCACATCAGCTGAGGGTTTAGGAAATTATCTGCTTAATCAACTACAAAGTAGAGGGCAATTTTGAAATCAGAAATTCTATCTGTTCCCTCAAACATAACCTGGTCATGTTAAGGTATCTCAAGAATATCTTTTCTTTTCTTATTTGGAAAAAGTTTAATCACTAGTTCTGTTATACATGAAAGAGACAGGTATCAGACAAATTGAACATACAATAATGAAATTAGTTGAAAAATTTCCTAATTATATATTTTTCACTGAGTTTCTGAAATAGGAAGTCATCACCCAACTTTTATATTTTTAAGATTAGATATTGAATTAATCTAAAAATTTACAGAATCAAATGTTAAACTATAATTTTTGAGCATTTACCTTTTGTCAGTAATTTGCTGAATGGTACTTTTACAATATCTCATTTATTTCCAGAGCAATATGAGAAGTATTTAGCAATATTTAGATTTTACAGATGAGAAAACTGGAGCTTTACCTATTGTTCTTAGACTTAAAGAATGGGTATAAGTTTTGCAAGCAGATATGCATGGAAAGAGCATTCCAGGCAGAACAAATAGTAGTGCAATGGCAAGGAGTCACAAGTAGGCATTTCTTTTTAGGGAAACTGCATGTAGTTTAGTGTGAGTAGAATATAAGTGATGAAAGAGAAGAAAATGAGGTTGGTTATGCAGGCAGAGACCAGAGGGCTATGCATACTATGCTAGGGTGATTTTATCTTTATTTAATTGGAAGTCTTGAAAGAAACTGAACCAAGAGGGTTACAACCTCCAGTTTATCTCTTAGATAAAAATAGCCTCAGATTTCAATTGTCTGCTGGCAGAATCTAAAGACACAGCAGCAGAAATGGGCACAAGCACACATTTTGGTGGTAAAGCTACATAACTCTTTAGGTAGAAGGAAATTGGAAGTGGGGGCCACTGATGTATTTTTGATTGCCTGCATATATCATATAAATTGTGAATACCATATTAGTGGAATAGTTTTTCCTTTGAACATGGACTTATTATATATTTTATTTCATTGTGGGTTGCTCTCTATGAAAATACCTAAAGGCCAGGAGTTGTGGTTTTGCCTAAATCTTTACTTTAGCCAGGACCAAAACAAAATAAGCTGGTAGGGATTTCGAACACCTGACATTTGAGTAGTTTAATCTGAATTATCTGTTAATCAGTAAATCTCTGGTCTGATCATTCTGTAGTTCAGTTATTGTGGTTGACTTAATTACTAACTGGTATTGGATGACTTGAAATCTTTGCTCCCAGAAATACAAATGATATCAGTACTATCACCACTTTTATATAAAATGTCACTAATAATGTACATCCAATTCTAGTGTGATAGTCCCTTCACTAATGCCAAAATTAATTTAAATTACAAGAGACTTGAATTTTTCTCAGAAGCCAAAAACTATCTCAAACTCAGCACAAAATTTAATCCATATCAATTTTTGCTCGAGACTTATGAAACTTTAGAAAATGCAGTCTAGTTTCTGTCTAGTCAAATATAAGATAGCAAACATATTCAGGAGATATAGTATTAAAAGACAAACTGGAGCATATTAAAAATTTTAAGTTTATTTGAGCAAAATTTGATTTGAACCAGGCAATGACAAACCGGAAGTGGTTAGAAGAACTCACCAAACAGGAGCTCAGGGAGAGACTTCTATAGAAAAAAGGCAGAAGTAAAGTAAGAAAATTATTGATTGGCTATAGCATAAAGCCTACTTGGCTGTTTGTGATTGGTTGTCCTTAAGTTTCAATGTTTTAACCTTTCTTGCTGTCACATTTTGTAAGAGATAACACAAACTTATGACTAGCACACCCAGATAGAATAAAGTTGTATGTCTGCATTATATTTGATATTAATAATTCTGAAGATATGCCTATTTTAATTAGACAACAGACAAGCTAGCTTTTATGTAGCAAAGACTATCCTAGATCATGTGAACTTGAAAAACATTTGGGTTAGTTTCTATATTTCTGAGAGTATACTTAATTTATATAAGTGCTTATTTTTCTTTAAACCAATTAAATAAAGCTCTTCACAAATTAATTTTGGCATACCATCCGAAGGTAAAAAATGTCACACATCTATAACATACATAAACATGCATACAAATGCAAACAGAGATCTTACAGCTTTCATTTTTAAATTTTAGCCATGAGACAGATACATCAATGCAAATCTCACTAGTTTGTAAAAGAACAGTTAGGTCCAAATCACATTTCTGGTAGATGGAATAAGTTAAGTTTACTTGCTCAGATGCCAAACTTTTTACTTATATTTGTGGAAAAGAGTGTTGAGTTTTTATTTAACTAATTTCTAAATAGCTTCTTATTTTCTAAGAATTCCCTCTCTGAAGTTTTCATTTTAAGATTTGGCTCTGAGTTCTGAAAGAAGACCAGGTCAGATATATACCTCTCAAAAGCACAGAGTAAGAATGTAAGTTTCTCCAAAAAGTGCTTTTGTTTCCTAAATCCAGATATTTTACAATATCTGTGAGCTTTTTGAGATGAATAGAGGAAGTTTGGGGATTGATTAAAAATGATAAGTGGACGTTGGATTGTCTCTAGAGCTGCATTTCTTTTCTTGCAAATACTTGATTTGTAAGACAAATACAGTTGTTTTTAATTCCCCATAGAACTGGGTTGCAACCTGAATGATATCATGAGGCTGACCCACCCATTTACTTATATTACCTTCAGTTTACTTCTTTATGAGAGGGAGAAGATGTTCAACTAAACTGAAAAACAAAAGATTCCTAAGTTCTAGATTTGGATCTGTGTGTCTTTGGAATGTTTTAGCAAATCCTTCCACAACAGCTTCAGAATGTTTTTCTTTCCCTCTCGGTACATAACTTCATTTTAGTTTAAGAGAGAAGACCTTAAAAAAAATTCCTCTCAGACTTTTTTTTGTTTGTTTTCCAGACTCTTTGTATCAGCTTCCAATTGGGCCAATTTCTGACTTAAAAAAAAAAAAAAATCCTTTCAAGTGTCTTGCCAAGTTTCGGCTGGGACAAACAGTAAATGTTCCTGGCAATATTTAACAACCACAAGAAGTGTACCAAAAGGATACTACCCTCCCAGAATCCAGGGCTACTCTCAAAAATAACCAAAAGAATGAAAGAGAGCTGGCAATAATTGGTAGTGAGGCAGGAGATAGATGGGCCCCAGGCTGAGCAGTTGGAGTTTGTCCCCTGTGGATAGATACTCCAAGATGAAGATAATAGCAGGAGCTAGGAGGAGCTGAGCCCTGCCCCGGTAAAAGATAAAGAGACCACATAGAATGTAAATTGATACAGCCACTATGGAGAACAGTATGTATGTTCCTTAAAAATCTAAAAATAGAATTACCATGTGACCCAGCAATCCCACTACTGGGCATATATACCCAGAGAAAACCATAATTCAAAAGACACATGCACCCCAAGGTTCACTTCAGTACTATTTAGCCAGGTCATGGAAGCAACCTAAATGCCCATTGAAGCAACCTAAATGTCCATTGACAGATGACTGAATAAAGAAGATGTGGTACATATATACAATGGAATATTACTCAGCCATATAAAGGAACAAAATTGGGTCATTTGTAGAGACGTGATGGACCTAGAGACTGTTATACAGAGTGAAGTAAGTCAGAAAGAGAAAAACAAATATTGTATATTAACGCATATATGTGGAATCTAGAAAAATGGTACAGATGAACCGGCTTGCAAGGCAAAAATAGAGACAGATATAGAGAACAAACGTATGGACACCAAGGGGGAAAAGCGGGGGTGGTGGTGGTGGGATGAATTGGGAGACTGGGATTGACATATAGACACTAATATGTATAAAATAGATAACTAATAAGAACCTGCTGTATAGCACAGGGAACTCCACTTCGCTGTACAGTAGAAACTAACACAACATTGTAAAACAACTATACCTCAACAACAACAACAACAACAAAGAGACCACGTATTTCTCATTCTCGAGGTCAAGGAGACCTTCCTGACTACACATGCGTAGAAAGGCTCCTCAGGGGCCAAAAAGGGAGGGCGCGCCACCCATAGTAAGTGATGTCAACCTATCATAGGTCTCTGCACTAGAATCCATCTTGGCTAAGAGATGTGCACGCACACAGGGGAGGACTCTGAGATTAACCAAATATGGACTCAGAGCCAGGCAAAGCAAGATAATTGGCAGAGGAAACCCAGAAGAGATGCCCCATACCATTGATTCAAACTACCACGAGGGCGCGACTCTCTCTCTGAGCCTGCCCTTTGTGTCGATTCACACGTACTCTTTTTTCTCCTAATAAACACTTTACTTGTTTCACTACTTTCCATCTCTTTGCGGAAATTCATTTCTACAAAGACGACGGGCCAGGACCTTGTCACAGGCTACTAGCTCTCGTGGTCTAGTGGCTAAGATTCAGTGCTCTCACTGCTGTGACCTGACTTCAATTTCTGGCTGGGGAATCCAAATCCTGCTTCAAGCCACTGCAGGCCAATGTCACCTGAGATCAGCAGGACCCTAGCTGCAAATGGAGTGCAACCCATATTTCTCTCTAGCCATATTTTGGGGGCTCCCAACCTGACAGTTGCCAAGACAAATTCTTAGAACACAAAATGAGATAGACAAGAAGGCAATAGCTGTCTCTGGGAGAGAAAGGATCAATAACCAATGGATACCCAAAAGCAAACTCAGGAGTCACAATCAAAGTTCTAATTCTTACAAATTTTTTCCCCCTGCCAATCTGAATTTGGAAAGGAAGGGACAAAATGAAACTTTACCTTCCTCTCTAGACTGTGCACCACAGATAGAGATCAAGGATAGCTGACTCTGATAAGAATTCTCACTCTTGGCTGGCTTCTGCCAGTTTTCTCAGTATACCATCTGCAGGCTCTGGAGAAAGTGGGGCATCCCAGCAGGTCTCATCTTGATCATCAGAAACTGTAGAGGAGAAAAAATAATTTTTCCTCTACCCTTTACATGGGTGAGTGGTTGGCTGAGACCCCTTTTTCTCTAGGGCACCTTGTAAGTGGATAAGCTTATCTAGGTGAAAAGTTCTCCACTGCAGCTACTGTAATTCAAGATTTCCTTTTGTAAGGTTAAGCTATTTGTTCAGCCTTAAAACAAAGTTTTATTCATTTGAAGCTTCACACTGAACCTGGTCCAGTTTGAGACAGACCCAGTCCAACCCTGGACCCAGCGCAGTTTCTAAGTGGAATCCAGTCCAACTCCGGCTGGTATCTGGAGCCAGTCCAGAAGAAGAAATGCTCAAATAAAGCCCATAACACAAAAGCTGCAGAACTAGCATCCTAGAGGGACTTACCAGTGACCTCCAGAGGCAGCAAGAAAGCAGTGAGATCAAGGGGCTCAGTGGGTTACCTTTGCCTGGTTGCTTGTTGCTCCTTGGGATCACAGGGGGTCTCCTTCAGTTCTCTCTTCTGACACCAAGACTGTTGAAAGATAAACTGAGGCATATTAAAAACTTTAAGAGCTTAGTTGAGCAAAAATCTATTTGAGTTGGGCAGCACCAAACCGGAATTGATTAGGGCTGTCCCTGGACAGGAACTCAGGGAAAGACTTTTACAGAGAAAAGGTGGAAGCAAGGTAAGGAAATTATTGTTTGGCTATAGTTTAAAGCCTAATTGGTTGTCCCTAAGTTTCAATTTTTAACCTTTAATTGTTTACAGGCTTAGATTTTGGTTTGCTTACATAGGCTGCCACAGCATCAGGACCACAGTCTAATGGCCTCCTTGTTTAACTAATCATATATATATATGATGTTTAAGTATATATGCTAAATATGGTTTTATATTAAAGTTATAAGGGTTTTCATTTCTACCAGTAATACCTTTTTTTGCAATAGATTTCTGAAAACTTGGAAATGAAAAAGAAAGCTGAGATGACTCAAAATAGCCTTTAGATGGAGCTGTTTCTCCTTAGAAATCACTACACAGGCACATATTTTATTTGGCAGATCAGAAAAATAGGAATAGCTTAAATAATGCCATAGCACAATAATGGATTTTTAAAAAACATTTAGCATGGCTAAAAGAGAATATAATAAAAACTCACTTTAAACCTGCTCAAGTTCTCACTAAACTCTAAAGAAACTTAATCTAAATTGAAACCAACTCACAGTGCTGTTTGGTACACACTCAAGTCAGTTTCAGTGCTGATATAATTCTGAAGGTTTTATAAACAATAGAAAGTGCTATTATAAAGTTATCTGTTTAAATTTCTTAGTTTAAAAGAATACTCAAGGGAAAATGCCATAATTATAATGAGACAAAAACACACCCCTGAGTAATCATATTTCAAAGGCAGAAGCGTACATTTGGGGCATAGCATGATCTCTGGCAAACTGATTATTAGATAAAGCAGACAAAACTTGTAACTAAATAAGGAAGAAAAACATTAGAAAAAATGTAGGCAAATTATGAGCAGTTATCTAAACATTCAAGGCTGATTTTATATTAATCATCTTCAGACTTCTTAAAAAGATTGACATTCTGGAACAGGTTACATTAGGAACAATACTGTGACTATTTCCTTAGTTTATTCCCCATTGTACAGTGGACAAAGAAGGACCTTAACTGCAGTTTTGTGCTTGGAATTTTTTTTCGGAGAATAAGTGTTTTCAACCAAAGCATGATAAAAATTCCTAAAAATATTCAATCTTTTTCTTCCCTCCAAAGTATAAAATGGACATGTATGCATGTGTATATACACACATGCACACACAGGAAGGTAAGGAGAAAGCTACTGAATATTTTTGAGCAATATGATTTGATTGTTGTTTCAGAAGCATATGTTGGTGGCACTGTATAGATTTATTGGACTGAGGAAATCCTATAAACAGCAAGATTACTTAAGATACTCTTCTATAGTCTTAAGTGAGTGGTCGTGAATGTCTGGTTTAGTGAATAGAGAGTGTAAATGAGAAAAAAAGGAGATCAGAGGCATTATTGAGGTAAGAATTGTTATGAATATACTGAGCTAGTAGGTGATCATCTGCAAGTAGAATTCGTACTGACAAAAATAAGTAATTTATTATTGTTTGAGGTGAGTAATGCATCAAAGAAAGAACACATTGCAGAAAATAAATTTTGAGGAAAATATTTTATGTTAATAATGTAAAGGGCTGAAAACAAACAAGAATAAATAGTGTTATATTGTGCTGCTTATTATAGGCTTCTATCACAATTGAATAAAGCTAGAACCAAATAAACTGGTTCTGAGGCACTCACAGTTCAAGCCAAAAACAGAAGCATTTGAATTTAACTAAGAAAAGATTTCTTATTCAAAGAAGCCTCAGCATTTTAACTAAAAGGAAATTAACAAGCTTCAGGTAACCATTCTACCATTTCCATGCTTATCATATCTCTTTAGCTATGTATCTCTTCATATATGCACACATGTATGATGGTAAAATCATCTGATTCTAATGGATTTTGAACTTTATATGATAATTTCTCATTTTAAATGTTCTCATATTTACTTTTTCTTTCTAAATCTGCTTTTAAAATAAGGATCCATCATTGCTGACTCATTCAGCCCAGAATGAAGTTATTTATTGTTAACATCTTGATTAAAAGATATTTATATGGTGATAATCATATATTATTAAACACTACTTCATAATAAGATCTGCTTTATTTTAAAAAATACAGTGATTTTTCTGTTGAATTTATATTTTAAAATATATACATTTTATAAACTGAAAATTTTCTCATACAAACTTTAGTCTACAGTCATACGATATTATATTATCGTGGTAATGGGTAAAATAAAAATCAGTGATCTGTATATTATATCTACATCTTGCTAGCTGTCACAATTTAGGGTAATGTTGTGAGAGTATTAAGATGTGATGACAGTCATGTGAAAAATTGTGCTCAAATAATCCTGCTTCTCTGAGAGATCTCTGAATATATATGTTAAAATGTGGCATAGGGCCAATGAGAAATAAGGTACATTGTCATTCTTACCTAGGGCAGTCTACAGTATCACCCATCACCCAACCCAAAGCAGTTTAGGCTTAAGATTGCAGTAGTAATTCTATTCTGTTTACTCTAAGTGTAAATCAAAAGCTTGGACTCTTGCTATCTTCTGGTGAGCCATATTATATAGGAGCACAAAATAATGGTGAGCACACTTAAGCAGGCAGAGAGAGAGAGAGGGAAAGAGTGAGAGAGAGAGAGAGTCATTGATTATAGATCCTCTTGACAGAAAGCCCTGCCTGGGTTTGTTTCAGTACAATGCCTCTGCCCATTTGTAAGCACATTCTAATAATGATGCAATCAAATGTGTATCCTTTCTTCCTATGGAGAAGCAGACACTTTTGTTTTCCTCTCAATAAACATCTGCAAAAATATAATCAGAGCATCTGGGTTTTTGACTGAATATTAGCAACTGTCATCCAAATGTTTTGGTATCTTAAAAAGAAAGGCACAAAGGCTAAAGCAGCCTGAGCAGCTTTAGAATAAGGCATGTTTGAGGGATGGAAGATGAGAAGGGACCAGTTATAATAGAGCCTGTTATTTGGGAAAAGAAATGCTAACCAATTACTGACTACTAAAAATAATTCAATTTAAAGTATAAATAAATTTCAAAGAAATACAGTTTATACATGTCAAGAAAGCCCAACCAAATTTCATTAGTCAGTAATTTAAACTAAAACAAAATTAATGCTTTGTGAGGAAAGTTCAAAAATTTCAAAGTTAGCATACTGATATTCATTTCTAAAAGCTATTTGGGTTTGTTATTTTTATTTTAGTAAAACTGCTTCTTTTCTTTCATTTTGGTTAAAAGAAATAAAAATTATAAGTGATGGGAGCATGTACCCACTTCAGTTTTCCTAGGTGGTAGATTATTCAGCACTTTTAATATTCATGATGGCAATAAAACATGATTCTTCCTTTCTATGAGAATTAAATAGATTTGTCACTGTTACAGAAAATACTTTCTTTTCATTTCAATGAAAAAAGCACCTGCCATTTGATGCTGAGATTTAAGATGAAAAATTGAAAGATGCACATATATATAAATTATCCAAATTTCTTTCACACACTCTCTAGCCCTAACTTTTCATGAACTTAACCTACAAAAATATAGGTTTTACCACTACTTAAAGACCTTTTCCTTTTATTTTTCTGCTACATGAAACAAAAGTACTGTTTTTTAAAAAGTAACTGGTAACTTTTTAACTTTTTATGTGACTTAATCCATGTATTTAAAATTGACGATTATTCAATCAGAGGCAAGTTATGACACAAACACACACATACACATAATACTCAATATTTTGGATCAAGTGAGGCAATGATTAATAATATGAGATTGCCTAAGTAAATTGTGATACATTTATGTAAAGAAATACTTAGCTACTAAGAAAGCTGCTAGGAAAGTATAATTCTTCTCATAAAAAGCATTAAGTAATTAAAAATATATAGCCCATTATAAGAAAAAGTATATAAGTACATGCCTGAAAAATAGTCTGAAATGATATGTATTCAAATTTTAATGGTGAATTTCTTTGAGTCATGAAATTTGTGTATTTTCTGGTATTTTCTTCCTTATAAATATGTGCATTTTCTAATTTTTCCGTACTGAATATGCATTAATTCTGTAATTTTGAAAAACATGTTTGGTTGAATAAAATTTTTTAAAAAATGAACATATTGATTCATTCTGAGAGTAGCATAATGGTGCTATTTACCAATTAAACTTGCAATGTCTAATTACATCAGATCATTGGGTTAGTTAGAAGATGAATGTCGTAAGCTGCAAATAAACTCTATGTAGGCAACGTTAGCCTTGCTAATAGGGAGCTGCTAATGGAATATTATTTCAGGAACTAAAATATGCATACACACACACACTTAAACAAAATAAATCTTTCCACCCACCTTTTGCGGTCTGCCATCTAAACAGAAAGAGTTTAATTGGAAATGCCTCTAAAATGCAAATAGCTTTTTCTGATACAGACGGAAGGGCACCAACTGCCTGAAGTGCAATGGTAGCCCCTGCAAAAGGGGCAAAGGATGCCAAAATAGAAGACAAACAAAATTCTACTACAACTACTACTATTACTAGTACTACTACTTCTACAACTACTACTATTACTACAACTTCTAGTTACTACAACTAATGCTCATAATAACAATGGCTATAAGCTGCCATGTGTTTTCCATGTACAAAGCACTTCAAAAAATTATATAATTCAATTTTAATAATTCTATAAGTTGTAAATGTTATTATTCCCATTTCACAATGGGGAACTCAGAAAGGGTCAATGAATTGCTCTAGGTAACAGCTAATTCACAGTATAGCTTACACTTGAACCCAGGTTCAACTTAAAACTGAAATCATAGCTCTTTCCATTTTGCAACATTGCCTCTTATAGAACTGTTCATTATTCCCAATGTCAAAACTACATATGATTTTCATAAAAATTTCCCTTTGCAATAGATTTTTACACCCCCATGGAGTCTGATAGAGAACTTCTTTGGATATATTAATATATCATCAGTGTCTACCTGGTCCTGTCATCATTTTATTGCTTCTGAACTATTCTGTTATTTGTAAATAAATACTTATTCATTTATAGTAAACAATTTTGAGTGATTACACTTCATGTTATCTATACTCTGTACTCCATGTCATACTAGATGGAGAATCAGGAAGGACCAAGCTTAAAGTATACTTGCACTATACATAAAGCTTTTATTAGTATTAGATGCTATTGGGGTATAAAAATAATCAATTGTACATTCTGATTTTAAGAAATGTATAGTGTAAGAATAGTCTAAATTTAATAAACACAATATATACCCCTTATATGTGCCAGAGACTTTTAAAAATATTATTATAATTAAATTATGAATAATTTTATAAATTATATATTTTTAAAATAATTTAATTATAAAAGTTAATTAACATAACTATGTTATATTTGGTAACATATTAATTCCCCAGAATAACCCTATACAGAATGTACTATTAGTATCTATATTTCAGACATAAAGAAACTGGTACATAGAGAGGAAAGTAATTTGCCCACAGTCACATAGCTAGTAAGTGATAGGCTGGAAGTCAAACCCATGAAGTTTGGATTAATAATTGTGTGCTTAATTGGTGGGATTATATTTCTACCCAGAGTGATTAAACTGTAATGCCTACTATGCTATATAGGGCTAATAGAAAACACGTGAGAAGTTTAGAATTTCCACAAATTTAGGAAAAGTCAGATTATTCTGTAGTCATGTAAACAAGTAAGTAACAGAGCTGGTTTTACATATGTTCAAAAGTTAACAAAAACTCTACCTCAGTGGTGTCAGGGCAATATAATTACAAACAAAACCTTCTCCCAACAGTTTTATTATTGAATAAGCATTGAACCAGAATGTGATGTGCAACACAGGCAATCCCTAAGGGATTGCAAAGACAGAAATGAACCTCAGTGCTTGCTTATACAGCCAAGCGTGTACAACCTCTTACATACATGTTTTCAAAATACTGTAGACAGTAACTAGTTCTCAAGTAAGAGGACTTGACGACATCTTGTGGCACACATAGTTTTACTTAACTTTATCATGGTAAATGGGGAGATCCCCTGTGCTGGATTTATCCAGAGGAGAAACAAACTTACCATTGCAAATTGGAGGAAGGCACCCACTAAAGACAGGCTCTTACTCTTCCCCAGGAACTGAGAGATAGGTGCACTATTCCCTTGATGCTTGCATTTCAAAAAGATGATTCCCAGGTCCTTGAAGAAATATTCCTGAGACGAGAGACAGGCATGAGGCTTATTTAATCATTATGAAGATTTACATACATTTGAAAAGGACGGAGAAATAACTTCTGAAAAAAAAGGAAGGGGGCTGAAGTCATTCTCTACTTTCAACAGGGAGAATTAAGCCTCTTATTTTTAATTTGTATCTGTGCTTAGAGTGGACACACTTCTCTAATGCAACTAATCAGTGTGCGTTTCTTTCTTCTGAAAGTCAGTCAGTCAGGGACAGCTACATTCTGATAAATACGTCTTGGAATGTCAACCAATCAATAACAGTTTCACCCGAGTAAGCACATTTCTACAGATGATTACAAGCTAATCACATTTCTGATTTTCCATCAATTTTTGTACTCCATGCTTTCCAAAAGCCCTATATAATATCAAATATCTGCCTTGCTTGGAGAGATATGATGAGCGTATCTCTCCCTTGCCACAGTAAGCAATAAATTCAGCTTTGTTTCATTTTCAGATAGTGAGTGATGATCTCTTCATTCTTTAACATATGATATATAGGAAGCAGGAATGATAAGATTTTAACTTATATTTTAATTTTGTTCGAAGTGACTGACCTGAATCAGCAGATCCAAGAAGACTGATACATGTAGTAGTACCACAGAGTTTCAAGAACGAATGGAAATCATGCAAAAATTACCAATGGTCATATCCTCATCATTCTTGGAAACCAACTGTGAAAAGAAGGAAATTTTTTGGGCTTCCCTGGTGGCGCAGTGGTTGGGAGTCTGCCTGCTAATGCAGGGGACACGGGTTCGAGCCCTGGTCTGGGAGGATCCCACATGCCGCGGAGTGGCTGGGCCTGTGAGCCACAATTGCTGAGCCTGCACATCTGGAGCCTGTGCTCCGCAACAAGGGAGGCCGCGATGGTGAGAGGCGCGCGCACCGTGATGAAGGGTGGCCCCCACTTGCCGCGGCTGGAGAAAGCCCTCGCACAGAAACGAAGACCCAACACAGCCATAAGTAAATAATAAATAAATAATTAATTAATTAATTAAAAAAAAAAAAAAAAAGAAGGAAATTTTTAAAAAAGAGTATTTTAGTCTCTAATATGTGCCAGGTATTTTGTTATATGTTTCACATGTAATCCTCAGAGCAACCTTCTGAAGCTTTTTGATTAAATTGTATCTATCTATCTATCTATCTATCTATCTATCTATATGAAATCTTATCTAAGGTCTCTTAACAAGTTAGTAACTGAGCCAAGATTATATAACAAGTTTGTCTGAGTCTGATTCCAATACATTACATTCCTTTACTGGTAATACAAAAATGGCTTAGTGGTATTATTTGACCCTAAACTTGAAATTTATCAATCTTACAAAATAGCAGTCAAAAAGAAAAAGTCGATTTATCTTAGGATTCACCAAGAGACATGTTAAGAAAAAGGAAATTATCACATCTTTGAAAGTGTTTTTGGTTGTTAGGTCTTATCCAGTTCCTAAATTCTAGATATACTAAGCATTCCCTTGTGAAGAAATAAGCAAACTTCCCTTCTCATAAGTACAATTGCTATACATGGGACTTCATTTAATTGAATTTTTTAGTAATATTTTTCTTGAAACTATTTTAAAAGAACAAATTTTAGAAATCAAAATTTTTCCTTTAGAATTTGAAATGGTTTAAAATATTATGTGAGCTGACAAAAGATTGGTTAATTCTTTGCTTTCCATTTATTTATCACTATTATTTCTTTGTATGTGACAAATTGTTTAGTAATAACTGCATACTACATAATCCTTTGATTCCTGATATGCCCAGTTTCTTTTTGTAAACACGTTATAATTTCGAAGGAGCAGAAGACAATACCTTCAATATTTCTAATAGATACTCATATAAAGTTAAGAGAAAGTGGGAAAAAAAGGCTTCCAATAAGAACTTCTCATGAAAACTATGTAGTTCTAAGTATGGAATCAGAAATTTTATTTTCCATCTTATGATATTCCCAGTTATTATACATTGGAGCTAATTTGGCAGCTTTGACAACTGGAATTATTACTTTTCTGGGTGTCAATTGTAATGAGATATCTTCTAGATGAGAGGGAATACTCATTCATCCATTTAAAAATACAGTTGAGTACCTTATGATCCTGATCAAGGGAAAAAGAGAGCAAAACATATAAGAGTGAGCAATAAAAAAAATCCATAACACATTTACCTGGAAAGACAGAAACAATGACAAGAAAATACCACATGCTACTATGATGTATAAATAAACTAGGAAATCTAGAGAAAACATAATATTTCCTAGCTGAATATAAATTTCCAAAATTAGCCAAGGAGATGTGAAACATTTCTTTCTTTGTTTTATATTTTAATTTTTTCCCAGCTTTATTGAGATATATTTAACATATAACATTGTGTAAGTTTAAGGTGTACAGTGTGATGATTTGATATACATATATATTGAAAAATGATTACCACAATAAGGTTAGTTAATACATAAATTACCTGACATAGTTAACATTTGTGCATGTATGTGTAGTGAGAACATTTAAGATTTACTCTCTTAGCAACTTTCAAGTATACATTATAGTATTGTGAAACATTTGTTTACACACATTACCATAAAATAAATTTAAAAGGAATTTTAATATCTGCCACTGAAAAATACATGAAAATCAAAAGAGTTCCACATATAGTGTTACCTAATCTTTAAAGATAAAATAACCCCAACGTTATTAACAGTATTCTGGCAAAAGGACAAAAAATATGACAGAAAGCTCTCCCATTCAGTGTAAGAAGCCTGAATAACACTAATATAACAAAAACATTAAGATAGTTTAAAAGCCTGTAAGTATATTTTATTTTTGAATGTAGAATGTATACAATTGTAGCAAATAGACCCAAGAATCCCATGTTTTGGAAACCAGCAAATGGAAATAAGATAATAGAATATATGGATGTATGTATAAATATATTTATTGCGGTATTGTTCATGATGGCAAAAAAAAAACAAAAGAAAACAAGTGCTCAAGAACAAAGGAATAACTGAATATATTATTTTATATCTATATTGTGCAATATTATGCAATATTATACTTTAAAAATAATGAATTAGAATTCCACCTGTTGGGTTGGATGGAGTTACTATAGATTAATAGAGAAGAATGGCAGGGGGGTGCCCAGCAAAAGAGAAAATAAAACAATAAAATAAAATGTAGACTTATTTAAAAGAAAAAAAGGCATATAAAATTATACTTTGTATTTTGTAAATTATATATCTATATATGTATAAATAAGATTCAATCTTGTAAATATTTATTATGACATTAATATAGCATTATATCAGTTTTTCGGTGCAGTCTAACATATTACCACAAACTTACCATAGAGAGCCCAGAAATAAACCCACACACTTATGATCAATCAATCTATGACAAAAGAAGCAAGAATATAAAATAAAATGAGGAAAACCAGTCTCTTCAATAAGTGGTGCAGGGAAAGCTGGATAGCCACAAGTAAAAAAATGAAATTAGAACATTTTCTCATGCAATACACAAAAATAAACTCAAAATGGATTAAAGGCCTTAATGTAATATCAGAAACAATAAAATTTGTAGAAGAAAATATATGCAGAATACATAAATTATAACAATATTTTTTTGATATGTCTCAAGGCAAAGTAAACAAAAGCAAAAGTAAACAGAATGGACTTAATTAAACTTAAAAGCTTTTGCACAACAAAAGAAACTATCGACAAAATGAAAAACCAACCTACCGAATGGGAGAAAATATTTGCAAATCATATGATGAATAGGGGTTAATATCCAAAATATATAAACAGCTTGTACAACTCAATATCAAAACAACAAACCACCTGGTTAAAAATGAGCAGAAGCCCTGAATAGATATTTTTCCAAAGAAGACATACAGATGGCCAACAGGCACATGAAAGTTGCTCAACAACACTAATCATGAGGGAAATACAAATCAGAATCACAGTGAGATATCACCTCATACTTGTCAGAATGGCTATCATCAAAAAGACCACAAATAGCAAATGTTGACAATAATGTGGAGAAAAAGGAACACTTGTACACTATTGGTAGGAGTGTAAATTGGTGCAGGCATTATGGAAAATAGTAAGGCGGTTCTTCAAAAAACTGAAAATAGAACTAGCATATGATCCAGCAATTCCACTCCTGGGAATATATGCAAAGAAAATGAAAACACTAAATCAAAAAGATACATGTACCCTAATATCCATAGCAGCATTATTTACAATAGTCAAGATATGGAAGCAACCTAACTGTCCATCAACAGATAAATGGATGAAGAAGATATGATGGATATACATATAATACTATATATATATATATATATATATATATATATATATATATATATATATACACATATATATATATATATATATATATACATACATATGTGGAATACTATGTACATATATATGGAATACTACTCAGCCATAAAAAGAATAAAATTTTGCCATTTGCAACAGCATGATGCACCTTGAGGGTATTATGCTTAGTAAAGTAATTCAGATAGATAAAGACACACACTGTATATTGTCCTTTATATCTAAATATAAAGGAATATAAAATCTAAAATATAAAACGAATGAATACAGCAAAACAGAAACAGACTCACACATAGAGAGAACAAACCAGTGGCTACCAGTGGGGCGAAGGAAGGGAGAAGAGGCAAGATAGGACTAGGGGATTAAGAGGTACAAACTACTATGTATAAAATAAATAAGTTATAATATATATTATACAGAACAGGGAATATAAGCAATATTTTATAATAACTTTAAATGGAGTATAATGTATAAAATTTTAATCACTTTGCTATACACATGAAACTAATATAATATTATGTAAATCAACTATACTTCAATAAAAATTAATTAATTACCAAATAATGAAATTTAAAAAAGGAATACTGGCTGATAGTTCATAAATATAGCTTGGGAAATGAAATCCAGTGCCATGAATTTCAAAAGACCAATAAGATGAATGTAAGGTAATCTACACTGAGATACATTGTAATCAAATTGCCAAAAGCCAAAGGCAAAAAGACACTGTTGATATTTGAAACTTTCAACATAATCGCTCTCAGTCTTGGAGTCTTTAATATTATTCATTTAAATTGTGAGATTATTTTAAAATTCAGACATTCTTTCAGCTATGAAAAATTTTCCTTTTTTTCACACTTATCTGTATGGTGACTATATTATCTGTTCATATAATTTATATTTTTTCATCTCTTTCACCATCAATCCTTTTATTAAAATAATTCTCATATTTTTAATTTTAAAAATGTTCATTTATTAGGTGAGTGGAATATATCTTTCAGTATGCTAATATAACTTGGTTGGGTATAACACTTTTATGTCACAGAATTGCTCAAAAGTCTCCATAAATTCCCAGATAGTTTTGGGATTACACTTTCAGAGAAATTGCCAACCCATCTGACAATTCATCCTTTACAGGTAGTAATTTTTCCTTTTCTGGGTATTGGTGTGTCTCTCTTTTTATCTTTGCCAACGAACATTTTGCCTGACTTTCTGTAGATGTTGCCCTGCTTTCACTATTACTCATAATGGTAATTATTATCAACCTTTTAAATGGTGAAATTTTAAGTTGGTTCATGTGTTCAGCTTTGACAAAAATGATTTTCTGAGTATTTTTCCTAATCTATTTGTAATAATCCAATTTTAAGCAGCATCACTGTGAATTTTGACTATATTATCAGTCCTGCTAAGTTAATCTTTTCTGATATCCTTCACCATCAAAACTTTTATGCCATAAACCTGCACTTTTTTAATGTTCAATTTTCAACCTGCAGTTGAGTGGAGTGTACCTTTAATGTCCTAGTTTAGGCCCATCCAGCACTGTGTGGATGTGGTCAGGTTGACTGTTTTTTAAAACCGTGATGTCACAAAGTCCCTCATAATGCTGTCTGTGCTGTCCTGGTGACCTTCATGTACAGAGTGTTTCAGAGCCATCATAGAGCAGTCTGATAATTCAGCCTTCTCAAGTAATATATATTTTACCTTCTCTAGAGTTTTTTGGATCTTACTTTATCTTTGACTTTCAAAAGTTCAATCAGATTATACATAGATATTGACATCTTTCCTTTATGATTACTCTGATATGTGGTTGTAATTTTTGTTTGACTTACATTTACTGGAATTTTTTTTCTTATTTTAAAAATGTGAAATTGTAGTGGTCTTCCTCAGGTATCTCCCTCCCATGTATATGTTTGTTATTCTGTTGTCACTCCTTCCAAATTATTAATTTTGTATCTCTTTAATCATCATATATTTTATAGCACAATGTCTGAGTACTTTTTTGTTTTTTTCTTTTTAGGTTTTGTCCTTGAATTTATATCTATCACTTGTGTATACCTTTGATATCCTAACCTAGGTCAAACCTAGCACTGTGAACACGTGGCTATCTTGACTGGCTTTTTTGTTGTGAGATAAGAAACTCCCTCAAAATTCTAAGTCATCATGGCAACCCTTGTGTACATAATATTTCAGAGCCAAATTAGACTAGTCTGATAATTTACCTTTTCCAGGTAATTTATTTTTTATCTTTTCTGGATTTTCTGTGTTTCTAAATTTACCTTTGATCTTTTCAAGTTCTACTAGATTATGTCTAGATATTGACTTCCTTTCTTTATTATTATATAGCGTGGTATTTGTTTGATTTACACCTTCAGTTCTGGGATTTTTTTAAATGTAGTTGTAATGGTCTATTTTTCAGCAACCTTCCTTATATCTGCTTGTCACTCTATTATTGCTCCTTCTAAATCATTCATTTTTTATCTCTTTAATCATATATTTTATACCATAATGTTTCTGTGCCTTGCTTTCTCTTTTTGTTTTTATATTTTTATTTATACCATATATATGCCATATTTTTATATATTTAATATCCTAGCCTAGGCCAATCCTAGTACTGTGAGCATGTGGACATCTTGGTTGGTATTTTCACTGTGATGTCAGTCCCTCAAAGTTCTAGATTGCTTTGGCAGCCTTCTTGTGCACAGTGTTATAGAGCCAACTTAGATTAGTCTGATTATTCACCCTTTCCAGGTAATACAATTTTACCTTTCCTGGATTTTTTTTTTTTTGATTTCTAACTTTATTCTTGTCCTTTGAAAGTACTACAAAATTATTTGTAAATATTGGTTTCTTTCCTTTAATATTATTCTGATATATCATGTGGTATTTGTTTGGTTTATATTTTTAGTTCTGTATGTTTTACTTTTCTATCTTTAAAATTCTAATTGTAATGATCTATTTTTCAGCACCCTCCGTTATTGGCCATTGTCACTCTATTATCACTCTTTGCAAATTATTCTCTTCCTATCCCTTTAATCACCATATATTTTAAACCATAATGTCTGTATACTTTTTCCTCTCTTTGGTTATGTCTTTGAATTTATATCTATCACTTGTATATATATTTAATATCTTAGCCTCACAATAGTACTCATAATATCTAGTACTCTAGGCATATGGCCAAATTGGTTGAATTTTTCAAAGTCAGGTCATAGAGTCCCTCAAAATTCAAAGCCGCCCAGGTAAACTTCTGATGCAAAATGAGAGTGCCATCTCACATAAGTCTGACAATTCAGCCTTGGCAGGTCACATTTTTTCTTCATTCCTGATTTTTGAAAGTGTGTCAGATGCATCTATATATTGCCATGTTCTAATTAGCCTTCTTCTGGTACATATTTATAATCTATTCTCACAACTTATACTTATTTATGAATTTAGGATCACCATACCTTTAAACCTATAATTACTAATTATACTAATATTATGTATTTTTAAATTTTAATATCATGTATATATCAATGTATATAAATATAATTTATATGTCTACATATATAGTTATTTAACTTTCATCTATTACTTGAGTGCAGTGTAACTTTAATATGCTAGTATGGACGTTATCACCACTATGGACATGTTTCCACCTTGGTTGAGCTTTATGTTAGATCACAAAGTCCATCAAAGTTCTGTCTAAATTGCCTTGGCACCCCTTGCATTTACAGTGGTTTAAGGCCTGCTCAGACCAGTCTGCTAATTCACCCACTGCAGTTATATTTGTTCCTTTTTGGATTTTTGCAGGAAACTTCTACTGGATTGTGTTTTAATATTTGTCTGATGATGATGGATGACAATATTTTTTTAGCAACTTCTGTTTATGCCAACTTTTTTTTATCCCTCCTCATAATTCATCTTTTATATGGTCTATTTTCCCACAAGCATTTTATAACCTATTTTCTCTTTCCTTTTAGAGTTACAATTTTTATTTACAAGTTGAGTAGAGTATATCTTAAGTTAACTTGGTTGGGTTTAATATTTTCTGTCACATAGTTGCCCAACATTTTGCACAGATTGCCCGAACAGCGTTCAGATGCATAGTGCTTTAGCAATAACTTACATCAGTCTAATAATTCACCATTTACAGGTAAAAGATATACAAATACACACACTCTCACACACACATGCACACGTGAGGGTGTTTGTAGTAATGCACGGCAATATATTGATGGTGAAATTTACAATTCAACAGACAGACCAATGTCTTTTCATTATAAAATCACTTAAAACAACAATCCATATTTATTCAGCACTTTCTGATGCAATCATTAAGCCATTTTTGTAGCTGTCAGATTGCCAGGTTTTAAAATATTTGTAAGGCTTTCTGAGGGTATTGTGTGTGTGTCTGTGTGTGTGTGGTATGAGTGTGTGTATCTTTTATTCTTAGTGCCAAAACTCATCAATAAAAACTAAAAAAGCTCTTGCTTTTTACATTTCAACAGGTTTATGGTCAAAGCAGAATATTAAAAAAAAAAAGGCTGCTGAATTTGGGAGTAAATAAACCTTTCATTAAACAATTCAAATTCTATTTAGAAATTCTACTGATAATATACATTAGTCTCTGCTTGGACACATATTGTACTATAATTTATATTGTACTGTAATTTTTTATTAAGGTATTTATCAATTCTTAGTAACAGTTGATCCATTTATTTTGAGAACATATCAAAGAAAATCCTTTTGAACTTTTCTGACAATATTATTACATGAAAGAGTCTGAGTATCTAATTTTCTAATTTGGAGGAGAGATCTTTTCTTTGGTCTTAAAATCTCATATAAATAAACTACATTCCAATGTCCTGTCAGTTATGGCTTTTAATAGGGAATGCTGTATTTTAAGTACAGATCATTGCAGGTTTTGAGAAATGGAAGTCTAAAATTTTTGCTCTCAGCTTTTTCATTCATAACCAGGCAAATTAGCAGTTGCAAGAAATTGTCATCTCAAATTATTTAGGCAAGCTACCATATCACCCAGCAATCCCACTACTGGGCATATACCCTGAGAAAACCATAATTCAAAAAGAGTCATGTACCACAATGTTCATTGCAACACTATTTACAATAGCCAGGATATGGAAGCAACCTAAGTGTCCATCGATAGATGAATGGATAAAGAAGATGTAGCACATATATACAATGGAATATTACTTCACCATAAAAAGAAACGAAATTGAGTTATTTGCTGTGAGGTGGATGGACCTAGAGACTGTCATACAGAGTGAAGTAAGTCAGAAAGAGAAAAATAAATACCGTATGCTAACACATATATATAGAATCTAAAAAAAAAAAAAGGTTCTGAAGAACCTAGGGGCACGACAGGAATAAAGACACAGACGTAGAGAATGGACTTGAGGATACAGTGAGGGGGAAGGGTAAGCTGGGACGAAGTGAGAGAGTGGCATGGACATATACACACTACCAAATGTAAAATAGATGATAGCTAGTATGAAGCAGCTGCATAGCACAGGGAGATCAGCTCGGTGCTTTGTGACCACCTAGAGGAGTGGGATAGGGAGGGTGGGAGGGAGATGCAAGAGGGAGGAGATATGGGGATATATGTATATGTATAGCTGATTCACTTTGTTATACAGCAGAAACTAACACACCATCGTACAGAAATTATACTCCAGTAAAGATGTTAAAAAATTATTTAGGCAACATGTAATGTAAGTTTGTACTTTTAGAAATTTACCAACCAAAGAGACAGTGAAGATTACTGGATTTGTAGAGAACATAAGATAAGAGAATATATAAAACAGTTTTTAAAGATATCTTTTTGTTTTTGTTGTTCTTCTCAAAACTTATTTTTGCATGAAAGCATGTTTAGAAAAATCTTGATTACTCTTGGCAGAATGACTCAAACATGGTTAATATTTACAAAATTGAATAGAAATACCTCTCTCCACTTAATGGCTTTCTAAATAACTGTATCATGTTTATAGTCAGTGCTTTAACTATGAGAAAATATTTATTATTTGGAGGTATATTTTCTGTTAAGGAAAATACAGAACTTGGAGTAGCCTCCTCCCCTCCACTCACATATATTTTCATTCATGGTAATTTTTTAAAATAATTATTTTCCAACTCTTTTCAATAGGATTTTAGATAACTTACAGTATAATGTGTCCAATAAGTTGGGAAATTGTGTTCACTATATATTTTTCTTGTATGTTTGAAAAGACCTGAAGAAAACACTACTTGTTTAATTTTGTTAACCTATTTATTTTCTAAATTTATTTAGTCAATGATTTGTTTTCTGGTATAACTAGGAACATCTTGTGGAAGTATTCTTCTTCCAGGCATTTTTTAAATATCATTGCCTTAAAAAGGAGAGTTTTAAAATATTATCTTGTTATTTTTTTAACTAATGAAGATTCTCTTGTGATGTCCCCTTTTTCATGGTTGATATTAGTAATTTGTATCTTTTTTAAGAATGATCAGTATGACTAGAGGTTTATAAGTTTTGTTGATTTTTTTACAAACTCTTGATTTTGTTGATTTTCAGTATTGTTTTTCTGTTTTCTCTTTAAAGTATTTGTACCCTTTATTGTTTGCTTTTTTCCCTTTAGTTTACGTTTTTTTCTTTTTAGTTTCTTAAGATGGAAGCCATATCACTGATTTGGATTTTCTTTTCTATTTTAGGCATTTATGGGTATAAATTTACTTTTACGTTTTTAACTACATCCAGTATATTTTGATATCCTATCATTTCATTCATTTCAAAACATTTATATTTATATTAAAACCTAAACTGTACATTTTCTTGATATGGGATTTTTGAGACTCTGTATGAAAGGAGAGCAGCCTGAGACACATATCAGGAAAGTCACACTAACAGAGAGATTATTCTTCTAACTGAAAATTTTTAATGAATAACATTTTACAACCCTGGGTAAGTCCATTAGTTATAGCTCACTTTTTATGAACATATATAATGAAATGTAAGAGACTTATTAAAAAAAAGGTATGAACCCCAGTCATTTATTATCAATATTTACATCTTCTTCATAAAGTTCTGAGTGCAAAAACTCCTAATTAAGTATTGATATAGACAGAAACTTCAACTGATTAAAGCACAATTTGATATATTAAAAGTGTAGTACCATTGAATCCTATCCCTGAGCCTAAATCCATTAGTTAAACGTATTCTTATACATATATTCTAAAGACTTTACTATGCACAAGCAAAATACACATACCCAATATTCACAATATAGAGCATCATTAAAGATTTAGATGTGATTTTAAATATAGAGCCGGTATGACTTTATACAAATATTAAACATATTTAACTTATTTTTGTTATTGATATCTATATATATGGCTACATGTTAATTTCTTTTATCTAATCACATATTCAGTATTCCATTGAATGGACTAATATATCACAAATATGTAAGCATCTTTTTAATTTATGGTTATGGCTTTGGTCTTAAATTGTTTATTAATGGGGCAGTTCTGTTATGAGGATCCTGAAAAATGTTCCCTGATAGATATAGGCATGTGTTTCTCTTAGAAATTTGACCCTGGAGTAAAGGGTGCACACAATTTATCAATGTTATATATTGACAAATGCTCCAAAAGCTGCTTCTAACAATTGACATTTGCATTACTAGCATGTCCATCCCCCACATCCTAGTCCAGTGCTAATTAAAGTGTGGTTCATTGACCAGTACAGTTCCAAGAATTGTTTGGTACAGGTCAGCAGCAAAATAAATACACTAATTGAGAGTAAGAATTGTCCTAGTCCAAACTTATTGTGGTTAAACTTTTTAATATTTGCTAATATTATGAAAATGGTAATATTATGGATATTTTATTTGTGTTTTCATAAGTATTAGAGAAAATTAATTAATTTTTTCTCTTGGTCATTCACATTTTCTCTTTTGTTTACATAAGGCACTTATTTTCCTGCTGTATTGTTGTATTGATTTCTTTTTTTATCTATATCATTTTTTATTTATTGTCCAAGATGTCAGGATAAAGCATAACATGAGGTCATAATTTCAGTTTTTCTTTTTTTTTAAATTTTTATTGGAGTAGAGTTGATTTACAATGTTTTGTTAGTTTCTGCTGTACAGCAAAGTGAATTGGTTATATATATATATATATATATATATATATATATATATATATCCACTTTTTAAGATTCTTTTCCCATATAGGTCATTACAGAGTATTGAGAAGAGTTTGCTATTCTCTACAGTAGGTCCTTAATAGATATCTATTATATATATAGTAGTGTGTATTTGCCTCTATTGAGCTTTCTTACATTTTCAACCACTCATCTAATTTCACCATCAATTGCAAATATGATTCATTTCTGTCTGAGAAACCCAATCCCTCTATTTTTTTTTAACATCTTTATTGGAGTATAGTTGCTTTACAATGGTGTGTTAATTTGGGCTGTGTAACTAAGTGAATCAGCTATATGTATACATATATCCCCATATCCCCTTCCTCTTGCATCTCCCTCCCACCTTCCCTATCCCAGCCCTCTAGGTGGTCACAAAGCACCGAACTGATCTCCCTGTGCTATGTGGCTGCTTCCCACCAGCTATCTATTTTACATTGGGTAGTGTATATAAGCCCATGCCACTCTCTCACTTCGTCCCACCTTACCCTTCCCCCTCCCTGTGTCCTCAAGTCCATTCTCTACGTCTGCATCTTCATTCCTGTCCTGCCCCTAGGTTCTTCATAACCTTTTTTTTTTTTAAATTACATGTATATGTGTTAGCATACAGTATTTATTTTTCTCTTTCTGACTTACTTCACTCTGTATGACAGACTCTAGGTCCATCCACCTCACTACAAATAACTCAGTTTTGTTTCTTTTTATGGCTGAGTAATATTCCATTGCATATATGGGCCACATCTTCTTTATCCATTCAAACCACCACTGGTTTGGTGGTGTTGAATTCTCTTAGCTTTTGCTTGTCTGTAAAGGTTTTAATTTCTCCGTCAAATCTGATTGAGATCCTTGCTGGGTAGCGTAATCTTGGTTGTAGGTTTTTTCCCTTTCATCACTTTAAATATGCCCTGCCACTCCCTTCTGGCTTGCAGAGTTTCTGCTGAAAGATCAGCTGCTAACCTTATGGGGATTCCTTTGTATGTTATTTGTTGTTTTTCCCTTGCTGCTTTTAATATTTTTTCTTTGTATTTAATTTTTGACAGTTTGAGTAATATGTATCTTGGTGTGTTTCTCCTTGGATTTATCCTATTTGGGGCTTTCTGTGCGCCCCAGACTTGTTCAACTATAATCCCTTCAAATATTTTCTCAGTCCCTTTCTTTTTCTCTTCTTCTTCTGGGACCCCTATAATTCGAATGTTGGTGCATTTAATGTTGTCCCAGAAGTCTCTGAGACTGTCCTCAATTCTTTTAATTATTTTTTCTTTATTCTGCTCTGCAGTAGTTATTTCCACTATTTTATCTTCGAGGTCACTTACCCGTTCTTCTGCCTCAGTTATTCTGCTATTGATTCCTTCTAGAGAATTTTTAATTCCATTTATTGTTTGTTTATTTAATGTTTAATTTCATCATTGTTTGTTTGCTCTTTATTTCTTCTAGGTCCTTGTTAAACGTTTCTTGTATTTTTCTCTATTCTATTTCCAAGATTTTGGATCATCTTTACTATCATTACTCTGAATTCTTTTTCAGGTAGACTGCTTATTTCCTCTTCATTTGTTTTGTCTGGTGGGTTTTTACCTTGCTCCTTCATCTGCTGTGTATTTCTCTGTGTACTCATTTTGCTTAACTTACTGTGCTTGGGGTCTCCTTTTTGCAGGCTGCAGGTTCGTAGTTCCTGCTGTTTATGGTGTCTGCCTCCAGTAGGTAAGATTGGTTCAGTGGGTTGTGTAGGCTTCCTGGTAGAGGGGATTGGTGCCTGTGTTCTGGTGGATGAGGCTGGATCTTTTCTTTCTGGTGGGCAGGACCGCATCCATTGGTGTGTTTTAAGGTGTCTGTGACCTTATTATGATTTTAGGCAGCCTCTCTGCTAATGGGTGGTGTTGTGTTCCTGTCTTGCTAGTTGTTTGGCATAGGGTGTCCAGCACTGTAGCTTGCTGGTCGTTGAGTGGAGCTGGGTCTTCGCGTTGAGATGGAGATCTCTGGGAGAGCTCTCGTTGATTGATATTATGAAGGGCTGGGAGGTCTCTGGTGGACCAATGCCCTGAACTTGGCTCTCCCACCTTAGAGACTCAGGCCTGACACCTGCCCAGAGCACCAAGACCCTGTCAGCCACATGGCTCAGAAGAAAAGGGAGAAAGAAAAGAAAGAAAGAAAATAAAAGTAATAAAAAGAGAGCAACCAAACCAATAAACAAATCCACCAATGATAACATGTACTAAAAGCTATACTAAGATAAACATAAAAATCAGAAACTAGTCAGTCGCATACAGCAAACCCAAAGTCTACAGTGGTTCCCAAAGTGCACGGTCTCAATTTTGGCATGTTTCGTTGTCTATTCAGGTGTTCCACAGATGCAGGGTACATCAGGCTGATTGTGGGGGTTTAATCCACTGCTCCTGAGGTTTCATGAAGAAATTTCCCTTTCTCTTCTTTGTTCACACAGCTCCTGGGGTTCAGCTTTGGATTTGGTCCTGCCTCTGCATGAAGGTCACTCTCTGGTGTCTGTTCTTTGACCATACAGGAGGGGTTTAAAGGAGCGACTGATTAAGGGGCTCTGGCTCACTCAGGCTGGGGGGAGGGAGGGGTACGGAACGCAGTGCGAGCCTGTGGTGGCAGATGCTCCCATGATGTTGCAACAGCCTGAGGTGTGCTGTGTGTTCTCCTGGAGAAGTTGTCCCTGGATCGCAGTACGCTGGCAGTGGCAGGCTGCACAGGCTCCCAGGAGGGTAGGTGTGGATAGTGACTTGTGCTTGCACACAGGATTCTTCGTGGCTGCATCAGCAGTCTTAGCATTTCACGCCTGTCTCTGGTGTTCGCGCTGATAGCCGTGACTCACACCCGTCTCTGAAGCTCGTTTAGGTGGTGCTCTGAATCTCCTCTCCTCACGCATCCTAAAACATTGGTCTCTTGCCTCTTAGGCAGTTCCAAATGTTTTCCCTGGACTTCCTTCTGGTTAGCTGTGGTGCACTAGCCCCCTTTCAGGTTGTGTTCATGCAGCCAACCCCAGTGTTCTCTCTGGGATCTGACCTCCAAAGCCCAAGGCTCAGCTCCCAACTGCCGCCCCCCGTCCCCCGCCCCACCAGGTGAGCAGACAAGCCTCTCAGGCTGGTGAGTGCTGGTTGGCACTGATCCTCTGTGCGGGAATCTCTCCGCTTTGCTCTCTGTGCCCCTGTTGCTGCACTCTCCTCCGTGGCTCCGAAGCTTCCCACTCACCCACCCCCCAGTGAAAGGGTTTCCTAGTGTGTGGAAACTTTTCCTCCTTCACAGCTCCCTCCCTGATGTGCAGGTCCTGTCCCTATTCTTTTGTCTCTGTTTTTTATTTTGCCCTACCCAGGTACGTGGGGCGTTTCTTGCCTTTTGGGAAGTCTGAGGTCTTCTGCCAGCTTTCAGTAGGTGTTCTGTAGGAGTTGTTCCACATGTAGATGTATTTTTTTTTTAATTTATTTTATTTATTTATTTATTTATATTTTTGGCTGTGCTGGGTCTTCGGTTCGTGCGAGGGCTTTCTCTAGTTGCGGCAAGTGGGGGCCACTCTTCATCGCGGTGCGGGGACCGCTCTTCATCGCGGTGCGTGGGCCTTTCACTATCGCGGCCCCTCCCGTTGCGGGGCACAGGCTCCAGACGCGCAGGCTCAGCAGCTGTGGCTCACGGGCCCAGCCGCTCCGCGGCATGTGGGATCTTCCCAGACCAGGGCTCGAACCCGTGTCTCCTGCATTAGCAGGCAGATTCTCAACCACTGCGCCACCAGGGAAGCCCTAGATGTATTTTTGATGTATTTGTTGGGAGGAAGTGATCTCCACGTCTTACTCCTCTGTCATCTTGAAGGCACTCCTGTATTGATTTTTAAGTGCCTTTTTATGTTCAATAGAATATGCTTTTGCTGTATTTTATTCTGTTTATTTTTTTTTCTGCTTGTCATTTGAATTATTAGCCATAAAACATATTTTTTAGTTCTTGGAGCATGACACACACCTTACTAGGCAATGAAACTGCAGCAATGAACAAGCAAATTCTTGAAATCAAGGAACTTACATCCTAATGTGTGTGTATGTGTGTGTGTGTTTGTGTGCATGTGTGTATGTATTAGGAAGCATAGCGATAGACCCTAACTGTGTCACTGAAGTAAATAAAATAGTAAAGAAAAGAGCAAAGTGATAGAGTGAAGAGTTTATTTAGTTAGGTCAGGCAGAGAAGTTGTCTTTCAGGAGATAATATTTGAGTTAAGATGATGTTTGAAGTGAATGATAAGAGGAGGAAAGTACAGGAGACTCGGAAATAGGAGATTTGCAAATGGATGAACTAGCAAATGGTAAGGCTTTGAATAATTGCACAAGACATGGCCAAGCAACAGATGGACCAATGTAGCAGTAACATAGTAGAAAAATGACTGGTAGATGAGACAATTGAGGTTGAAAGGGATCATGTCCTAAAGGATTTAAAAGGCCAAAAAAGAATTAGATAAAATGTTTTTTCATAGATAAAAATAATCAAGTATTGGTAATTTCATATAGTTTTACTTAATATTTTTATTTTATTCTAATTGCAGTGGGAACCCACTAAACAGTATTAAGGACAAGAGTATGAGTTTATTCATGCTTTATCAACTTTTTGACTGTTATTTATCATTTTTTAAACTTTTTTATTGAGATATAATTGATATATAACATTATGTATCGTTTGGGTGATCAACATGTTGATTTGATACATTTGTATATTGCAATATAATTGCCACAGTGATGTTAGCTAACAACTTTAGCATGGCATGTAATTATCATTTTTTTGTGGTGGGAACAAGTAAGATATAGTCTCTTAGGAACTATGGAGCTTATAATACAGTATTGCCTATAATCACTATGCTGTGCATTAGATCTCCAGGGTTTATTTATTTACTAGTTCCAAGTTTGTACCCTTAAACAACAGATCCCCAATTCCTCCACCCCCAACCTCTGGTAACAAATATTGTACTCTGTTTTTACAAGTTCAGCTTAAGTTTCCACATATAAGTGAGATCATATAGTATTTGTCTTTCTCTGTCTGACTTGTCTCACATAGCATCTTTAGAGTCAAAGTGAGTATCTGATAAGCAGCATACAATGTGCTCTTCCTTTAAAAAAAAATCCAGCCAGCCATTCTGTGGTTTTTGATTGTTAAATTATATCCATTTACACTAAGAGAAATTATTGATATGTAAGGACTTACCAATGCCATCAATTGCTTTCTGGATGTTTTGTATCCATTTTTTCTTTTTCCTTCTGTTTCTGCCCACCTCTGTAAAATGGTGATTTTCATATTAGTATGCTCTGTTTCCCTTTTCTTTATCTTTTGTTCATTTACTCTAAGATTTTGCTTTGTAGTTACCATGAGACTTACATAAAATATTTCATAGAGAAAACAGTCCATTTCAAGGCGATAGCAACTTAATTTTGATCACTTACAAAAACTTTGTTCTTTTACTCCCTGTCTTTTATTTTTGATGTCACAATTTACCTCCTTTTATATTGTATATTTGTTAACAAATTATAGTAGCTATAATTATTTTTAATAGCCTTCTTTAACTTTTATATTATAGTTAAGTGGTTAACACACAATCCTATTAAGAGTTGCAGTTTTCTAAGTGTGACTGTATATTTACCTTTACCAATGTGTTGTATACTTTCAAGTGTTTTCATGTCACTGAATAGTGTCATTTCATTTAAGCTTATAGAAATCCTTTTAGCATTTCTTCAAAGGCAGGTCTTGCAGTGATAAATGCTCTCAGATTTTTGGCAAGAAAAGTCTTCATTTCTCCTTCATATCTGAAGGATAACTTTACCAGATAGAATATTCTTGGTTTGCAAATTTTTCATTCAACACTTTAAACATGTTATTACACTCTCCCCTGGCCTGTAGGGTTTCTGCTGAGAAATCTGCTGATTGCCTAATGGAGGTTTCCTTTTAAAGAGTTACAATTTCCCCCCACCTGGCTCCTTTTAGGATTCTCTATCTTTGATTGTTCACAGTTTCATCTAATGTGTCTTGGAGAACATACTATTGCACTGAGATAATAGAATTATCTATTAACTTTGTCAACTTGAACTTTCAAGTCTCACTCCGGGTTTGGGAAGTTCTCAGCTATTATTTCTTTAAATAAAGTTTCTGCCCCTTTCTCCCTCTCTTCTCCTTTTGGGATCCTGATTATTCTAATTATTGTCTCTTGGTGGAATCACATAGATCACTTAGGCTTTTGTTGTTGTTCTTTCCCCATTCATTTTTGTTGTTGCTCAACTTTGACTGGGTTGTTTCAAAATTCCTGTCCTTTAGCTCACTTCCATTCTTTCAATTCTTTCTTCCATTTGCTTTACTCTGATGCAGATGCTCTCTATTGCATTTCTCATTTAATTCATTGAATTCTTCAGCTCCACAATTTCTGTTTGGTTCTTATTACATTTTCTGTGTCTTCAGTATATATTTTGTTTATGTATTTTTTTCCTGATTTCATTGAATTGTCTTTCTGAGTTTTCTTGTTATCTCACTGGGTTTCTTCAAAACAACTATTTTGAATTCTTTATCAGCTAAATTGCAAAAATCTGCCATTGAGATCAGTTATTGGAGATTTATTGTTATCTTTTGGTGATGATATGTGTCCTTTATTTTCTTGTTCCTGAGAAACCTCTCTTATTTCCCAAGTTTGAGGTTTCTCCCTTGCCCACAATCCTGGTCTTTTTTTCTGATAGCACTTTTTACCAGACTTGCTTTCACCATTGCACTTGGGAGCATGCGGCCAGAGTGGGAAGAGGTGTGAGTTTAGCATTTGCAGTATTAGGGATGCCTGCAAACCTGTTGAGGAGATCTTCAGGACAGGTACTCCCAGAGTCTCCTGGGTGGACTTCCTGCGAAAGTCCTGAGCACAGTCAGCAGGAACCATGTCACTTTAATGCACTTTGATATTCACTGACTTTTTCCCAATCTTCTTCCTCCTCTCAACCATGGAACTTCTGCCTTAGTACTCTGAGTTCTGCTGGAAAGAAATGAGTTTCTCCAGCAGCATCCTACACTAGTGGGATAGCTGAGCACTGTGTGCTCTCCTTTTTTCTCACAGGAGAAGTTACAGCTGCCAGATATTTCAGCCCTGTGCAGTGTTGCCTCGGGGGAGGGTGGCACTGGGAAAATTCCTGATACCATCTCCACTGTGACCAAACAGGATTTTTTTTTGTTTTTTGCTCCAATGACATGTTGGAATTTCCACCCCAGGAAGCCTGGACTTTTGCAAAATCTCTCTCATCTGTGGGTATCTGACCAGGTCAGCATTCTCCATGGTTTTTTTTTTTTTTTTTGACTGTGGTGAGAGGGGTTGGGGCAGGTTTGCTGGCTCTTCTAGTTCCACAGCCCATACTGATATCTGTCTACCTCCTACCAGACGCACAGGTGGGTGAGACTCCTTCCATATCCCTTGGTATACTGTGCTGGATCCCACAACTCCCACAAAGGTGTTTTTGTTCATGGATGGATGTTTAATTCATTGTTTAAAAAGGGAGACAAAAAGAAGAATGTTTTATACCACAATGATGCTGACATCACCTCTTATTTGAATGTTTTGTAGAAAATAGGTCATAAGAAGCCAAGAGTAGGAGTGGTATAGCAATTCAATACTTGTTACAGTATTGACACACTGGCTTAAACTAGGAATGTAGATTGGAAATGATGAGAATAGGTCAGACTTAGATTAACAGGAATGCTCTTACTTTACATGTGTTATGTGAGAGAAAGTGAGAAGTCAAAGATGATGCCAAGTACTTGGCCTGAGAAATAGGAGAAAACCCAGGGGACATTTTCTTAGTTTCAGAATATTCCAAGAGGAGAAAGTCTGGGGACAAAATCAAGAGTTCACTTGATATATTACATTTGAAAGGACTATTAAACATTCAAGTGATGATATGAAGAAGGTTTATGCATATACACATTGCATTTCAGGGTTGGAGCAGTAGATTTGAGGATCATCAGTCTGTCAATGATATTCAATGTTATGAGTGTAAATTACATCACATATGGAAAAAATATAGACAAAGAAAGGAGTCCAAAAGAGCATCCTGTAACACTTGGGTATATAGAGTCCCAGTGGAGGTCTTGGAGCCAGGAAAGAAGATTGAGTTACAACAGTCATTAAGGTAAAAGTAAATAAAATAGAAGCATTGTTGAGCAATTAAAAGGAATATACTACAGATATATGCTATAATATGGTTGAATCCAAACAGGCAAAAAATCAAGGTACAAAAGACCCTCTTATACTGTTTGATAATATTTTTATTTAATGTCAAGAAAATGCAAGTTTATAGAGGAAAAATAAATGAATTAGTTTTGCCTGGGTGTGGAAACAGGATTACCTGCAAATGAGCATGAGGAAGCTCTTTCGGGTGATGGAAATGTTCTTAGCCTGGTTTGTTGTGATGGCTGTACAGCACTGTAAATTAACTAAAAATCATTAAATTGTATGCACAGACTATGTGAATTTTATAGTATATAAATTATTCTTCAAAAAGCTGTTAAGAAAATAAGGAAACCCTGTAAATATGGTATTATTGAAGACTAGAGAATTATATTTTTCCAAAAGTAATTTGCAGCCAATAGTGCTAAAGGTCAAAAAATGATGGCACTGGCTTAGGCAAAATGAGGTTTGAGATGACTCTGATAAGAATAATCAAAAGATATATTTCTCTTCTTTAATAAAATGGTGGTTGTTTCCTCACAGTCCCTATAATTTGAACCTTATCTTGGTACTCTCATAACAGTAGAATAGATGAACCTTGGACATTTTTTTGAGTTCTATAAATATTAGGATTTCAATTTTTATTGATTTGAGTTTATTGATTAATTTGGAAAGGAATTACATCTTTACAATATTTATTTTTCCCACACAGTAATATGCAAAAAGGCAGCTACACGAAGAATTTTCTGGCTACTGACCATGTAGCTGCAACACCTCTAAATAATTAAAAATCAACTATGAATTCCAAAGAAAATTTAACTGAGTAGCCAAGTAGATACATTCAAAAAGATAATGATGTTACTGCTTTAAATTCAGAAGAGGATCTTGACACTCCAACCTCCAAAGATAAATTCACTGAACTCCTAGAGAAAACAAGTTGGTTGGAAAATGCTCAGAAGCCTGCTGCATCCTCAAGCAATAATAGTCAACTTATCATGACATCAGTCATCACTCAAGGTTTTTATGTGCCTCTGGAGGAGAAACAATATGTGAATCTGTTTGAGGAAGGTACACAAGCAAAATTCTATCTAGACATCATGCAAAGAACTGGTGCCAACCTAGAAATAACTTTTGTCAAAAACCAAGGCCTCTACATTATAGTCTCTGGTAAGCCAGAATCTGTCATGAAAGCTCAGAAGGAGATTTTTGCATGTTTTAAGAAACAAGTTTTAACTACAGCTTCCATTCCCAAAGAACATCTTTGCTTTGCTGTAGGCAAGACTGGCGAAAAACTGCAAGACCTAGAACGAAAAGCTGCAACCAACATTCAGACCTTATGCCCAGTTAACCACAGCACCTGGATCAATACTGTTGGCACCAAAGAGATCATGAAAAAGGCTCCACATGAAGTCTTACTTATGTCTACTGAACAAGACAAGTGTGCTGAAGAAAGGTTAGATGTGGGAAAAGCATTTCATCCTTTCATTGCTGGACCATGCAATAAAACTTTTGACAGAATCCTACAGGAAATGGAGGACCGCATCCACATCTCACCATCTAGTGCCAATCAGACACAAATAAGCTTTCCTGGAAAAAAGCAACAACTAGATCAGGATCAGGCTTGCGTAAAGAAGATTTTTGACAGTACTACAGAGAAAACCACATCCATAGATGTGGAGAGGAAGTTGCAGTACAAGTGTGCATAGGTCCCCAGAATAATTCCATCCAGGAGATACTGGAAAGAACTGGAGTTTCTGTGACATATCAATGTAAGCTTGAAAGTTTAAGGAAGGCATTTACTGAAGCCTACTCAAATACCAAAGTTTACACTCTTTCCTCTATCTCTGTACCTTCCTGGCTTCACAGATTTGTTATTGGTAAGAAAGGTCATAATATATCTACAATTACTCAGAACATGCCAAAAGTTCGCATAAATTTTACTGGAGAAGGTAAAATTACAATAGAAGGGCTGACAGAAGATGTTAATTATGCTAAAGAACAAATTGAGTTCATAGTAAAAGATCTAATTAACAGGATGGATTATGCAGAGATTAATGTTGACTATAAGTTTCACAAACTCCTGACAGGGAAGAAAGGTGTTATCATAAATGGGATTAAAGAAAGGAATAAAGTTTCTGTGCTAATCTCACCTGAAAATGAAAAGAATAATTGGATCAGAATTGAGGGGGAATCTCAGGGTGCCCAACAGGCCAAGAAAGAACTTCTTGAAATTGCTTCTCATTTAGAAAATGAGCACAAGGACTTAATCATTGAGCAAAGATTTCACCACGCAATCATTGGGCAGAAAGGTGAATGGATACATGACATCCGTAAGAAATTTCCAGAGGTTCTAATTACTTTTCCTGACGCAGTACAAAAAAAAACTGACATTGTCCAACTTAGAGGACCAAAAAATGAATTAGAAAAATGCATATAATATTTGGAGAATGTGGTGACAGACATTGTAGAAAGTACCTATTCCATAACTATTCCCGTCTTCAAAAGGCTTCACAAAAATATCATTGGAAAAAGAAGTGCAAACATCAAAGAAATCTGTGCAGCAAGCAACACCAAAATTAATCTTTCATCAGCAAATAGCGACTCAGAAAATATTGCCATCAGTGGAAAGCCAGCAAACTGTGAAGTGGCTCGTGATTTGATTCTTTCAATTCAGAAAGATATAGCCAATATTTCAGAACTAGAAATTTCTATTCCGTCCAATCTACACAAATCCTTTATTGACTCTAAAGACGGTTTGATTGGTGCAGTCATGGAAGAATGTGGAAGTATCCATATCCACTTTCCAAAAAACAACTCGGGACTTCAACAAGTCATTATTAGGGGACCTGACCAAACTGTGGAGATGGCCAAGAAAAAGCTGCTGCAACTAGTAGAAGAGCAAACCAAGAGTTATTCTGTGGTCCTCCATGTCAAGCCAGAGTATCATAAATTCCTCATGAGTAAAAATGGAGGCAATGTTCCCAAAGTCTGTGAAGAGACTAGAGCATGTATCGTTTTCCCTATCCCTGAGGATAAGGATCAAGACTTGTTAACTATTATAGGGACAGAGAAGGCTGTCAAAGATGCACAAAAGAAACTAGAGGGTTTAATTACAAACCTAGATAATGTGGTAGAGGACAACATACTGATAAATCCCATGTATCACCAGCACTTTTTTATGCAAAGGGGCCAGGTGTTACAGGAGATGATTGAGGAGTATGGTGGTGTGATTATTAACTTTTCATGTTCAGGAAAACAGAGTAACAAAGTCACAATCAAAGGAGCAAAGCCTTGTGTAGAAGCTGTCAATAAACATACTCAAGAGATTATTGGGGACTTGGACAATGAAGTCGCAACAGTATGTGTTATTCCCCAGAAGTTCCATGATTTTTTCATGGGACCAATGTGTTCTCGAATCAGACAAATCGCTAGAGATTATACTGTTCAAATCAAATTCCCAGATAGAGAGGAGATTTCACTTACCAATAAACAGCCAGTTGTTCTAGAAAATAAGGAAGAAAGGGAAAAGAGCACTACAGGAGCTGCTTCTATTTCCCCAACAAAATGTGACACCATATTTATCTCAGGCCAAAAGGAAAAGTGTGAAGCAGCCATGGAAGCCCTTAAGGCTTTAATTCCTGTCACTGCTGAAGTAAATGTGCCCTTTGA
This sequence comes from Balaenoptera acutorostrata, assembly GCF_949987535.1. Taxonomy (NCBI): domain Eukaryota; kingdom Metazoa; phylum Chordata; class Mammalia; order Artiodactyla; family Balaenopteridae; genus Balaenoptera; species Balaenoptera acutorostrata. The sequence continues at coordinate 83,287,547 of NC_080085.1, forward strand.
TCTACATCATTACATCATTGGTCAGAAAAGAAGTGGGATACACAAGATAATGGATGAGTTTGAAGTTAATATACAGGTATCAGCACTTGAATTCGAGTCTGATATCATTTCCATCACTGGCCTTGCTGCAAATGTAGAACAATCCAAGGTTAGATTACAAGAACAAGTCAAGGCTTTACAAACTGAAATAGAAGATCGATCATTAAGAAATTTCAGACTCAAGTTCACAGTAGACCCCAAATAGTACCCCAAGATCATTGGTCGAAAGGGGTTAGCTATTGCTCAGATTTGTTTAGAGCATAAAGTTACTATCTATTTTCCAAGTAAAGGGAGCAATGAGATACAAGACAAAATCACAATCATTGGATATAAAAAATAACACCATAGCCGCTTGGGATACAATAATGGAAATGGTGCAAAAGTTTGAAAAAACAGTTACTAAGCAAATTTCACTAAACAATCGTGTTCATGGCCACATTATTGGATCCCGTGGAAAAGCCATTCATAAAATCATGAATCAATTTCAGGTCGACATCTCTTTCCCTCCTAGAGGAGTCCAAGATGCAAACATCGTCACTGTGACTGGACTCCCTAACAAAGTCACAAAAGCAATTGATCACATCCTCAGTCTTGAGGAATATTTTATGGCTGTTGTTCCAAAGCATGAGTCACAGAAGGAGCATATGAAGAAGGTCACTCTGTGTGATTTAGTCTATACTCCATCCAAGAGTTTTGCAGAAAAATATGTTCCCTGTACTGCAAACACCATTCAAAAGATCCCTGACATGAACAGCTCTGAAGATTTTCCCAGCTTGGATCCTCAAGTGAACCCTAAGACTCACCCTTGGAGATGCAAATAATGACCAAAACCCAGAAATTGTTCCAGCAAGCTTACTGAAAGATGTCAAAAATTATCTCTAAACAGACCCAGCTTCTGGATCATATGTACATTTCTTATACTTTGACTCCAATACATCTCTCCTTAAATCCTCCAAAATACGTTATAGTGAAAGTGAAGTGCTCAATTCTGTGTAAGTCCAGTAATTACCAATGTAATGTCTAATTTCCACTCAGGATCTGCCTTTGAAATTTCATTTATGGGACAAACTTTCCATTGTTGTAAAGTTTTAAACGTATTTCATTAAAATATTAAACAACTACCATATGCTTCCTGAATTTCATGATCTGCTTAGCATGTGATTGTTCACTTAACTTTCATTATAAGAACTCAATAATGTGGCAAGGAGATTACATCTGTGTCATCGTCCCAAGGCATAAAGTTTGACTTCACAAAAACTAAAACTGACTGTGCTATTTTTACCCTTTTTTTCATGTATTCTTATTTGCATTACTCCTGATCTTCTCTTTTGTAGAGTGCAAACAGATACTTTGCCTACAACCAAAATGTTCATTTAGTGTGGCTTATAGAATAGAAAGAAAAATAAATTTTGGATATCATGATTAGGTGCTGGCTGTGGTGTTGGAGTGATTGCATATCAAAATTAACATAGCAGTGATATTAGAAGGGATATGAAAGGCCAAGGAATGTAAAAAATTTATCAGGTTACTTAGAATTGCTTTGGTTTTTCAGATGATGTTTCTATTTGCAATTTGGTAAATTGAGACTTCCATGATTTTTTTTTTTCATTCCCCAGACATACTTTACAAAGGCTTCCTTGGGGAAAAATGTCAAACCCAAGAAGAGACTGTATTTTCATCTATTTTCCAGTGACCTACTAAGTCTGGTAAAACCTTAGGGTAACGGTAACAAGTGTTATTTTAGTGAATTCTGTGGGTCACCAATAAGATCCTCCCTGTAGGATAGAAGCACTTACTACTCATTCAGATGCTGCTGTAAACAGCCGATGTCTAGTGTTTACATCTACCCACCACCAGCATTTTCCTCATCTGAAGTGAGCCACCTTGCCCAAGGCATGTCTCCTTCCCAGGGGTAGCATCAATCCAATGAGTAGTCAACCCAGCCCTGTTTCCTCATTTTAGGACAATTCTGCTTGGCCATCTTAAGTCTAGCGCTCACTGTGAGCTCAGATGACTCCTTTGTTGGGACTGCATCAACATTAAACTTTCTGCCCAATTCTGCTTTGTTCATTCTCCAACAGGTGTTCATTCTAAGATGATTTTCCAGTAAACTTTCTATATCCAAATGCTCTCTGGGTCTGATGCAGCTATAGTTAGATGAATTGATCTGAAAAACACCCTTATATGGGATATGAGGGTTTGTCAAGGGAGGGGAAATGGAGACAGACCTTAATATCAATGATGATGACCAAATTTTAAGGAGTGGCTCACTTTCTTTTAAATAGTCTCAAGCTTCTGTATACGTGCATATTGCCTTTTCAAAACACCGCAAATGTCTAGTGTTACCGAACATTTAATATCTCTTAATTTTGTTTTGTTTTGGTTTTGCTTTGGCATTTAGAATTAAAGACTTTGCATGACAATGTGAAAATTCTGATACCATCACTTGCTTCATCATGCCAAGCTGCTCTTCTTACAAAGGTGGGCCTGGATAGCAGGTTGGGGAGGAAGGATGCTTGGGTCAAGGTAACGGACATACACACCTAGATAAGGATATATGTATATGCAATTTAACTAAGCTTTACCAAATTTTCTTTGTACAAGAAGTATATGAGTTCCTGGGGGTCCACATCTTCATCAACAACTGGTGTTACTAGCCTGACCTGGTAGACATTATTTTAGCATAATATTGATTTTATGCAACTGAGTCAATGTCTTTTATGATTATAGATAGACATGTACCCTAGCTTTTTGTCCTAACACATTAAGCTTAACCATTATTCTTCAGGTGAATCTGAGTTATGGTTATCCATCCTTGGAAAACATTACTAGCAACATACCAGATATTTATGTTTTACCCTCATGAGCTCCATCCCCAATATCAACAATTGATCACTAGAACCACTGGATGTTAATTTAGATTTTGCCACTATTGGGCACTGAAATGAGTCAGATTGATGCATTAATTAAATTTACCCCAAGGTTAAATAAATAATTTCCTCTTCTATATTTTATTTTTAAATATGTTTAGCCATGTTATTCAACAAAACCATCAGAGTATCTGCAATGAGATTAGATGGAATATTAAGAGAGGGAAGAGATATGGGGATATATGTATATGTATAGCTGATTCACTTTGTTATAAAGCAGAAACTAACACACCATTGTAAAGCAATTATACTCCAATAAAGATGTTAAAAAAAAAAGGCCAGTGAGTTTTAAGGGGAAAAAAATATAAAATAAACATAAATTATGTAAAGACAATAGCAATAACAATAAAAACAAAACCAGCATTATAGAAATAAACACAAATTCAAAAATAAACTTCTCATAAAATTTCCAAAAAGAAATAAAACTCCAAAGATTAAATACACTTGAAAGTTAAATTTGGAAGTTTTCCCTCTTTTTCTATGTTCTGAAATATTTTAAGTAGAATTGGATTATTTACACTCTAGACGTTCATAGAATGAACTCTCTGAAACCATCTAGGCCTCATAGATTCTTAAGGGAAAGTTCTGTATTTTCTATCATGTTCATTTGGTCTATTGAGTTTTTTTTCCTACTTGGGTCAAATTTGATGTTTTATGTTTCTGGAAATTATCTCATTTATTTGTATTTTTATATTTTCCCAGGGCTTCTGTAAAAAAGTACTACAAACTTCGTGGTCTGAAATAACAGAAATTTATTCTCTCACAGTTCTAGACACTAGAAGTCTGGAATCAATGTGTTGGCAGGCCTATATTCCCTCAAAATACTCTAGGGGATACTTTGTTCCTTGCCTTTTCTAGATTTTGGTAATGGTTGGCAATCCTTAATGTTCTTTGGCTTTTAGACCCATCATTCCAAGCTGTGACTCCATCTTCACATCTTCTTTCTATTGTATGTGTCTGTCCTCCCCCCTTTTTTTCTTATAAGGACACTAGTCATTGGATTTAGTCACACCAAGGTAATTGAGGATAATCTTATCTTGAGAACCTCTATTATATCTGCAAATATCCTTTTCCCAAATAAGGTTATATTCACAAACTCCAAGGGTGAGAATGAAAGGATGCCTTATGGGGGATGGTGGTCACCATTCAACCCACTACAGCTTGGATGTCTGAAAAGTCATATGGAAAACAATAAAATTATCTTTTCCTCATTCCAAACAATTGTAGAAACTTTAAGTGGATCATAAAATCAAACGTGAAAGTTCCAGAAGAAAGCATGGATGAAATCATATAATTTCACAAGATTAGTAGTTAATAAAGTCAAATTCTATAACAGATGCTCAGTAGTACTTGAGTAGTAGAAAGTAGAGAAAGAAAAATCTTGGTTGTAGCCTCTCCATGAGTAAGTGTGAGGATAGCTTTGACATTATAAAATCACCATATCTTGGGAAATATATTTACCTTAGCAAATTGTGTACACCCCAGATTTTGTCATTTGAGACATTTTTTACTTCAGGTGCAGTTCATATAGTTGCAGGGGTTGTAGCCCAAGTCTAATTTGAACAACTTTCCTTATACAAACTTTCTTGTTCCTTTTGAGCCCAACATATCTGCCACTCCAGTACTATAGGAATATAGTCTCAGCTTAGTGACATAGCCTTCACTATCTCCTCTGAGCAGATATTTTCAGTTTTATGATTTAGTCCATTGCCACATGCTAAGGAAAATCATAGGTCTGTGAAATCACTAGGAAGAATTCCCCCTATTTCAAACTTGTTTCATCTGGAGAATCACAATTAACAGTTTCTTGAACTGGAGATGATGATGTTTCTGTATCTTGAGCCCCAAAGGACTTTATGAAAACTAATAATTCTGCCTTTTCTTTATTTTTTGAACATTTTTGACGTTTCATCAAGAGCCAGACAAGATCAGCAAGCCCACGTTGTGACATATCTTTGAAGCTCATATTCTAATTACTTGATTATTTTCCACCCAAGAGATAGTGGACAAGTGAAACGAATTCAAAACTTGTCCCTTTAGTTCCCTTCTTGGTCCTTGAAATAACTCACAGGATAAGATTACCAACTCAGCCTTACTTGAATAAGCACACTTATGTAATATGAAGCTTTACGAATAATTTCAAGGATCCCAGCAATCAACAGGCCCATAAAAAGAGGAAAATAGTGTGGAACATCGAGATAAATTCCTGAGATATTTGCTTCCCACAACAGATGTGTTTTTGGTCTGAGTTCAAAGGACAGTGCTATAAGTAAGGTTATCAGTGACCTCACACAGCCCAGAGCATTTTAGGTTATGAACCACCTGAATTTTATACTCAGATAGTTAGAGAGATTATATATTATTTTACAAGGATTAATTCCTCAAAAATTCATACATTCTGGGATTATTTACCATTAACTGTTTTTCAAACCAAGGGCATCCTGCTAATAACATTTCATTGATAAGGACACGCCTCTCTACTGGTATCAATCCATTGACCAACATGTTTAAAAGTGAGTTCTAATGACTAGTTTCCTTTGCTTCTTGGACCTTTCTTTGATACAGGAGAGAAATGGATCATAGTAGATTTTTTAGATCCTCTTCTAACCTTAAATTAAGAATGGTTAGGGAGTGCATCTAAAGATGTCTACCTAGAAGTGAGTACTCACAGTTTAATGCTAGAATATCACTAGTACGCCATAGTACAGAGGAATTGACTATTTTTCATTTAGAGATAGAATAGTGTTCTATCCACTGATGGGCAGAAAAATAAATGATCACCTCATAGCTTTTGTTCATTTTATTCTATAAGGTTGTGTCTTCAAATGACCACTCATAAGAGCAACAACAACAACAACAACAGCAGTAACAACAACAAACTCCAGAAGGAATAGAATCTGATTTCCATAGTTGTAACTATATTACTTAAAACATCTAGTTTTTGCAAAATGATAAGACAAGAAAAGAAATAGGAAAGTATGGCCCATACACAGAAAATAAAGTCATTAATATAAGGTGACTCTGAGGAAACACAGATGTTGAACTTACTAGCAAAGATGTGGAGAAAAAGGAACACTTGTGCACCATTGGTGAGAATGCCAATTTGTGCACCTACTATGGAAAACAGTATGGAGATTCCTCAAAAAACTAAAATTAGAACTACCATATCATCCAGTGATTCCACTTATGGGTATTTATCCCAAGAAAGCAAAAACACAAACACAAAATGATATATGTACCCCTAAGTTTATTTAAGCATTATTTACAATAGCCAAGATATGGAAACAACCTAAGTGCCCATCAGTGTATAAATGGATAAAGAAAATTTGAGACCTGTATATTATTCAGCCATAACAAATAATGATATACATGATACCTGGGATATAACTTTTATCTTGCTAGTAGGAAAGGAGTAGGAGAAGGGAACCTCAAACCTCTTGGCTGCACTCACGAGGAATTTAACTGCTTCAACTCACATTTGGAGAGAATAAGAAATGCCTGTGGCCTGCTTCTCCTGGTGAGATACCAAATACCTTTGTTGAGAGCTGAGGGTAAAGGAAGCCCTATCTTCTTAGCCTCAGCAATCTGGAGTTCAGCTTCCATCAAGCTGATAGAAGGGGAGGGAGTGTTTTGTGGCTCAAGTGCCATAGATTCCTCCTGATCTTACTGAGATTAAGCGATTTTCTTGAATAAATGTTTTCTTTTATTTTCTGTATGTGTTTACAATAATTTCAAGATGCTTTAAGTGTTTATACTTTTGTTTTAGTTTGTTTTGTTTTTATTTTATTTTTGCTAATTTTCAGCAGTTATGCTTATTTAATTAGGGAGTGGGTCTACTGAGCTCCTTATGCTCTCATTATGGATGTAAACTCTCTATGTCTTTTTAGTCTTTTTTACTATTTCACTTTTATTGTATTTTCCAAAATTATTGGTTTGTGACATATTGGGGAAAAGAAAGAAACTTATCCTTAACTATAGATAATTTGAGAAGCACTGCCCTAAGGCCCTGTTTTGTGACTCGTCCATGGACAGCTCTTTTCACTTGGCAAGGATCTTTCAAGACAAAGAGACTGCTCATATATGCACACACAGCAACACACACCCACTACTTCATATACTAGATTATACTCTGGGTACCCAACACCTCAGAATTCATTTGTCCACTTCATAGGGTCTATATTCCCAAAGATGGATTGTGTAGTTGGTGTTAATTCTCCTTGACTATAGAGGCAATATGGATAGAAATGTGGATGCAGCTTGAAATTAGAGGTTGGGATGTGTACACAAATATGTTTGAGACTATGGGCTAAGACCATCTGTCCCCCAAAAGACCTACTTAATCACAGAATTCTAAAGATTTTGAAATTATAAGGTCAAGCCTAGCCTTTCAGTGGTTTATTTGTAGAAAATAAACAGGGAGATGCCAGTAGGTGGAAATATGTGGGTAACTTGTGGACAAAGGATATCCACCTAAGATGATTTGTTGCTGTACTCAGATGCTTCAACAGGTGGGAGCTGGGCATAGATTCGATAGGCAAGCAAGTAAAGAATCCTCAGGCATAGGATGTAAAAGCACCCTCCCCCTAAAAAACAAGGGAAAGTGGATATTTATCCTGGGAGTTTCTGAGCCATTGGAAAAGTAGACTTACAGCTTTGATTTGCTGCTGTTGCATCTCCCCAGAGCAATTCATGATCTTTGTTGAAAATTGAAGTTGATTCTGAACTTGTACTTGCCACAGTTATTTAACATAAACTTCTGATTTGCAAATATTTTGTCTAAGACATTTTTGGTAAGTCTTTTGAATGTTTAGCTTAATAAAAGACAGGTGGATTCTCATACTTGATTCTGTATTCTGTAATCTATTCTGATATGTTATTACAATGGACTGATACGAAGAAAACTTGGCCTCATACAGAAATATAGTGGAAATGGAAAAGAGTATTTCGATTGTCTAATTGTGGATAATCTTAGATACAATACCACAACTCAACAAGTGATCATTTCTTAAAAGTTAGTTGCAATGTGAAACTATCAATAAACTCTTCTTACTTTGTTAAATTAAAGTATATTGGACCCTCTTGCACTTTGAATGAAATTTTTACCATGCAAGAATTCGTAACATCATGCATTAGTAATTTGGAAAATAGTCCTCTAAGTCATGCAGAACTTCTATTTATTGACACGTTTCAGTGTATATTTTTAACATTGTATTTATTGATATCACCATTGATCTCATCATTAAAAAAAACTTTAGTAATAGAGAGATGTCAAGCTCCTACTGGCAGGTATACATTTTCCAAAATTCCAATTTTTACTTAAAAGCTGAAATCTTTTATTATTAGTAACAAATGATGCATGTTGTTTTCTTTGATTGTCAGGCTCCCTTCATTAATTTTTAAGAAATTTTATACTAGATACCAAAGTATCAATAAATGTAGCTTGTTTGTTACTCATTTTTTCAAGTAAAATTTGTAGCCATGAAAAAAATGGCTTATTCAGGTTGCAACTAAAACAATCACACAAGTGCTGTTCCTTGAAATAAGCATTGTACTTCAGTGTGCAGCAGAATTACTTTATGCATACTTCATGTTTCATCATATAAACTATATCATATACAAACATATCATATATCTTGGACCGCATACTGCAGAAATCTGTAACCCAAACCATCAATAATCACAGACAAGAAACACTAAGAGAAAAGCCTACTCTCCCTAACCAAAAGATAGGGGAAAGGGTGGTCTAACAGAACATAAAAGCTTTTAAATGATACCCATCATACTCCAGTATGAACACCAATTGAAAATCTGTTCCCCAAATAGCTCCTCATGTTTTCCAAGAGTCAGAGAGGTTAGCAGATTTTCCACATCACCTGACTCCAGCACAGCAGAAAAAGGTAGTGGCTTTCTAATTTCCTAATACAACCGTTTTCACCAGAAAGCATAAAGGACATTCTCAGACAAAGGAAAATTGAGAAAATTTACTACTAGTAAACTTAATCTTAAAGAATAACTAATGGGAATTCCCTGGCGGTCCAGTGGTTAGGACTCTGCACTTCCACTGCAAGGCACACGGATTTGATGCCTGGCTGGGGAACTAAGATCTCACATACTTCAAGGCCAAAAAAAGAAAAAAAAAACAATAACTAATAGGTAAAGTTATCTAAACAAAAAGTATTGAAAAAATGAAACTTAAGAAGGCTTGGAACTTTAGAAAGGAAAGAAGAATGCTGGGATGTTTAAAAGCAGGAGCAATATAATAGAGTATCCTTCTCATGAGTTCATTAAATCATATTTGACGGTTGAGGTAAAAATTATAACACCATGTGATGTAGTGCTTAATGTACGCACAGGAAATAAGACAATTATATTTAAAATGTGGTAAGAACAAAGGTAATTAATTAAAGCAAAGTATTTAGATTTGGTTCAAAGTGATAAAATGTCGATACCAGTAAACTGTGATGTTATATATTTATGCTGTAATAACTAGAACAACCACTAAGAAAAATATAAATAACATGATATACTCAAAAATACTGCATGTAAATCAAGATGGAATCACAAAAACAGAGTACAAGCAACCCACAGGAAGGCAAGAAATGAGAAACAGAGGAAAGAGAAGGGGAAGACAGAAATAGAAAAGAAATAATAAGATGACATATTTAAGCCATAATGTAGCAATAATGACCTTATATGTAATAGTCTCAATACACCAATTAAAGACAAACATTGACAGAATAAATATTTAAAAAATGATCCCTCAAAAAGCTGTCTAAAAAAAACTCACTTTGAATAAAATCGTATAGGTAGGTTGAAAGTAAAAAGATGAAAACAGATGTGTTATACAAACATTAACTGAAACTTATCAGAAATGGCTCTGTTAATGATAGATACAGTAGACCTCAGAAAAAAAGAGAAAAATACACAATTATACTTGTTGAATTCAAAAGTAACTTGTAGAATTCCTAGACAGAAAATGAACAAGAATGTAAAACAACAGAACAAAATCAAGCAATATGAGGTAATTAGCATATATAGAATACCGCACCCAATCAGAGTAGACTATTTTTTCAGTTGCCCATGGAACCTTCATTAAGATCTAACTTATCTTGGGACAGAAAACATAGCTCAATATTTTTTTTTGAAAATGATGTCATACAGCACATATTTTCTGACCCCATTGGAATCAATATAGAAATAAATAACAGAAGGATAACAAGAAAGTCTACAAACAATTGGAAATTAAACAGTACACTTCTAAACAATATATGGGTCAAAGAGAATGTTTCAGAGGAGAAAAACAAGAATATAGAACTAAATGAAATGGAAATGCAACATATCAAAATATGGAGCATGACAACACGTATTGAGAAGGAAATGTATAGTCCAAAATACTTGCTTTAGAAAGAGGAAAGTTCTGAAATCAATCATCTAAATTCCTTCATCAAGAAACTATAAACATAAGAGCAAGATAAATGAAAGCAAGATGATAAATTTAAAAATAATGCTAAGAATAAACATAAATGAAAATAAAAACAGGAAAATGATAGAGAAAATTAATGAAACAAAGGCTGGCTCTTCAAAACATGAACACAGTTTAGCCAAGTTCTTTGCCACTTTAAAACAGGGATTGTGTTTTCTCATGTTTCCAATAACGTGTTTCTTATCTCCATCTGAGACCTCATCAGAATGGCCTTTGCCATTCATATTCTTACCAACATTGTATTCACAACAACTTAGGTATTGTTTTGTTTTGGGGGTGGCAAATATGCTCAGACACTGAAATTGTCTTTGCCAATAGTTTATTTAACATAGGTTCACTGTGGAAATTTCACAAGCCAATAACATACAGGGTAATGTATTTTAATAAACCAATAAACAAATAAACATACTCCAAACAAATGACAAATTAACTACACTATTGTTCCAGGCAATGGGAGATGATGGAAATAAGTTCCAAATTAAGTTCAAGGTATACCTTTTTTACAAGCTTTAGATTCTCAGGAAAGACAGCTTTGCCAATGACAGCTGACATTTACCTGCCAGAGCAAAATAAAAGTCCCTTGTTCTGAGGGTTATTGCTCCAGGGACCATTGCCTGGCTTTCTCCACTGCCTGCATGGAGTGCCTCTCCAAGACAGGAATAGATGTTCCTTCTCTTCCTGAGACTGCTGCATGGTTTATCAACACTATCAACCAAGTGTAGCCTGGCCATGGCAGGAGCAAGTTCCTCAAGAGCTTCAGAGAGCTAGATCAGCAAAGGGTAGCTTTTACCCAGACCAACACTCTCAGATGTTACTAACAAATTCTCAGTATTTATTCTAATGTCTCCTTGCAATAACTATTGCTTCTCCACATGTTCTTATCGATAAGCCCCTAGCTGGGCCCCTCAGCAACTGAGCTAGTAAGTTTTTATCGAGAAGACATGAGATGCTGACATCTTGACACAACTTACTTCATTCTTATATCAGTACAACTTTACTTCTAAAAACGACCTTTTTTTTGTCTTTGTCATAAACAAGTAAATTAAAACAACTTCACTTAAGTCATAACAAATGGATCTGAAATCATATCAGAGCGATAAACAACATGTATTCTCAAAGAAGCTTGAGGCTTTCTCTATAGCTCTCCTCTTTTCTTTCTCAGTTCTCATCAAAATTGCCCTTACAGGCCATTCACAGAAAAGTAGGCCTTTTCTAGCATTCACCTCAAAATTCTTCCAGCCTCTACCCATTACCCAGTTCCAAAGCCACTTCCCCATTTTAGGTGTTTGTTACAATAGTACCATACTTCTTGGTACCAATTTCTGTCTTAATACATTTGGGCTGCTATAACAAAAATACCATAAATTAGGTAGCTTATAAACAACAGAAATTTATTTCTCCAAGTTCTGGAGGCTGAGAAATCCAATATCAGGGTGCTGGCAGATTTGGGATTTGATGAGGGTCTGCTACCTCATAGGTGGCCATCTTCTCACTGTAACCTCCTATGGTGGAAGGAGGATAGGGAGCTCTGTGGGATTTCTTTTATAAGATTACTAATCCCATTTATTAGAACTCTACCTTCATGACCTAAGCACCTCCCAAAGGCCTTGCCTCCTAATACCATCACTAGGTTTCAACATATGAATTTGGGTTGGGGGGCATAAATATTAAGTCTATAGCATGAAACATTGCTCTGCATACCAAAATTTATGGCTTGGTGAGATGGATAACACCTACTACAAGATGGAAGCTCAGATTGCACGGTAAATTGATGTCCCATTGTTAAGCATTTAGTCTCTACTAAGGCCCAGTAGAAAACCGAAGGCTGTTTCTCAAAAGTAGAGTAGTTATTTGGAGAGGATTGGAGGTCTTTTCTTCAAAATCCCAAGGACCTGTTGTATGACGCCAATAGGGACCTGCCAATGGCTAAAAAGAACATATCTATCTGCTACCGAAATATCAAGCAACTTTGAGTCTCATAAATCATATGGCACAAGTGGCACAGCAGCTTGCACAGCATCCTGTACCAGTTGCAGAGCCTTTTCTTATTTTGGGGCCCCACTCGAAACTAATAGCTTCTCGGAAAGCACACCCTAATTAGGAATATATTGTCCCCAAATCCAGAAAGGCCCATATGTCATTGTGCCTTTCTTCTGATTGTAACAAGAACCAGATGCAACACTTTATCCTTTACCTTAGAAGGGATATCTCAACATGCCCCATACTTCTAGACCACTAGAAACTTTACTGATGCAGAAGGGTCTGAGTTTTTGTCAGATTAATGTCTTATCATCTGACATGCAAATGTCTTACCAATAAGTCCTGGGCAGTTGCTATTTCTTCCCCATGAGATCCAATCAGCTTAATATCATTGATGTAGTAGGTCAATGTGATTTCTTATAGAAGGAAAAGGTAATCAAGATGTCACCAGACCCCCTCCCAGACTTCAGACAATACTCAAATCTACAGTAATCAAAACAGCATGGCACTGGCACAAAAATAGACATATAGATCAATGGAACAGAATAGAAAGCCCAGAAATAACCCCATACAGCTATGGTCAATTAATCTTTGACAAAGCAGGCAAAAATATACAAAGAAGAAAAGAGAGTCTCTTCAGCAAGTGGTGTTGAGAAAGCTGGAGAGCCTCATGTAAATCAGTGAAATTAGAACAATCCCAAACATCATATGCAAAAATGAATTCAAAATAGTTTAAAGACCTAAATATAAGACATGACACCATAAAACCCCTAGAAGAGAACATTTTCTGAAATAAATCATAGCAATATTTTCTTAGACCAATCTCAGGCAAAAGAAATAAAAAGAAAAATTTAAAAATAGGACCTAATCAAACTTAAAAGCTTTTGCACAGCAAAGGAAAGCGTAAACAAAACAAAAAGACAATCTATGGACTGGGAGAAAATATTTGCAAACAATGCAACCAACAATGGGCTAATTTCCAAAATATACAAACAGCTCATACAACTCAATATCAAAACAACAAACCACCCTCTCAAAAAATGGGCAGAAGATTTAAATAGACATTTCTTCAAAGAAGACATACAGATGGCCAACAGACACATGAAAATATGCTCAACATTGCTATTTATTAGAAAAACGCAAGTCAAAGCTACAATGAGATATCACCTCACATCAGTCAGGATGGCTATCATCAAAAAGTCTACAAATAATAAATGCTGGAGAGGGTGTGGAGAAAAGGGGACCCTCCTATATTGTTGATGGAAATGTAAATTGGTAGAGCCACTATGGAAAACAGTATTGAAGTTCCTTAAAAAACTAAACATAAAGCTACTATATGATCCAGCAATCTCATTCCTGGGCATATATATGGAAAAGACAAAAACTGTAATTTGAAAAGATACATGCACTCCAATGCCCCAATATTCATAGCAGCACTACTTATAATAGCCAAGACATGGAAGCAAATCAAAGTGTCCATCAACAGGTGAATGGATAAAGAAAATGTGTTATATATGTGTGTGTATATATATACACACACATATATATATAACAGGATATTACTCAGACATAAAAAAAGAATGAAATATTGCCATTTTCAGCAACATGGATGGGCACAGAGAATATCATACTAAGTGAAGTAAGTCAGACAGAGAAAGACGAATATTATATGATATCACTTATACGTGGAATCTAAAAAATAATACAAATGAATCTATATACAAAACAGAAACAGACTCACAGACACAGAAAACAAACTTCTGTTTACCAAAGTGGAGGAGGGATAAATTAGGAGTATGGGATTAACAGATATACACTACTATATAAAATGGACAAACAACAAGAATTTACTGTGCAGCACAGGGAACTATATTCATTATCTTATAATAATCTATAAATATATATATATATATGAATCACTTTGCCATACACCTGAAGCTAACACAATAATGTAAATCAACTATACTTCAAAAAAAAAAAGAGATATCAACAGACCAAATTATGGCATAGCACTGGGGAAAGATGACAAATCCTTGAGGGAGGACAATGTAGATATTTTTCTGGCCTTGCTAACTGAAACTACACTGCTTCTAGTAGTCTTTACTAACAGATATTGAGGCCATAAAAATAAATTCCAGAACAATGGCTGCATACCAGGTACCAGAGGATTTGTTAATTTACTCAAGCATAAAACCACATCTGGAACAGCAGCAGCAGTTGGAGTCACTGCCTTGTTAGCTTTACCATAACCCACTTTCATTATCTAAGATCCATCTGTTTACTTCACAAGCCAAATAAATGAGTTGAAAGAGGATGAGGTGGGAATTACCACTCCTGTGTCCTTCAAGTCCTTGTTAGTGGCACTAATGTCTACAATCCCTTCAGGCATTGTTTACATTTTACTATTTTCCTAGGTAAGGCAGGCAGTTCTAGCAGCTTCTTCTTGGCCTTTTCTGCCATAATAGTCTTTACTCCACTGGTCAGGGAGTCATTGTGGGGATTCTTCTAGTTTCTAAGTATGTCTATTCCAATTATGCAGTCCAGAACTAGGAAAATAAACACATTATGGGTTCATGGCGTCACTGGACCACTTTGAAATGGACTTGAGCCAAAACTCCATTGCTCATTTCCATAAGGCCCTACTCTGACTGGTGGACCATCAGACTGGAATTAGTGTCAACTTAGAGCCAGTGTCCAGTGATCACCCAAAGTCAGTATTTCCCTTTCTCCACTGCACTGTCAGACTGGTAAAATGTTTTAAGTTATTTTGGAGAAGGCTGGGAGAAATAGTATACATTTTTGCCAGTGTGTAGGATTCTTTCTCCATGGGAGTTGCTTCTCTATTTTGGTGATTCAAGTTACACTTCTGTTGATTCATTTGGAACTCAATCACTTATACAGATAAGGTAAAAATTCAGTAGACTGCTCAGTGACAGCAGTTCCCACTGTAATTTCTGAACTACAGAAAAGAGCAACCACAGTACTCTTAAAGAATGCTTAGTTCTCTCAGTCATGGTGAAAGATGTGTCCTCTTGACCCTACCAGTGTGCATGAGCAGGTATTGCATAATAAATCCACTCCAATATCCCAGTCTCCCTAGCCTTTGGATCACTTCCTGTACAGTATGCCAAGGCAGGTCTGGAATTTTAACTTCATACACTCTAGGCCACCATTTGGTTCATGTTTCAGTCAATCAAGAAAATAAACTTTTAAGCCCTTTATAACTCCTTGAGCACCCCTAGAATCCAGGATCTCTGCTTAGCAGGTCCATACCAATAAATTTGATTTGATATAATTTTATGTTCTTTTCACCATTATCCTACACTCTTAGTATTCATTTCCATGTGTATTCCTCATATCTCTGTCTGTATACATGGTAAAAATTCGTGCAGTTGTTTTTGAGCATAGCATTCCTCCTCTTGGGTCACAACTTATATCTCATCTCTCAGAGCCTGCTGAGACTGAGTATAGGTATTTGTCTTGAAGCAAAGAGGGGTGGTAGAGGTAAGTCTTGAGGGGAATCAGCTGTGTCTTGCAAGGCATCTACCTCAGAGTAGGTCATTCTGGTTTCTTCAAGCAAAGTGTGGTTAACCTCATCAGAGAGAGGTAGAAGGGCTATTTCTATTGGCAAAGAAGACACAGCAGAACTTAGGGGTTCAATATTTCCAGCTTCATTAAAATCTTCCAATATGTCCCTATTCCAATTTTCAGGATACCATTCCTCCCCAATCAGTTTAAAGAAGACATTCTGGGAGGTTGGGAATTTAATCTGTATTGTAATTTAATATACTTGCAGGATGATATTCTGTATTTAATTTTCTGAAATTTTAGCTCTGGCTGCAGGAGATAAGGATTTCTTTCAGGGAAGACATAGAAAATTTAAGATCATTTATGCAGAGCTTGAGCTGGGAATTTGAAGCCCTGAGCTTATTCTTTTCATTCTATATTTTTTCCAGCACAGTTAGGAGCAAGCAGCAAATCTCATTCCTCTCACAAGACTGACAAGAATTTTTCTAACTTATGAAATCCACAGTCATTTAGAACTTTGCCTTTATAAGTATTTGATTCAAATATCCAGTGGTGATATTGTTCATGTCTCTATTGCCACATCACACCGTGGACTATCAGTGTCCTCTTTACCACTGGAAATAGAGTTATTAGTCCCTTTAAATTCAGTTACATTAGAGAACCATTACCAGAAACAGCAGAACCAATTTGAAAAATTGATCCTTAAGTATCTGACCTTCTAGAACTATTCTCAAGACCAAAATCTGTATCAACAAGGGTTACCCAGATTGAGAGAGACAGACAGAGACTTATTTTAAGAAAGTCTTCTGATTGTGGGGGGTGCTAAGTCTGAAATACGTATGGCAGTTTGGAAACTCATACAGGAGTTGATTCTCTAGTCCTGAAGTAGAATTTCTCCTTATCCAGGAAATCTTAGTTTTTCTTCTTTAAGCCTTCAACTGATTGCATGAAGTCCATCCTACATCACTGAGAGAAATCTCCTTTCTTAATATTAACCTATTTTATATGTTAGCCAGATCTACAAAATACCCTAACAGCAATACCTAGATTAGTGTTTGGTTAAATAACTGGGAAGTATAGCCCAGCCAAGTTGACATATGAAATTACCATCACAATAACAAATGATCAAAACTCAACTAAGATGAAATAGAAAAATTTGAGCAGTCTTATAACCATTAAATAACTTTAATTTGCAGTTTAAAAAACTCTCCAAAATTAAATATCCTTGCCAAGATGGTTTCACTGGGAGAATTCCACCAACAATTTATAAGATAATTAAAAAGTTTTATAGTCTCTACGAGAAAATGGAAGAAAAAGAACACTACCCCACACATTTTATGCAACTTGTAATTACCCTGATATCAAAACTGACAAAAACTGTAGAGAAAATGAAAACTACAGACCAGTATCTCATCAATTCAGACACAAAAATGTCTCCAACAGAATATTAGCAAATCTAATCCAACAATGCTTAAAAAGAATTATACACTATGACTAAGTGGGATTTATACAAGATTTGCAACAATGTTCCAACATTTGAACATCAATGTAATCTACTATAACAGGCTAAAGGTTAAAAATATCGTGATCATATCCATTGATGTAGAAAACATTTTTGAAAAAAATACATTTATTCATGAAAATAACTGTTGGTAATTTAGAAATAGAGGGGAATTACTTTAACTTGATAAAGTATTTCTACAAAAACCTGACAGTTACTATCATGTTTAATGATGAAAGAATGAGTGTGCTACCATTAAGATTGAGAACAAGGTGAGGATGTCTGCTTTCACCTCTCTTATTCAATATGGTACTGGAAATTCTAATCACTGCAACAAGGTAATAAAAAGAAATAAAGATATACAGAAGTGAAAGGAAGAAAATAAGTTGGTCATATTTGCAAATTACATGATTGTCTATGTAGGAAATTCTGAGGAATTTACTAAAAATTCAATATAACTAATGAAGGAGCTCAGCAAGGTCACAAGACACAAGATCAACACACAAAATCAACCTCATTTTAATATACTAACAACAACTACATGTGAAAACTGAAATTAAAAGCACATATCATTTACAATTGCTCCAAAAATTGAAATAATTAAATATATGTGCAACAAAACATGCACTGAATCTGTATGCTAAAAATTGCAAAATGCTGATGAAAGAAAACAAAGAAACCAAAATAAATGAAGAGACATACCATGCTGACAGAATGGAAAACAAAACAATAAAATGTAAATTTTCTGAAAAGTGATCTGTAGGTTTCACAAAAATAATACCAAAATCACTGAGAAGTTTTTTCTAGACTTAGACAATTTTTACTAAAATGTATATGGAAAGGCATGTAAACTATTCTACTGGCCTTAGAGTTGTTGGAACAATCCTGAAAATAATAAAGTGGGCTGAATCACTCTACCCAATGTTAAGGCTTATTATAATGCTGTTGTAATCAAGATAGTATGGTTTTGCTAGAGGGATAGAAACATAGATCATTGGAACAAAATAGAGAACCAAAAATAGACCTACACACATAGGGCCAACTGATTTTGACAAAGGATACAGAAGTTGCTTTGCATTTTTTGCATCTTTTGCAAAAGGAATTTAATGGAGGAATTATAGCCCTTTCAACAATAACAATAACAAAAAAAAAACAAACACTGGAACTAATAAACATCTATGAACAAACAAAAAATAAACCTTGGCCTAAACCAACAAGAATTATCCAACGTGTGTGTGTGGAGGTTTCCCATGCCAACAAGCAATTCTCAGATGCCAGCAGTGTGTCTGAGAATTCAAATAAATTCTGACACTATCTACCTGGAGATAGAATCATATTCCACAGATAAAAAGCTCGGTCACAAAAGACCTGCCCTCCACTTCAGATGCCAGTACCAATCCCACTTTGTTACCTGCTCTTCTGACTTACTGGGTACAAATTGGAGGTTCCAACAACCCCCTCCAACTCTGGATGCCAATTGCAAGTCCAGGTTGTTACCTGTACTTCTTTTTTTTTTTTTTTTTTTTTTTTTATTCCTACTGGTAAATATTTTTTTTTTCAAACATCTTTATTGAAGTATAATTGCCTTACAATAGTGTGTTAGCATCTGCTTTATAACAAAGTGAATCTGTTATACATATACAATATGTTCCCATTTCTCTTCCCTCTTGCATCTCCCTCCCTCCCACCCTCCCCATCCCACCCCTCTAGGTGGTCACAAAGCACCGAGCTGATCTCCCTGTGCTATGCGGCTGCTTCCCACTAGCTATCTATTTTACATTTGGTAGTGTATATATGTCCATGACACTCTCTTACCCTGTCACATCTCACCCCACCCCCTCCCCATATCCTCAAGTCCATTCTCTAGTAGGTCTGTGTCTTAATTCCCGTCTTGCCACTAGGTTCTTCATGGCCTTTTTTTTTTTCCCTTAGATTCCATATATATGTGTTAGCATACTGTATTTGTTTTTCTCTTTCTGACTTACTTCACTCTGTATGACAGACTCTAACTCCATCCACCTCATTACAAATACCTCCATTTCATTTCTTTTTATGGCTGAGTAATATTCCATTGTATATATGTGCCACATCTTCTTTATCCATTCATCTGTCGATGGACACTTAGGTTGCTTCCATGTCCTGGCTATTGTAAATAGAGCTGCAATGAACATTTTGGTACATGACTCTTTTTGACCTATGGTTTTCTCAGGGTATATGCCCAGTAGTGGGATTGCTGGGTCGTATGGTAGTTCTATTTGTAGTTTTTTAAGGAACCTCCATACTGTTCTCCATAGTGGCTGTATCAATTTACATTCCCACCAACAGTGCAAGAGTGTTCCCTTTCCTCCACACCCTCTCCAGCATTTATTGTTTCTAGACTTTTTGATGATGGCCATTCTGACCGGTGTGAGATGATATCTCATTGTAGTTTTGATTTGCATTTCTCTAATGATTAATGATGTTGAGCATTCTTTCATGTGTCTGTAGGCCATCTGTATATCTTCTTTGGAGAAATGTCTATTTAGATCTTCTGCCCATTTTTGGATTGGGTTGTTCGTTTTTTTGTTATTGAGCTGCATGAGCTGCTTGTAAATCTTGGAGATTAATCCTTTGTCCGTTGCTTCATTTGCAAATATTTTCTCCCATTCTGAGGGTTGTCTTTTGGTCTTGTTTATGGTTTCCTTTGCTGTGCAAAAGCTTTTCAGTTTCATTAGGTCCCATTTGTTTATTTGTGTTCTTATTTCCATTTCTCTGGGAGCTGGGTCAAAAAGAATCTTGCTGTGATGTATGTCATAGAGTGTTCTGCCTATGTTTTCCTCTAAGAGTTTGATAGTGTCTGCCCTTGCACTTAGGTCTTTAATCCATTTTGAGTTTATTTTTGTGCATGGTGTCAGGGAGTGTTCTAATTTCATACTTTTACATGTTCCTGTCCAATTTTCCCAGCACCACTTATTGAAGAGGCTGTCTTTTCTCCACTGTATATGCTTGCCTCCTTTATCAAAGATAAGTTGACCATATGTGTGTGGGTTTATCTCTGGGCTTTCTATCCTGTTCCATTGATCTATATTTCTGTTTTTGTGCCAATACCAAACTGTCTTGATTACTGAAGCTTTGTAATATAGTCTGAAGTCAGGGAGCCTGATTCCCCCAGCTCCATTTTTCGTTCTCAAGATTGCTTTGGCTATTCGGGGTCTTTTGTGTTTCCATACAAATTGTGAAATTTTTTGTTCTAGTTCTGTGAAAAATGCCAGTGGTAGTTTGATAGGGATTGCATTGAATCTGTAGATTGCTTTGGGTAGTAGAGACATTTTCCCAATGTTGATTCTTCCAATCCAGGAACATGGTATATCTCTCCATCTATTTGTATCATCTTTAATTTCTTTCATCAGTGTCTTATAATTTTCTGCATACAGGTCTTTTGTCTCCTTAGGTAGGTTTATTCCTAGATATTTTATTCTTTTTGTTGCAATGGTAAATGGGAGTGTTTTCTTAATTTCACTTTCAGATTTTTTGTCATTAGTGTATAGAAATGCAAGAGATTTCTGTGCATTAATTTTGTATCCTGCTACTTTACCAAATTCATTGATTAGCTCTAGGAGTTTTCTGGTAGCATCTTTAGGATTCTCTATGTATAGTATCATGTCATCTGCAAATAGTGACAGCTTTACTTCTTCTTTTCCGATTTGGATTCCTTTTATTTCTTTGTCTTCTCTGATTGCTGTGGCTAGGACTTCCAGAACTATGTTGAATAATAGTGGTGAGAGTGGGCAACCTTGTCTTGTTCCTGATCTTAGTGGAAATGGTTTCAGTTTTTCACCATTGAGGACAATGTTGGCTGTGGGTTTGTCATATATGGCCTTTATTATGTTGAGGAAAGTTCCCTCTATGCCTACTTTCTGCAGGGCTTTTATCATAAATGGGTGTTGAATTTTGTCAAAAGCTTTCTCTGCATCTATTGAGATGATCATATGGTTTTTCTCCTTCAATTTGTTAATATGGTGTATCACATTGATTGATTTGCGTATATTGAAGAATCCTTGCATTCCTGGGATAAACCCCACTTGATCATGGTGTATGATCCTTTTAATGTGCTGTTGGATTCTGTTTGCTAGTATTTTGTTGAGGATTTTTGCATCTATGTTCATCAGTGATATTGGCCTGTAGTTTTCTTTCTTTGTGACATCTTTGTCTGGTTTTGGTATCAGGGTGATGGTGGACTCGTAGAATGAGTTTGGGAGTGTTCCTCCCTCTGCAATATTTTGGAAGAGTTTGAGAAGGATAGGTGTTAGCTCTTCTCTAAATGTTTGATAGAATTCGCCTGTGAAGCCATCTGGTCCTGGGCTTTTGTTTGTTGGAAGGTTTTTAATCACAGTTTCAATTTCAGTGCTTGTGATTGGTCTGTTCATATTTTCTATTTCTTCCTGGTTCAGTCTCGGCAGTTTGTGCATTTCTAAGAATCTGTCCATTTCTTCCAGGTTGTCCATTTTATTGGCATAGAGTTGCTTGTAGTAATCTCTCATGATCTTTTGTATTTCTGCAGTGTCAGTGGTTACTTCTCCTTTTTCATTTCTAATTCTATTGATCTGAGTCTTCTCCCTTTTTCTCTTGATGAGTCTGGCTAATGGTTTATCAATTTTGTTTATCTTCTCAAAGAACCAGCTTTTAGTTTCATTGATTTTTGCTATTGTTTCCTTCATTTCTTTTTCATTTATTTCTGACCTGATCTTTATAATTTCTTTCCTTCTGCTGGCTTTGGGGTTTTTTTGTTCTTCTTTCTCTAATTGCTTTAGGTGCAAGGTTAGGTTGTTTATTCGAGATGTTTCCTGTTTCTTGAGGTAGGCTTGTATTGCTATAAACTTCCCTCTTAGCACTGCTTTTGCTGTGTCCCATAGGTTTTGGGTCGTCGTGTCTCCATTGTCATTTGTTTCTAGGTATTTTTTGATTTCCCCTTTGATTTCTTCAGTAATCACTTCGTTTTTAAGTAATGTATTGTGTAGCCTCCATGTGTTTGTATTTTTTACAGATCTTTTCCTGTAATTGATACATAGCATTGTGGTCGGAAAAGATACTTGATACGATTTCAATTTTCTTAAATTTACCAAGGCTTGATTTGTGACCCAAGATATGATCTATCCTGGAGAATGTTCCATGAGCACTTGAGAAAAATGTGTATTCTGTTGTTTTTGGGTGGAATGTCCTATAAATATCAATTAAGTCCATATTGTTTAATGTATCATTTAAAGCTTGTGTTTCCTTATTTATTTTCATTTTGGATGATCTGTCCATTGGTGAAAGTGGGGTGTTAAAGTCCCCTACTATGATTGTGTTGCTGTCAATTTCCCCTTTCATGGCTGTTAGTATTTGCCTTATGTATTGAGGTGCTCCTATGTTGGGTGCATAAATATTTACAATTGTTATACCTTCCTCTTGGATCGATCCCTTGATCATTATATAGTGTCCTTCTTTGTCTCTTGTAATAGTCTTTATTTTAAAGTCTATTTTGTCTGATATGAGAATTGCTACTCCAGCTTTCTTTTGATTTCCATTTGCATGGAATATCTTTTTCCATCCCCTCACTTTCAGTCTGTATGTGTCCCTAGGTCTGAAGTGGGTCTCTTGTAGACAGCATATGTATGGGTCTTGTTTTTGTATCCATTCAGCCAGCCTGTGTCTTTTGGTGGGAGCATTTAATCCATTTACATTCAAGGTATTTATCGATATGTATGTTCCTATTCCCATTTTCTTAAATGTATTGGGTTTGTTATTGTAGGTGTTTTCCTTCTCTTGTGTTTCTTGCCTAGAGAATTTCCTTTAGCATTTGTTGTAAAGCTGGTTTGGTGGTGCTGAACTCTCTCAGCTTTTGCTTGTCTGTAAAGGTTTTAATTTCTCCATCGAATCTGAATGAGATCCTTGCTGGGTAGAGTAATCTTGGTTGTAGGTTTTTCTCCTTCATGACTTTAAGTATATCCTGCCACTCCCTTCTGGCTTGCAGAGTTTCTGCTGAGAGATCAGATGTTAACCTTATGGGGATTCCCTTGTGTGTTATTTGTTTTTGTTCCCTTGCTGCCTTTAATATGTTTTCCTTATATTTAATTTTTGACAGTTTGATTAATATGTGTCTTGGCGTGTTCCTCCTTGGGTTTATCCTGTATGGGACTCTCTGTGCTTCCAGGACTTGATTAACTATTTCCTTTCCCATATTAGGGAAGTTTTCAACTATAATCTCTTCAAAAATTTTCTCAGTCCCTTTCTTTTTCTCTTCTTCTTCTGGTACCCCTATAATTCGAATGTTGGCACGTTTAATGTTGTCCCAGAGGTCCCTGAGACTGTCCTCAGTTCTTTTCATTCTTTTTTCTTTATCCTGCTCTGTCGTAGTTATTTCCACCATTTTATCTTCCAGGTCACTTATCCTTTCTTCTGCCTCAGTTATTCTACTATTGATCCCATCTAGAGTATTTTTAATTTCATTTATTGTGTTTTTCATCATTGCTTGGTTCCTCTTTAGTTCTTCTACATCCTTGTTAAATGTTTCTTGCATTTTGTCTATTCTATTTCCAAGATTTTGGATCATCCTTACTATCATTATTCTGAATTCTTTTTCAGGTAGACTACCTATTTCCTCTTCATTTGTTAAGTCCAGTGTGTTTTCAGCCTGCTCCTTCATCTGCTGTGTGTTTTTCTGTCGTCTCATTTTGCCTATCTTACTGTGTTTGGGGTCTCCTTTTCACAGGCTGCAGGTTCGTAGTTCCCGTTGTTTTTGGTATCTGTCCCCAGCGGCTAAGGTTGGTTCAGGGGGTTGTGTAGGCTTCCTGGTGGAGGGAACTAGTGCCTGAGTTCTGGTGGATGAGGCTAGATCTTGTCTTTCTGGTGGGCACGTCCACGTCTGGTGGTGTATTTTGTGGTGTCTGTGGCCTTATTATGATTTTAGGCAGCCTCTCTGCCAATGGATGGGGTTGTGTTCCTGTCTAGCTAGTTGTTTGGCATAGGATGTCCAGCACTGTAGCTTGCTGGTCGTTGAGTGAAGCTGGGTCTTGATGTTGAGATGGAGATCTCTGGGAGATTTTTGCCGTTTGGTATTACGTGGAGCTGGGAGCTCTCTTGTGGACCAGTGTTCTGAAGTTGGCTCTCCCACATCCGAGGCACGGCCCTGATGCCTGGCTGGAGCACCAAGAGCCTTTCGTCCACACGGCTCAGAGTAAGAGGGAGAAAAAATAGAAAGAAAGAAAGAAAGAGGCTATAATATAGTGAAGTAAAATAAAGCTATTGTAAAGCAAAGCTATACAGACAAAATCTCACCCAGAAGCATATACATATACACTCACAAAAAAAAAGGAAAAGGGGAAAAATTAATATCTCCTGCTCCCAGAGTCCACCTCCTGAATTTGGGCTGATTCGTTGTCTATTCAGGTGTTCAGCAGATGCAGGCACATCAAGGTGTTTGTGGAGTTTTAATCCGCTGCTTCTGAGGCTGCTGGGAGAGATTTCCCCTTCTCTTCCCTGTTCGCACAGCTCCCGGGGTTCAGCTTTGGATTTGGACCCGCCTCTGCGTGTAGGTCGCCTGAGGGCGTCTGTTCCCCGCCCAGACAGGACGTGGTTAAAGGAGCAGCTGCTTCGGGGGCTCTAGCTCACCCAGGCCGCGGGGAGGGAGGGGTACAGAGGAGGCGGGGCGAGCCTGCGGCGGCCGAGGCCGGCGTGACGTTGCACCAGCCTGAGGCGCGCAGTGCGTTCTCCCGGGGATGTTGTCCCCGGATCCCGGGACCCTGGCAGTGGCGGGCTGCACAGGCTCCCGGGAGGGGAGGTGTGGAGAGTGACCTGTGCTCACACACAGGCTTTTTGGAGGTGGCAGCAGCAGCCCCAGCGTCTCACGCCCGTCTCTGGGGTCCGCGCTGATCGCCGTGGCTTGCGCCCTTCTCTGGAGTTCGTTTAGGCGGCGCTCTGAATCCCCTCTCCTTGCCCGCCGCGAAACAAAGAGGCAAGAAAAAGTCTCTTGCCTCTTCGGCAGCTGCAGACTTTTTCCCGGACTTCTTCCGGGCTAGCTGTGGTGCACTAAACCCTTCAGGCTGTGTTCACGCCGCCAGCCCCAGTCCTCTCCCTGCGATCCGACCGCAGCCCGAGCCTCAGCTCCCAGCCCCGCCCGCCCCGGCGGGGGAGCAGACAAGCCTCTCGGGCTGGTGAGCGCCGCTCGGCGCCGAGCCTCTGTGCGGGAGTCTCTCCGATTTTCCCTCTGCGTCCCTGTTGCTGTGGGATCTGCGCTGATAGCCGCGGCTCGCGCCCTTCTCTGGAGTTCGTTTAGGCGGCGCTCTGAATCCCCTCTCCTTGCCCGCCGCGAAACAAAGAGGCAAGAAAACTGTTACCTGTACTTCTGACCAAATGATTAAAAATCAGAGGTTCCCACAACCCCCTCCTCAGTTTAAACTACTTTGCTAGAATGGCTCACAGAACACAGGAGAACCTGTTTACTCACTAAATTACCAATTTATTACAAAGCATATTAAAGGATACAAATCAATAGTCAGATGAAGAGATACATAGGACAAACTCCTGAACAAAGGAGTTTCTGTCCTTATGGAACTTGGGGCCCAGTTTGATAGCACATGGAAGCATTCTGTTTCCCCAACATGAAAGTTCTCCAAAAAAGGGCCAAAAAGCTGTCTTTTAAGGTTTTTATGGGGGCTTCATTACCTAGTCATGACTGACTAAATTATTGGCCAATGGCGATTGATTCAACCTCAAGCTCCTCTCCCCTCCCAATAAATCAAGGGGTGGGACTGAAAGTTTCCAACCTCTAATCTCATGGTTGGTTCCCCTAGCAACCAGTCTCCATCCTTAGGTGCTTCCAAAAATTGCCTCATTTATATAACAGGAGACATCTTTATCACTCTCAACACTTAGGAAATTCCAAAAGTTTGGGGAGCAGTGAGACAGGAACTGTGGATGAAAACCAAACATATACATATTTCCTAGAAATCACAATATCACAGCTGTTTTTATTTTTTTATTTTTGGATAATTCATAGTATATAGAAACAAAACTGATTGTTGTACATTGATTTTGTATCCAGTAACTTTACTGAATCTGTTTACTAGTTCTAACAGTCTATTTGAAGACACTCAAAGGATTCCTATGTATAAGGCATGTCATCTGCTTAAAAGAATAATTTAACTTCTTCCTTTCCAATTTGGATGCCTTTCATTTCTCTTTCTTGCCTAATTGTTCCGGCTAGGATTTCCAATAGTATGTTGAATAGAAGTAACAAGATTGGGCAAACATGTCTCATCCCTGATCTTAGAGGAAAAACTTTCAGGTTTCTACCATTGACTATGGAGTTTGCTATGGGCTTAACACATATGGACTTTATTATGTTGTGGTACATTCCTTCTATACATAATGTGTTGAGAGTTATTATCATGAAAGGATGTTGAATTTTTTCAAAATTTTTCTTCACCTATTTAGATGTTCAAATGATTTATTTTGTTAATGCAGTGTTTCACATTGATTGATTTGCAGTTGTTGAACCATCATGTATTCCAGGGATAAATCTACTTGTTCATGTATATAATCCTTTTAATGTAGCATTGAATTCCTGTTGCTATGATTTTGTTGAGGATGTTTACATCTTTGTCCATTAGAGATATTTGACTGTAATTTTCTTTTTTTGTAATGTTCTGGGCTGGCTTTGGTATCAAGGTATTGTTTGTCTCATAAAATCAGTTTGGAAGTGTACCCTCCTCTTCAATGTTTGGCCGAGTTTAAGAAGGACGCTATTCTTTTTCAAATGTTTGGTAATCTGTAAAGCGCTATTGTTTTATCTATTGTCTTTCAACTATCTATTTTATTTATTTTGATCTAATCTTTATTTTTTCCCTTCTGCTAACTTTAGGAGTACTTTATTCTTTTTTTCTAATTCTTTTAGGTGTAATTTGGGTTGTTTATTTGAGGTCTTTCTTTTTTCTTAACGTAGGCATTATCTGCTATGAACTTCTCTGTTAGAACTACTTTTGGCCTATCCCATAAGTTTTAGTATATTGCATTTCCATTTTCTTTTCTCTTAAGATAATTTCTGATTTCACTTTTGA
This sequence comes from Balaenoptera acutorostrata, assembly GCF_949987535.1. NCBI lineage: Eukaryota > Metazoa > Chordata > Mammalia > Artiodactyla > Balaenopteridae > Balaenoptera > Balaenoptera acutorostrata. The sequence goes on from NC_080085.1 coordinate 83,315,084, forward strand.
CTCCTTTTGACCCATTAATTGTTCAAAAGTGGACTGTTTAATTTATACATATTTGTGAAATTTCAAAATTGCCTCCTGCTATTGATTTTTAGTTTCCTACCATTGTGGCCTGAAAGATATTTGATATGATTGCAATCTTTAAAATTTTTTTTAGAGTATTCAATATTTTACTTTTTTAAATTTTTATTTTATATTGGAGCATACTTGATTAACAATGTTGTGTTAGTTTCAGGTGTACAAAAAAGGGATTCACTTACACATATACATATGTCTATTTTTCTTTTAAATTCTTTTCCTATTTTGGTTATTACAAAATATTGAGGTGAGTTCCCTGTGCTATACATTAGGTCACTCTTGGTTATCTATTTTATTTTATTTTTTATTTATTTTTATTTTTATTTTTTAAATTGGGGAATAGTTTTACAACATTGTGTTAGTTTCTACTGTACAGCAAAGTGAATCAGCCATATGTATACATATATCCCCTCATTTTTGGATTTGCTTTCCATTTAGGTCACCACAGATCACTAAGTAGAGTTGCCTGTGCTATACAGCAGGTTCTCATTAGTAATCTATTTCATACGTATTAGTGTATATATGTCAATCCCAATATCCCAATTTATCACACACACATTTCCCCCCTTGGCATACATACGTTTGTTCTCTACGTCTGTCTCTATTTCTGCTTTGCAAACAGATTCATCTATACCATCTTTCTAGATTCCACATATATGCATTAATATATGATATTTGTTTTTCTCTTTCTGACTTAATTCATTCTGTATGACAGTTTCTAAGTCCATCCACGTCTCTACAAATGACCCAGTTTCATTCCATTTTATGGCTGAGTAATATTCCATTGTATATATGTACCACACTTTATCCATTCGTCTGTTGATGGACATTTAGGTTGTTTCCATGACATGGCTACAGTAAATAGTGCTACAGTGAACATTGGGGTGCTTGTATATGTTTGAATTATGGTTTTCTCCAGGTATATGTCCAGTAGTGAGATTGCTGGCTCATACAGTGATACTATTTTTAGTTTTTAAGGAACATCCATACTGTTCACCATAGTAGCTGTATCAATTTACATTCCCACCAACAGTGCAAGAGGGTTCCCTTTAATCCACACCCTCTCCAGCATTTACTGTTTATAGTTTTTTTTGATGTTCGCCATTCTGACCAGCATGAGGCAATACCTGATTGTAGTTTTGATTTGCATTTCTCTAATAATTAGTGATGTTGAGAATCTTTTCATGTGTTTGTTGGCCAACTGTATGTCATCTTTGGAGAAATGTCTATTTAGGGCTTCTGCCCATTTTTTGAATGGGTTTTTTTGTTTGTTTGTTTTTTGATATTGAGTTGCATGAGCTGTTTGTATATTTTGGAGATTAATCCTTTGTTATTTCGTTTGCAAATATTTTCTCCAATTCTGAGGGTTGTCTTTTCATCTTCTTTACAGTTTCAATTGCTGTGCAAAAGCTTTTAAGTTTCATTAGGTCCCATTTGTTTATTTTTGTTTTTATTTTCATTACTCTAGGAGGCGGATGAAAAAAGATCTTGCTGCGATATATGTCAGAGACTGTTCTGCCTATGTTTTCCTCTAAAAGTTTTATAGTATCTGGACTTCCATTTAGATCTTTAATAAATTTTGAGTTTATTTTTGTGTATGGTGTTAGAGAATGTTCTAATTTCATTCTTTTACATGTAGCTGTCCAGTGTTCCCAGCACTAATTTTTGAAGAGACTGTATTTTCTCCATAGTATATTCTTGCCTCCTTTGTCACAGATTAGATGACCGTAGGTATGTGGGTTTATCTCTGGACTTTCTATACTATTCCACTGATCTAAACTTCTGTTTTTGTGCCATTACCATACAGTTTTGATGACTGTAGCTTTGTAATATAGTCTGAAGTCAGGGAGCCTGTTTCCTGCAGCTTCGTTTTTCTTTCTCAGGATTGCTTTGGCTATTTGTGGTCTTTTGTGTTTTGACATTAATTGTAAATTTTTTCTTCTAATTCTGTGAAAAATGCCATTAGTAATTTGATAGGGACTGCATTGAATCTGTAGATTACTTTGTGTAACATAGTCATTTTGACAATATTGATTCTTCCAATTCAAGAATATTGTATATCTTTCCATCTGTTTGTGTCATATTTTATTTCTTTCATCAGCATCTTATAGTTTTCAGAGTACAGGTCTTTTGCCTCCTTAGGTAGGTTTATTCCTAGGTATTTTATTCTTTTTGTTGCAATGGTAAATTGAATTGTTTTCTTAATTTCTCTCTGTGACCTTATGTTGTTAGTGTATAGGAATGCAAGAGATTTCTGTGCATTAATTTTGTATCCTGCAACTTTACCAAATTCATTGATGAGCTCTAGTAGTTTTCTGGTAGCATCTTTAGGATTTTCTATGTATAGTATCATGTCCTCTGCAAACTGTGACAGTTTTATTTCTTCTTTTCCAAATTGGATTCATTTTATTTCTTTTTCTTCTCTGATTGCCATGGCTAGGACTTCCAAAACTATGTTGAATAAAAGTGGGGAGAGTGGACATCCTTGTCTTGTTTCTGATTTAGAGGAAATGCTTTCAGTATTTCACCACTGAGAATGATGTTTGCTGTGGGTTTGTCATATATGGCCTTTATTATGTTGAGGTCTGTTTCTTTTATGCCCACTTTCTGGAGAGTTTTTATCATAAATCAGTGTCGAATTTTGTCAGCAGCTTTTTCTGCATCTATTGAGATGATCATATGGTTTTTATTCTTCAATTTGTTAGTATGGGATTGATCTGAGTATACTGAATAAACCTTGCATCTCTGGGATAAATCCCACTTGATCATGGTGTATGATCCTTTAAATGTGTTGTTGGATTCAGTGTGCTACTATTTTGTTGACGAGTTTTGCATCTATGTTCATCAGTGATATTGGCCTGTAATTTTCTTTTTTTCTGATATCTTTGTCTGGTTTTCGTGTCAGGGTGATGGTGGCCTCATAGAATGAACTTGGGAGTGTTCCTTTCTCTGCAATTTTTGGAAGAGTTGAGGAGGATGGGTTGAAGACATCTGGTCCTGGACTTTTATCTGTTGGAAGATTCTTAATTACAGTTTCAATTTCAGTTCTTGTGATTGGTCTGTTCATATTTTCTGTTTCTTCCTGGTTCAGTCTTGGAAACTTATACCTTTCTAAGAATTTGACCATTTCTTCCAGGTTGTCCATTTTATTGGCATATAGTTGCTTGTAGTAGTCTATTATGATCCTTTGTATTTCTGTGGTGCCTGTTGTAACTTCTCATTTTTCATTTTAAATTTTATTGATTTGAGTCCTCTCCCTTTTTTTACTTGATGAGTCGAGCTAAAGGTTTATTAATTTTGTTTATCTTCTCAAAGAACCAGCTTTTAGTTTCATTGATATTTGCTATCATTTTATTCTCTTCTGTATCATTTATTTTTGCTCTGATCTTTATGGTTTATTTCCTTCTACTAACTTTGGGTTTTGTTTGTTCTTCCTTTTCTAGTTGCTTTAGGTGAAAAGTTAAGTTGTTTATTTTAGATTTTTCTGTTTTTTGAGGTAGGATAATATTGCTATAAACTTCCCTCTTAGAACTGCTTTTGCTGCATCTCATAGGTTTTTGGATCTTTGTGTTTTCACTGTTATTTGTCTGTAGGTATTTTTTGATTTCCTCTTTGATTTCTTCAGTGATCCATTGGTTGTTTAGGTGAATGTTGTTTAGCCTCCACGTCTTTGTGTTTTTTATAGTTTTTTCCTATAATTGATTTCTAATCTCACAGTGTTGTGGTCAGAAAAGATGCTTGATATGATTTCAATTTTCTTAAAGTTACTGAGGCTCGGTTTGTGACCCAAGATACTATCTATCCTGGAGAATATTCCATGTGCACTTCAGAAGAAAGTGTGTTCTGTTGCTTTCAGATTGAATATCCTATAAATATCAATTAAGTCTATCTGGTCTAATGTGTCATTTAATGCTTGTGGTTCCTTATTAATTTTCTATCTGGATAATCTATCCATTGGTGTAAGTGGAGTATTAACATCTCTCACTATTATTGTGTTACTGTTGATTTCCCCTTTTATGGCTGTTAGTATTTGCCTTATATATTGAGGTGCTGCTATGTTGGGTGAATAAATATTTACAATTGTTATATCTTATTCTTGGACTGATCCCTTCATCATTATGTAGTGTCCTTCCTTGTCTCTTGTAATAGTCTTTATTTTCAAGTCTATTTTTTGTATTATGTGTATTGCTATTCCTGCTTTCTTTTGATTTCAGTCTGTATGTGTCCCTAGGTCTGAAGTGGGTCTCTTGTACACAGCATATGTATGGGTCTTGTTTTTGTATCCATTCAGTGTCTTGGTTGGAGTATTTAATCCATTAACATTTAAAGTAATTATCGATATGCATGTTCCTATTACCATTTTCTTAATTGTCTTGGGTTTGTTTTTGTAGGTCTTTTTCTTCTGTAGTGTTTCCCACCTAGAGAATTTCCTTTAGCTTTTGTTGCAAAGCTGGTCTGGTGGTGCTGAATTCCCTTAGCTTTTACTTGCCTGTAAAGCTTTTGATTTCTCTGTCAAGTCCAAATGAGATCCTTGCTGGCTAGAATAATTTTGGTTGTAGGTTTTTCCCTTTCATCAGTTTAAATCTATCCTGCCACTCCCTTTTGGCCTGCAGAGTTTCTGCTGAAAAATCAGCCCATAACCTTTGGGGATTCCCTTTTGTGCTGTTTGTTGCCTTTCCCTTGCTGTTTTTAATATTATTTCTTTGTATTTAATTTTTGTTAGTTTGATTAATTTGTGTCTTGGTGTGTTTCTCCTTGGGTTTATCCTGTATGGGATAATCTGTACTTCCTGTTCTTGGATGACTATTTCCTTTTCCATGTTAGGGACATTTTTGCCTATAATTTCTTCAAACATTTTCTCAGACCCTTTCCCTTTCTCTTCTCTTTCTGGGACCACTTTAGTTCAAATTGGTGCGTTTAATGTTGTCCTAGAGGTCTCTGAGAGTGTCCTCATTTCTTTTCATTTTTTTCTTTATTCTGCTTCTCAGCGGTTATTTCCACCATTCTATCTTCCAGCTCACTTATCTGTTTTTCTGCCTCTTTTATTTTGCTATTTTTTCCTTCTAGTGTATTTTTCATTTCAGTTATTGTGTTGTTCATAACTGTTTGTTTGTTCTTTACTTCCTCTAGGTCCTTGTTAAACATTTCTTGTATCTTCTCAGTCTGTGTCTCCATTCTATTTCTGAGATCTTGGATCATCTTTACTCTGAATTCCTTTTCAGGTAGATTGCCTGTTTCCTGTTCATTTATTTCATCTTGTGGGTTTTTACCTTGCTCCCTTTTCTGCAACATATTTCTCTGTCTTCTCATTTTCTCTAAATTGCTGTGTTTGTGGTCTTCTTTCCACAGGCTGCAGGGTCATAGTTCCTGTTCCTTGTGTTGTCTCCCCCCAGGTGGGTGAGGATGGTCCAACGGCTTGTATAGGCTTCCTTGTGAGAGAGACTGGTGGCTGCACTCTGGGGGTTGGAGCTGAGTCTTTTCCCTCTGATGGGCAGGGCTGCATCAGTTAGTGTGTCTGTGAGCTTAGTATGACTTTAGGTAACCTGTCTACTGATGGATAGGGCTGTGTTCTTGTCTTGCTGGTTGGTTGGCATGAGGTGTCAAGCACTGGATCCTGTAGGCAGATGGCTGGAGCTGGGTCTTGGTGTTAAGATGGGTACTGCTGGGAGAGCACACACTGATTAATTTTCCCTGGGCCTGGGAATTCTCTGATGGTCCAGCCTCTTGGACTCGGCACTCCTACCCTGGAGGCCCAGGCCTGACCCCTGGCTGGGGAACTAAGAGCCTGCAAACCAGTCGGTTCAGACAGAAAATAAAGAATAAAACAAAAAAGAAAATTAAATGAAAAAAATCAAGGACAAATAGCAAAAACAAAAACAAACTGTAACAACAGCAACAACACACAAAAAAAGAAAACAAACACACAAACAAAACCCAATCAAATGATAAAAACAAAACCAGACAGAAACAAATAGACAAAGAAACAAAACAAACAAACAAAAAAACAAATACAAAAAAACAAGAGAACGACTAAACAAAAGAATGCAAAAATGAAAACAATCAATAAATAATAAACTAACAAAAATAAAACTAAAAACAAAACAAAAACAGAAAGCAAACTAAAAAAAAACCCAGAGTAACATAAAACACACAAAAACTATCAAAAAGGAAAAAGAACAAAAGCAAGAAAAAAACACAAAACAACAAAAAAGGAAAGTAAAAATTGAACAATATATTAAGAAAAGTAAAAAATATATAAAAAATAATAAACCCAACAACAACTGAACAAAATGAAACAAACAAAAAAGAATAATAGTAATAATAATATTTTACTAGGGCCTCTGCTCTCAGTGTCCTTGCTCTCCCAGTGAGCCACAGCCAACCCCCACCTCCCCAGGAGGCCCTACAATGCCTCTAGGTAGGTCTCTGGATCTGCTGTGAGCACTGTGTGGGTAGCTCATACTTTGAGCTGGCCCAACTCCCTTGTGTACTTTCCCCCAAAGTCCACTGCTGCTAAAACTAGACCAGACTCAGTTGTGAGAGCATTCATTGTCCATTCAGATATTACACAGACACGGGGTTTACCAACCTGATAGTGGGGATCTAATCTATGGCTTGTGCTTCTGCATGGAGAGATTATCATTCCTCTTCCTTAGCCGCACCACCCCTGGGGCTCAGCTTTGGTTTTGGCCCCGCCTCTGCATGTGGGCCACCCTCAGACATCTGTTCCCCACCCAGGCTAGAGGGAGTGAAAGCAGCAGCTGATTGGGGCACACTTACTCAGGCCAGGGAGGGGTACAGTAGCCACAACTAGGTTATGCATGAAGTGCCTGTGGTGACAGAGACTGGCAAGAATTTGCAACAACTGGGGCATGCTTGCTCTGGTGGGAGTCCCTCCCAATGCCCACAGAGGCAGGTGCTGGCATGTGGGGGCAGTGGTGGTCCCACCCTGTGTGAGTCACTTAACAATGGTGCCTCATTTTCTAGGCAGACCATGCTTCCTCTAGGAACATTCCCAGCTGCAGAGCCCCTCACTCCCATCCCCTCTGTTGTATTCACACAGCCAACAGCGGTCATTTCTCTGGATCTCTTCTCCTAATGCCACACTTCAACACTCAGCTCCCGCCAGCATTGGCAGATTCCCTTCTCAGGCTGGGACACGCAGCACTGATTCCCAAGGAGGATTTGTCATGGGTGGTGCTCAGGACCTCAGAGCCTGTGTGGGCAGAGGAGGCCTTGGCTTGAGGGGTGAGCAAGCCTGCTTAGATGGATGCCCCTCCCACTGCCCGCAGTGGAGGCAGAAACCAGCAGGTGGGGAAGGGGGTTGCAATGGTGGCCCCACCCCTTGCTTACCCCTCAACAATGGCACCTTGCTTCTATGGTGTCCCGGGTTTCTTCTGCAAACTTTCCCTGTTGTGGAGCTCCTCACTCCTGTCCCTTCAGACTGTGTCTTTTCACAGTCTTCAGCTGTCCTCTCTCTAGGTCCCTGCTCCAAACCCCACTTTCCAGCACCCAGCCCCCCTCCACAACAGGAAACATATGAATGAGGCTGTGTTGCACAGGGCTGTGGCATGGATCATGCACACAGTTCTTACTTTGTCCTCCCTTCCACAGACCATCTGCTGTGTTCCCCTTTGATACCCCAAAGATTCCTTTCTGATCCAGCTGATTTCCTCTCCTCACCTTCAGTTTCCCTCATTCCTCTTTTCTTTTTTCTTTCTTTCATCCTACCCGGTTGTGAGGGGATTTTTCTTGTCCTTTTAGGTGTCCAAAGTCTTCCACTAATGTTCAGCAGGTGCTCTGTGAGAATTATTCCATTCGTAGATGTATTTGTGAAGAGATATGAATTCTGCATCCTCCTATTCTGCCATCTTGACTTCTCCTTCTACCTAAAAATTTTTTAAAACCTGATTTGTGGCCTAATATATGAGCTATCCTAGAGAATGTTCCATGTGAGCTTGAGAAGAATTTATATTCTGCTTCTGTTCAATGGAATGTTCTGTATATGTCAGTAAGATAGAGTTGGTCTACAGTGTTGATTAAGTCAGCTGCTTCCTTATTGATTTTCTGCCAGGATGTTTTATCCAATATTGAAAATGGGGTATTGAAGTTCAATACTCTTATATATTGGTATCTCTTTCTCCCTTTAGCTCTGCTAATATTTACTTCAATTATTTAGATCCTCCAATACTGGGTGTATATATTTTTACAGTTGTTATGTCCTTTTATTTTTATATATTGACATTCTTTCTCCCTTGTAACTGATTTTGTTTGATGTCATTTTTATCTGATATAGAGCCCTCTCACTCTTTTTTGATTACAATTTGTATGGAGTATCTTTTTCCTTCCCTTAGTTTCATCCTATATGTGTCCTTACAGATAAAGTGACTTTCCTTGAGTTGGCATATTATTGGATTTTTAAAAATTCATTCAGTCATTCTGTGTGTTTTGATTGGAAAATTTATTCTATTTAAGGTAAAAGTAATTATTGGTAGATAAGGAGTTATTATTGCTATTTTGTTAGTAGTTTTCTACATGATTTGTATTTCCTTCAATCCTTTATTCCTCTTTTGATGTTTCCTTTGTATTTTATCTTTTTGTAGTGGGTATCCTTTAATTCTTTTTTATTTATCTATTGTGTATCAACTAGAGGTTTTCTCTTTGTGGTTACTACAAGACTTACATTAAAAAATCTTATTGTTATAACAATCTATATTAAGCTGAAAACAACTTATCTTCAATCACATATAAAAACTCTGAACTTTTACTTCTCTCCCCACATTTTATGCTATTGATATCACACTTTACATCTTTTTATATTGTGCATCCATAAAAATCATTTTGCCTATTATGTTGAATACTATTTTTTACCTTTTACGTTGGAGATAAGGGTGATTTATGCACCATTATTACAGTATTAGCATAGTCTGAATTTGAAAATATATTTATAGTTGTCCCTCAGTATCTGTGGGGGATAGTTTCCAGGATTCCCTGCAGATACCAAAATCTGTGGATGTTCAAGTCCTTTATATAAAATGGTATAAATAGCATAGTGTATGCATATAACCTACATACATTTTCCTGTATACTTTAAATCATCTCTAGGCATTTTTATAATACCTAATACAATGCAAATTCTATATAAATAGTTGTAAATGCAATGTAAGTAGTATGCAAATAATTGCCAGTGCATGAGAAATTCAAGTTTTGCTTTTTGGAATTTTCTGGAATTTTTAAAAAATATTTTTGATCTTCATTTGGTTGAACCTGTGGATGCAGAACCAGCAGATATGGAGGGATGACTGTACCTTTACCAGTAAGTTTTATACATTTATTTTGAAAACAATGTTTTCAAATTGTTATTAGTAGCCCATCATTTCAACTTGAAACACTATCATTAGTATTTCTTGTAAGGTAAGTCTACTGGTGATGAACTCTCTTTGTTTGTCTGGGAATGTCTTTACATCTCCTTCATTTCAGTTTTGCCAGATATAGTATGCTTCATTGGTAGTTATTTTTCTTCTTTTAGAACTTTGAATATATCATCTCTCTCCCTCCAGCTTCCAAATTTTCTGCAGAAAATTCCACTCCTTTAAAACTTCTCTCTTTGATTTTGATGTTTAACATGATTTTAATGTGTTTCAGGGTAATCTTTGGGTTGATCTTGCTTGGGGATCTCTGAGTTCCCTGGACCTGGATGTCCATACCTCTTCCAAGATTTGGGCAGTTTTCAGCTATTATGTCTTTAACTAAGCTTTCTGTCCCCTTCCCTCTCTACTCTTCTTTTGGAACTCCCAATATGCAAATGTTTGCTTGCATGATTGTGTCCCACAATTCACACAGACTTTCTTTACTCATTTTTATTCTTTTTAATTTTTGTTCCTCTGACTGGCTAATTTCATATTACCTCTCTTTAAGTTCACTGATTTTATTTTCTTCTGAATGATAGATTCTGCTGTTGAAGCTCTCTATTTAATTTTTTAGTTCTGTCATTGTATGCTTTAGCTCCAGGGTTTCTGTTTGATTCTTTTCTGTGGTTTCTATTTCTTTACTAAACTTCTCATTTTGTTCATTTTTGCTTTCCTGATTTTGTTTAGTTGTCTATTTGTGTTATTTTGCATTTTATTGAGTTACTTTAAGATGACTATTTTGAATTCTTTGCCAGGCATTTCATAGATCTCTATTTCTTTGGGGTCAGTCACTGGAGCTTTATTTGTTTCCTTTGGTGGTATCATATTTGCCTCATTCATCTTGATTTGTGTAACATTGCACTGGTGTCTGTGCATTTGAAGTAGCAAAACACCTCTTCTAGTCTTTCTAGACTGGCTTCGGTAGGTAACATGTTTCTCCTGTACTTTTCCTGGGCTAATGGGATTACCTCCAAAATCAATCATGCTGGGTAGGAGCCAGGTCATGAAGTTGTTGCTGGGTCCACATTGGGGTCTGCAGTTGGTGAGCTTGTTACCAAGGACTTGAGATGGTGTGGATACTATCTGGTCTCTGGGTGGATGGGACTGCCTTTAGGACCCTGTTCTGTAGGGTGGCATGAGTACAAGCATCTGCTTCAGAGTCTACAGTTGGAACTGTAGAGAGCTTGCCTGTTACTAGTTGCATGGACAGGTGTGGCTCCCATCAGATCCCTGGGTGGACTCCTGCCCAGTCACCAGGTGGGTCCATGGGCAGGCAGGACTGGCCCCAGATCATGGCTGAGAGGGACTAGAGTCCCTGTGCTGCTTCAGAGTCCACAGCTGAGATTGAAATATTCAGACCTGACTCTGGAGACACTGGTGGGTGTCACTGACCAGGTTCCTTACTGGGCAGGAATGCTTCCTCATCACAGCTAGTAGTGGTTGGAGCCTAGTTATAGGGTGATTTCAAGGTATGCAGTCAGACTTAGTATGGTGGGCTTACATCTGGGGGCACTGATAGTCCTTTCTCTGTATAGGTCCTTGGGCTGGCAAGACTATTCATAGACTGTAGCTGGGGAGAGGGGTGCTAGAGCTAAGTCACAGGGTTGTTTCAGGATCTGTTGTCAGACCAAGTTCAGCTGGCCTGCCTCTGGGGACACTGATGAGTATGCCTCCCAGTGGCACTCTGTGTTGGCAGGAGTGCTCATGGATTGTGGATGGGAAGGGCTGGAGCCAAGTCTTGAACTCTACTGAAGTTTCATAATCTTCTACTTGGATCCTAAAGCTCCCACAAAAGCAATTTTTTCTGTGCATGGCTACCAAAGTATTGTTGCTGAAGGGGATATATATGCAAGGGAACTCCTATTCCACTTATTGCTGATGTTGGCTATACAGTTTTTTGAGAACCTTGGTAAAGAGTATATTGATATTCTTTGTACTACTTTGCAACTCTTTTGTAAGTCTAAATTATTCCCAAATAAAGAGTTTAAAAATTATTTTAAAGTTTAAGAAAAGAATAGTGGTAATGGAGTGAATAGACATGGGATAATAAAAGAATCCATAAGTCCATTATTGACACTTCTTCTTTCAGAAGAAAGCCAGATAATAAATACAGAAGAAATGAGGGGGTTTGAAAATCCATATTTTATAGTCACCAATGTAAGAATTGATTCAGCAAGGTTTATGCAATCTCCAAGGAATAACTGTACAACAACCAACCATGTATTTGTAGGGGTGAAAAAAAATTATCCTACTACCCTGTTAGGTTCTCTAGCTGTGTCCTGTAAGTGGACTAACAAAAGAAGGATATTAACATGCACATAACTCTTGTACAAATGAGAGGACCCAGAGATGAGTAACTCAAAAGAGTGATTATAATTTGGGCTCATACAGGGTAAAAATCATTAGGTGAAGTCCTCCACACATCTTGAGAATTTGGGCCTATATACAGACATCTTGCCATCACAATATTTGGTCTCTAAACTTTCATCCATACAACAATTAGGGTAGAGAAATCTGACAAGTGTGATGCCTATGATATGGTTTTCATTTAATATAATTTAATCTAGTGTTGAACGTTTGTTTATTTAATCTATTTGAACATTTATTTAGGCACTAATAAATTTTATAGGGATATTTTAATTGGATTATTTTTAGTAACACCTTTATACTAGCTTGACTGTATTATTCTAATTTCAATTTAACTGTACAGAAAATGAAATATTTGACTATATATGTACATATATGCATAGATATATATATATTTATACTTATATACTTAAAATAAGAAAACATAAATTTATCCTTTCCTATGGTTAGATATATATATATATATCTTTTAAATACATGTATATAAAATATGCTTTATTTTGCCTGGGTCATTTATCAATTAACTTAGGAAATGATAGACATTTCTTGGTGATTTTTTCTTTGGTTTCATCTCCCAAACATATATCTAGTGTATGTTAAACGGGTTTTTTTAATGTTATACTTCCTCATATTGTGGTTTTTTTCTTAATTTAAACAGCAAATTGACTTTGTTTATAACTTTGTGTATAAAAGAAAATTTAGTTATCATTTAATCTATAGAACTGATTAACCATGTTCATAGTAATATAACAATTAGAACTTTCTTTAAGAAAAAAATGCTCATTACTCTTCTATACTTTCTTTTTAGCCTCTCATCCTTCAGGTATACTAATTGGATATAAAATAGTCTCAGAAAATCCATATTTATTATTACTGGAGTATAAGATGATGCTATGTGAGAACATTTATAGTTCAGAGGGAAAAAATGAACCAAGATGACAATATTTTCTTCACAATTGCATTTTTTTTCTCAATTAAATGAAGAAAAAGAAAAAAGAGGAAGATTAAGACTGTGAACATCAGGTTAAAGGAGAACTTAAAAATATAATAATCACCAGTAACAGCTGAAATTCAATAGATCTAAAAATTACATTGAGAAACTGCATGCAAAATTATAAGCCGTTTTTGTAATAGTTTCTCGTGCCAGTTCAATTTGTTATTGAAAAGATTTTCAAAATTCTTATCATTATGTAAAGGACAAGAATGAATTTTTTCATAAATATAAATGTGCTCATTTTTTGTGTTGTCCTAAACTGTACTTTCTCCTACCAGCAAGCATCTGTAGGTTTTACCTTGTTGAAAGTCACTCAAAAATAAATGTAATCCAAAGCAGTTTCCTTGCCAGTAAAATTTAACCTTTAGAAACCTCTTCAAGAGTAGAAGTATTTCAGAAAATCATAGCTTTACCAATGACTTTTTCTTTTCCTTCACCCCTTTAGTAATTAATTCTCTGGCATTAGCCACCTGAAGATTTGACCTAGAAAAGATGATAGGTAGCTAAAAAACTAAAAGAAATGCAATATCATTCCCATCCTAGGGTATTCTGATAATACTATCACACAAATATATCCCATAGCTACATACATTTCAGCATCTGTGAACACTAAAATGATCTTGCACTTTTCACACTGGTTTCGTTTCAATTTACGACAAAAGACTAACCACAACAGCTGCAAAAAGTGGTCACACATAATGTGATCTTTAAGCAAATGTTTACTCATGAGGCACCCACTTCTCTGCCAGTGCTCTCCAGCTGACTGGTTGCTCAGCATGTACTATAATAATCACCACATGGTACAGTAGCAGAAACAGAGCAACCAGCAATAAGGCGTCCGCTATGCATTCAAAAACAAATATCAAATGTAATTCTTCAGAAAAAATTTTGTACGTTTAATACAGACTACAGATGATTTGACTATTTGCACCTTTTAGGGGACATTTTTCTTAGAACAAAGATATATAGAGAATATTATAACAAAATAATAGGAATATACATATACATATATATTCCTATTATTTGGGTTGCATGAACTCTTTGGAAAATGTTGGTAAACATACACACACACATTGTCTGCCTTAGTTTGGCCAGCTCTAACAATTTACCATAAACAACAAACATTTATTTCTCACAGTTCTGGAGTCTGAAACTCTGGATCAGGCTGCCAACATGATCAAATTCTGGTGAGGGCCCTCTTCTAGGTTTCAGACTGCTTATTGATCCTTGTATCCTCACATGCCAGAAAGACAGCTGGAGATCTCTCTGGGGTGCTTTTTATAAAGACATTGATCCCATTCATGAGAACTCCACCCTCATCACCTAACACGTCCTAATACCATCACACTGGGAGTTAGGATTTCAACATATGAATTTTGATGGAGACACAAATAGTCAATGTGCATGCACTCACGCACACACAAAGAAACCCTGATACTCCATAAAATTTGAAAAGATTATTGTCCTCTAAATAAGGAGATTTCAACTCTTTTTGATTGGGACCCACAGTACAAAATAGAGTTTATACTATGAACCATAAAATACATAGGTGTGTGTGTTTCTTTATATAGCTAACTGAAAAGTTTCATGAAGCTTGCAAGTGAAAGCTAATATTTTATCCTATTCTATTCAATTTCATTAAAAAAAACTCTCTGGATATGACCTACTAATTTGATTTTGTAAAACATTGTCATGACTGTCAATGAAAATAACTCCACTAAATGTTATGCCATAATATTGAGTACCAATATTCATATTTATTTCAAACTAAATTATTAAAGTAATACTTTAGAAAAATTTAATAGAAACTGTGCTAAATTTAAAAAATATATACTCTGTGTTATTAATTTTTTGTGAATATCTGTAGAATATTTTACCTAAATTGCACTTCTTTAGCTTCTGAATATCATGATGTGCATTTATAAAAACATTAAAATATGGGTAAATTTATAAACAAAATCATTTTTATTAATCACTTCAATCACTACTCTAACAATTACCCTCTGACCTTGTAAATAATATAGTTTACTTCTGTGCAATCACTAGAATATAAACCTAACATATCCTACAAACTTATTTTAAAACTTATTTTTGTAAAGTGCCACCTGAATGCTTATCCTTGGCTATTTCCATCAAATCAAGTAAGCCTGAACTAGAATACTAATAGTCCAGCCTTCCCGTCTGCATATTCACCAGGCCATATCTAAGGGACTCATTGTGAATACATTTGTCTTCTATTAAAGTCTAATTTGGAAGAAATTCTCAGACAGAACCAGTCTAATCTGAAGGTCCTCAAACACAAAGATTATCAAACAAATACAAAGAGACACTAATTGCTTTGTCTAGAGTGTTTATAAAGAAGTTCAAAAGAGAAGAGCACTTGATGAATCCAACACACAGGAATGAAACTAGGACATCCCAATTAACAATACAATTCCTGCATTGGTTATTTTTTATTAGGATTTATTCAAGTTTTGCTATTACAAATGTCATTGCCCACCATCACCATTTAGGAATTTTTTTTACATAATAAATTGTTCCAAGAGAAAAATGTCCCAAGTTCTGTATAAATTACAAAAATATTCTCCTAAAGAGTTATACCAATGCATAGTTCCACATCAGTGCATGATAGTATCTGATTTACCATCTCGTTGACAAGATGAACATTATCTTGTAATTTAAAAATGTTCACACTGTTGCTTATAGAAACAATTAATGCAAAAAGGATCATACTAAAAAGCAGTAATCCTGTCTCACTGCTCCTCACCACAAGTCCCATTTCTGAGCAAAACAGAGCCACCTTTAGTTGTTTCTGGTTTTAGCTTTCCTAGTGTGTTATTCCATAACTCTAAAAAATATGTTAAGATCAGTATTACCTAATTCATCACATTAGACATGATCCATTTGATTCCTGTTATTTTAGATTAGGATTTAGTTCACATACATATCTGTATATTTCTTCAAAACCTCCCTGCCCAAGAAAATTAAACCATTAATATTATTTCATTTACTGATAGTCTTTATAGCTCTGTATACTATACCTATATCTCTAGTTCTAAACTCTGTATTTTGTAGGATAAATTTGTTATCAATCTTACTACTTTCCTTTTCCCTCCCACTTACCAGTTTCTGTCTTTTGTATATTTACTTTTACAAATCATTACTAATGGTAAAAAAAGATATTTAGCTATATTTTTTACTATGTGCTGAAATTGTGACTATGGGTGAAATAGAGCCTAAAATGCATTAAGTATCTCTCATTCTAAGTTCAAAGTCCTGCTAGAAAGGAAGCAGCTGCAAATACAGTTTAGGATCAGTAACTCCCCATAGGGCTCACTGAGATTTCCATAACTAGCTTACATTCTCCAGTTACCAGGCTACCACACCTCACTCCCAGCCTTCCTGCGGGAAAGGAAAGAGTACATTCCTTTTTTTGAAACCAAAGGAGAATGACAATGAAAGTGAAACATTTATAAAGCTTGTACATGCCTGGAGGAAATGTCCATTACCATCTTGCTACACGTTTGGAATTTGTTGAACTTCAGAACTCCCCAGGCTCGACTTGGTGTCACCAACGGAAGAATATATGGTGCCAGTTTGGGGAAGGATATTCTGTGAGCCTAGGATTATGGTACTTCTGCTCTTTTTAGTTCCCCTCCTCTGCTTTAGAGAAAAGAAGGCTGCTTGGCATAGCTCTTTTGAAATTTATAGATTTACTTAAATATAAAATAAGGTGCCTGCATTCTTATTGGAAAGATCCCTTAGTAGAAGGCCTTCGTGAATACAGTATTTCAGCAAAACTGAAAGAAAGGGTAGTATAGTTTGTTTATGAAAAGATAGGCCAACCCCCACTTTGTACCAGTCCCTTGAGACCGCTACAGTTTGCAAGAGAGAATCCAGAGGTTCCCATGTCATTCCAGTGATAAAAATGTATCTTTGGCCTTTCTCTAGTTTGAGCTGATTCTATCTGATGCTGGAGCCTCTGCTGTTACAGTAGTGTCTGCACAGTTACTGATAATCATTATCCAGAGAAATGTTTTGCTTCACCTTCACCTCCTACATCTTTAGGGTACCATACAGAGAGGAAGTTGTTTCTTTCTTAAGCCCAAGATGTTGTGTGGCCTCCCTGCTGACCTTACCATCTGATTGTCAATTAAGAGGAATTTGGCAGTCTGAAGTTAGGAGGGTGAGAATATTCTGAGAGAGAAAGAGTGCGTGTATAAAGCACAGATCACTGCCCTGCCATTACAAGTCATTTTGAAGCTTAAACCAGACTAGTTTGTCTTAGATTGCGTAGTAGGATAAATGCATTGAAGCAATTTTGAGATTAAAGCTTGAAAATGAGAAGAACTGAAATGTCAATGGCCACAACAGAATAAGCAGCTTAAAGTGAATGCAAAATTATGGAATCTACCCAAGATTTTATCAAGATACCTGGTACCCATTAGGATAGTCAGTTTCAATATGGTACAATTGGAAACTATTTAGGAGTAGTCACTGGAAAAATAAAAAAAACTCCACTTTGTGTTTAAGCCTCGAAACATCAACCAAATTGAGGCCCCTCAAAACCCTGGTTACATTCATATTATAATCTGTAATCACATGTCTTCTGTACTTTGTCTATGGGTCAACTCCAAATAACTGAAATTAATAGTTCATATAATCATAAACTGTTTCATGGACATATATTCTGTCTTGTTTTATTTACTTTCTTGTACTGTTTTTTCAGGAATATCTACTGGTATTTCTAATTTTCCTGTATTTTTGGATTTTACCTTATCAGTGAATTATTCTAATGTCTCAAACATATTATCTTTTCTAAGGGATCTCCTTTTTTCATAGATAATTTCATTTGGGGACCCTGTATCTTCCTCCTCTGTACTGAATCAGTTGATAAATAAACCTGCAGCACTTTCCTGGATTAAATCTACTAATTTCTGAATTCTTATATTCTCCTTTCTTGGTTTACTCCCTTGGTTTACTTTCTTGATATTTCAGAAACATCCTCAAGTCTCTTGTCAAGAAGTTTGCAAGTGGTAAGTCTTCTAGTTCTGACATGGCTTTATTCTGCTATTTTCATTCATATTTTGAGTTATAGCAATGTAAAATAAAAAATAAGATTTCCTCAGATCTTTGAAGGAACTCCTTCACATTCTTCTAACATTCAGTGTTGCTTATGCAAAGTAGAAAAATAAGCCTCTTTGGAGGTGAGTTTTTATCTCTTCTCTTTTTCTCCCTATCTCTTCTGTCATTTTAAAATGATATGTCTAATTATGCATATTGTTTATGGAGGAGAAAGTGAAGGGCACTGAGTGGAAAGCTATTCAAAAATTGGATTGCTAGAAAAAAAGGAATATGCTTTTTTAAAATTAATTTTTATTAGAGTACAGTTGATTTACAATGTTGTGCTAGTTTCTGCTGTACAGCAAAGTGAATCAGTTATACATATACATATATCCACCTTTTACAGATTCTGTTCCTATATAGGACATTGCAGTGTACTGAGTAGAGTTCCCTGTGCTGCTATACAGTAAGTTC
Source organism: Balaenoptera acutorostrata (assembly GCF_949987535.1). Classification (NCBI taxonomy): domain Eukaryota; kingdom Metazoa; phylum Chordata; class Mammalia; order Artiodactyla; family Balaenopteridae; genus Balaenoptera; species Balaenoptera acutorostrata. The sequence continues at coordinate 83,333,468 of NC_080085.1, forward strand.
TTATTAGTTACCTATTTTATATATTAGTAGTGTGTATATGTCAATACCCATCTCCCAATTTATCTCTCACCCTCCTTTCCCCCTTGGTAACCGAAAGTTTGTTTCTACATCTGTAACTCTATTTCTGTTTTGTAAATAAGTTCATTTGTACCAGTGTTTTAGATTCAACATGTAAGTGATATCATATGATATTTATTTATCTTTCTCTGTCTGACTTACTTCACTCAGTATGACAGTCTCTAGGTCCATCCATGTCACTACAAATGGCATTATTTCGTTCTTTTTTATGGCTGAGTAATATTCCATTGTATATATATATATACTACATATTCTTTAACCATTTATCTGTTGATGGACATTTAGGTTGTTTCATGACATGGTTATTGTAAATAGTGCTGCAATGAATACTGCGGTGCATGTATTTTTTTGAATTATGGTTTTATCTGGATATATGCCCAGAAGTGGGATTGCAGGGTCATATGGTAGTTTTATTTTTAGTCTTTTTAAGGAAACTCCATACGGTTCTTCATACTGGCTGTACCAATTTACATTCCCACCAACAGTGTAGGAGGGTTCCCTTTTCTCCACACCCTCTCCAGCATTTATTGTTTGTAGATTTTTTGATGATGGCCATTCTGACCAGTGTGAGGTAATACCTCACTGTAGTTTTGACTTGCATTTCTCTAGTAATTAGCATCCTTTCATATGTTTGTTGGCCATCTGTATGTCTTCTTTGGAGAAATGTCTATTTAGAAATTTCACCCATTTTTTAATTGGGTTGTTTGCTTTTTCGATATTCAGCTGCATGAGCTGTTGGTATATTTTGGAGATTAATCATTTGTTGATTGCTTTGTTTGCAAATATTCCCTCCCATTCTGTGGGTAGTCTTTTCATTTTATTTATGGTTTCCTTTGCTGTGCAAAAGCTTTTAAGTTTAATTCGGTCCCATTTGTTTATTTTTTTTTTGTTTTCATTACTCTAGGAGGTGAATAAAAAAAGATCTGGCTGTGATATATGTCAGAGAGTGTTCTGCCTATGTTTTCCTCTAAACGTTTTATAGTATCTGGACTTCCATTTAGGTCTTTAATCCTTTTTGAGTTTATTTTTGTGTATGGTGTTAGACGATGTTCTAATTTCATCTTTTTTACATGTTTTCCCAGCACCACTTATTGAAAAGGCTGTCTTTTCTTCATTGTAAATTATTGCCTCCTTTGAAATAGATTAGATGACCATAGGTGTGTGGGTATATCTCTGGACATTCTATCCTGTTTCACTGATCTATACTTCTGTTTTTGTGCCAGTACCATAGACTTTTTATGACTGTAGCTTTCTGGTATAGTCTGAAGTCAGGGAGCCTGATTCCTGCACCTCTGTTTTTCTATCTCAATATTGCTTTTGCTATTCGGGTCTTTTGGGTTTCCATACAGATTGTAAACTTTTTTGTTCTAATTCTGTGAAAACTGTGATTTGTAATTTGATGGGGATTGCATTGAATCTGTAGATTGCTTTGGGTAATATAGTCATTTTGACAATATTGATTCTTCCAATCCAAGAACATGGTATACCTCTCCATCTGTTTGTGTCTTCTATGATTTCTTTCATCAATATCATATAGTTATATGAATACAGTGCTTTCGCCTCCTTAGGTAGGTTTATTCCTAGGTATTTTATTTTTTTTTAATGCGATGGTAAATGGAATTGTTTCCTTAATTTCTCTTTCTGATCTTTCATTGTTAGTGTATAGGAATGCAAGAGATTTCTGTGTATTAATTTTGCATCCTGCAATTTTACCAAATTCATTGATGAGCTCCAATAGTTTTCTGGTAGCATCTTTAGGATTCCCTATGTATAGAATCATGTCATCTGCAAACAGTGATAGTTTTATTACTTCTTTTCCAAATTGGATTCATTTTATTTCTTTTTCTTCTCTGATTGTCATGGCTAGGACTTCCAAAACTATGTTGAATAATAGTGGCGAGAATGGGCATTCTTGTCTTCTTACTGATCTTAGAGGAAATGCTTTCAGTTTTTCACCATTGAGAATGATGTTTGCTGTGGGTTTGTCATATATGACCTTTATTATGTTGAGGTCTGTTCCCTCTATGCCCACTTTCTGGAGAGTTTTTATCATTAATAGGTGTTGAATTTTGTCAAAAGCTTTTTCTGCATCTATTGAGATGATCATATAGTTTTTATTCTTCAGTTTGTTAATGTGGTGTATCACATGGATTGATTGGAGTCTATTGAAGAAACCTTGCATCTCTGTGATAAATCCCACTTGATCATGGTGTATGATCCTTTTAATGTGTTGCTGGATTCGGTTTGCCAGTATTTTGTTGGGGATTTTGGCATCTATGTTCATCAGTGATATTGGCCTGTAGTTTTCTTTCTTTGTGACATCTTTGTCTAGTTTTGGTATCAGGGTGATGGTGGCCTCATAGAATGAGCTTGGGAGTGTTCCTCCCTCTGCAATTTTTGGGAAGCATTTGAGAAAGATAGGTGTTAATTCTTCTCTAAATGTTTGAAGAATTCACCTGTGAGGCCATCTGGTCCTGGACTTTTGCTTTTTGGATATTTTTAATCACACTTTTGATTTCATTCCCTGTGATAGGTCTGTTCATATTTTCTATTTCTTCCTGGATCAGTCTTGGAACATTGTACTTTTCTATGAATTTGTCCATTTCTTCCAAGTTGTCCATTTTATTGGCATATAATTGCTTGTAGTAGTCTCTTATTATCATTTGTATTTCTGCGGTGCCAGTTGTAATTTCTCCTTTTTCATTCTTTTTCACTGCTGGGGTTTAGATCCTTAAAGAGTGGACAATTCCATTTTCTTTTTTTTTTTTTACATCTTTATTGGAGTATAATTGCTTTACAATCATGTGTTAGTTTCTGCTTTATAACAAAGTGAATCAGTTATACATATACATATGTTCCCATATCTCTTCCCTCTTCATCTCCCTCCCTCTCACCCTCCCTATCCCACACCTCTAGGTGGTCACAAACCACAGAGCTGATCTCCCTGTGCTATGCAGCTGCTTCCCAGTAGCTATCTATTTTACATTTGGTAGTGTATATATGTCCATGCCACTCTCTCACTTTGTCACAGCTTACCCTTGCCCTCCCCATATCCTCAAGTCCATTTTCTAGTAGGTTTGCGTCTTTATTCCCATCTTGCCCCAGGTTGTTCATGACTTTTTTTTTTCTTGGATTACATATATATGTGTTAGCATACGGTATTTGTTTTTCTCTTTCTGACTTACTTCACTCTGTACGACAGACACTAGGTCCATCCACCTCACTACAAATAACTCAATTTCGTTTCTTTTTATGGCTGAGTAATATTCCATTGTATATATGTGTCACATCTTCTTTATCCATTCATCTGTTGATGGACACGTAGGTTGCTTCCATGTCCTGGCTATTGTAAATAGAGCTGCAATGAACATTTTGGTACATGACTCTTTCTGAATTATGGTTTTCACAGGGTATATGTCCAGTAGTGGGATTGCTGGGTCGTATGGTAGTTCTATTTTTAGTTTTTTAAGGAACCCCCATACTGTTCTCCATAGTGGCTGTATCAATTTACATTCCCACCAACAGTGCAAGAGTGTTCCCTTTTCTCCACACACTCTCCAGCATTTATTATTTCTAGATTTTGTTTTCTTATTCTATATTTCTTTTTTTTAACATCTTTATTGGAGTATAATTGCTTTACAATGTTATGTTAGTTTCTGCTTTATAACAAAGTGAATCAGTTATACAAATCCATATGTTCCCATATCTCTTCCCTCATGCGTCTCCCTCCCTCCCACACTCCCTATCCCACCCCTCTAGGTGGTCACAAACCACCGAGCTGATCTCCTTGTGCTATGCGGCTGCTTCCCACTAGCTATCTATTTTACGTTTGGTAGTGTATATATGTCCATGCCACTCTCTCACTTTGTCACAGCTTACCCTTCCCCCTCCCCATATCCTCAAGTCCCTTCTCTAGTAGGTCTGTGTCTTTATTCCCGTCTTGCCACTAGGTTCTTCATGGCCTTTTTTTTTTCCCCCTTAGATTCCATATATATGTGTTAGCATACTGTATTTGTTTTTCTCTTTCTGACTTACTTCACTCTGTATGACAGACTCTAACACCATCCACCTCATTACAAATACCTCCATTTCATTTCTTTTTATGGCTGAGTAATATTCCATTGTATATATGTGCCACATCTTCTTTATCCATTCATCTGTCGATGGACATTTAGGTTGCTTCCATGTCCTGGCTATTGTAAATAGAGCTGCAATGAACATTTTGGTACATGACTCTTTTTGACCTATGGTTTTCTCAGGGTATATGCCCAGTAGTGGGATTGCTGGGTCGTATGGTAGTTCTATTTGTAGTTTTTTAAGGAACCTCCATACTGTTCTCCATAGTGGCTGTATCAATTTACATTCCCACCAACAGTGCAAGAGTGTTCCCTTTCCTCCACACCCTCTCCAGCATTTATTGTTTCTAGACTTTTTGATGATGGCCATTCTGACCGGTGTGAGATGATATCTCATTGTAGTTTTGATTTGCATTTCTCTAATGTTAATGATGTTGAGCATTCTTTCATGTGTGTGTTGGCAATCTGTATATCTTCTTTGGAGAAATGTCTATTTAGGTCTTCTGCCCATTTTTGAGTTGGGTTGTTTGTTTTTTTGTTATTGAGCTGCATGAGCTGCTTGTAAATTTTGGAGATTAATCCTTTGTCAGTTGCTTCATTTGCAAATATTTTCTCCCATTCTGAGGGTTGTCTTTTGGTCTTGTTTATGGTTTCCTTTGCAGTGCAAAAGCTTTTAAATTTCATTAGGTCCCATTTGTTTATTTTTGTTTTTATTTCCATTTCTCTATGAGCTGGATCAAAAAGGATCTTGCTGTGATGTATGTCATAGAGTGTTCTGCCTATGTTTTCCTCTAAGAGTTTGATAGTGTCTGGCCTTACAATTAGGTCTTTAATCCATTTTGAGTTTATTTTTGTGTATGGTGTTAGGGAGTGTTCTAATTTCATACTTTTACATGTACTTGTCCAGTTTTCCCAGCACCACTTATTGAACAGGCTGTCTTTTCTCCATTGTATATTCTTGCCTCCTTTATCAAAGATAAGGTGACCATATGTGTGTGGGTTTATCTCTGGGTTTCTATCCTGTTCCATTGATCTATATTTCTGTTTTTGTGCCAGTACCATACTGTCTTGATTACTGTAGCTTTGTAATATAGTCTGAAGTCAGGGAGCCTGATTCCTACAGCTCCAGTTTTCATTCTCAAGACTGCTTTGGCTATTCGGGATCTTTTGTGTTTCCATACAAATTGTGAAATTTTTTGTCCTAGTTCTGTGAAAAATGCCAGTGGTAGTTTGATAGGGAGTGCATTGAATCTGTAGATTGCTTTAGGTAGCAGAGTCATTTTTGCAATGTTGGTTTTTCCAATCCAAGAACATGGTATATCTCTCCATCTATTTGTATCATCTTTAATTTCTTTCATCAGTGTCTTATAATTTTCTGCATACAGGTCTTTTGCCTCCTTAGGTAGGTTTATTCCTAGATATTTTATTCTTTTTGTTGCAATGGTAAACGGGAGTGTTTTCTTAATTTCACTTTCAGATTTTTCATCATTAGTGTATAGGAATGCCAAAGATTTCTGTGCATTAATTTTGTATCCTGCTACTTTACCAAATTCATTGATTAGCTCTAGGAGTTTTCTGGTGGCATCTTTAGGATTCTCCATGTATAGTATCATGTCATCTGCAAACAGTGACAGCTTTACTTCTTCTTTTCCGATTTGGATTCCTTTTATTTCTTTTTCTTCTCTGATTGCTGTGGCTACAACTTCCAAAACTATGTTGAATGATAGTGGTGAGAATGGGCAACCTTGTGTTGTTCCTGATCTTAGTGGAAATGGTTTCAGTTTTTCACCATTGAGGATGATGTTGGCTGTGGGTTTGTCATATATGGGCTTTATTTTGTTGAGGAAAGTTTCCTCTATGCCTGCTTTCTGGAGGGTTTTTATCATAAATGGGTGTTGAATTTTGTCAAAAGTTTTCTCTGCATCTATTGAGATTATCATATGGTTTTTATCCTTCAATTTGTTAATATGGTGTATCACATTGATTGATTTGCGTATATTGAAGAATCCTTGCATTCCTGTAATAAACCCCACTTGATCATGGTGTATGATCCTTTTAATGTGCTGTTGGATTCTGTTTGCTAGTATTTTGTTGAGGATTTTTGCGTCTATGCTCATCAGTGATATTGGCCTGTAGTTTTCTTTCTTTGTGACATCTTTGTCTGGTTTGGGTATCAGGGTGGTGGTGGCCTTGTAGAATGAGTTTGGGAGTGTTCCTCCCTCTGCTATATTTTGGAAGAGTTTGAGAAGAATAGGTGTTAGCTCTTCTCTAAATGTTTGATAGAATTCACCTGTGAAGCCATCTGATCCTGGGCTTTTGTTTTTTGGAAGATTTTTAATAACAGTTTCAATTTCAGTGCTTGTGATTGCTCTGTTCATATTTTCTATTTCTTCCTGGTTCAGTCTCAGCAGGTTGTGCGTTTCTAAAAATTTGTCCATTCCTTCCAGGTTGTCCATTTTATTGGCATAGAGTTGCTTGTAGTAATCTCTCATGATCCATTGTATTTCTGCAGTGTCAGTTGTTACTTCTCCTTTTTCATTTCTAATTCTATTAATTTGAGTCTTCTCCCTTTTTTTTGATGAGTCTGGCTAATGGCTTATCAATTTTGTTTATCTTCTCAAAGAACCAGCTTTTAGTTTTATTGATCTTTGCTATCATTTCCTTCATTTCTCTTTCATTTATTTCTGATCTGATCTTTATGATTTATTTCCTTCTGCTAACTTTTGGGTTTTTTGTTCTTCTTTCTCCAATTGCTTTAGGTGTAAGTTTAGGTTGTTTATCTTAGATGTTTCCTGTTTCTTATGGTAGGATTGTATTGCTATAAACTTCCCTCATATAACTGCTTTTGCTGCGTCCCTTAGGTTTTGGGTCGTCGTGTCTCCATTGTCATTTGTTTCTAGGTATTTTTTGATTTCCTCTTTGATTTCTTCAGTGATCTCTTGGTTATTAAGTAGTGTATTGTTTGGCCTCCATGTGTTTGTATTTTTTACAGATCTTATTCTGTAGTTGATATCTAGTCTCATAGCATTGTGGTCGGAAAAGATACTTGATACGATTTCAATTTTCTTAAATTTACCAAGGTTTGATTTGTGACCCAAGATTTGATCTATCCTGGAGAATGTTCCATGAGCACTTGAGAAGAATGTGTATTCTGTTGTTTTTGAATAGAATGTCCTATAAATATCAATTAATTCCATCTTGTTTAATGTATCATTTAAAGCTTGTGTTTCCTTATTTTTTTTCATTTTGCATGATCTGTCCATTGGTGAAAGTGGGGTGTTAAAGTCCCCTACTATGATTGTGTTACTGTCAATTTCCCCTTTTATAGCTGTTTGTATTTGCCTTATGTATTGAGGTGCTCCTATGTCGGGTGCATAAATATTTACAATTGTTATATCTTCTTCTTGGATAAATCCCTTGATCATTATGTAGTGTCCTTCTTTGTCTCTTGTAATAGTCTGTATTTTAAAGTCTATTTTGTCTGATATGAGAATTGCTACTCCAGCCTTCTTCTGATTTCCATTTGCATGGAGTATCTTTTTCCATCCCCTCACTTTCAGTCTGTATGTGTCCCTAGGTCTGAAGTGAGTCTCTTGCAGACAGCATATATATGGGTCTTGTTTTTGTATCCATTCAGCCGGTCTGTGTCTTTTGTTGGGAGTGTTTAATCCATTTACATTTAAGGTAATTATCGATATGTATGTTCCTATTTCCATTTTCTTAATTGTTTTGGATTTGTTATTGTAGGTCCTTTCCTTCTCTTGGATTTCCTGCCTAGAGAAGTTCCTTTAGCATTTGTTGTAAAGCTGGTTTGGTGGTGCTGAACTCTCTCAGCTTTTGCTTGTCTTTCAAGGTTTTAATTTCTCCATCAAATCTGAACGAGATCCTTGCTGGGTAGAGTAATCTTGGTTGTAGGTTTTTCCCTTTCATCACTTTAAATATGTCCTGCCACTCCCTTCTGGCTTGCAGAGTTTCTGCTGATAGATCAGCTGTTAACCTTATGGGGATTCCCTTGTTTGTTATTTGTTGTTTTTCCCTTGCTGCTTTTAATATCTTTTCTTCGTATTTAATTTTTGATAGTTTGATTAATATGTGTCTTGGCATGTTTCTCCTTGGATTTGTCCTGTAGGGCCAAATAGGATCCTGTAGGGTCTGGTGGGTTTTTGCCTTGCTACTTCATCTGCTGTGTGTTTTTCTGTCTTCTCATTTTGCTTAACTTACTGTGTTTGGGGTCTCCTTTTCGCAGGCTGCAGGTTCATAGTTCCCGTTGTTTTTGGTGTCTGTCCCCGGTGGCTAAGGTTGGTTCAATGGGTTGTGTAGGCTTCCTGGTGGAGGGGACTAGTGCCTGTGTTCTGGTGGATGAGGCTGGATCTTGTCTTTCTGGTGGGCAGGTCCACAACTGGTGGTGTGATTTAGGGTGTCTGTGGCCTTATTATGATTTTAGGCAGCCTCTCTGCTAATGGATGGGGTTGTGTTCTTGTCTTGCTAGTTGTTTGGCATAGGTTGTCAAGCACTGTAGCTTGCTGGTCGTTGAGTGAAGCTGGGTCTTGGCGTTGAGATGGAGATCTCTGGGAGATTTTCGCCATTTGATATTACGTGGAGCTGGGAGGTCTCTTGTGGACCAGTGTCCTGAACTTGGCTCTCCCACCTCAGAGGCACAGCACTGACTCCTGGCTGGAGCACAAAGAGCCTTTCATCCACATGGCTCAGAATAAAAGGGAGAAAAAATAGAAAGAAAGAAAGAAAGAAAGGAAGAAAGAAAGAAAGAAAGAAAGAAGGAGGTTAAACTAAAATAAAATAAAGTAAATTAAAATAAAGTTATTAAAATAAAAAATAATTATTAAGACAAAAAAGTTTTTAAGTAAAAAAAAAGAAAAAACGAAATAAAAACAAATGGATGAAAAAACAAACAAACAAACAAAAAAAAACACAAATGGGGGGAGAGAAGATGGCGGAAGAGTAAGACGCAGAGATCACATTCCTTCCCACAGATACAGTAGAAATACACCTACACGTGGAACTGCTCCTACAGAACACCCACTGAACGCTGGCAGAAAACGTCCGACCTCCAAAAAGGCAAGAAACTCCCCCCGTACTTGGGTAGGGCAAAAGAAAAAAGAAATAACAGAGACAAAAGAATAGGGATGGCACCTGCACCAGTGGGAGGGAGCCGTGAAGGAGGAAAGGTTTCCACGCACTAGGAGCCCCTTCGCGGGCGGAGACTGCGGGGGGCGGAGGGGGGAAGCTTCAGAGCCACGGAGGAGAGCGCAGCCACAGAGGTGCGGAGGGCAAAGCGGAGAGGTTCCCGCACAGAGGATCGGCGCCAAGCAGCACTCACCAGCCCGAGAGGCTTGTCTGCTTAGCCGCCGGGGCGGGCAGGGCTGGGAGCTGAGGCTCGGGCTGCGGTCGGATCGCAGGGAGAGGACTGGGGCTGGCGGCGTGAACACAGCCTGAAGGGTTTAGTGCACCACAGCTAGCCCGGAAGAAGTCCGGGAAAAAGTCTGCAGCTGCCGAAGAGGCAAGAGATTTTTTCTTGCCTCTTTGATTCGCGGCGGGCAAGGAGAGGGGATTCAGAGCGCCGCCTAAACGAACTCCAGAGAAGGGTGTGAGCCGCGGCTATCAGCGCGGATCCCACAGCAACAGGGGCGCAGAGGGAAAATCGGAGAGACTCCCGCACAGAGGCTCGGCGCCGAGCGGCGCTCACCAGCCCGAGAGGCTTGTCTGCTCCCCCGCCGGGGCGGGCAGGGCTGGGAGCTGAGGCTCGGGCTGCAGTCGGATCGCAGGGAGAGTACTGGGGCTGGCGGCGTGAACACAGCCTGAAGGGGTTGGCGCACCACAGCTAGCCGGGAGGGAGACCGGGAAAAGGTCTGCAGCTGCCGAAGAGGCAAGAGACTTTTTCTTGCCTCTTTGTTTCGTGGCGGGCAAGGAGAGGGGATTCAGAGCGCCGCCTAAATGAACTCCAGAGAAGGGCGCAAGCCACGGCGATCAGCGCGGACCCCAGAGACGGGCGTGAGACGCTGGGGCTGCTGCTGCCGCCTCCAAAAAGCCTGTGTGTGAGCACAGGTCACTCTCCACACCAACCCTCCCGGGAGCCTGTGCAGCCCGCCACTGCCAGGGTCCCGGGATCCAAGGACAACATCCCCGGGAGAACGCACTGCGCGCCTCGAGCTGGTGCAACGTCACGCCGGCCTCTGACGCCGCAGGCTCGCCTCGCCTCCTCTGTACCGCTCCCTCCCCGTGGCCTGGGTGAGCCAGAGCCCCCGAAGCAGCTGCTCCTTTAACCCCGTCCTGTCTGGGCGGGGAACAGACGCCCTCAGGCGACCTACACGCAGAGGAGGGTCCAAATCCAAAGCTGAACCCCAGGAGCTGTGCGAACAGGGAAGAGAAGGGGAAATCTCTCCCAGCAGCCTCAGAAGCAGCGGATTGAAACTCCACAAACAACTTGATGTGCCTGCATCTGCTGAACACCTGAATAGACAACGAATCAGCCCAAATTCAGGAGGGGGACTCTGGGAGCAGGAGATATTAATTCTTCCCCTTTTCCTTTTTTTTGTGAGTGTATATGTATATGCTTCTGGGTGAGATTTTGTCTGTATAGCTTTGCTTTACAATAGCTTTATTTTACTTCACTATATTATAGCCTCTTTCTTTCTTTCTTTCTATTTTTTCTCCCTTTTACTCTGAGCCGTGTGGACGAAAGGCTCTTGGTGCTCCAGCCAGGCATCAGGGCCGTGCCTCTGAGGTGGGAGAGCCAACTTCAGAACACTGGTCCACAAGAGAGCTCCCAGCTCCACGTAATACCAAACGGCAAAAATCTCCCAGAGATCTCCATCTCAACATCAAGACCCAGCTTCACTCAACGACCAGCAAGCTACAGTGCTGGACATCCTATGCCAAACAACTAGCTAGACAGGAACACAACCCCATCCATTGGCAGAGAGGCTGCCTAAAATCATAATAAGGCCACAGACACCACAAAATACACCACCAGACGTGGACGTGCCCACCAGAAAGACAAGATCTAGCCTCATCCACCAGAACTCAGGCACTAGTTCCCTCCACCAGGAAGCCTACACAACCCCCTGAACCAACCTTAGCCGCTGGGGACAGATACCAAAAACAACGGGAACTACGAACCTGCAGCCTGTGAAAAGGAGACCCCAAACACAGTAAGATAGGCAAAATGAGACGACAGAAAAACACACAGCAGATGAAGGAGCAGGCTCAAAACACACTGGACTTAACAAATGAAGAGGAAATAGGTAGTCTACCTGAAAAAGAATTCAGAATAATGATAGTAAGGATGATCCAAAATCTTGGAAATAGAATAGACAAAATGCAAGAAACATTTAACAAGGATGTAGAAGAACTAAAGAGGAACCAAGCAATGATGAAAAACACAATAAATGAAATTAAAAATACTCTAGATGGGATCAATAGTAGAATAACTGAGGCAGAAGAAAGGATAAGTGACCTGGAAGATAAAATGGTGGAAATAACTACGACAGAGCAGGATAAAGAAAAAAGAATGAAAAGAACTGAGGACAGTCTCAGGGACCTCTGGGACAACATTAAACGTGCCAACATTCGAATTATAGGGGTACCAGAAGAAGAAGAGAAAAAGAAAGGGACTGAGAAAATTTTTGAAGAGATTATAGTTGAAAACTTCCCTAATATGGGAAAGGAAATAGTTAATCAAGTCCTGGAAGCACAGAGAGTCCCATACAGGATAAACCCAAGGAGGAACACGCCAAGACACATATTAATCAAACTGTCAAAAATTAAATATAAGGAAAACATATTAAAGGCAGCAAGGGAAAAAAAACAAATAACACACAAGGGAATCCCCATAAGGTTAACATCTGATCTCTTAGCAGAAACTCTGCAAGCCAGAAGGGAGTGGCAGGATATACTTAAAGTCATGAAGGAGAAAAACCTACAACCAAGATTACTCTACCCAGCAAGGATCTCATTCAGATTCGATGGAGAAATTAAAACCTTTACAGACAAGCAAAAGCTGAGAGAGTTCAGCACCACCAAACCAGCTTTACAACAAATGCTAAAGGAAATTCTCTAGGCAAGAAACACAAGAGAAGGAAAACACCTACAATAACAAACCCAATACATTTAAGAAAATGGGAATAGGAACATACATATCGATAATTACCTTGAATGTAAATGGATTAAATGCTCCCACCAAAAGACACAGGCTGGCTGAATGGATACAAAAACAAGACCCATACATATGCTGTCTACAAGAGACCCACTTCAGACCTAGGGACACATACAGACTGAAAGTGAGGGGATGGAAAAAGATATTCCATGCAAATGGAAATCAAAAGAAAGCTGGAGTAGCAATTCTCATATCAGACAAAATAGACTTTAAAATAAAGACTATTACAAGAGACAAAGAAGGACACTATATAATGATCAAGGGATCGATCCAAGAGGAAGGTATAACAATTGTAAATATTTATGCACCCAACATAGGAGCACCTCAATACATAAGGCAAATACTAACAGCCATGAAAGGGGAAATTGACAGCAACACAATCATAGTAGGGGACTTTAACACCCCACTTTCACCAATGGACAGATCATCCAAAATGAAAATAAATAAGGAAACACAAGCTTTAAATGATACATTAAACAATATGGACTTAATTGATATTTATAGGACATTCCACCCAAAAACAACAGAATACACATTTTTCTCAAGTGCTCATGGAACATTCTCCAGGATAGATCATATCTTGGGTCACAAATCAAGCCTTGGTAAATTTAAGAAAATTGAAATCGTATCAAGTATCTTTTCCGACCACAATGCTATGTATCAATTACAGGAAAAGATCTGTAAAAAATACAAACACATGGAGGCTACACAATACATTACTTAAAAACGAAGTGATTACTGAAGAAATCAAAGGGGAAATCAAAAAATACCTAGAAACAAATGACAATGGAGACACGACGACCCAAAACCTATGGGACACAGCAAAAGCAGTGCTAAGAGGGAAGTTTATAGCAATACAAGCCTACCTCAAGAAACAGGAAACATCTCGAATAAACAACCTAACCTTGCACCTAAAGCAATTAGAGAAAGAAGAACAAAAAAACCCCAAAGCCAGCAGAAGGAAAGAAATTATAAAGATCAGGTCAGAAATAAATGAAAAAGAAATGAAGGAAACAATAGCAAAAATCAATGAAACTAAAAGCTGGTTCTTTGAGAAGATAAACAAAATTGATAAACCATTAGCCAGACTCATCAAGAGAAAAAGGGAGAAGACTCAGATCAATAGAATTAGAAATGAAAAAGGAGAAGTAACCACTGACACTGCAGAAATACAAAAGATCATGAGAGATTACTACAAGCAACTATATGCCAATAAAATGGACAACCTGGAAGAAATGGACAGATTCTTAGAAATGCACAAACTGCCGAGACTGAACCAGGAAGAAATAGAAAATATGAACAGACCAATCACAAGCACTGAAATTGAAACTGTGATTAAACACCTTCCAACAAACAAAAGCCCAGGACCAGATGGCTTCACAGGCGAATTCTATCAAACATTTAGAGAAGAGCTAACACCTATCCTTCTCAAACTCTTCCAAAATATTGCAGAGGGAGGAACACTCCCAAACTCATTCTACGAGTCCACCATCACCCTGATACCAAAACCAGACAAAGATGTCACAAAGAAAGAAAACTACAGGCCAATATCACTGATGAACATAGATGCAAAAATCCTCAACAAAATACTAGCAAACAGAATCCAATAGCACATTAAAAGGATCATACACCATGATCAAGTGGGGTTTATCCCAGGAATGCAAGGATTCTTCAATATACGCAAATCAATCAATGTGATACACCATATTAACAAATTGAAGGAGAAAAACCATATGATCATCTCAATAGATGCAGAGAAAGCTTTTGACAAAATTCAACACCCATTTATGATAAAAGCCCTGCAGAAAGTAGGCATAGAGGGAACTTTCCTCAACATAATAAAGGCCATATATGACAAACCCACAGCCAACATTGTCCTCAATGGTGAAAAACTGAAACCATTTCCACTAAGATCAGGAACAAGACAAGGTTGCCCACTCTCACCACTATTATTCAACATAGTTCTGGAAGTCCTAGCCACAGCAATCAGAGAAGACAAAGAAATAAAAGGAATCCAAATTGGAAAAGAAGAAGTAAAGCTGTCACTATTTGCATATGACATGATACTATACATAGAGAATCCTAAAGATGCTACCAGAAAACTCCTAGAGCTAATCAATGAATTTGGTAAAGTAGCAGGATACAAAATTAATGCACAGAAATCTCTTGCATTTCTATACACTAATGACGAAAAATCTGAAAGTGAAATTAAGAAAACACTCCCATTTACCATTGCAACAAAAAGAATAAAATATCTAGGAATAAACCTACCTAAGGAGACAAAAGACCTGTATGCAGAAAATTATAAGACACTGATGAAAGAAATTAAAGATGATACAAATAGATGGAGAGATATACCATGTTCCTGGATTGGAAGAATCAACATTGTGAAAATGTCTCTACTACCCAAAGCAATCTACAGATTCAATGCAATCCCTATCAAACTACCACTGGCATTTTTCACAGAACTAGAACAAAAAATTTCACAATTTGTATGGAAACACAAAAGACCCCGAATAGCCAAAGCAATCTTGAGAACGAAAAATGGAGCTGGGGGAATCAGGCTCCCTGACTTCAGACTATATTACAAAGCTTCAGTAATCAAGACAGTTTGGTATTGGCACAAAAACAGAAATATAGATCAATGGAACAGGATAGAAAGCCCAGAGATAAACCCACACACATATGGTCAACTTATCTTTGATAAAGGAGGCAAGCATATACAGTGGAGAAAAGACAGCCTCTTCAATAAGTGGTGCTGGGAAAATTGGACAGGAACATGTAAAAGTATGAAATTAGAACACTCCCTGACACCATGCACAAAAATAAACTCAAAATGGATTAAAGACCTAAGTGTAAGGGCAGACACTATCAAACTCTTAGAGGAAAACATAGGCAGAACACTCTATGACATACATCACAGCAAGATTCTTTTTGACCCAGCTCCCAGAGAAATGGAAATAAGTACACAAATAAACAAATGGGACCTAATGAAACTGAAAAGCTTTTGCACAGCAAAGGAAACCATAAACAAGACCAAAAGACAACCCTCAGAATGGGAGAAAATATTTGCAAATGAAGCAACTGACAAAGGATTAATCTCCAAGATTTACAAGCAGCTCATGCAGCTCAATAACAAAAAAACGAACAACCCAATCCAAAAATGGGCAGAAGATCTAAATAGACATTTCTCCAAAGGAGATATACAGATGGCCTACAGACACATGAAAGAATGCTCAACATCATTAATCATTAGAGAAATGCAAATCAAAACTACAATGAGATATCATCTCACACCGGTCAGAATGGCCATCATCAAAAAGTCTAGAAACAATAAATGCTGGAGAGGGTGTGGAGGAAAGGGAACACTCTTGCACTGTTGGTGGGAATGTAAATTGATACAGCCACTATGGAGAACAGTATGGAGGTTCCTTAAAAAACTACAAATAGAACTACCATACGACCCAGCAATCCCACTACTGGGCATATACCCTGAGAAAACCATAGGTCAAAAAGAGTCATGTACCAAAATGTTCATTGCAGCTCTATTTACAATAGCCAGGACATGGAAGCAACCTAAATGTCCATCGACAGATGAATGGATAAAGAAGATGTGGCACATATATACAATGGAATATTACTCAGCCATAAAAAGAAATGAAATGGAGGTATTTGTAATGAGGTGGATGGTGTTAGAGTCTGTCATACAGAGTGAAGTAAGTCAGAAAGAGAAAAACAAATACAGTATGCTAACACATATATATGGAATCTAAGGGGAAAAAAAAAAAGGCCATGAAGAACCTAGTGGCAAGACGGGAATAAAGACACAGACCTACTAGAGAAGGGACTTGAGGATATGGGGAGGGGGTAGGGTGAGATGTGACAGGGAAAGAGAGTGTCATGGACATATATACACTACCAAATGTAAAATAGATAGCTAGTGGGAAGCAGCCGCATAGCACAGGGAGATCAGCTCGGTGCTTTGTGACCACCTAGAGGGGTGGGATTGGGAGGGTGGGAGGGAGGGAGATGCAAGAGGGAAGAGAAATGGGAACATATTGTATATGTATAACAGATTCACTTTGTTATAAAGCAGATGCTAACACACTATTGTAAGGCAATTATACTTCAATAAAGATGTTTGAAAAAAAAAAAACACAAATGGATGGTCAGAACCCTAGGACAAATGGTGAAAGCAAAGCTATACAGGCAAATCACACAGAAGCATACACATACACACTCACAAAAAGAGAAAAAGGGGAAAAAATAATATATCTTTGCTCCCAAAGTCCACCTCCTCAATTTGGGATGATTCATTGTCTATTCAGGTATTCCACAGATGCAGGGTACATCAATTTGATTGTGGAGCTTTAATCTACTGCTTCTGAGGCTGCTTGGAGAAATTTCCCTTTCTCTTCTTTGTTCGCACAGCTCCCAGGGTTCAGCTTTGGATTTGGCCCCGCCTCTGTGTGTAGGTCACCTGAGGGCGTGTGTTCTTCGCTCAGACAGGACAGGGTTAAAGGAGCAGCTGATTCGGGGGCTCTGGCTCACTCAGACCGTGGGGGAGGGAGGGGTATGGATGTGGGGTTAGCCTGCAGCGGCAGAGGCCAGCGTGATATTGCACCAGCCTGAGGCACACTGTGCATTCTCCCAGGGAAGTTGTCCCTAGATCACGGGACCCTGGCAGTGGCGGGCTGCACAGGCTCCTGGGAGGGGAGGTGTGGATAATGACCTGTGCTTGCTCACAGGCTTCTTGGTGGTGGCAGCAGCAGCCTTAGCATCTCATGCCCGTCTCTGGGGTCCGTGCTGATCTCCGCGGCTCACACCCATCTCTGGAGCTCCTTTAAGCAGCTCTCTTAATCCCCTCTCCTCACACACCAGGAAACAAAGAGGAAAGAAAAAGTCTCTTGCCTCTTCGGCAGGTCCAGAATTCCTGGACTCCCTCCCGCCTAACCGTGGCGCACTAGCCCCTTCAGGCTGTGTTCACGCCGCCAACCCCAGTCCTCTCCCTGCGATCCGACCGAAGCCCGAGCCTCAGCTCCCCTCCTTTTTCATTTTTAATTTTATTGATTTGAGTCCTCTTCCTTTTTTTTTTTTTTTTTTTGATGAGTCTGGTTAAAGGTTTATCAACTTGGTTTATGTTCTCAAAGAACCAGCTTTTAGTTTCATTGATCTTTGCTTTTGTATTTTTCGTTTCTATTTCATTTATTTCTGCTCTGATCTTCATGATTTCTTTCCTTCTACTAAGTTTGGATTTTGTTTGTTCTTCTTTCTCTAGGTGATTTAGGTGTAAGATTAGGTTGTTCCTTTGACATTTTTCTTATTTCTTGAGATGCGATTTTATTGCTATAAACTTCCGTCTTAGAACTGCTTTTGCTGTGTCCCATAGGTTTTGGATCATCAGGTTTTTGTTGTCATTTGCCTTTAAGTATTTTCTGATTTCCTCTTTGATTTCTCCAGTGATTCATTGGTTGTTTAGTAACATACTGTTGAACCTCCACTTTTTTGTGCTTTTTACAGTTTTGTTTTTCCTGTAATTGATTTCTAATCTCAGAGTTGTGGTTGGATAAAATGCTTAATATGATTTCAATTTTCTTAAATTTACCAAGGCTTGATTTGTAGCCCAATATATGGTCTATCATGGAGAATGTTCCATGTGTACTTGAGAAGTAAGTGTATTCTGCTGCTTTTGGGTGGAATGTCCTATAGATATCAATTAAGTCTATCTTGTCTAATCTGTTATTAGGCTTGTGTTTCCTTATTAATTTCTGTCTGGATGATCTCTCCATTGGTTTAAGTGGGCTGTTAAACTCCCCGACTATTATTGTGTTATTGTCTATTTCCCTTTTATGGCTGTTAGCATTTGCCTTATACATTGAGGTGCTCCTATGTTGGGTGCATATATATTTACAACTGCTATATCTTCTTCTTAGATTGCTCCCTTGATCATTATGTAGTGTCCTTCCTTGTCTCTTATAACAGTCTTTATTTTAAAGTTCATTTTGCCTGATATGAGTATTGCTACTCCAGCTTTATTTTGATTCCCATTTGCATGGGATATCTTTTTCTATCCCCTCACTTTCAGTCTCTGTGTGTCTGATGTGGGTCTCTTGTAGACAATATGTATATGGGTGTTGTTTTTGTATCCATTCAGCCAGTCTATGTCTTTTGGTTGGAGTATTTAATCCATTTATATTTAAGGTAATTATTGTTATATATGTTCCTATTGCCATTATCTTAATTGTTTTATAAGTCTGTTTTCTTTCCTTTCTCTTTTGTTCTTTTCTCTTGTGGTTTGATGACCATCTTTAGTGTTTTGTTTGCATTGCTTTTTCTTTTTTATGTGTGTATCTATTGTAGTTTTTGGGTTTGTTGTTCCCATGAGGTTTTGATATAGCAGTCTATGTATAAACAAGATTGCTTTAAGTTGCTCAAAGGAATATGCATTTTAACTGGTTTATTGAATAAGTGAACCTTCATGGAGTAAGATTAAAAAACAAGTTCATCTTTCTTGCACTAGTCCTTTCAAACACACTTAATCCAATATCTCTTACTTGCTTTTTGATGGCAAATTGTAAAGTCACACAATATTTCAGCTTACATTCAGATATTAATAGCCTGTTTTTCAAAGTTTAAAGAAAGTGAAGTATAGTATAAGATCAAATTTTGTATCTTATATATAATTTATAGTTTACTCACACCAATCCCTCTCACTTGATGCTCAGTGTCGAATTTGTAGGATAGAAGGGCATGTTCTGTTATTTTCTTCATTTTTTCCCCACTCTTCCCCACTTCTGCTGCTTCAGCACTGAGAGTGGTGAGTGGTAAAGTAGCAATTACCTGTTGATTTAGCTGGTGCTGTTTGAATTTCTTCTTTGCCTATTAAGTGCCCTCTATTATATTAGGTGACCAAATGTTTACTCTCTTTTTCTTGGATTCCTTTTGTGGGTTCTATGGAGATATCTTTGCCAGAGAACTGCATATTGCACAATTCCTTGGTGCATAAGATGTATAGATTTTGTATCCCTGTATATTTGGTAGAGACTGTATCCTTGTATGAATCCCTTATAATATCTACTATAGCACAGGCATGACAGCAGGTACCATAAACATAGATCAAACAAACTATTCTTAATTTCTTGCCTTATATATGAAAAGGCACTTTTTTGAACTATGATACCTCTTAATGACCTTGTATTTTGTGATGAAATGATTTAATTTATATCTCAACATTCCACATTCATTTGGTGAATTTTTAAATATTTTCTTTTACACTTGTCAATGATTATAACTTCTTATAAATACATGATAGCCATGGATCAATGTGAAAACAGAACTCAGAAGCTTCAATCTCAAAATCAATATTTAGGTGCTACTACTTCTGCTAAAATAGTTAAATTTATACAAACATGCACGCAGATTAACTATGAAACTGGTTTAAGAATGTTGAAAATACCAACTCTCATAAGATAAATTAATGAGTCATTAATCAGAAGAAGAAGAGAACAATTTAAATGATATAAAACAAGGGTCAGTAAGCTGTAGCCTGAGGGCCAAATCCAGTCCACTGCTTATTTTTGTTAATAAAGTTTAATTGGAACATAATCAAATCCATGTGTTTGCTTATTGCCTTTGACTGCTTTTGTGCTATGACACCAGAGTTAAGAGGTTGTGATAGAGAGTTGATAGTCTGAAAAGCATAAAATATTTACAATCTGGCATTTTTCAGAAAAAGTTTACTGAACCCTGATCTAGAAGAACAGATAAATGTTTCACTTCCTAAGATATATGCATTACTGGACAGAAATATTTAGACATCAGAATGTAATATAAGGTTAGTGCTGCCAGCAATCCTGTGACTGACAGCAGGAAGAAGCTCCTGAGTTATAAGAAAACATTCTTACTCTGACGTTTTAAAAGTCAGTAAGTCCTGATTTACATGAAAGTATCATTACACTAATACTGAGGGTGAAGTCATTGATGGTATTAATATCAATGCTAAAAGTATACCTAAAACAATTACATTTCCAGTATTACTAAGTATACTATTAATTACTTGCATGCCAAGAAATCCCAAATCAATGGGAAGGGTGGTCAATGTAATTAACATGACAAGTACTGAAGTGTTATGAAAGATATCAGTAGAATAAATTATAGTGGCACACATGACAACTGTGGGAATTAGCAGAGCAACACAGAACTTCTTATTCTGATTCACAGCTGTATATAAGAATATTTTCGTCAGGGGGCACCTTCAAGATGGCAGAGGAGTAAGACGTGGAGATCACCTTCATCCCCACAAATACATCAAAAATACATCTACATGTGGAACAACTCTTACAGAACACCTACTGAACGCTGGCAGAAGACCTCAGACTTCCCAAAAGGCAAGAAACTCCCCACGTACTTGGGTAGGGCAAAAGAAAACAGGAAAAACAGAGACAAAAGAATAGGGATGGAACCTACACCTCGGGGAGGGAGCTGTGAAGGAGAAAAAGTTTCTGCACACTAGGAAGCCACTTCACTGGTGGGGACAGGTTGTGGGCAGGGGGGAAGCTTCAGAGCCAAAGAGGAGAGCACAGCAACAGGGGCGCAGAGGGCAAAGCAGAGAGATTCCCACACAGAGGATCATTGCCGACCAGCACTCATCAGCCTGAGAGGCTTGTCTGCTCACCTGCTGGGACGGGTCGGGACTGGGAGCTGAAGCTCGTACTTCGGAGGTCAGATCCCAGGGAGAAGACTGGGGTTGGCTGCATGAAGACAGCTGGAGGGGGCTAGTGCACCACAGCTAGCCAGGAGGGAGTCCAGGAAAAACTCTGGACCTGCCTAAGAGGCAAGAGACCATTGTTTCAGGGTGCGCGAAGAGGGAATTCAGAACACCACCTAAATGAGCTCTAGATAAGGGCGTGAGCCGTGGCTATCAGCGCGGACACCAGAGACGGGCATGAAACACTAAGGCTGCTGCTACAGCCACCAAGAAGCCTGTGTGCAAGCACGGGTCACTACCCACACCTCCCCTCCTGGGAGCCTGTGCAGCCCGCCACTGCCAGGGTCCCCCACACCAGGGAGAACACATAGCACGCTTCAGGCTGTTGCAATGTCACACCAGCCTCTGCTGCCACAGGCTCAACCCTCATTCTGTACCCCTCCCTCCCCCCAGCCTGTGTTAACCAGAGCCCCTTAATCAG